>NW_027122212.1:1875906-2501208 GCF_030686945.1 Centruroides vittatus
AGACTTCTTTTGTTTTCTTACGGCCTAATAGTAACCGGAAACGGATAAGTTCATTACTTTTTAAGTTTCCGAAAGTAGAAGAATGCCGGTGGAGCGTTTTGGAAAAATCTTCTAGAAAATATTTGCAAATTTAAATTATGTTTATTTTGCAACGATTTCCGCCCGTTTCCACCGAATTAACTGCAAATAAGCTTATAAATTACTACGGTTTTCCCAGAATTTGGCCAGGAAGTCGTCTACCCTGACGTAAGACACGCGGTGCGACGACTTGGATTCTTCTTATCAGCGTGCAGATGCAGGAACGTGTAGATTAACTGGAAAAACTTTCTAAGAAAACCACGCGGTTGTACACCCGAAATTCGCGCCCAGCTTTTGTCCGCCAGAACATTAGAAAGGAAGACTCTTCGATTTTGCCCGGGGGGCCGCAGCGGGCGCGGCCCCCGGGGAGGAAAAATCCATTTACGTTTACCCGAGTGGGATGAGGCCGTCTTCTGCCTTAATTTAATTCGATTGCACCCGGCCACTTGGCTTACTTGCTTTCTTGCCCGCGCGGTGACGGCCATTTGATCCGACGTACAGTACAGTACCTCTACGCCGACACCCAGTGGCCTTCCTGGGCCGGATATGTCCCGCATTCCCCAGGTTTCACGGGGTTCATTTTAGTTTATTCTCCTACGCCTCCCGGTCCCTTAAAACCGGTAACCAGCGAAGAAGAGAAGGTTTTCTTAGCCGGAGAAACTTTTAAATGGAAACATCGAAAGATGGTCTTCACGCCACGTCCGTAATAAACGAAGCATTCCGCTCACTCTGTCTGTCTTTCTTAATTTAATTTCTAACAGGTTAGACTAAGAACCCGATCTTAACCCAAATGTACATAGAAAAGTAAATCGTAAAATCCAAATTTTGCTGTGTAATAATAATTAAATATGGGTTTCGTTTTACGCAATTCTACGTTTAATAACTGGAATAAAAGCCATTTCTTTCCGAGAAAAGCGCATCCTTTAATGACGTCGAAAAAAACATAATTACTTTATGATTAGTTTCGGAAACTCGTTTCTCTACTTGATAAATAATTTGCGTTTCTACAGAATTAAACTCTTTATGTATTAGTCCGAGAGTCGGGGCGGCAATTAATAAGACTCCGTCCGTATCGAAGGCTACGTCGAAACTTATAAAAAATGTCGAAAGAAGCTATTTTTCCTTGGGTTTTTGTGTTAAGAAGAAAAAGTATCTTAGTTTTTCACTACTCGTTCGCTTTTCGTGCTTTTTACACAGCGGCAATTTTGCCCGGACGTTGTTACTCTAGTAGCATTCGAGAGTCCTCTCGGCTTACGATAATGAAGAAGTAATATTCTAGGCGGACACCGAAGAAAGTAATGAATTAACGAGTGCCTCCCGCTCTCCGATAAAAAACTTCTGCCGGATTGTTTCCCGTCGATAAACTTTGACGAGAAGATCTCGAGTGCTTAGTACGGGTTATTGATATTCTTGTCACTTATATACAGATAACGTCTTATGCGGCTTGTTATAGTGTACTAATACGTAAAATTTCCAAGCAAATCGAATACTTAAACCGGTAAAACTTAATTTATTAAATACCGTACCCGGTGGGCCAAAAGTGATATATATTTTAAACGCGTTTAAAACAGCTTCGTTCTGTTATTCCGGGTTCGGTCCACCGTTTCGTCAGAGCACTTCGGAGGAGAGTTTTTCTCTCTTCCCCCACAGCGATCCGAACCAGTGCCCTTAAAATTTGAGCTGGTTAATTAAGTGAACCGACGCTCACGAGTACGTAAAGTCGTGCTAAGCCGCCAGATGAAGGGGCTTCGGAGATTGTGTACGTAGGGTATAACACGCGACCGGGGAGATTTCGGCTGCCGATATAAACGTAATCCGATGAAAGCATGGTGGCTTTAACAAACAAAGGTTACGATTTCTGTCCTCGACCTGTGCCGTACGTTGAAAATTACAAATGTAAGGTCCTAAAATAAAGTATTACTCTAACCGACTATAAATCCTCAAAAACCCATTCGTGAAGTTTTTATTTACAATTTGTAGATGAATGTTTAGGTTGTTTTAGGTAACTCATGCCGTACCGTTTACAAAACAATTAAAATTTTCTCATCGTAGAAGATCTCCGCACTCTCTTCCCTCCCATTTATGCCGAACCCCTAGCCACCGAAATGTGAAAAAATGGATTGGCAAGTAACTCCCAGGGCCAAATTTGTCACGATTTCCAATACGGTACTTTTCCTCGTTATGTATGCGAGTATATGACAGCCGGGAAAGTAAAAGGGAAAAATATAGCTAAACAATGGGAGGTATGTTTTATCTCTTATACGGGTTAACTGAACTTTTAGCAAGCCCAAACGTCGAAACACGGTATTATAACTAACAACTTAGAAATGAACGAATTTGTAGTAATTTAAAGTTAAGAAATGACGGAACGTAGAGAAGTAACTAAGATAAGAGACTGTAGACGGCGGAAGTATGTTCTACCTCTTGTTCGTCGTTACAGACAGATACTAGTTTTTAAGCGTGTTCGTCAATAACAATCATAATAGTATACTATAAGTGAGTGCACTTTGTAACAGCGTAACAAATAATTACACTAATTCCTGAACTGAAAGAATGAACACATTGTTGTTTCTACAAGGAAGCGTAGATATACAAAAGTGAGTTCTTTGTACTGCAGAAGATCACTTCACGTAGAGACTCTTTCCACAAGCGAGTTCTTTAGAGAAAGGATAATATATTCTCTTTTCTACACTTTCTTCTCTATACGGAGGTTTCTTAGAAGTTTACACTTGGTAAATAACTTATATCCGGTGATCGTAATTAAAGTATCCATTTTAAAAGCCGCGTAGAGAGTTATTTAGCAATCCGAGTACATCCAAATCTGGGATGATGCTATTTCGGGACACAGAATACATTTTCGTGAAAACATAAATATTAGTAACAAAACTCGCCACTTTGGCACTTTTGACTCTGCGGACAACAAACGTATTATTTGTATAAGATACTTGGGATATACGAAGATCTTAGCAACAGAAGGCCTACCGCTCAGTGGGGTCACATTCCGAAGGCGACGAACAGTGTCGGACGGACGACCGAAATTAATCCTTCGTGGTGCGACGCGATACTGTCTTTCGAAGCTGCCGAATTTGTAAAGCGTCCTCGTAAATGAAATTGTTTTTTCTTCGTTGCTGGCAGCGCCGAAAGCACCCCAGCGGCGATTTTTGGTGCAAATAATCTTTACGTAAATGTTATCCCGAAATGTCACCGTGCCAAATTTAGTGTCATTCGGATCGTTAGATCTCTTTCAATGAACGTCGAATACGGATGTTTTAATAACGATCTTCCGGTACAAGAAATCAAGTTTTCATTTTTTGGTGGAGAAATTGCAAAAGGAATTAATTTTCTTCTAAAAAAAATTATAAACAAACCACTCGGTTTTATAGTTACTATATTTTAGGATATAAAGGATCATTTTAGACCGAGTTCGATACGGATGTTGTTAAAAATTCATAATTCTTAAAATAATTGATGGAAAATTTCACGAGAAACGAAGTCGAACAAAATCACGTAAAGAAACACGGACAATGTTTAACGTGATGTTGCAACAAGACGTTAAAAGTTTTTGTCTCGTCGATAAGAGAAAGTAGAGTTTTCAGGTAGGAAGTTTGGTCGAAAGTTAGCAGATAAGACACTACCTCAATTAAAAATAAATTATCTGGTAAAATATTAGGATGAATTCTTACCTTGTTACCAGATAAGATGGAAAGATTCTTAAAAAAGGGAAAAATTACAGAAAAAAGATGGCCAGGGAGCTCGATAAGTCACTAATTATGTAATAAAAAGTGTATAATTTCAATATTTTTCATTTTACGATGTAATTAGACGATTGATTTTTTACATTTTTGAATAATTTTTTTATGAATGAATTCATTTAAAAAATAATTTGTGAATAATTTAGGCCAAATTTTAAAAAAGTTTAAACATTTTAAGATTTTACGTTAAAAGTATGAATTTTATTTTGAGTACAAAAACCCAGTGAAAAATCTTCTGATTTTAATCATATTTACTTTAATTTTTGAATATATTTTATGAAAAAAATCGCAATTTCTTACAATATAAATAGTAGATTTTAAAACGAATTAAATGATTTTACAGTAACAGAAACTTCGACAGTGAAAAGCTCTTTCGACATAGTTCGTGAAAAACAGACAAGTAAGATGTGTTTGGCAAGTTGTATCTTATAACAGTAAATCTCTCGTGACTCTTAAGATTGATCGTAACCTCTTCGGTTATGCACGCGATCATCTGCAGATAGCGTTAAAAATTTTGGAAAAGAATCTTCCCATAAAAAAACAATTACAGTAATTCCAAATCATAACCTAAATAACTGCATTTGTAGTCCAATTTGGCAACGTTGGTTTTCGAAGCGAGACGTCATTGTCTATTAATTGATTTCTCTTATAAGACTTCGGGATACTAAAATCTTAGGTAATAAACGTACGCAAATTTGTTAGCAAGTGTTATCAGGTGGAGGATGGTTCAAAATTTCCCTAAAAATGTTTTATGTAATTTATGGACAGCACTAAGTGACGAAACTGATAGTTATGCTTTTTCCGGGCTTAGTCTGAAATGTCGATTGATTTAATTGTAAAATATATGTTTCAAGAAATACCAAAAGTAGTAAGCAAGAGGGAAAGTTTAAGAAAACTAGCTGCACAATGTACCGAAGTAGGTATTGTTGCTGACTGAACTGTCTTGACGTGAAAATCGCTGCTGACGAAAAACACCAGTCGGAACGTGTTAAAAAGCATATTTTGACCGCGAAACAAGCAAACCGAAACGAGTTAAAGGGAAAAAAATCACGAAAAACAAACCTTTATGTCAAAATCCTTGGTAGAAAGTAGTGCTACTTTCAGAAACGTATTATCCTTTTCATCTTTAGCTACAACTTTCTGACATTCTGAGATCCCTCCAAGTAAGGTCAGCCATTCGAGTTTGAAAATATTTTTGGAGAGATGGACCGGCAAGACCGTTTCCGACGAAAATACTAAGAAAATGTTCAAGGATATGTGCAAAAACAATCGCTCAGATAAAGGATATTATTGGAGATAACCCTGTTTACTTTCTTGTGGATGACGCAACGTATAATGCGAAACGGCTGGTTTTAAATATTTTAGTGGCCCTATTAACAGGCAAACAGGTAGATGCAATGCTATTAAAGATATACAAGTTTGCAAGTGTCGTGCTGCCCATGTAATGCAGGCATTTAATGATATGTGCACGAAGTTGTGGCCCAATGGCATTAAATACCAAAAGTGAGGGTCGTCCTAACAGACCAAGTACCTTAAATGCTCTCGGCTTTCGGGAAATTTAAATCAGTGTTTGTCAACTCGAATCACATTTCAGGAGTAGCACAAGCCGTCATTTGGTGTGTTTCTCAGTAGTTGCTAAATGTTCCAATACAGCATGTTTATTTTAGAGCTGAAAAAAACCTTTTTCAGCTCTAAAGAGAGTTCTAGCACGAGTCACTGCGTACCATGCAGTAACGCAGCTTTTCCTACCACCCGATCGGGTCATCACAAAACGGGGAACATGGATATTTTCTATTGAGAAAATCAAAGGATTTGTTCTGTACGTAAGAGATTTCAATTCCGCTGTAGTTGATTAAATGAATAACTTAATTTTGGGTGCTGGTGTTGGGGAAGACTTGTCTGCAAAATTCATGCAAATTCATGCAAAATTCATGCAAATTCGTTGTCGATACAATCACCAAATTAGAAAGGAAGAGACTTCAAGAAGAAAAACAGCGAGAACTGTTTTCCTCAGTAAGAGATAAATTAGATGAATTTGCCATGCAAAAACACGAGAAGAGTCTTGCCGAGAATTCAGACTTGACCTTTAACTGTGCTGGTGAAGTAAGATCGCACTTAAGTGCTGCTGGAATCTAGGCGACCCCGCTTCTTTCATACGTTTACAATATGTCAGAATACATTTCGAACTGATGGTAAGGTTACATTATAGTGCAAAAACAGCACACAATCTGTCAAATTGGTTGGGTTTTATTCGATTACGGCAACGCGATGCACGGGCGACCTGCGTAGGGGAATACCTCTCGGGAGCAGTGCTGACTTTAGAACGTAAGGGGCTCTGGGCCAGAACCAAGATGGGGCCCCCTTAAGGAAACAGAAACAATAGTATATTACAGACCTAGGGATGCATTATTTGTTTCCTCCCGTGGGGTATATACGATTTTTCACCTCCCTCGGCCAGGAAGTGGAATTTTCTTTCCGCCCAGCAAGAAGAAAGTACTGTTTTCGGTCGAGGTGTGGTGAATAAAAAGTATCAAAAATTTTTTAAGTTTTCTTACTCTAAGATAACAAAAATTATTTTAACAATTAAGTTAATATATTAATCATTGTTTTTAATTTTAATCAAACTTTTTAATCAAACTTCAATTAACCTATTTTTTATTTGTAACTTTATTACTTTCGGATTAGGGGGCCCCCACTGCCTGGGGTCCCTGTCCTAAAGACGGCACAGCTCGGAAGGTCTTTTATGGAAAACTGGCCTTTATTTAGGTTATTAATAATGTGAAGAAAACCGAAAACTTTATCTGGCCAACGCGCTGGACTGGTGCCAACCCACGATCAACTAGTGTTCGCGGTTTTATCCACTCGGCCACAATGTGTGATTTAATTATAACATTCGTGAAATTTAACACATTACTTTTATCGCGAGATTGTATTCTTTGTTTACAAGCTTATTTTAAACTCTTTACTTCATGTTTTATTTGAATAAAATCGAATCGAAACGAGTTCATAAAAAGCTTATCGGGCATGTTATGTTTTGTGAGTTTCGAAAAGGAATTAACGTGGTACAATCTAAAGAAACACGTAATCCGTGTAGGGGAAATGCTCGTAAATATGGCTGGAACGTGCCAAATGTGGTTTAAAAAGTTCCTTTCGGAAAATTTTGAACTAACAGATAGAAAATGCAGAGGGCGCTCGAAAGCCGTCGAGGAAGAAAAAATGCGGGAAGAAATTGTTAAAAATCGATCAATAACACGCAATACATGTAACTAAACGCAATAAAAATACAGCGAAAAAACACTGAAAACACACCAGTGTAACGCCAGAGCGAGAGCCAACTTGGGCACTTCCGGCTCATGTTTACACTGAGCGCGCAATTCGAACTTCGATGCATACTTCGATCTTACATATCGTCATAAATATGCTGACGATGCACGAGATTAATGTTATTCATCATCATCATCATCATGGAAATTCGTCTTTATGATGTTAAACGGGATGTATTGAATCTCCCGGCACCAGGCACATCGTGGTAATAGATATTTGCCGTTACGTGACGAAGCGCTTCGACTCTCTGACCTCCCTCGATGACAGTTAAATTAAAACAAGAAATAATTAAAGATAATGAAGTAAATTAATTAGGATCTTACAATTTTAATAGAAGAACGTTTTATTTAAAATAAAGAGAATAATTACCAAAACCGCATAAAAAATAACGGATTACGTTGTATAATTTGCTCGCGTAATGTTCAGTTACGTTGGCATTTTTACGGCATGTTTTGTGTCCATTTTCGTGTAATTACACTAAATTCCACTTTCTTTCTAAAGCGTACAATAATTGGCCAATTATTTGCTATTTGCACGGTTTATATTGTTCGCAGTTTGATAAGTCATCGCGTAAAATTGCACGAAAGTCTTGTTATACGACTCCGCCTAATGTCTAATTAAAAATAATTCCAAAGAGAAATATTTAATTTTGATTTATTTTCTATTTTAATGATGTAAAATATTAAACTGCATTCAGTGCATTGAGCATAATTCGAAATCAATCAAAACGGAAAGTTAAGTATCGAAAAGTTTTAACTCCAGAGAGGCCGAATAATTCATTTCGTCCATGGAATGTTGCTTTAGGTATTTATTATTATTATTACTTTTCTCGGTTATTGCATATGGAAATAACGGAAGGAAGGTATGGCCATCGGTCAAAAACTGAACCCCCCAAGGTTTTTACAGTTTTGGATTCGGGACACCTTCAAGCATCGAGAAAAATTAGGGATTTTTTCTATATGTATGGATGTTAGTGTGGGTGTGAGTGGAAGGATTTTTTTCATCCAATTTGAAACTTATGAACTTTCGTGTCTTTTGTCGAAAACTTCTGAAATTTTGCAGGGAGGTTTGTGTATTAGGGACATTGGTGCTATTAAATTGTCGAGAGGTGGGAGATAAAGGTGGGTTATCGTATCTCGGGTGGGATCCGACTTAATGAGAATTTTACTCGCTGTTAGCATTTAAATTTTTTTTTCTTTTTATAAAACTCATTTCTACTCTAAAAATTAAGCTTTTTGCCATTTTATAATAATTGTTTTGCCATTTTCAAAAATTGTAGACCTATAAATTCCCACTGTCGTAAATCTGTCTGTCCATCTTTCCTTAATCTTGAGAACGGAGTTAGATAGACGAAAGTCGAGAACAGATATGGAAAGCTTAGGGGTAGGAGGCCCCATTATTTATACACGAACATCTAGCTTTTACCACGTTATTTCAATTCAAAAATCCCCCCAACGGATTTAGATGGATGACTCGATTGTTGACATGAAAAGTATGATGCATTGTACAGGGGCAAGACTAGTAAAATTGAGAACATTGCGACGAAAAATTGCAGCCTGGAATTGTGACGATGTCACAATAAATAATTGCTCGTTAATAATATAAAAGTTTTTTGTTAAATATCGTAACAGATGGAGCCACAAACAATCTTAAATTTTTTGGCCGGAAAAATGACGCAGCTCGTTGCTGGATGTTTTTACTCTGCTTTAATATATTTCATATAAGCAACTTTTGCTCTGATATAATGGTAGGACTTATATTCTGCTTCAAAATGATTTAAAGATGCAATTTTTATGCAAAGAACTAACAAAAAAAAAAAAAAATCCAAAGTCTGAAATTTTAATCAATTTTTCTTTATTATAATTCATCTTTGCTTCATTATAATGCAAACAAATCGATTTTATTGATTATTATGAAGCAAACTCCAGTCAGCTTTACCAAAACGTGCATAAAAATTGCATTTTTAAAAATCATTTTGACGCAAAAATGTATTCCGATTATGTCGAATCGAACTTATTTTAATTTAGTAATCAAATTTTTGTTTAAAACTGTCAAAATTTTCCAAAATATTCATGTAAAATAACGATTTAGCCTCTATAGGATGGTGAATTACGAAATCCAATTTTTCGATCCCTTACAGATATAACGTAGATCGAATGCACATAAGTCGTTTTCTGACGCGATAAATTTTTATAAAATCGTATTTTTGTCTTCTGGATTTTTCAAATTTATAATTAAAGCAGTTAAATCGTTCCAGAAAAATTCGAAAAATTATTAAAATTAAATACCATTACAAGATGTACTAAACGTTTTTAACTTTAATTCTGTATTCTGAGGCATTGGCTGTTGTGTACTGGATACCGAAAAGCACAAAACACGTACATTTTAATTTTAATTTTTTTTTTTTTTTTTTTTTTAAGAAAACACTAAAAATGGTCTTTAAATTAATTTAGACTTATTCGGAGATGGAGGAAAAGAGAGAGACTTTTAACAATACAGTAAGTTAAAATGCGTTTTTTTTCTTTCACGTAAAAAAGACAAAGAGAAGTTAGGGAAGTTGCATCGATTAACCAGAGACTTTGTCAACTCTAGCAAATAATTATTGTAATTAGAAGGAGAAGCCGAGTCATAATTAGTTTTATCGAAAGTCGTGAGTGTAAATCTCGATTTAGCAATACTTTTCATCATTTATTTTAACTTCTCTTTCTAACTTTAAACGCGACTTTTCATTTTATTCTCCACTAATTGGCATCATAAGTGGGCCGTGATGGAGAATGCTTTAAGTCCGGCAACTTAAATTCCAAAATTTATGTAAAAGTTACTCCGCCAATTTATACAGATTTTGGGCCCGGGGACTTATAACTTTAAAAGGAAAATATCGATTTTTTTTAATTCGATAAATTAATGAACAATTTGAACGTTACCTCCACTCGGTAGCTTATCGAAGCGATTATTTGTGGGTTTATTCTTCCTCGAAAAGAAATGAAACTGACGTCTTTGACAAATCTTGAATTTCACTTAACATTAATTACCGACTCGATTACTTTTCTAGAAAAATCAATGGTTTAAAGAGAAATAACTTCGATATATCAATACGCAAAATATCGGTAGGTTGATATTTCGTTAGTTATTTTCTCTTCGTTTTGTAATTTCCAACGAAAATTTTACTTTAATTTTTTATTAATTAGCGGCGTAAGCATATTATTTGCCGTTAGAATTTCGTCAGGGTCGAAACGCAAAATTTAACACAAGGTTTTAACCCGCGCCCCCCAAATTAGATAAGTTTGGGCGGTGGCATCGACACATGTAAACATCGAAATATATTCGTCAATTTATTAAAGAAGACGAAAACCATTTTCGTCTTTCGCCCAAAAGTGTATAAAAATCGCCCGACATTTTAATCCAATCAATTTCGCCGAAAACAATTAGTGCAAATTACTTTTCTACTGAAATTACCCTTCAAAGAAACGAAATTTTCGGCGTGTTACAAGAAGTATTGGTAAAAAATTTAATTATTTTCTCGTAGTGTTTTTTACCTTTAGACAGTTATTCACCTTAAAAAAATTAATTATGCGGATCGACCGAAAGCAATTTTTCTCCGACGTAGACAGACACGCAGACGCGTAAAAAAGTAAAGGAATCGTAATTTTAAATTCAGAATCGCCGTACGTGGAAGTTGGTAGCTCGGTCACGAATTTATTGGCGTTGCTTTTTTATTACTATAGCAGCGTAACGCCTTAAAATTACACACGAGATGTGTATTTATTATGTTGATAGTGTTGGAGTAAGAGTTTGTGATTGATAAATTAAGAATTATTTCCTTGTTTAATGACGATATTTTAGTAATAGTTACTGTGTTACTTCGTTAGTTGCTACAAAGTTTTCAGCCTTCCTTCTTCGTCGCGTGTGTATCGTCTCTTCATCGAACGACACGCTTTTAAAAATAACACCTGCTATTTTAGTAATAAATAGTAAATTCGAAGCGGTTTCATCAATTTCAAGAATAAAACAAAGGATCAATTTACGTTTGCTCTTTACCGAGAATTTCCAGAGTCTGAAAAAGTCTGTGTTACTATAATAGTATTAGCATTTAATCCCGACTTTTGCTTTAATATAAGTAATGCAATTACACTATATTGATGTAGTAAAAGCGTGTCTTCGAGCGAGTTACGCGAAAATGCTGTTTAGTAATTCTTAATTTGTCGAAGCGAATGTCACGCAAGTTATTCGAATTACCATTTGATACATTTTTAAGTTTAATGTTAAATGTTAATGTAATAATCAATAGTGTGACATTAAAAGAAACTTATTACTAGAGTAGAGATGATGCTACCGTTAGTGAAAAGTGTAAGTCTATCGTAACGAGTGATTTATTACGGCAACAGTACGGATGCTACTATATTAACAATTCATTCTTCGTTCTTCAGCACATTTAACTGCGATTAAGTGTGATATATTGTAAACGTGGTGAAAATGCTAATTTATTGTGCGAAAGGGTGCAAGAAATGGGTTTAAATCATTTCAAATTTGCATTGTCCTGGCAAAGTAATCTCGTCGAGATTCGGGTGGAGGAAAGTGCGACAAACTAACTTTAAATGGGAGTTTATGACTAACGAAACCGTAGTGATTCATTAACACCGCTAAGACCAAACGGAAAGTTTACTGTAGAAGTAATTTCCTGAAGAAAAGGCGTAGGAAGAAGAAAAGGATTTTATGTGTTGACTCACACCAGTCGAAGTTTGTTTTACGAGAACAACTTTTAATGCTATTTCGGTAACAAAACAGCCAGCAATTAAGATAATTGTTGCAGAGATTGTCGGATAAGGACGTAAACGCGTGCATTAATCTAAATATACGCAACAGTCAAAAAATTCATTATTTTAATACGTTTAGTCGAGACGGACACACCCCGAAGTGTCAAACAATAATGAAGAATGGACGTTTTGCGCTCTAATTATGATCGTTGACATTCCTATCCACGTGCTTAGCACGCGCTTAGTGTATATTAATCAATTAATCTGTTGGTTCTTCGGGAATTTTGACATTCTTGTTTCGGAAAAGTGTCCTGTCGGCTAAAGAATGAAGTATTGTATAGCGGGAAAGGTCGTTTTTTTTGGGGAAAGTTTGTCAATAATTTTGAAGATAGAAAGTTCAGATAAGTCGAAGGTGAATGAAAAGTTAATCAATAAAAGAGTTTAAAAAGTTAAAGTCTTTTGATTTTATGTAAAAATATCAATTTTAATATCTCTTCAAAATACGTTAAATTAATGTTTTTTCGGGAGTGCTACACAATTACTTGACGGAATTAAATTATATTTTGCATTCTGTACTTCCGTCAAAAGATTCAATTATGATCGGCACATTCCGAAGTTTGTGGAAGGAATTTTCACTTTTGATCGGGAGAGTTTGCATTTTGACAATAGATTTTCCATTTGCATGAAACGATTTTTAACTTAATTTTCTTCGGCTTTGTTTATTTTTATACTCGAATTAAAATATTCAAAATGTAAACAATTTTCCAATATAAACTAAAGTAATTAATTCGAATTTTAATAAAATTGAAAGCGTGTTTGAATTTCGAGTATATTATTTTGAATTTCAACAAGGACGATTTTGGATTTATCGTTAAAGAATCTCGAGTAATATTCTAAATGACCAAAATCTTTTACATTTACATTAACAGATTTTAAATTTATATTGTTCAAATATTAATATTTAACAGATTTTGAATTTTTATTAATTGTTGTAAATTTTATGTCGATTAAATTTAAATTTATGATGTCAACTTTGAATTTCTAGCGAGAATTTTACAAAAAACAAGCAATTTGTTATTCAAAATTACAGTCGCTACTTGGATATCTTCTGTATGCAACAGCATCCAACAAGAAACTGCCTAACAAGACGAGCAATTGCCTCACCCGTCAGTGGAGTGATGTATTGAATAACCAACAACCTCTACTTTGTTTACACTTGCCACACGTTTGACACATCTTCTTGATTAATAACATTGAAATTAATACGTAAATAAGGCAACACAAAACGACTCTTTCCGTCAAAAAACAATTAAAAATTGGATTAAGTAACAATTTCCCATATAAAAAAGACGTTTCTGCACGGAAAAATCGATGAAAGCTGTTTTAAGTTGAAGAAATTCTGTGAAAACTCGTATAAAATTGTTAACAGTCCGCAACCGAGTGTTAATTAGAATTAAGACATTAATTATGAAGTTAAATTCTTGTAAATTTTACGTTGTCCTTAGCTGTTGTGGTTAAAAATTCATAAATAAAAATTCACTAGCCTCAACGCGAAACAGAATTAATAACATTTCTCTTAGGAAAAATTCCTTCAATAAATCAAAATTAAGAGTTCAGAAGAAAGCTTTTGACACATTAGTAGAAGACGTTTCAAATTTTAACTGCTTTCATTTATCTTAATGGAATGAATATTTTTGTAACAAGAGCCGTCACCTGGAAAATATTTATTTTCTTCTTTTTCCCGAAACGTCCTCGGGGATGCGAATCTCTTCAACAAAATCTAACACGGGGAATATTGCGATTAATCGCATTCTCCTCGGTTTTTAAGAGAGAAACACAATTTAGTACGCATCTGATCAGTAGCATCTTTGATAAAATTCAATTACAAACATCGGAAGCATTTGAATTTTTATGTCGAAGATCAATATCGACGACTGGGATAACCGATTTCTATACTAATTAACTTTAATTATCAAAAATTATCAAATAAAATTTACTATTTACTCGCTTATTACGTCTTAAAAGCCGAGTAGAACATTAGAAAAAGATACTCATAAGTGACGTCATGTAACGACAAAGTGTGACTCACTACAGACTTACATAGCTGCAGATATCAACCATAAAAACGATGAGAATTTTTTGTATTACATTATTTATACAATAAAAAGAGAGAATGAAAACTGGGGAATAACACAACTCTCGCATTTACTCCACATGTTTAGTTTATTAGCCCTTAAATCCCCATTTCAAAATTTCGTGCTATCCAATATTTCTGCTTTCCGTTTAAAACAACGCACTGCACTACTTCAAAATCGATATTTGATGGGAAAAGAATGTCTGAAAGTGGACTTTATACTTTGCTTTATCGTCCGTTAGTGATTGTAAGCAGAATTTCAATTTAAAGTGAAAATGTCGTCTTTTCTTTTATCGATTTTTCCCCCTCACTTCTCCCTTCAACGATACTCTAAAAGAGTTTGGCGCATTGCTATTGTTGTTAATCTGAAATTCGAAATCTATGTGAAATATTTTCGAAAATTATTGTATAATTCAGAGTATTTTATTTTCTAAAAATAAATTTACATTAAATCCCTTATCTTGCGTGGAAAGAACTATTGATCAATTATAGTTTTTCGTATCTTTAGAACGAATTTAAGTCGAAATTGTGTGTAATTTGCTAAATATAAAACTTTGTATGTCGAACAACAATTTGCAAAACAGGTAATAAATGTTTGATCGTTCGTTTTGCATGTTAATTCCTTATCGTTCTCTCGAGTGACCGTAATTAGAAGAACAAATCACGAACTTCTTCATTGATGTATTTATGACTCATCGTCCTTCTCGCTGTTTTCTCCGTTGAGGTGAAGGCATTTAAATTAATGTAAATGGCTTAGGAATTACGTAGCATCATTTAAAATTCTAAAATTTTTTGACTTTCTTGTATTCGTTCAATAAGATGATATCCAATATATCGTTGCTCAGTTGAGAAAAACATTTGAATCGCGACATCATTCCTCGTGTAATCTAGAACTTTCTCCTGGAAATTTATTTCTTTGATCTAATTAAATATTTTATGAGCAGATTCTTAAACACTGGTTCAGAAAACCTTCTTGGAGATTCGCTAATCGTCATATTTTTATTGCATCAATAAGAAAAATCCTTGAGGATGAAGATTTTTTTGTTCCATTTAATTTTCTCGGGAAAAATTCATTCTTCTGGAAAGGAGATTTTTATTTCTTCTGCTTCTTCTTCTTCTGCTTCTTAGACTTTTTTTCTGTACCTTCTCTCGAACGATTTTCAAAGACATTTCTCCTGAAAGAAAACTTTCTTCCTCCATCTATTAGAAGATTTCTGAAGTTCATTTGTTTTGGAGGAAGAGAATTCTCCACTCTTTCTCCAGGAGAAGTTTTCCCATTAATACGAAATATATAACGAGCAGAATCCTCTCGTACCGAGGAATACATAAATTGCGTTTTCACGAAACGAAAACGCACGGAGCAATTTCTTTTTATTAACGAATAACAAATCTTAGGTTACAAGAAATCCATTAATCAACCCTTATTTACTTTCTCAATTGTTACGACTACCGTAGTAAATTTACTTTTAGCCTGGAATTCATTTTATAAAATAAGTTTTAATAAAATTATTCATTTAAAAAAATGCTCGATTCGCTGGTAAGAATCCGTTACGTTTCCAACATACCTTCGAGTGGAAGTAATTTTTCTACATTTCAGGTAAAAAAATAAACTTTTATACTCGTCCAAACTGGCTTTTAATGGCGAGAAAATCTTTTCTGGTAAGGTTTTTTTCTCCATTTTACAGCTTCCATATTTCATGGCCATCAACGTCTCAATTTAGAATCGATAAAGGATCGCGTGTTTCCAAATTTTAGACACGCGGTAAGGCGAATGCAATCTAGTTTATTCCCATGATTTTTCAATTTATCCGCATCGAACACGAACCTCTGAAAGGAGAACGTTACGAAACCTTGGAGTGTCCGTAAACGCTCGCATATAACGACTAAATTATACCATATCAGCCTTTGTTTTCGGGTTTACTTACCACTACACGAGTACTGCACCTCGTCTAGTACTCGTAATGTGGCACCTTTGTCATTCGTTAAGATTTCTTAGTAAAACCTTCGCTACACATCTAAAGATTGAGTGATACGTATGTAATTCCGATACTCAGTTATTTAGACAGTGCTCAGTAAGACTACGTTACTTCATAAGTATCTTAATTTGCATATCTGTGATTTGTTAAGTTAAGAATACGCAAATACTAAACTTAGTTCTTTAAGACCGTCAGAGCTACATTTATTTTTTCCGCGAATCAGCCACTCCGCTATCCCGTGTTCCTATCACGTGATTAGACGGAGGTTAGGAGGTTTCGTTAAAATTGTATACGCACTACTTCAAATTCGGATAGCGTATCTAATTTGCACGTTTATCAACCGTAAGTCGATCGATTCGAACCGATAAACTGACAGCACGAAAGCGATTTATTAGTCTTTCCACTCATTTAGCACCGGACAAAAGCTTACTTTCCGATTGTAGATCACTAAATTTTCTAAATCAATCCTAAATTAAGTAAATTGCATTAGAATAAACCGATTTTATACAAAAATTTAATTATTCGCCGAGCTAAAGCCGTTTCCTTTCGGAGTTTTCCTATCGTTTCACGTTTCTCCAACCTCGATAACAAATTAAGAGTGCGAAATTTTTCTCGGGCAATTTCAATGGCTGGAGTCGGTTTCGACTTTCCCTCGAGGCTAAACGTAATTATTATTAATGGCCAGTAACCAGTTAGACATTTCTCCGTGTCCAATTAATCCGGTTCTGTGACGAAAAATTCCGACTTTAACCGCGTAAACGAAAGAAGTCGATTAGAAACCGTGTTTGCGCCTCCGTACAAAATTCGTATTTCGGCCGTTAATGGTTAGAAATCGAACGATTCATAACAATGGAAATTTGCAACATTGTAGTTACAGACAGGACGTTCCTCGTCCGACGTCCGGTCGATTTTTATGTACTTCACGCCATTTGTTGCCAGTTTTTACACGTTTGGCTCAAAATTGCCAGTCTCGTACATTCCGATAACGTTTCCCGCCCGATACGAGTTCGTAAACCGGATGTAATTCTACGAAATGTTTCATTATTTTGAAATTACAATGCCGGCTGCCATTTTAAATCGTATTCTTAACTTATTTAATTTAAAATATATCTTCTCGATTTCAAATTAGTAGTGTTTTGCCCCGTACGTAATACTTTTCTCGATATCAACAGAGTCGTCTATTTAACTACATTCTGGGGAAAAATTTCAAATGAAAATTTCAAATTTCAAATGAAACGAATAACTTCCGGTCTAGCCCAGAAGTGCCTATATAGATAATGCATCTAGTCTGGACTTTCATCTATCTAACGCCATTCTCGATATTACGGAAAGACAGACAAACATACTCACGACAGTGGAAATTTATAGATCTACAATTTTTTAAATTGCAGCCCAATAAGACAGAAGCATTAATAACTTTAGCTTCTTTAACGTGAGAATTTAATACGTCGTCGCGCACCGTTCGTAAAATCAGATAAAAATACGTATTTATGATTAAAAATTTTTCCTTTAATTCCTGTAGTTTGTAGATTATTGGGCTGCAATTTTCAAAAATTGTATACTTATACTGACTGCCGTAGGAAAATTTCCACAGCAGTCCGTTACCTGTCTGTCTGTCCTTTTTTAATTCCTAGAACGATTTTAGACAGACGAAAGTTGAGGCCTCGTTTGGAAGCTTAAAGACAGGATGCCCCGATTAACTGTATATGAACTTCGATTTAGACCGGAAGTCACTTGATTTCAATTCAAAATTTCCCCCAGAACGGAGTTACATAGATGACCTGCACGACTCTGTTGTTATCGGGAAAAGTATGATGTACGGCGTCACGACACTACTAATTTCAGATTGAAAGCACATACACTCAAACCTGTTTTTGTGCGGTCTATTTTTGTGCGATTTTTTATTTGTGCGATTTGTTTTATGTGATTTTTCGTGTGCGGTATATAAATTTCAATCAAATTGGTATACTGCACAAAAATAATTGCACAAAACACATTGCACAAAACACATTGCACGTATAAAAAATCGCACAAAAAAAGACCGCACAAAAACAGGTTTGAGTGTACAGTCAAATCTTTTTGACTTTCTTGCAGAATTTCTTACAGCTTTCGAACTTAATCCGTTCTTAAAAGTTGTTCTAAAACAGAAGAAAATTCTTTTATAAAACAATTTAAAATGTTCCGTTCCCTGCTCCCAAACAAAGCTTTTTCTTTATCTTTTAACTGTATTTTATGCACATGCATGTTTACATACAATATATATATACAAAATATATATATATATATATATATATACAAATATATATATATATATATAATATTATCTATTCTATATACTGTATATACATTAAAAGCAAAATGTTCCATCACAGCCAACCGAAACCGAAACTAACACTTTACAACGTAAAGCTATAAATAAAGACTCGGCTCTGTCTGGATTAAATATAACCAAATCAATCAAGATAGACAACAAGTACTTTATCCACACTTTCCATAGTATTAGATTTCAATTGATTTCATTCTAATTTTAATTTAAATTAATTAATTAATTTTAAACGTATTTTTAATTTTAGTTTCAGTTTCAGTTTCGGTGCAAATTCCAGAGTTTTAATTATTGTTTTATTTTTAAATTTAATTATTGTTTTCAGTTTTAATTAACTGGCCACCTAATATTAATAAATATTAAATATTGATATTTATTTATTTTACATGGAAATGCCATCAGACAGTTGATTTTCGTCCCCCAGTAGATAACAAGACCAAAAGAAGTTTTAAAAATACAAAAAACCCAACGAAAAACACGTATAAAGCTATAAAACAATACATAAAAATATATATATGGCGAGGAAAAATATATATATATATATATATATATATAAACATACAGAAAATATACAGTGAATCATAAAAGTCATCGGAAACTTTTGTCATCAAACTAATTTATACTACTAATTTTAAAATAAAAGTAACGTTAAAAATAATTTTTTGTTATATCCTCTATTGTAATTAAATTAACTATACACTACTACACTATTGACAATATAACAGGAAAATTGACACAAAAGCAATAAAGTAATTTGCATCCTATATTATCAAGGTCACAAAATTGACCGGACAGCTTGAAGATATCATTATTATTTGTGATTTTTATGAGATTTACCCATAATTCTATGGCAGTCTGACAGTCATATCAGTTATAAGAACCTTGAATTTTTATTTCTCACACTCTTCTTTCATTCGGCAAAAATGGAAAGACTTCGTAGGGAAACTACATTAGATATGGAAAAATTAGTAATAGACCACTGGAAGTCGGGTCTATCGGTTAGAGATATTAGTAATATTATAAGGACAAGCGGCTCAACAGTACACAGTATTATAAAAAGGTACAGAAATGTACAGTATATAGAATTGTGAATGAACGAAGATCTAGACGCCGTGCATTGTTAACAGTACAAGATAAGCGCAGTATAATCAGAAAAATAAAGAATAATATTAAAATGAGTGCAGCAAAACTTGCAGCCGAGTCGGAAAATTATACCGGAGTTCACGTTTACCCAGAAACGGCAAGAAGAGTCACAAGAAAAAGTAGACATAATGATAGAGTGGCCGGTAGAAAATTTTTTGTTAATGAAAGAATACAGGAAAATTGGCTACCGGTTGGCAAAAAATATGTTGGATAAAAATTATGAATACTGCAAGCGTGTAATATTTACAGACGAAAGCAAATCGAACATCTTTGGCTGCGATGGAGGAAGTTAAATTGTGAACCGAATAAAGAAAACCTTGTGCCAACAACAAAACACGGAGGAGGAAGTGTTACGGTACGGGCCCGTATGGCAGCCTCCGGAGTCGGAAGACTCGTGTTTATAGATGGAAATACGAATGCAGAAGGATATTAAAATATTTTAAAACAAAATTTAAAGACTTCTGCAGAAACGCTGGGTATCTCAAATACTTTCCATCTTTATAAGGATAATAATCCGAAGTACAAACATAAAGTTCGACTATACAATTGTCCAAAAGTGATGGAGACACCGGCACGGTCTCCCGACCTAAAGGTAATCGAACATTTACGGAACGAACTAGATAAAATGATTCAAAAACATAATATTAGTAACAGAAATGAACCGAAAAGCGCCCTGAAATACGAATGGGCATAAAATGGGGTAAATATCACAGTAAAACTAGCGAAATCAATGCCAAACACATAGAAAATTGTATCGGAAGGAAAAGACCACCCAAGTTATTGAAATATTTCTGCCATATAGGCTATAATTAATTTTTAATTTACAATAAACATCTGTCAGGTGATCTTTGTTCGCTAGCTTGTTTTTCTTTTGTTTCTCTACTTTTTTCTAAAATCGAATCCTTTACTGAAATAAATACGAATTGATATAATTTTTAATGTTCTTACAAACCAAATAAAAAACACATTTGAATTAATATATCAACAGTTCTTCTTATAATGTTTTCCCTATATTCGCGTGCCCGATTTCTTTTACCGGTCACTGTACAGTACGTTTATTAAAACCATAAAAATCACATATTAAAAAGCATATATTCGGCGGTATGCTAAATAAAAAGTGTAACTGTAAAAAGCAAAAAAGCGAGAATAAAAAATAAAGCAGTAATAATAATTAAGAAATAAAAAGTAAAAGAAAAGATTTAAGTGTGATGTAAAAAAAAAATATCGACACGCCCGCTTAAATGAGCAAATTTTTCACGAAGTAGAAGTACTATAATATTATATTAATAATTTAATTTAACTTAATAGTCAGTTAATTTAACTTAAGCATATTTAAAGACGAATTGTCGGATGCCATTTATATTAAGTCAATGTCAATTAACGCGGTTTTTATTAATTAATTTGATTTCAATTCGACCGCGGCGCCTACCGAAAAACGGAAATAGTATCTTTCCCGCATGCGTGTGGAAATGTAATTTAAACGGCAACGTGGTCGACGTCTAACGACGCCAATAACTAGCGAACAGCAGTCCCGCCGACGACATTCTTTAACACTGCAAGTACGGGGGGCGACCGTCTGCGGCAATCGTGGCAAATTTCAGTTAGATATTTTGTTTGTCAACCGAATTGTTCGAAAACCGAGGTTTGACTGCATTTTAAATTTAATAAATTAAAAATATGGTTAAAAATTGCAGTCACAATAATTTTTGCTGGTCATTAACTATTTATTTGTTTACTATCGTTTATTTTTGTGTGACTAATACTCTCAACTTTTACATTTTTCTGTAGAATTTCGTACTAAATTATTAACGATTTTCCTACGTAGAAAAAACGGTATACTAACGGATAAGTTACAAGTCGAAACATACGTTCGAAGTTAATTGACTGGGAGTAAACCCAATAGAGCTGTGGTGTAATAGGTCCGTCGAGTCCATTGTTTACGGCGTGGACTTTCGTAATTTTTTCTCTATTCGATTACTTTAGACGAGTGTGTTTAACCATCGTTAATACTTGTAACTGCGACTAAATGGATACTTCGCTACAAAGCCCAAACAGAAACTATTAATATTATCGAACCCGAATTTTTCTAATAACCGGCCAAGGTTTAATTGAGGATTGGCTTGTGGAGACCGCGCTTGCCGGCTACCTTGACACCGTTAATTTCTAGAAATTGAACAATTAATAACAATATAGATGCATAAGTTTATATTTGCTACCGCCCAATTTGTCGCCAGGTTTTTCTCGTTTTAGTTTTATAGCCAATACTTAGGACGAAAATTAGTGCAATCCACGCTGCTAAATTCAAAGCTGCATGGCGACTGGCCTTAGTGCTTTATTGTTAATAATGTTTTCTTTTATTGTAACCGTAAAGAACAAGAACGAGCAAACTAATGTAATGCTGCGCTGGACAACGGGGCGTAAAACTGTATTTTACTTGACCGTAAGTAAAACATCGCAATCAAACCAGTACACTCTCCAGATCAAAACTAGTCATTCATTCTGTAGAAAACCATATTCTGTCTTTCATTTTCTGCAATTAACTTTTTCTTTTGATAAAAATCAATACTTTAACTGAGCGGAAGCGCCAGTTAATACTTGAATACAATGAAAAGTAAACTTTAATTTTCTATATAAATAAAGAAAAAAGCCCTGACACTATTCTGAACGTTCATTTTTTTTGCGTTTTTAAAACAATTGAGAAGGATATGATTAATTACTTTCGGTACGAATAAGTATATTTATTTATTTTTGAAGTTAATACTGAGGTATTTCTATGCAAAGAACGAATATATTCTCACACGTTTTCACTCAAATAATATAATTTGTTGTAAGTTAATCGCGTAAGTAGAAAGGATATCAAACCATTATCCATTATATAACAATTTCCTGACGTTTAAACGGGAAATTTTCTAAGAAATCGAGAACGAAAATAACTTCTTCACAAGTAAATGGTGGGTGACCGAATAGCGAGCTACCGGTTGAGAAATTAGGTTATTATTTATTCCTGCGTGTTGGAGAATTAGTATTGCATTTTCTGTATACTAAAGGAAGTGCCCGACAAAGAGAGTGAAGAATCGACAATACGAGAGAACTTAGATAAACGATTTAGTTCGTATTATTTGTCGATCTAAGCCATTTTTTTTGGAATTACAAGTACTTAAATAAAAAAAAAAAATGTCAGAAATCGTTTAGGCGTCAATACAAATTTACGTGCAGAGATTTATAGGATTTATCGACGATTTCGTTTATTTCGGTGATTAAAAACTTACATCTATACGCGTAAACAGCAGGTAATAAACGTAGCGTTACGAGATCCTGATTTAGTTTAACAGTAGAGGGTTAGGATAGAGATCCAGCCCCGGTCACGTGACCGCCAGGATAATTGGTCGGGGAGATTAAGGGAAGTTTTCCTTCCTTAATTCCCTTCCGATAATACAAAATTCTCTTCCAACAAAAGACTTTTACAGATGTAACAAATTACTTTTCAAAGCTACAAAACTACATTATTTATTTTATTTTATTTTATTTTTTATTTCAATTAACCTAAAATTGAAAAGAAAATGATCAATTTTTATTATTTTAAACTTTTCTTCTATTAATTTTACGCCAAGAAAAAATTATTGTTTTTTATTCTATTTCGTTTTTAATTTAAGATTTTACGTAATTCTCACGCAAAATATTTGTTAATAATAATAATAATAGGAAAAATTTCTAAAAAACTTACGTTAATTATAAAGTTTATTATTGAATATTTCTTTGTTTTATTTAATTATTAAACAGTATTTTATCGTTGGGATTGCATATTTTACGTAACATTTTACGCATAAGATCGGTTAAGTAATTGTAATTTTTCGTAATATTTTAACCGAACTTCTAATATACAAAATACCGATTTTTATTCATTAAACTCCGCTAGATAAAAGTAAAATATAAATTTCAAAAATTTATTTATTCATTATTAATTTGCAATTTTAAACATTTATTTTATTTAATAATTTTTTTAACTTAATTAGATTTGTGTAAAATGTTTTAAAAATATTGCAAAACGTTTATTAATAATTAAAGATTTCATTTAAATAGGCAAGATCCTAGAAAAACGAGGCAAATATAAAAATAACTTTGATGGGAAAATTGATTGCATTTGCGTTTTTAGAGTTGAAAGAGTATAAAGCCATTGCGGGTTACATTATTTATAGGTCGTTGTAGAGTTAACATAGAAGCAACCGTACTAATGAATTCAAAATATAAACGCAATTTAGGAATAAATATAATTTTTTAAAAAATTGAACTCAATTGTGCCAGGCGTAAATCGCCGTAAAAATACGTAGAAAAATTAGGTTTAAGTTTTCGGTTACGAAAAAGCCAGGTACGAAACGTCTTTCCGGCCAACGGATCTTTGTAAATAAGGAAACGATTAAAGTCGGAATTTGCCGGAATCTGGTCGACGAAAGCCGGGAATGGCATTAGTAACGGATTAAATGGGATGCAGTTTGTTTGTCGCCGCGATTAATACGATTAAAGCGCGAAAACGCGGGGGTAAAATTTATTTGATTTTCTCTTATAATATTTCAATAAACTCGATTTACTTTTTACCTACAACCAAGTCGGTTCGCTTTTATTATCATTTCTTTTGTAAAGAGCGGCCACGGTTAATTTAAACAAAAAATTCAAACAAATGTAACCAAGCAGAACCTTTTTTTAAATGTGAAAAACAAATTTATCCATTTCGATTTTTAATTGTCGAAATATTTAATAAATGTAATTAGTTTTCCTCGTCGAAATTCATATTTGTCAATAATCGACGAGTAATCGATTTTCATGCAAATCGAAATATATATACTGTATAAGGCCCATCTAACGTTTTAAGACGTTTTGTATTTTCACTAGAGGAAAAAGTCTGAAAGTTGAACTGCAACGTCCTGTAAGATGTTTACTTGCGGAAATGCGAGAGTAAAGTTAGCATCGTTCGAAAAGTTTTCTGTAATAACACATTTTCCGAAAGTTATGTAACGAGCCTTATTTGGAATAGAGGGGTCCAAATAAGACTCATACGTAAAGAAATGATTTGTTTATTAAGGTAAAAAGTAAGAGCTAATTAAATTACAATAATTGTAAGTTATTTAAACCCAATAAAATACAAGAAGTAGCTTAAACATCACATTCTGGGCAAAAACGAAAAAAAAAAATACTGGATATTTTGTCTTTTGCCGTAAGTCTAACGCACTCTTCGTGAACATATTTTGAACACCATACACACATCCTCGTGTCGGAAATTCGATCTTCTCTGCATAAATAACAGAAGCAGCTTTTTTTACTCATTGCCACTAGGTCCAGCTGCAAGATCCATCACAAATTTTGCAAAACGATAAAAGTTGCTGCGGTCGTTGATCCTTTCTCGGTCATCTCAACCTCTCTGCCGGGTGAAAGATTATCCTTCCATTCGGGATTTAGTTTTTTTTTTTCTCTTTAAAATAATCACGGGATATATGAATCGACTCGGTGCTTTTCCACGCGAGACAACCTGAACGTTTTCACCATGTTCGGGTGCTACAAGATGCACTTTTTTTATGCTTTTCTGGCATACACACTTTGATGTTTATGGCTAGCCAGTCTACGGTCTTTCTGGTCTATTATGGGGCTTGTGGAAAATAGCTAATTGGACCAATACATCCTTCAGCTTATCAAAGTAATCGCTGACAGCGCATCTATTGATCTTTACAGCCATACCCAGGTTCGTACTCTGAGCCTTTCTTCGGGCAATTTCCGGAATTATTATTATTATTTTTATTATTAATATTATTATTATTATATACATTACTGTATCTTACAGAATATGTTTATGAGGCTTGTACTAAAACGCACACAAGAAAATTGCTGAACCAAATAAGGCTCACTGGCTTATTTAGTTCGTCAATGACGGACCTTATCTACATCCATTGTTAACCCACGTTTTTCATCAGTGTTTTACTAACAGATAAATAAATGCACGTTAACTGGAAAATATCAGTACTTATATCTCATTTTACTCATCACATACTTTAATATGACATAAATACGTTCTTGTGCGTTAAGTTACCAAAAGACGAAAAACGTTTATCAAAATACCTGGAAATAGTAAGAACAGGTTCTGCTGATGTTTACGCTTTAATTGTATCAAAGACGGCATAATCTTCTCCGACTGATGTAGTTTTTGATGTAGCTGTTAAAGGACAGGTGCTTTTAATATCATAAAAAATCTTGTTAAAATGTCAGCGTTTTCTCTATAAAAAGAACGATGGGCCTTATTTACAATTGGGCTTTATTTGACGAATGTACAGTACCTTATAGGTATATATATATATATATATTTATTTATTTATATCGATTTAACCACGGCAATAGTCTTAACAACGATCGATTAAACCGATATGGATAAATTAATTCTAGAATTATCGATTATCGAAAATTTTCCATTGCAAATTAAAACGTAGATATCGATTTTATATTTAGGAATGCTGATTATGGCAGAAAAAATAAGGTCGAATAATAACCGGCAATAAAATTATTTAGAATAAAGAAAGTGAATATAATATAACGTTTCGAATAATTTTATACTCGGACATTGGTGGGGTGTGATACATTACATTGTTGCCGACAATACGACAAACGAATATTAAGCCTACGTTTTGTCGTATTGTCAGCTGTAAACGATTTTATAGAACGAAGGCATCCCGTGTTATCGAGGTATGTTACGACGCATCGCTCGAGTGTCTACGTAATACGAGTACGTCCTACAACAGATCTTTCCAAACTTGTTAAAGAAATAATGGTTTGTGCTGCTGCTTTTCCAATTTTTTAAAAAATTAAAACGTTTATAAGCCGGCTGTAACACATTATACGTATTATATACGTGCATATGTAATGCTTATTTGCATATTAATTATTGTTATTTTAGCATTTTTAGCCAGACTTTTACCTCTTATACTCGTTATAGTTTTAATCGGTATCTATGAAAGTAACATTAGCGTGGCATTTAACACAAATTTTAACGCCGTATAATAATAATTTGTAGTTCGTGTTAAACATTTATCTGGTGCTTTAGTTAATGACGTAATTAAAAATTTTACTTATTTTCTAAATGGATCTATTACTGGATTAATAAAGTCACGAAAGGGAAAATTGTAAGATACTGTATGTTGTGGTAATAACATAAAAGAACCTTATTAACTTTCGATATTTTGAACAGTTAATTAGCGTAACAGATTTTTCCTCGTATCTGATAAACTACGACTACGGTTTATATATAAACAAGGATAATGTATTTTATGTAGAAGGAGAATCGATATCGTCCTCGTGTAAGTACGCGGCGTGACATAATTTATAGATTCTGTAAGTATAAAATTGTTTACCGGCTTAAAAAATATATAGAATTATTTTTCCATACAGAAAATGTGTAATTGTTTAATTATATCGAAATCAATTTTAAATTATTTATAAAATGCGTGTTGCTATTACGAAAACGAATAAGGCGGGAAGCGGAAAAACGAATTTCGAAACGATTAAAATTAATTTATCGCTTTATTTTGTTTTATAATTTTATAAAACGAATAAATTTACATAAAACTAAGGCGCAGGCTACAGTTTTATGTAAAGATGAAACGTTTTTAAAGAAAATTACGTCGGGAATCGTAATGTACTGTTCTGTACGTACACCAGCGATATCCGAAAGATCATGTCGTTGGTAAGAAAATTTTAAATAAAAATTTGAAGGTAGAAGAAGAATTATGCTTTGTGGAAAGCTTTTATTATATATTGTTAATAGGAGGCATAATTTTACTTCGGACAAGCGTGACGACGAATTATAAAATGTCGGACCAGATTATTATTTACAACGTCCATTAATGGAATTAGCACGGTTTTTATACCTTTCGTGACTCATTTTTCGTGCACGGAATTCGATTTGAAGGAGAATGTTTTCGGAAATCATCATTTGGAGCAACAGCTGTTGCTAGCATTGATAGACTCGCTTCTTCTTTTTTCCTTCCTCCCTTTTCCTTTAAAGGATAGGCAAAAATCCGATTTTCTTATAAATTATCTTCAAGAATCTCTTAACGTAATAATTCTTACGGCAATTTCTCACTCGAGTTGTTTCTTTATTCCAAAAAAATTCGAGAAATACGAGAAAAGACTAATTGAATAAAGTACGTAATGGAGAAGGAAACCAAATGTGCATACGGTGCGATGACCCAGGGGAAAAAGAAATAATCGTTTAAAAATGTAGAAATTCGACATGAAAGTTTTATTTTCCATAAATATTTGGCTGAACGTATTTGGCAAGTTTCTCGGATATTTGATTTTACGCTCTTTAATAATGGAAGAAAAAACGACATTTTCTGTTTTTCCCTTTTTCGACGTGGGTAAATAATTTATGTAATAGTATTTATGAACATAAATATGTTTATCAAGTTAATTTAGCGCTTAGGTGAATAGATACGTTACGTTATAAATGCTAACGGATACTTTAAGCCATTTAAAAGAGGTTTTTAATCTGCGAGAAAGAGCGCAGAGCCTAATGAAGTTTGTACGTTCCCTAAAAGAAAACGCATGACAAAGGGAAAAAAATACTTCTTAATAAATTTTTGATTTTTTAGATCATTTCATCGAGAGTAGAAATGCGTAAAATACAAAGAAAATTTCGATTTAAAAAAAATTTTTTCCTACCTACTTTCGGCATTTTCCTTTCCGACAAACGAACTCATCGACTACACTGGGACCGAAATTGGCCGAAAACGAAAGAAAGGTTTTTAAAAGGAGGGAAAGCGCTAAAAATCGTTACGTCCAAATCAAAAGCGTATAAAATGTTGGCTTTTACATGGTTTTTAATCATTTTTCGCCAATGTTTTGCATCGAATTTCCAGTTTTCTTTCAATTCGCCGTACATTTCTTACTTATATAAAATGACTTAGAAATAGTTTCTGTAAATTTTTAAATGTCGACAAAAGATGGGGGGAAAAAATTACTTTTATAAATAATAAGAAGAAAAGAATAATTTAGTATTTTCTCTATATTTGATGTAATCCCATCTATATTAAATGCCGGTTTTATAAGGCAATGTCTGGAAAAAATCCGGTAACGGGTATTATTTTATTTGT
Source organism: Centruroides vittatus (assembly GCF_030686945.1). NCBI lineage: Eukaryota > Metazoa > Arthropoda > Arachnida > Scorpiones > Buthidae > Centruroides > Centruroides vittatus. The sequence continues at coordinate 1,904,522 of NW_027122212.1, forward strand.
CTGCCACGTACACGGAAGGAAAGGAAAGACTCATAGTCAATAAAAGAAACGAAAATAATTCTTCGTAAGAGAAACGGGTGAAGAAAACTAGAAAAATGAATTTAAAGAGGAAGAAATATGCGTAACAATCGATAGGAAAAGAAGGGAAAGAGATTAATAACTGTAAAAAGTAGAAGCAAATATCGAAAAGAATAATTTTACAAGGGATTATTGGGGAAAAGTTTAGAAAATTTCTTAATACATGGAAAAATTAGTGAAGAAAAATTAAAAATGCACAAGTTAGTGTTCTCGCAGTTAATTTTACAAAGAGAATCTTTAACGTTTTCCTGGTAATTAACTACAAAAATATACACGGTCCGAAAATCAATTGGGCTCTTAAACTGGCGACTAAAAGGGCCGAGGTTAGACACGACGAGGGAGCCGAGGAGGAACTCGCCGGTAAAAGGGAAAAATTAAGAAAAGAAAAGAAAATTGTCCCCATGCACATTCTTCCATTCTCTTCCTACCTTCAAAAACTTTACGGCGGACACTTTTCACAAAAAAACCGAATTAACACCGACCGGGACACTGTTAACGGCACCATTTTCCTATTCTCTTCCGAATTTTAAACGATTTCCGCGGTTCGGGTTTAGGAAAAATCCTGAACGTTCTCAAAAAGTTGCCGGCGTCGGCTCTTTAGGAACCGGGGGATAAAAAAAAGACCGGAAATCAAAGGGAAAAACCAGGTTAAAACGTTAAAATTCAGCTTAGCAATTCTTTAATTTCGGTAGTTTTTGTGGCGAAAAGTGGCCGGAGAAGCCACATTTAGTGTCTTTTGTAACTCGCTTTCTCCCTTTTCCACTTCGTTCTTCTCGCTAAAATCACTCCCGCCGTTCTTTTACGCTTTTGTCGATCCCAACGAGTGGTCCGAATTCAAATCTTACCGATATTCGCTTGGAAATCTCCGGAAGTTGGTTGTTGCTCCGCAGACGCCGTTCTTCACTTTTTGCCAACCAAACAACATGTAGTCCGTTAATTAAATTACCAATTTATGCTATTTTCCTTTATTAATCGTTTAGCAATGTAAGATATGTAAAGCAGTGTAAATGTTCAATTTAATTACATTATCTTACATTTAATATATTTTAGTCGAAAATCTTTCTTTGCTCTCTCAAAACACTGGCTTCCAAATGCCTTTCCGTCGGTTTATTCGGGTTTCTTGAAGATTTAAATGGTTTCAAAATAAAAAATAAATAAATAAAAGAAACGTATTTACATACATATACACAGTGTGACCAGAAACTTAGTTAACTTATAATTTAATTTATTCAAACCTTATAATTTATATAGGGGACGAACGAAAAACAATTCGGCTTTTAACAAAATCCGTAAAGTTCGTAAGTAATACGGTTTTTCGGTAGACGAAATTTGGTCTTTAAAGTGTTTATGAATTTTGGGCCACTCTGCCTGCCGCTTTTCAATTTAATAATCGATTAAATGTATGGAAAGCACCGAAAAAAAACCCAAACCCGGACGTTTTAATTCCGGTTTCTGCTTCCGTGTTAAAAGTTAGTCGACCGTACTTTACTCCTTTTGTTACCTTTTAATTTCTTGCAGCTCAATTTCGGCGTTATCTTGAACGATTTTTGGGCCATCCCGCATTCGTTAGAATTTTATTTGTTTTATGTAAAAGTTCCATAAAATTTTATATAAATCACCAATTTCCAAATTAAACTTACGTCATTCTAGTTTAATTTTAACAAATATCGCGCCTGTGGAGAAAAATGCCACCAAACGTATCAAATGTGGCAAATAACGCGAAAAGTATCAAAACGTACTTTTATACGTTAACGGACCGAAGAAATTCGTCAGAAAATAATTCCGCGACTAAATAAAACCCGTTTTATGGTCAAATTTTATCGTTGGGAAGATAGAAAGATGGTAACAAACTGCGGGTTGCAGCACCGAAACCATAACTTAACCCAAAAAATGTTATTTAGTTGGGCGAATTCTTTACGGATGGCTTGGCCGCATTACGCCATAGACAAATAACATATCTATCCATGTGATATATATTTTAAAGTTCACTTAAGACGTTCGTTCCTTTCAGTAACATTTACCATTATTAACGATAAATATCTTCTAATTGCTTACGCCAAAACTTGGACGATTTTCCTGGTAATTAGAGTTACGACAAATTAGGAAAAGGTTCCGAAACCTGACAAATTACACTCCGAAGGTATTTTCTTTTCAAAATTTTAAGAATTTTTAGTAATGCATTTTCTTGTTTCTCTTCTTCGCATTTTGCCGTGTTTTGTCTAACATTTGTGATTAAAACCATAATATTTTATTCCAAAACGTAAAAAAAATTATCTTCGCTGTGCATTTTCTCTTGAAATTTTCGAAAATGTTTTGTAGATTCTTGTTCTACTTCTTCTACTCTAGATTTAATTATTATTAAACCAGATTTCTGTCTTAAATTTCTTGACAAAACAATAAAATCTCGTTTCCAAAATACAAAGGCAACGTGATAAATTACACTCGGAATGTGTTTTCTGTCGAAATTTTCCAGAATATTTTTTATTTCTTTACTATTGCGCATTCTTGTTTTTCTTTTTCTCCAGATTTAGTCCCCTTGCCTAACATTTCTCGATGAAATAGACACGTATTGTATCTTCTCTATAGACTACCGACACAATAGATGTTCTGCATTTTTGCCTTAACCTCTTAATATCGATCTAAACCTGCAAAGAACATTCACACCACTTCTAAAATAAAACTTCCGATCAAAGACAGACTCCCCCCTCCGGCAAAACAACCATTTGGTGGTGTATAATGCAACTCCACGTCATTCTCTGTCTTTTATTCTTGTTTTTCTCATCTTTTTTCGTTCGAGAAGTAGCTTGTTAGTCAGAATTCTATTAATGGTATATGCACTGATTAGGAACTTCAACGAGTAAAAAAACTTTAACTAATAAACTTCCATATAAAAAAATAAAGAAATTGTGTTATTGTTAACGTTATTTTCCTTAAAAATCAACATCTTTTACAGTTTTTAGTGCTTTTTACCGATTAAATCAAAATAGAAAGATTGGCGAACGTTCGTTTTAGTGCTAACTAAAACGAACGTTCGCCAATCTATCCAGACGGCGAAGAAGACTTTAATGTTAATTTTAAACTACTTAAAGTACTCGCAATTTTATGAAATAACTTAATTAGCAATCTCTAATGACGTACTCAATTTTTTTAAATCTTATTTTCTTAATTAAAATCATTTAAAAGCCATTCCAAATTTCATTTACCTGCGAAATATTAAATAATAGCAATATTAAACAGCTAATTTCATTATTTATTTAATCATTAACCATCTGCTGCCTTCGGTTTATATTCAGAACCTTTCTTCGTTCGATTATTTAATAAAATTAAACAGAACTACATTAAAATATATATTTAAAAATAATAAAATTTAAGTTTTATATTTAATTTTTTTTAAATAATATAAAAATTTCCTTAATACTTTCTTCGTATGTATAGTTGTTTGACATTTTAATTGCATTAAAATTAGCTAATTCGTGATCAAACGAGTACATTTTATTCGTAAAATAATCCTTAAATTGATGATAACTTGGTTAAATATGACTCGAAAGACTTTAAAGTAATGAAAAATAGCGAGAAATTGTTAGCAAGAAGAATGCGGTCGATGTTAGCACGAAACTTTTTCAGTAATCAATGACAAAATTTTGGCTCAAACTCAAATTATTGTGGCATAACACGTGATTGAAACAGATTAATTAATATATAAACTGGTAAAATAATCAATTTCAAAACTCCACGTGACTGAAATACACGAAAAAGTCATCAATCATTGTTAAAAACGTTAAAATAAATTATTACCGAAGTGTTTAGAATGTCGTTAAATAATTAAACATGCCAATTTTTAGATAATATTTAAATCATTTCAACGAAAGAAAAAGAAAAAAACTTCGAATTTATGTTTTATAATTGTTCTACTTTCCCGCCTTTGTTATAAACAGAGGGAAAGTATGGCCATCAGGTCAAAAAATGACCTCCCAAGATATTTAAATTTTTGGACTCGACGATTTTTACATTCTGTTTATTTATTTATTTTTTGCATTTCTCGACTTTTTTGGGGTTTTTTTTCTGCATACAGGGGTGCTATTGTGTATGATGGGCACGATTTTGTTGGCAGTCTGTAAAGCTTAATAACTCCGTGCTTTTTGTCGAAAATTCCGGAAATTTTGCAGAGAGGTTTGTGTATTAAGATGGTTGATGCTGTTAAATTTTGGTTGTTTGAGGTCGAGGGGTTGGAGAAATAACTGGGGCGGTGTGTCGTATCTACAGTAGGGTCGGACTTAATTACGATTTTACTCGTTATTAGCATTTGCAATTTTTTCACAAAAGTCGTTCTTACCTCAAAATTAAGTTTTTGCCCTTTTATAATAATTAAAAATATAAAAAGTTTTAAATAAAATATCGTAACATACGACGCCAAACACGCAGCTTTAAATGTTGCCGGGAAAGTTAAGCAACTCGTTGCTGAATTTTTTTCTTTTTTCAATGAAAATTCAATTTACTAAAATGAAGTAAATTATTTAAATCAGTTTAAAGAATTAACTAATTAGTTAAATGATAAAAAAAATTTTAAATCTTTAACTGTTAAAGTAACGAAATAGTGTCAGACTTCGCAATACACTTTTGTTCTGAGCCAGTTGTGAAAGAAATGAATAAGAAGAGAAATTCTTATAAAAATGAAATAATTTGAAAATATTACCAGTTTAAATGAAATTTTACGCGAAAATTGAAAATAAATCATAAAAATTTCAAGAAATTGTGGAATAAAAATAGAAATATTTCGCTTAAAAGCTTAATTTTTTTAAATTCTTAATCGAATATTTCAATATTTATCCTTCAAATATTTAACCGTGATCGTTATTTTTCACAGTTTCTTTATATCTATAATAGAACACCTTAATTTTGCTGAGAAATATATATTTTAATCGCAAACGTTTTCAACCTGATTAACAGGCCATCCTCAGGTCTACAAAACGATAATGGAACATAAACGTTCCAAGTATAGAATATAAATATTTAAATCAAAATTTAGAACAAGAATTTAAAAAATATACCATAGAAACGGAACAAAACATAAAATTAAAATACATAAGTGAATAAATAAAAATAAAGGTAAATTAAAAAATTATAACTAATAGTTTTCCAATAACTAATTCTAGCATGAGTTTTCAGTGAACTTTTTAATCATGTATTTCCACGCCGACGACAGGCTCTCAGCATCCCTCGCATTCAAACATCCTTCCCGTAGTCTACTTTTATATCTTCTCTGCTGTCATTGATGAAGTGGGGGAAGATACTGGTTTTATAATCGTTGCCTCGTCCCATTTTACTACCGAACCTTGGACTTGCGACATTTGTGATAAAACCGTGTTATTGGATCCTTTTTTTACGTCATAGCGATGTTCCTTCAGCCTTACCCCTAAGCTCCTTTTGGTGACGCCGATGTAGTCTTTCTTAACATCCAGCTGGATGTTTTCATAAGGAACTTTATAGACACCTGGTTTTTTTTCTGTGTTTATTCTATCTTTATTCTATCATTTCTCAATATCTTATATAAACTTGGGGCCCTTTTTAAAATCATTCTTGCTTGTTTCTTACTAGCCACTTCTTTCATAATACTATTCAAATTACTGTTATACGTAAACTTCAAGCGTCTATTGTGAGCTGTATTAAATCCTTGTTTCTCATTGTTCTTTTCATACTTTTTGAGTAATCCAACTATGGTGCTTTTCCTGTAGCCTAGGCCCTGAGCTATTTGCAGTATCCTTTCAATTTCTTTAATTCTGTCACCAATTCTATCACAATACAAATAGGCTCTTCTTATCAACGCTTGAAATGCAGCCATTTTATATCGATATGGATCCATGGACTGCGCTGGTATATATAGTGGGGTGTGAGTAGGTTTAATATATACGCTGGTGGACAAATGATCTCCCATGAACTTGATATTAATGTCTAAGAAGTGCACACTCATGGAACTTTTTTGCTCTAACTTTAATCTAAGCCCATCCTTGTTATTATTGATTTTATCCAAAAAACCATGTATCTTGCTGTTGTTTCTCCATAATACTAAAAATGTCATCCACATATCTGATGAAATGTATGATATCTTCCCTAAAAGTTTGTAGAGCTTCCCTTTCCAATCTTCTAACTACCAATTCGCAAAGAATTCCAGAGAGGGGACTTCCCATCGGAACCCCTCTTTTTTGTCTGTAGATTCGACCACAAAACGTAAAACAAGATTGATAACATACCAGGCTAGCAAGTTCTTCTAGGTCTTGGGTGTGACTACGCAACTGAGGGTTGTTGTTGTACATGAAATCCAACAATGCCTCCACACATGACTCAATTCTTACTGAAGGATACATACTCTCATAATCTAAAATGGTCGCCACTTCTTCTTCCATTAAAGAAATATTCTGTATTTGCTTTACTACGACAAGAGGATCTTTTGCTACCAGTCTATCTTCTTCCATCTGTGTGGATAAGTATTCATGTAGCCTTTTTTCTAAGGTAAAGGTGGGCCCCCTACATTTCTCTACTACTGGTCTTAATTCATTTCCAGCCTTGTGCGTCTTAGCAAACGCAAACAATCTTGGAGCTCCTGTATTTGGGTTGTGACAGTTCTTCAGAAAAGGCAAAACGGCCGCGAGACTTGAGCGTTCTAACTTCTTGACCCTTCTGACCAGAGATCCAATTATTTTGTCGTCAACCATTTCACATTCTGTCTTCCTGATGTAAGCATGTAATTCCTTGTCATATGTGTGTCTCTTCATGACAACCAAATGTTTAGTTTTTCCGCTTTGGTCAAAACTAGATCATTCGTTCTTAACCACTCCTTCGTGAGCCATATGTCTCTATTGCTAATGCTAGTTGCTTTTTTCTTTAGGCGGTTACTTATGACAGTCTTCCATCTAAAGAATTCTTTATCTAAAGGATCCATGCCAACAATCCCTCTCTCCATCTCCTGTATGGACGTTTCCCAACTATTCCCCACATCTGGGACAAAGTTAGGGCCTTTTTCAAGTACCTCTTTGACTTTCTTTGGTATTTCTATCTGGTCCCATACTTGGAAGGTGTTAGGGTTCCCTTTATCCAATCTTTTCACTTGTTTACCAATAATCCATTTCAATTTTTTTTTTTTCAATTTTTTCACATAATGTTTAGTGGAATTCTTTCTGACTGTTTCCGCCAAATCCACTACCCTACTATTGATATGAGTTAGATTATTCGGATTATCTTTGTACACTGTATCTTCTAAACGAACAAGATCATTTAAGACCCCATACTTCTTGTTCTTTGTTATTCTAATAGATTTTTTGAGGCATGCTAAACGGAAGTTACCTATAAGCGAACGGCACTCCGTAGGGATGCTAATTCGATAGATCGACATGGGATAGACTTTGTTCATTAAACATTCTCTTAAAAATTCTAACTTACAAGTTGCTTGAATCAATTTTAACACCAACTTCCTGTATGTCTTGTACGTTTTAGCCGGTGCCGCCATAACTATATCATTAAAAGAGCTCAGCAAGTAAACAACTATAATAGAACACCTTAATTTTGCTGAGAAATATATATTTTAATCGCAAACGTTTTCAACCTGATTAACAGGCCATCCTCAGGTCTACAAAACGATAATGGAACATAAACGTTCCAAGTACTTGGAACGTTTATGTTCCATTATCGTTTTGTAGACCTGAGGATGGCCTGTTAATCAGGTTGAAAACGTTTGCGATTAAAATATATATTTCTCAGCAAAATTAAGGTGTTCTATTATAGTTGTTTACTTGCTGAGCTCTTTTAATGATATAGTTTCTTTATATTTTCAATTTATTTCAAGTCGAATGAAATTTTATATGAAAAATGAAAACTAATCGAAAAAAATATTGATTTTGTATACGGAATTAAAGCGTAAAGATTTTTACGCCTAAATTTGCCGTACAAAATAGTTACACTACGCGATTTATTTACATTTCTTATCAAAATTTTATTGAAAATTTTATAGCGTTACCAAATTAGTACCTCTTATAAACCAGTAGAGAATAGGAATAACAACTACTTTTCCTACTTACTTTTTCCTGTACTTTTATATAAAAAACTACTTAATTTATAAGAAATTGTAAAAGAATTTTATTAAAAATAATGAAATTCGTAAAATAATTATTCTATTATATTAGAACGCGGAAAACGGTAAGAATTTCACGATGCAGATAGACAATGGAGCAAATTTTGACAGGTAAAAGATGTTACTTACCCGAAAAGATTCGAATCAATTGAAGAGTTATAATTAAAATTTTGATTCTTTTATATAAACTTTTCAGAATTGAATTTGGTTTCGTGATTAAATTGGAGAATGAATACTCGATTAAACATTAATTACAACAAATGTGTTGAACTGTGCGACAGTTTGGAAGGGAGAAGAGGGAAACGATAACTTCATTTCATCTGTTTTGTTATACCTTTTACTACTAAATTTTCAGATTTTACTCCAATATTCTCTTAACAATAGCTTATTTCTGCCGAAAATTAGGTTTCCATCAATTTAAAAGGCAGATATCTTGTTTGTTTTCATGCTAAGAAACGGATTTTTTTTTTGTTTTCTACTCTAATTATTCGTATCATCTCTTCTAATGTATTTTTATTTTTGCAAATTTTACAGCTTATTTTCTTACACATAATTAAGGAAATATTGTAAATATTCGCACGCTTTAGTTGACATTTTGTGCATTTTACCGTAAAGTACTTAAAGTTATTTTCTGGAATAAATTAGCCGATATTTTGGCATCTTGTTGTAGGTATTTCATCGTTAATAACCTAAAAGAGTATGTAATATCTTAGAGAAAATTGAACACCTTATTTTTAAAAGATATTAAATATGCTATTTTATAACTTCAATAACAATTCAAAAAATAAATAAATAAATAAATAACAACCTTAAAATTATAAAATTTGCTTTTTCTGCAGACATGTGCATTGCAAAACATGTAAAACGTTTATAAGCAAAATATTCTTTAATTTCAAAAAGCATAGACAGAAAAATACTTTGATATAAATAATCTATTTTTCAATAAAAATGAAAAGAAAAAAACTGATTCAAAAATTCTTTATTTTATTCGAAAAATTATAATTAACGATTTGCTACAAGCGTGTGACCGGTGGCACTTGGCTAAGAAATTGACTTCTAATTGGTTAATATTATGGCCAAATTCAATTTTCTAATCTTTAAAAGACAGTAAATAAGATATTTAGTAATTGTAATAACAATTTATTATAAAAAAAATAACCATAAAATTGCAAAATTTCCAATTTTGTTGTAAAATACAAAATTATTATAGCATCGATGTACAGTACGTTGATTAGAAAAAATATTCTGCAATTTAAAAAATGGCCAACAGAAAAATATTTTGATGCGAATAATTAAGTTTTTTAAATAAAAAATGACAAAAAAATGATTTAAAAATTCTTTATTTTCAGCGAAGAATTTTAATTAATTATTTGTTTTTAAAGACGAGAGCAATCTTTTCAGCAAGTAACAATAAAGTTGTTTACAATTTTTCATATTGGAAAATTGCAAAGAAGTAACTAAATTTCAAGTTTTAAGAGAATTGGAGAATTTTATTGTTATTTTTAACATTTTATAATGTGATAAAATTATATTTTAAATATTTGCTTTCCTTAGTTTGATATTATAAACACAAATTTTGCTACAAACAAAGTAAATATTCCTCTAAAAGCCATGTAAAATTTGTACCTGATTTTTGGTTAGTTGATGAGAAAATATCGCGGGTTCGTCTCTATTCCATAGTATTTTATTCTTTTTCCCGTTTCAAACTTGTTTTTTTATTTTCATTTTTGTTAAAAAAATTAAATTTTTAAATTAAAAAAAGTAATAATATCTTAAAGCAATTGTACGGAGTGTTTATAATAGAAGTGGTGTAAATCCATTTTTCCTAGCGTCCAGATATTTAAGGGTTTGCGTTTCAATCGATTTAAAAATAATTGTAAAGTATAGGCTGCTAATAAGGGCCGATACGAATATAAATACACATAAATTTATTATACAAATAATTTTAATTATATAATTAACTAAAAGACCAAATATCGTTTTAGGGGCCCCTAAATGGACTTGCCATTTTCTTAATTATTAAATCGTTCAAATCATTAAATTGTAATTATTTAAATCTCAGTTTGACTGTAATTAAGCTGTTTAAAAAATAATAAGAAGAAACAAAACGCTATGGTCTAATCTCAATATTTATTTACTTATTGTTAAACATTAGATTCTGTTTTCATTTCGCGGATTGTTAGGATACATGCAAGTGTTTTAAAGTATTGATGATACGTAGAAGCTACGTAAGGCACTAATTGCATCGTATTATTTTTTGGAAGTGTCGGTTCTAGCGTTTTTGTACAGGATTTCTACATCCTAGATTTTGTACACGTATGTGTTACGGTACCGTACGACGCTGTGGGGGAACCGTAATTGTCAAGATATTTCCTACCGATTAGTTTACCTGTCGTATGGTAATCAAATAATTAAACAGCGTAGATTTATAAGTTACGTATTCATTAAATAATTAATTGTATAATATACCTTGACGATTACGCGTTACTACGATTTACACTATCAATTTCGCCTCTCCCGACACACTCAGTCCAGTACCTACGTAGTACCAGTGGCCAAACCAGGGTCTTCGTTCTAAACCCTAAACACTGGGAATTCGGTCGTGGATTCGCGCCTCGCTCGGACAGGCTGGACAGGTGGAGTTTTCCTGGTTTTCTCCACGCGCACAATCCACGACTCACTTCGATCTCGATTTACCTATAATCTGGATTGTGACTGTCGCTAGTCGAACGTCGTGCTGTTCGTACAAACAATCCGATTGAGAAGAACCCGGCTATTACACGCGATGATAAAACTGGCATAACTATTCGGTAAGTCACGAACACCAACGCACAAAATGGAAGTTTTGATTAGAAATAAATACTTTTTCTTGCCATATATCTAATAATCGACAGATGTCATCGTCTCTCCAAATATCTTTTTTATTTCTCTGTCGATAGCCCGACACGTGTTCCTCAGCCATCTTGTATTTTCTCGCGCGCGTGGGATTGCGGAATCTCTCTTATGACTGGAACTAGTTTCAAGAACTCTCTTGAGTCGATCGCGATTGAACCTCGTTTCAGTCGAGATTGAAACGGTCGAGAGAGGTCGCACCAAGACATAGTCGTCGACCTTGGTTACAATCTAGATTGAAATGCTCGGTGCGAACGGGGTATAACGCTTAAATAGGGGCCAATTTCCCTTAAAAAGACCTCCCGAAAGGCATCCCCTCTAGGCAGATCGCCCAAGTGTTGCGTTGCCATAACTTAAAACAAACAAATAAACAAAGCTACGCGTGGAAACGTCCTTTTCGACAACTCTATACACAGGTGTTTGCCTGACGTTTCCCGATCCTCGAGGTCTTCTTCGTCCGCTTTGTGATAAATCTATGGTTTTAAATTTCGCCTTCTCGCTCTATACAGTATTTTATAAAAAATTACATATCTATATATTTTTAATAAACTCCTTGACTTTCGTAATGCATTGCGAGTCTAATTATAAAATACTACAGCTTACTCCTTAGCCGACCCGGTGTTTAGTTAGACTACGGGAATTGGACCGACACCACATTGGCAATAAACGATTCTGTAATTTCGTTTACCGACAAATTTTCAATTGATCAAAACTTATAAATATCTCAAACACAAACTGAAAATTGTCTACAAATAAAAACTCCGCACTTAACTATATAAAAATAACAACATCAAAAATTAAGATTATTAGATTATTTCGTACTTCTATTATATCATATTATAGTATTTGATTTATATTTACAAAGATTATCTTACTTAAGAGTTTATCACACCGAGTGCCCATCCTAACATATTTTTAAAAAAATTTTAAATTGTGTATAGTAGAGGAATAAAGAATTTTTAAAATGTGTTAGATTGGTCATGTGAAAAGCCTCACGTAAGATAACCTTTATAGTTATATAGCCGATGATACCCGTTTTCACCAGGTGCAAGAATTAGGTCTCCTCTCTTCCGAGGCTAATTAGAGAATATTTATATGGGTCTAAAAATATGTTCAATCTCCCGCAAAAAAACGCAAAAAATCCGCATCTGAAATAGTACAGTAGAAGCCGAGTTCTTCAGGGTAATCCTTAACTCTCTCTCTCTTCGCGGGGAGATTTCCAAAAATTTTTTGTTAGTGTGCATTCTCATGGCGTAACCTGTGTACCAAATTTCAACTTTCAACTCCTAACAGTTTGGACTCTGCGCTTATTATTATTATTATTATGTTGGGTTTAGTAGGTTATACTCGGTTGACACCGGTGGCTGTGTACTATGCCGGACCAGAGTCAAGGCATATAGCAACCAAAACAAAACTAAAATAAAGTAAGTGTGTCAGTGTCAGTGTCTACATTCGGGAATTTCCTAACAATGTGGGATGTATTCAATATAGTGGCCTTCTGTAGTGTGATGTATGTATTTCTATTTAATTGTAATGTTCCCAGGCTTTTGTGTAGTGTGTGTAATGTCACACCTGTAGAGGAGAGAACAACAGGTACAATAAACACCCTATCCATCCTCCACAGATGCCTTATTTCCTGGGCAAGTTCTGTGTACTTGCTGACTTTTTCAGTGCTTGTGTTTTGTATATTGTGAGTGTTTGGAATGGATATGTCTACAATGTATGTGATTTTATTGTGTTTCTCAATGAGTGTGATGTCTGGTCTGTTGTAAATTGTTTTATTGATTATGGCTCTGTCGTAGTACATTTTGTGCGTGTTGTTTTCCAATACTGTCTGTGGAATGTATTTGTAGTATGGTTCATGGATGTCTACTAATCTGTTTCTTTGCAAGCTCTAGGTGTATTATATTTGCTACTTGATTATGTCTGTGTAAATAATCTGTCTGTGCCAAGAGCTTGCAACCAGAGGTGATGTGTTGTATAGTTTCTGGCATGATGTGACATTTTCTGCATGTGTCATTTGTGAGTGTTGCATCTTTGAGTATGTGTTTTCTGTAGTTTTTAGTACTTATGACCTGATCCTATATGGCAATCATAAATTCTTCCGTCTCCCTAAAGAGGCGCCTCATCTCCGAGCTAACCAGCTGTTTGACGCAGTTTTGTCAACAAAACCCTGGGCCAGGTCGTAAGGATGCCTGCCATGGAGTGCCTTTTGAGCCCACGATTGCTTAACACGATTGTTTTATTATTATTATCAATTCATCTCGGTTATATTATAAGATTATCGTTTTCTCAATTTTTTCCAAAAATAAACTGGCATCACTTTGGTAATAAATATTCAAAAATAAATAAATATTTCCAATGTTAAGTAATAAATATTTCCAATGTATATGTCCATGAATGTTAAGTTTTCGCAAGTAATTTAATTTTTTCCAATTTGATTAAGAAAAACTATGGTAGAACGATTACATTTCAATTAAGTCCCCTTAGCTTATTATTATTTATACAAGTTTCTATTAATAAACAAGAAAGGATGGAAGTAAATACTTTTATATTCACTTAAAGAAACCCAGGCCTAGGTACAGGATGCGAAACGGTTATGTCCGAACCTAACCCGCCAAACATGATAACTATTAATAACTAAAATACCCGAAGGCTAAGGAGAGGTTAGAATCCCGTAAGGACTAAAACGGGCGTCCGGTGCCCGAATTTTAGTCCGTAAACCGATAGAAGGAAACGCGGGTTTACGGTCGAAAGTTTTTCCTTTACCGATAAATCTATATCCACAACCGGCTACTCTACCTGCGACGGCGACGAGCATTTATCGTTTCTTGGGGAAAATCAGGGACTAAAATTAAATAAATCGTGCCAGTGACGTCACTCACGGTACGATTTCGACGTTTTTCTAAGGTTACATGGTAGACCGATAGAAAATACGTAATTACCATCGTATCCACGGTGGGCCTTTTAACGAGAGGCCAATAAGAAATACTCACCGTCGTATCGAAGTGGATAAATAAATACACGTGGTTCCGAGGGAGACGCACAATAAATAGAATCGTTTGGGAAAAGATCGATAACGAATATAAACCGTAGGCCGCACCGTCCGGGATCGATAGGGTGTGCACGGGGCCGCGTATTTACTAACGGCGAATTACGGATACGAGTCCGAAACGATCGATAACGACCGGTTACCGAGCAAGAGTGACGAAAAAATAAGTGCGTCCATCAGGTAAGAAATGGGGCGGTGAGGAAAATTACGTAATTGGTAGATTGTCGTCGTCAGAGACCGCCGTTAGAATTTTACGTTGATTCAGTTAAATGTTTTGCTAATTGAATGTAAACGTTGCGGCAATTTCTGTTACGAAACGTAATGTAAAGGTGGATGCGCTCTTACCGTTACACCGGACGAGTGGCAACACGACCAGGTACGAGTACGGCGCGTTTACCTTCCTCTATAAAATATAATAATGCGTTGCGTCCTTTAAATATTAATCCGCCTTCCCCGCCAATTTCCAATATTAATTCCACACATTTTTAAAAATTTTTAACGTTAATTCTCAATTGTTCTTTTTGATGGATTTGTATTTTATTCAATATTAGAATACATATTGAATCTGTTATAAATTCTTTATAATTTATTTTCGTTGAATCATTAAAATTTAAACCTTTAACTAAGATATATTTTTAACGTAGATTGGCATTACACAGTTCGTTTGATTCACAATCAACCTCTGTTCCCAATTAATTTTTTCCTTATGATAAAAATAGATCCAATTAATAGAAACCTCCGTGGAATACTTGAATACAATAGCTATGTAGATGATTGTTTCATCATTTATGATAATACTCTAACCAACCCTCAAATAATCCTCGACTGTGCCAATAGTATAGTAACTAACATAAATTTTGATATCGAACTTGAAAATAATGGCAATCTATTGTTTTTAGACATTACGGTCCAAAGATCTCGTAATAGTTTAACTTTTAAAAAATATATTAAACCATGTAATGTTGGGAAAGTTATTAATTATCATTCTAGTACACCTATGTATATCGAGAGAAATATATTTAACAAGTATATCACCAAATTAAACACATACGAGCAATTATCTTGAACAAACTAAAGGAATAGAAGACATAAAATCTTTCAACTAAACGATTATCCAAATAGAATAATAGAAAAATGGCTTAACAATACTGATCTCAATACAACCCCCCAAAAATACAATAACGACTCAAATGACCTATAGAAAATGACCTTACTTATATTCAATTTGTATTAAATAATCAGCTAATGTACAGATAAGTAAAAAAAGCTTTTTTGAAAATTTGATCTGTAAATATGTGTGTGATGCATTTCGGGTCTTTATGATCCGAAATGCATTTTCATTAAAAACGCCTATATCAATAAGAGTTCCTTGTGTGATAAATTACTGAAAAAAAAGCCAAAAACTTTAAGTTTTTTATAAAAAAATCCATAGACCCAGTAACGAAACGATCAATTAAAATAATTCCCTACTTCCCTCTCGTTTTTCGTATTGTTTACAAAGAAAACAAAAATATATTTTACCGTAATAAACGGTAAAGGACGAATTTATCGATTTTTATAAATGAAAAATTCTTATTTTCTTGCCCATCGACAATAATATTGGCCCGAGAAAATTAATATCGATTTTATCGAAGCTTTTTAAATAATAATATCGAATTTTGAATCTTTCGCAGTGTAAAAAAAAAAAATATTTTTTATTCGTAATTCCTACAAAGCGTTGATTTTTCTAAATTTATTTATTGTATATTTTAATATTATTTCGTCGAGAATTTTTATTTTTTTCTAGCGCGTGTTTAGTTACTTGGTCCACTTAGTTTAATTGATTTATTTGGCAACTTCTTTTACGCCGGTTTCCCTACTTTTGCTTCGTAAACTTCTCCTTCGGATGAAATAAAATGTGTTAGAAACTCAGCCTTTAAAAACGATTTTTGTGGTAAATTTTTATTTCTTACGAAATTTTTCGGCCGAGTTTTCGTCTTTTTCGACTGCTTTTAGTTATTGGCGTTTCTCTACTTTTTGCACACCTCTCTCTGTATTCTCCTCGGCAGTTTTTCTTCCGGTTGGCAAAATAATTACTGTAAAAATACGCGGTAACTCTCTCGGTTTCCGACCGGGATTTACCAGTTGTTACGCCAGATTTCTTTAAAAAGTAGAAAATCCAGCGTAATTACTCTTAACGGTAATTAGAATTTTAGGAATTTCTCTTTTCGACAATCAGAATTTGAAGTATTTGTATGGGAATCTCCATTATTTATTCCGGTTGAAATTTGAAATATCGCTGGCGGAAAGAAATGTATTTTTAGGACGTTTCGGATTCTGCCTAGCGGAACGAATTTAGCGGACGTTTTCACTAAAAATATTAGCGGATAATTAAACTCTGTGGTCGATTCGTGGTTACGAAATAAAATAAAAATCCTAGCGCGATATGCCAATGACAGTAAGTTGCTAGGGTTGATGCCGAAGATATTTTTACCTCGTTTTTTCGGTATTTAATCGATTAACTCGATTACCACGGATTTTTATTCTCAGATCCTTCGTAGATACGCCCGGCAGGTGTGTCTTTTATTTATTTTTTATTTTACCGGCCATATGTTCTTTGAATTAATTCGAAAAATCCGAAGGTAACGATTTCTTTTACGGTTTCCGACCGGCCAATCGGGTTAAATCGATGAAAATACGTTGGAAATTATGACATTTTTTTTCGTATTTGGTAGTAGAAAAAAGAGAATTCAGAACGGAGAAGTAATTCTCTTTCGCCTAGCGTATCGAACATTAACTTACGGTTTAGTTTTCCATTCCGTTAGCAGATGCTCGATAAATTTTATTGCTATTACTTTCAGAAAAATCCTTTTTTCGTGCTTCTTCTTCGATGTCGAAAATGACTTCCGACTTTCATAAATTTTAATTTTTAAATTTTGTAAAGATACCTTTTTCTTATTAACCGGCAATTGTTTGGTCGTGGTCGTAATATTTGCCGTAAAATATGGCATTGGATTGCTGCCTTTCACCTCTGTTACATTCACGTATTCTTGTAAGGAGCTATCCCATTTGATTGTCTTTCTTTTACCTTCATATTTTATGCAATTCTAACCTTAGTCATACACTCTGTAGATAAGCTATTGCGCGTGATGTCCTCTACCGTTTTCTTTCCTTCCCTCGGAACCTGCGGTTGGCGATTTATATCCTGGGTTTGTACATTAAAATATCGACTTTATGTCATATTTTTAAATATCTGCTTTCACATTTTACTACTTCGACCCGTAATTGTTCTTATAAAATTACTTTTACCGAACTTACGGCCAATTTAAAGACTTTTATAAACCCGATTTGACCATATATTTGTTTATAAATTTAAAATAAATTTTTAAAACTTATTTGTTGTTAAAATTTGGTTTCTGGTCGGCTAAAATCCCATAAAAAACTACGAGACGAATGGAAATTTCCGATATTTGTTAACACTAGGGTTTCTCAAACGGGTTCTCGGAATCCAGGGATCCCGGCTGTTTTTTTAATCCGAAAAATTCTTCTCATTCCAGGAAATCCCGCAAATTTCTTAAAAGTTCACTTTTTTCTTATTTTGTGTTAAAGTTGAGGAAATTTTGTAAATAAAAAGTGTAATTAAGTCATAAACTGTCAGAATACATTTGTATTTATTAATTTTAAATCTACTTATTAGTTTTGTAAATTTTTGTTCGTTATGGCATGTCACAAATGGTCAATAATCAATACGTAGATTATTAGTGGCAGGACTCTGAAAATTTTTTACTTGTCGGAACCTGTAATAATTGTGCTTATGCTGTTTTAGTATTTAACCATGCCCAGTAGCTTCAATAACTGCGTAACGCCAGATTGTGCAAATTGGGCAAGGATAGCAACGATTATGAAGTCTGCAAGTACGAAATTTTTCTTCATAAACCTGATTATTAAAGCCAAACGAACTGCCGAATTATCGGGCTATAAGCTTGATTCCGCTATTAAAGCCAGCCGAGGTAGACAAATCAAGAATACTAGACAGCAAAAGAAGTACTACAATCTCGAAAACGAACTAGAAATCTTCATGGCTACGGGTGAAAAACACATAACATCTGTTTCTCTTAAATGCATTAAAGACGATTCCACCCGCATCAATTGAACCGAAAACGGCATTCTCGGTAGCAGGACTTTTTCTTTAGTAAAATAAGAATCAAATTGAGTGATGGGAGTATTGACCACCTTTGCTTTTTAAAATCTTATTATAAAAATTTACAATAATATTTTGTATTATGTTTTATTTAAATAACGAAAATTACCTTCTAAGTTAGATGTTTGATCTAAGTTCATTGTTTTCTTTAAATTTTCAACTGAATTCAAAGGCATTTTTTTTGTAAGAAGCTTCCAACAAACTTTAATAAATTTTTTCTATTTGTGAAAATTTATACGTAATTCAAAAGTAATTTTAATATAGGCTATATTTTACTCAGCATTATTAATATTATGATTTTGGAAGTTTGCAGAACGTATTAAATTACTTTTAAAAATAAAAAATAACTATATCATTCGATTTTAAGATATTTTTTATATTTTAAAAATGATTAATTATAAGTGACCTGTTTCCCGGGACCCCAGAAAACAGGTCACTTTTTTCCCGGAATCCCGGGACAAGCAAAAGACCGGGGAATGAGAAACCCTAGTTAACACTTTGTTTGCAGACCAAAACGCGTATCGGATACACAAATATTTAAAACGCTAAATTTTCTACACACTCTAATGAAACTTTAAATAATCACTAATTACGTTTAAAAAATTAAAAATTAATTAGTGAAATGTGGCCTTTGGGAGTAGTAGTAGAACGTAGCCCGAAGGCATCTAAAATAATGATCGTAATACTCATTTAAAGAAAAATTTCAACTGATTTTATTTAATTTTCCAGAAAATGCTGTCTAAAATTTCCCCCAAAAAAACATTAAATAACGATAAAAAAAAGAGTAGAAGAGTAAGTTGATCCTTAAAAAATCGATAAGACTTTTGTTCTGGAATCATTTTCGTTACAGAAAAACTTTCAAGCAAAATTTTTCATTAAATGTCAGTTAAGTCGAAGTAAAACTCCTTAAAAATGCGACAGAAACGATTAAAAAATGGATAATAAGAAGAGACCGATTCCGACTCTTCCCCTTTCTTTCAATTCGGTTCCAATAGACGATACGCAAACGTTAGAACGGTTCTAGATAACAATTTTACAATAAATCTTATTTAACCTTCAACCGTAAGTCCAAAAATACAGTCAGAATTATAAAGAAACGATAAAGACAACGTCGATTCCCGTGTAATTGATAACCGTTTTTTAATCTTCAACTGGATCAGTTAATAAACATCTAAAAAAATAAATAAATAGAAACAAGCGTAGGAAATTCTATTTATTTTCTTTCTTTTGTGACAAAACAACCATTTGTCAGCATCTTGCAATCATCATTATCGGCCAGGAAAACTTCGCGCTTTGTACAGTACTTATCCAATTTACAGATGGCGACCATCATTAATCACGGGGATAAACTCAATCGTCGAAGGATTACTTTCATAAAAGGAAACGGGATTTCTAGTTTTGTACAACAAATTAATTTTTGTTAACGTTTAAGCGCACGAAGAATGGAACCACCACCGCACTCCGTACGTACACTTGGATTTATATCGCAAGAACGAAGAATATTCTATCGATTGGTCCACCTCGTCGCCCGGCTTTTAGTACGGGCCACTTAATTAACCTGGAGAAAATAATATTAATACACTAATAATCGACGAAAATGTCAAAAAACGTGACGTAACGTCGACTTTTTGTCACTTTTTTCTCGTGCCGAGCCACGTTCTTTACTGTCTGGCGTTTGACACTTTACAAATTATATAATTTGGGCGGAGAATATTTGTGCGGTTTTGATGTTATTTAATTTGAATTAATTTACAAAATTTGAAGGAAATACAGACATTTTAATAGGAATAATATTCGTAGTTTTCGGTGATAGGAAAGGCGAAGAATTCTGATAAGAGTATTTGTTCATTCGTAGTCGAGTGGCGTAAACGAATAAAAATTAAAAGCAAATAATTTTAAAATGTAATAAATATATTTAATTAAATCTCATTGGAAATAATATTTAAAGTACCATTTAAGTAATTTCTTGCCGATACTTTTTGCTTGCTAAAAATAACGTTTTATGCATTTGAACTTAAATAAATCTCCTTAAGTAAAAAATCCTGCGCTAAATTATTAATATAAATATGAATATAATACTAATAAACATTGCCCGACATCCGGCCCGGAACAGAATTTGGGCAATGTTTTTAAATCGAAAGGCGATTAAACTTGCCGCGAGGTGGCAAAATACATAGTTGCCGGTTTATATTTATTTCCCAGCAACTAAACGTAAAAAAAAATAAAAAGTTATTTTAAGCAAATCCAAGTAAATACTAGTAAAGTAATTTATAAATATAAAACACACAAAGTCCGGTAATGGCGAAGGGTAATGATAATAATTTCGTGAAACGCAACGCTAGGCGTTTACGTTTCTAGCGAGGCGTAAGGAGAATTCGAACAGAAAATAACGTATTATTTAGGTGCCAAAATATATTTCCGGGTTTCATTTTATAAAATTCGAGCAGGAAAATAGTTTTATCCACGTCTTTCGCCGTTGTTAGCGTCGTATTTATGCCATTCCAATCGCCATTTATCTTAATCTTTACCGCCGCCGACACGATACGTCCTTTAATATAAATCGAAATAAATTTCCACCCAAAAAACATTCCTCTGGTATTTGAAAAAAGTCTGCTCTTCGACTGGTATTTACCGAAAAGTAAAGTCAAATCAAAGGCTAAATGAGCTTGCGGCGCGAAAGACGGTATCGTGTTAATTGAATGATGATTAGGACCATCAGATTTAGAGTTTACGCCCATCGCTCGTTCCCCCACCTATTTGCCGGGAGATTTCTGGAAGTAATATTCACCGAAATATTTATTTAGACGGAAATCTTAGGAAAACGACGGCGCGCATTCGTCAAATGTTTATCGGAACGGTAATTTTGAAAAAAAGCTCGGCGAAATATTCGTCCGGATGCACATTTTATAAAATATTCGGACACGAATTTCGCCGAATATTCAACAGGATGAAAATTTGGCAGAGCGGCTCCCATTCCGTAAACTTTCTCGTTTTCGCCTATAAATGTAACGAAAATTTACATTTGTTCGATTGATGAGGAACGAAATATAACTTATTCCGAATTTCCAGGAGAATAAAGAAAATTTCCACACGGGGACATTTTTTCTTCCGCGCGTTTTTAGTACCCAACACTTAATTACGGCATCGTCTAAAGAAAAATAAAACATAAGTTTGGAAGAAACGACGAAACAGTACACATATTATTTAAATAAGCGATAATTAAAGACTTACAATTACGGGGAGTGGGTAAAAAATACGTTTCTTCCAGAAAAACTTTCATCGGGTAAAAAAAGTAGCGCCCCTCTTCCGTATGCAAATGAAACATTTTAAATCTCGTTACGTCTGGATTATGAATGTGGAAAATGCCTTTTTTTAATTGGAAACGATAAACTCAAAATACTCCGAGAAGCACCTAATTAGGCGCCCGCCCGTACAGTTTATCGGCCACTAATAGGCACCGGCAGGCTAATGGAAACGTACCACGCGGACCCTTCCGGTCGACCCCCCAGCCAACGATCTAATTGGTAATTATTTTAACGGGAACCACTTTCCATATAATTATAATTTTCTAAACGGAAAGAGGTCTTTCTAATTCGGTTACCACCTCACCGTAACGGACCCATCGACGAAAATGATAGGTGATGGGGTTATGGCCCGATTTATTGATTAACATCATCGTCGGTGACGTAGGTAATTAACATTCTATCTATATTTAGATGGATAGCGGTGCCGGTAGACACGACTAAACCCAGGGAGACGTAACGCTTCTCCATAGGCTATGCCAGTATCCGACGTTAACCAGGTCGAACTGACGAAGGGGGTTATGGCCAGATTCAAGAGTAAGGCGAGGACGGCGCCGTACAATAAGTAATTCCCTCTATAATGGCCGGGTAAAACGGGAATTACATCTTTTGCCCAGTTACTTTAATGCCGACCGAGAGAATATTTACGCCAAATACACATCCGTTACGCGATTTGGGACTATGGGAATGGCCCGAAAACTGGAAAAGAAAATAATCCGGTTTCCTTCCGGATCGGGTTCCGCGTTACCCGAAAATACACCGGAAACGTAAATCCCGAAACGACGCAACTTCCGGTTTTTACGCCACGGCGGGAGGAAACTCTGCCCGATATCCAGAAGAAATTACTGAACTGTTTCTTCACTCTCCCCCATTCGCTTGTACCACGAAACGCGAGAAAGCCAGAAACCGTATCGTATTTACGCCTGCGTCGATCTTCGTCGTTGCCGGGTTTCCGTTATTTTCCGAAGCCAGAAAGTATAGGCGTGTAAAGAAATACTATACTCGTACACCGAAGTTAATCTACGCCTACAATACTCTGCCCGTTGAGAAAGGTTAACCGTCAAATTGTATACAGTCAAACCTCGGGTTTTGAACTTAATTCGTTCCTAAAAGTTGTTCGAAAACCAAAATCAATTTTCCCGTAAGAAACAATATAAAATGGATTAACGTGGAAATTATAGGGAGTTGACTGGCTCTTTTTTGGCAACTGGGACAAATATGAGTTCCAAATTTTCTTCGTCAACCGATTTGTTCGAAACGCCAGTTTTGACTTTACTCGGAATAATAATCTCTATCTACTCTAACCGGACCGTAGTAAATCCGTCCTTCGCTCCATCTCCGAATAAATTTCTTACCCAAAATCGATGTATTTTAGATTTTAATTTTTCTGAATTTTAGATCTGCATTAGGTAGTGCCACAAAATGTAATTCGGCCACGGCCACGGGCCTCCTCCCCCTATAAAAACATCGTATAAAGAGGATGAGTTTGGAAACACTTGGAGCTGAAGAGAAGGCCGGAAGGAACGAAAGTGGATTTGTTCACTTTTTACCTGACTAGTTCCCGTTTTCTGTCGTTGCGAAACTCCAGTTTATGTCGGCTCCATCCTGCAGAATTTTTCCCAGCTAATTTTCCCAAACGCTTCGGTGTGACTGGCCAATAGTCTATTAATAGTTGTTAAAAAGCCGAAAGAGAAAAGGAAAGGACAACGGCAGGCTAAGTGCGTCACTGGAAAATGCTTTCTTATTGGTAAAATCGAAACCGAAAAGTTGGCCGGAAACGAAAAAGTAGTTTTCCATTTTGTTATTGGATGGAATTCGGTCGAACCCAAAGCCGATAAACCGGAAGTTGCGAAATTTCCGAAAAATCGAAACCGAACACGATTTTTCGGTTTCGATTGTTTGTTTCGGTTATATTTTCGGGTAATGCCAATCCGGGTCTTACCGTATCGGGGAAATGCGGATGACCCCAGACACTCGAATACCGAGCAATTCGGCAGGTGTCAAATATAGAAGAGCGTGTCTGTTCCGTAACTCCTACAAACCAATCCAAGTTAGTAGTGACGTCGGGGCCCGGCGAGTTACGCGTTGAGGCCAGTTTCGTTCCAGTCGGCAGTTTTTCCGTCTGCTTCCATCGAACTTCAAACTAAAATATCGCATACAAAACGTAAGTATTTCCACTCGATTTGTTAACTATGTTATTGATTATTAAACTTGTCTTACGATTACAATAGTATTTAATTGATTCCATTTATAACTGGGCTGCAATTTGAAAAAAAAAATAGACCTATAAATATCCACTGTCCTCCAACCATCCGTCCGTCCGGTGTCTTTACTTAATCTCGAGAATTCAGTTAGAAAAATGAAATCCGAGAACAAATATGGAAACACTATTAGCAGGAGGCCTGATTAACTATATAAGAACTTTCTATATAAACCGGAAGTTACGTTATTTTGACTCAAACATCTTTTCCGGAAAAGTGTTAAGATGACAGCATGACTCCTTTGCTAACGGAAAAGTATGATGTACAGGAGCAAGACTGCTAATTTGAGGTGGAGAACATATATTTCAAATTGAATAAATTAAAAAATATATATGATGAAAAATTGCAGCCCGATTTTTATGGATGTCACAATAAGTAATTGCTCGTTTAATTACTGTATATAGAATGCAAGCGGTCGAGTACCCTCGGACACTTTCTAAGTTTCAAATTTAACAAACAGAAAATAGTTTTGTTCAGTTACCCTTTACTCTAGGCAAGGCATTAAAATGCATTTCTTTATTTACAGAACCGGCACAAAAATGCCAAAATTTAAGAATAGAATCGGTAAAAGAGGCTGGCAAGACGAAAATAAAAGGAAAGAAGCAATTAAATATGTGGAAGAAGGTAAGATATCACAAGACGGGTAGCCGAGAAAAAGAACGTGCCCGAAAGCCTGCTCTGGGGCGGCGTAAAGGCAACGAATGGTGGCAGAAGCAATTCTTCAACCAAACTTTGGTGGTTTCGAGTGCACGATTTCCGAACTCCATTCGATGCGACTTTATAATCGCGGGTAAGAAAGAGGCTTCTAACGTCAATAACTAAATCAGAACTTTTTAAATTGGTGTTCGATTTAGCAGAAAATCTAAAAATCCCTCCTCGATTTAATAAAGAGGAAAAGAGTTTTTTACAGCTTTCTGAAAACAATCTCCAGACGTTGTTCTAAGGACTCTGGAGTCAACCGTCGTTGTGCGAGCTGTTGGGGTTAATAAGGCAAACGTAAGTCGACCGTTTTTACCACCGGCTTAAACGGCTACTAGAGAAATGCGAACATCCAAGCTCTGGAATTTACCAGGACAAAAGGAAGGCGTCAAATGTGCACATAATTGGAAAAAACGAGTCGACAAATTAACTTCCGGACAAAGAGGACGAAACACAGCATTAACCTTTGCCCCAACGTTAATGAATATTTTATGCCTCCTCTTTCCGTCTTTCCACGAGAAAAAAATGGGCGAAGGTGGTGGTTTGACCATGGGAGCTCCACAGAGAATGGGCGGATGAATGGTATCACATTTTTGCAGCCATTTCAAACGGCACCCGCATTCTACCGACGAAAATCTGTCCCTTGATCTTATATGGACGAGCTGGTGACAAAGAGTTAGCGGTAACAGAGTGTTCTGGTAAAAATGGAATTTTATGCCTAGTGTGCCGCAACACACTATCTTCCTGCCGCCACTTCTGGATAAGACATTTTTTCAGCCTTTTTAATCTGCGTTTAAATAGTCTCGT
This sequence comes from Centruroides vittatus, assembly GCF_030686945.1. Classification (NCBI taxonomy): domain Eukaryota; kingdom Metazoa; phylum Arthropoda; class Arachnida; order Scorpiones; family Buthidae; genus Centruroides; species Centruroides vittatus. The sequence goes on from NW_027122212.1 coordinate 1,929,915, forward strand.
CCATACAGCATTTGCCAAAATCCCAGGCTAAGATTACAGATTGCCACGTTGCCGCACCTGTAAATTTTTCCTCGGTAAAGCGGCTAGGCTGGAAATAGCCCAAAATGGATTTAAATGCCCAGCAATTGATCCTTTTAATGGCCACACTTTCGAAAATTTTGACATTTTTACCAGTTTCGACCACCGATGTGGTGGACCGACCGGCCCGAACGGGAAAAGATGTGGATCGACCGCACCGCCTATTTCCGGCACCTTTGTTCGCGCCTATGATTTGTCCAAACGGTTGCGGCGCATTTTACGCGCATTTTCCCCGTGCGCGTAAAATGCGCCCGGTGATCGCTGACAAAAATACAGAAAAGTGAGATTTTGGTATCGCCATCGTATAATAAAAGAAAAATAAAATAAATCATCGAAAGGTAAAAACTAAATGCCGAAAGTGTTTTCCACTGAGATGGCCATCGACAAACGGAATGCATTGTTTGCGGGGGAAACTTTTCAAGAAGACCGAATTCCCTGTCGTAAATGTGAAGATAGGGCTCATTCGGCTTGCCTGGACCTCCATCTGCAAATAATTATTACGACGTTTGTCGGACCGAAAATCCTTAGGACATGGTTAATAAGCGCGTCCTAAGGCTACCAACCCTCTTTTCCGCTGCCGAAAATCGAAGCTAAAGTTTTTGTATAGTTATTATTTAAATGATTGAGAGATGTTCCTGTTTTATTAGTAACATGATTGAAATCTTCTAAAACTTATTTTCAGTTAAAAATAAACATTTCGGTTTGTTATTTTATATCTTTCGTGTATTTTATTTAAATGTCTGGGCCTACGCGCTCTTCCCCTGTGTTTTGTACTTCTGATGATATAATGTGGCAGGCATGATATTTACCAGTTAAATACGTAATACAATAACGTATCGTAATATCGAGACTAATTACTTTAATTATCTGATACTATTAAAGTTACCGTAATGTAAAATAAAACAACGGAAGGTAAACTGAAGTAGAACAGTCCAAAGGTGATATAGTGATGTAATATAGTGAATTTTGTAATCTATATATATAAATGAGGATGTTTGTTTGTTTGTTCGCTATACACATCTAGGCCGTTCTACCAACTGCTATAAAACTCAGCGATTGCATTCAAGTACTTCTAACTTAGATCGTGTCCTATATTTCACCCCATATTATCGATTGTATTTCGATATATCGATTAATTTCTGTCTACATTTGATTACTGGCTTTACACGTAGCATCAACTATTGGAAAAATTTAATAAAATAATTAACTAAATATAATTCTTACAAAAAAATACTATTTCAAAAATTATATATCAATATTATATTCACCAAATTGCTGCGACCAAGATATAGCGCTAAATAGACGTACCATTACGCCATTCCTGCGACAGGTAGCACATAGCACCTTGCCTGCGTTGAGTGTAGTACTGTTTTGCCCCTGTACATCGTACTTTTCCCGTTAGCAATAGTCGTGCCGGTTATGTATCTGACTCCGTTCGGGGGAGATTTTTGAATTGAAATAACATGACTTACGGTACAAACCGGAAATTCGTATATAGTTAATTTAGCCCTCTTTCTCTTACGATTTCCATGTCTGGCCACGACTTTCATCTATCTAACTCCGTTCTCGAGATTAAGGAAGGACAGAGACGGACGGACGACAGCGGAAATTTATAGGACTACAATTTTTTCAAATTGCAGCCCAATATTTTTTCTATAAACACGATATTTACGAGAACATACTGGGCACTCGGTGTGATAAACTCTTACCTAAGATAAATTTTGTAAATATAAATCAAATACTATAATATAATATAATAAAAGGATTAAAAGTAGGAAATAATCTAATAATCTTAATGTTTGTACTTATTTTTAGCAACGTCGGGCTCATCTGCTAGTACTTTTATATTTCTCTACTAATTATGATACACTAAATATAAAGATATTATAAAATCTACTAAATTACCATATACTGTATTTCAAGTATGTTATTTGTACGCTCATTACTCGTTACACTACAGTACTATTGTAGTATAAACCCGGTTTGCTCGATGATAAATTTGCACATAAATCTTTAAATAGATTTCGAATATAACGTCTTTTTATAATAATTTACACTTTTACAAATGCTTTATATGAATTGCAAGACGACAGTACTGAATAATAAATTCTCTTACTGTAAGCAATATACTACTCTGCACGACAAGAAAATAGTTATCGGCATTTATAGTCGTGCGAAGTCTTTACAGATAAAGCTCGGAAAGCTGGCATAATAAGAAAATACGCTCTCGCTGGCAAAAATTTGAAATATTCACGGTAATAAAACTGTATTAATTTGAGGACTTAAGGTACGATTGAAGCTATTTTAAACGGAAGCAAACTCGACGATGCTGTAGACAACGTTAAACATAAAATACATATTTCTTGGAATAATATATTTCTTCATCAATGAAAGTAATATTTTTTATGTAATATTAATCGTGTGGGCCTGAACAACTTTGTAATTTCATAGTTCTTAATAAAACAATAAATAGAAGAAACATCTAACGAAATTCCTTATTTTGTCTATAGAACAAATTTCTAACGTTGTTTGCCTTTTATATTCCCTTTATCGTCTCACGCTGGCTTTTTGTTCTTTTGTTTCGATTTGTGTGTTTTCTTTTGTATCGTCACCGACTAATACGGAGGAGTGAGTACTTTCTTCCTTTCGTTGACAAATACGTTGTTATCTGCCGAAGAAAAATTAAATTACTGGTTACGGCTAAATGCACTTAAAAATTACACGTTGTATATACTCTGTACGGGTCCACAAATGGCAGCAGCTAAAATAAGTATTCGGAAAGTGGGTAATTTTGCTCAGACAAAGTTTTTGTTTAGTACTCCAGAAGCAAATATGTCATTAACTGTATATTCAAAGATTTTAATTTAATCGGTGGAAAATAAAGCCTAAAATAAATACCTATTATAAAAATTATAGAATCGCTCATTAAATTAGTTAATAAATTAAATATCGTAATTTTACGATATCGAATTTATTAAGTAACTAAATTAGGAATAAAATAAGTATTCGATGGGACAGCTAACAATTAGCCGGTAGGATACCTTGTAAGGAAGATAAAATATCGGTTACAATAGCGACAAGTAGCAGCAATTTGTTAGCAAGGCTATAAATAGCACAAGCGTTAGTATCGCAAGGGGAAAGTAACGAATTTCAAATACAGCTACCGGTAACCGGGACAGATGTTCTTGGAAACAGTGAAATTCCGGGAAAATGACACGCATTTTTTAGTAAAGTAATTCTCATGACGTTTACATTATAAAGTACTTTACAATACAAACGGACACGACAACACGTAAGTTAACTTTATCTCTCGGGGAGGTGACCGAGCGGCCGTCACAGATTTCGGCCAGGTCGTTGGCCTAAACCGAGCCCGGTACGAACCTCTGTCTGGCAGAAAGGACAAAGCACCCTTCTCCAACGTTTTCTCCAATATCAAAGTTCAAAGTTTTCCACAAGAAAAGGTGGTGGAGCGACCTTCCGGGAATTTGCCAGATCGCCGGTGGGATAGGATTTTTCAAATCCATGCGACTTTTACGTAAAGTGACGGTAAATTACGCCTAGCTATTTATTTTATCTTCGAAAATTTATTTTCGGAATTGCCGTTAAAAATAAATTTAAAATTGTTTTACATTTAGGAATGATAAAAATATCGCGGACAATCTGAGATTTTAAGCAATTAAATGAATTCAAAAAGATTATTAGTTTCGACTCGCTTCCCATATCGCATTCAATTATGAAATGTGACGGTAAACGATCGTTCTTTCCATGTGGCTTCTACTGTTACTTATCGTTTATATTGTACATGGTATTCTCCTTTTCGTAGCTAATAAAAGAAGTAAACGGTAAACATAAATTAAAGTCGTAACTTAAGAATAATAGAGCCAAAAACTATGAAATAATTGTTCCGGTTTTAAAAAGAAAGTTTCAATTTATTTCCCAACAATTCCCCGGACAAATTTTTCAAGAAAAAAAGAAACGCATATTTTAATAGCAAATAAATAGACAAATGTGTAAACTTATGCAACGATTTAATTATTTTACGGAAAATTGCATGGATATAGTCCAGACTCCAACCGGTCATCTGGCAAATTCGAGTAGAGTGAGCTCTGGCCCAACCGCCATAACTTTCGCCGCGGTAAGTGGCCAACAATTCTTTTATCTTGGATTTTGTCGAAAATGTTCGAGAAAGACGCTTTGTTCTTCTTTCCGAACGAAGATTCGTCCCCGGGCCGGTCCACGCCGACTACGTGGCCGAAATCTGTGATGGCCGCCCGTCCACCTCTCCTTGTTAGGAACCGAAGATATTTCGGTAGACGGAATTCTAAGCCTGCGTTTATAGAGAACTAGGAGCCCGGGACGCCCCCTAGTGGGCGTTCATTACAAATTTTATGATAATTAAAAATCATTATTTAGTGTTATTAAACATTCTATAAATACTTTAAAATAGTTTAATTTGTTTATTTACCTTCGCTGGTAACATTCGCTAGGGCGCCCCTAGTACGGCCGGATGGTCGAGCGGTAAAGGTGGCAGTCTACCGCTCTGGGGGACCCGGGATCGAATCCGAACGAGTCGAATAATCCCCAGGAATTTTTCGGGGGGTGGTCCGTTCGGATATGTCGGGCCCCGTCCCTCACCACCCAGTCGCCCCATTGTGGGCCTGGCCGAACCCATAATGGGCCTATTAAAAGAGGCCCTCTTAGTGCCCACAGGGCGGAAAGAGTTAAAAAAAAGGGCGCCCCTAGTGGGTGTTAATTTAAATAATAATTTATATTGTTAATTTAAATGTTTGAAATATAATACACGATAGTGTGTTATATTTCAGTCTAGTGTTATATTTCGCCTCTAGTGCCCGTTTTTGGCATACCGTTACGCGGACGGACGGTCGGACAGGCACGCGTTCAATGGGTTATATATATAGATATTAGCTTAACTATTTCACTTATCGTTTTATCGTAGCGGTTCAAATCTATCCGGTTTTTCGTTATTCGCCCCCTAGTGAACATTACAGGCATTCCGTGACAGTAATAAATTCCTATTACAAATATACTGAATTATTTATATTGTTATATTGACCAAATAATAATGTATTGGCCAAATGAATAATAATAATTTATATTGTTAATTTAAATAATAATTAAAATTGTTAATTTAATTTGAATGTTTGAAATATGACACACGATAGGGGCGCCTATCAAACGGTTACGGGACGGACAGACGGAAGGAAGGACGGACACCTGTTGAATGGGTTATATATATAGATAGTCAACGACTCGGTTAATTCACACGTATACGGGTAACCGGTAACGCAAAGTGTTATTTCATGAAATCACTCGGATCAATACCACCAACGTAGATCCTTCGTCTTCAAATTCGTTTAACCCAGGCACGGGATCTCTCGCGGAGCACTTTTATTTTTAACTTAATGCCGATAGAAGCCACAATGAAAAAGCTTTTATTTCCCAATGGTTAATTGATTTTTGGGCCGGGTAAACCCTGATCCGTGGGAATAATAGTATCGCCTAACCTACCTTATTTTATTATTAATGTAGGATTTTCTTTTTGTCTTGTCTCCTACTTTTGAAACTTCGCTCGTGCTTAATCCAATAAAGACACTTAATTGCTTACTAAACTAACATGTAATTGTGACACTAGACAATACAGTTAACAACATAAACATTGAACATTAAATTTGAATCGTCTCGTCTTAGAAAGGAGAAAAAGTCCTGTCTGCACTCGTCTTCCATCTTTTTTTCGTCTTTTCTTTAACCGTCCTCTGGCTCCTAAAGTGTCATCTCGTCTCGTCGGCAGATGGCACCCCATGGGGTTCCACTCTCCACATTAATGACGATTAAATTTATTTTTATCATTTACGTATGTCAATTTTCTAATTATATAATCCAATATTGAAATATAAAACGCAATTTAATTTGTGCCCAACTAATTACGTATACGGTAATTAATAAACAATGATTAAGTTATGTCCATTAGCCACTTAATGATGATTAATTTATGTAGAATACTGAATAATGATTACGGCTAATCTGTGATTATCATTATAATTACTAATAATGGTTCGACATAATAATTAGCATATTACCGGCATCCCGATTAGCATAATTTCGTAACTGTAATTATTATATGCCGGATTCGTTCGTTTCGTTACGCCCGTTACGACGTCCAACCGGTTAAAACGGGGAACGACGTTATAAAACCGGAACGAAATAACGGTGGCGAAGTGTGAGAAAAGAATAAAATAGCAACACGTAAGATCGATAATCATCAGAAGAATAACGACGACTTTTCGAACAAATGTTGCACACATTTATTGGAAAAACATTACGAGTTGGCTACAGATATCTTTTATAAATTAAACTTGATTGATGATGGCCGCAATGAACATTAAGTTCGTCGACCCGTTTCTTTGTGTTTACGTCTCGTCCTCGGTTGCGGACAATAGGAGAAATCTGCCACCGGCCGAGAATTAAAAGATCGACATTAGTCGTTCCTTGTCTGTTTTTTTTTTTGTTTTTTTTTTGTAATACTCTCGACAAACTAATGATTTCTTCTACTGTTATCAACTTGTTAATAAGACTGTCTACTCTTATAATTAATTAAAAACTCGGTCGACAGACGTAACATCGCCAAACTTTGAATAAAGTCATTCCGAAGACTTAACTAAATTTTTCATTCATACAAATTTAGGATTAATGTTTTTCTTTCTTCCGTTTTTTCAAATCTTATTACCACGTCATTCTTTTTTGCTTTAATTAATAATGATTTGTTTTCTCTGGTGATAAAGTTATTAAAGAGTACTTTATGCAATTACACGGAAGAATTTTTCCCATTTAATAACAAAAAAAAAAAAAATTTAAACTTACAAGGTTTATAACAGCTAATTGATTTTCAAATAATTAATTAACTTTATTTATAATTAAAAAAGAAGAATTTAAACATCATAGAAACGACTTAATGGCTTTCAAAATGATGAAAACACCCATAAAAGTATAAAAAATTAAATAATATAAATTATAAAAATTTAGTTTCGTAAGAAGAAGAAAAGGAAATAAATATTTAAAAAATTATTTATATTATTTTGATAATTATAAGAATTGAAAAGGACATGCTAAATAGAAAAACTCCATAAATTTTTTCTATACTCTATACTGAAAAAATTTGGGGAATTTTAAGGACGTTTTGGGAAAGTTAGGAATCGTCTAAACACTTTCTTATCTCTAATACCCGACTCATGTATTAAATAATGTGATAAAGGATATACAAAATTATACTCTACGACTGCAAAAAATTGCGCCTTAAAGAAGAGGCGTCGGAATCAAACGAAATTAGCGAGGTAACAAGCGATTCTACGGAACAATGTGTAATTTAAAGAAAAATTTCGTACTTCGTAAGACCTATTCTTGCTCTGATATGGCATTCTGGCACATATCCTGGAAGTTGAGCAAACACCATTTTAGATCCTTGTCACTCGAAAATGGCCGAAGACGGAAATTTCGGCAAAAAGACCACTCCACTTTCTCAATCCTAAGATGCAGCCTTTCCCAAATTACGCGTCACGCCTTCGACCGCGTCGTACGGGCAGGCTCGAAGTTCGAGGATCCCGAACGGATGTGCCGAAAATTTCGAACACAGCCAGTCCCTGCGCATATTTAAAATACTGGAGTAGGGGATTTTAAAGCATTCTCCGGCTAGTAATCGGAGGACCACAACCGTAATTGCTTTTCGTATTCTCTAACACAGTGATTCTCAACGTTTTTTTCGTCACGGTAAACTTTTAATAATTTAAAAATTTGGCGGCACACACGGTTACTTCGGTAAGCACCGCAGGACAACCTGTGACGTCATAACAGTGATTTTTTACAGTTGGTAATTTAGGTTAAAGTTTTCTAAACGCCTTGGTAACTACCGGCAGTTACCGGTAACACCGGTTACAATTTCCAAACGCGCCTTTAGTAGGTAGAACTAATTGAACCACTTGTCTGACGTCGCTTATGTATGGGTATTTGCAGTAGCGGCACACTTCAAAAATCTCGCGGCACATAGCACATAACACAAAGCGCGTGCCGAATTTTATAGTAATGGGTCAGTTCGTCCGGTCTCGTAACTATTTCTCTCGACGAGCGTATCGTGTATTGAAATTTACAGAAGTATGTGTAAGGAATTTGGGGAATTACATCTAAAGAATCGAACACTAATTTCATACTAGTATATGTAACTGTATTTGGTAATTATGTTTATATTCTTTAGATATAATTTTCTAAATTTAATCGTAGACGATTCCACACTTCTTGATAATAGAGAATAAGATTAAGGTAACGAATAACCAAATTTACAAATCACTATAATATTCAAATTGGAAACATTGGAAAGGAAATGGAATTGAAAATGACAATCGATTTCGTACGACTACAAAATGTAATAATTTCGATACTCCGATAAATCTTCCAAGCTCCGAAGTATCGAAAAATTTCTTGATTTTCCTAAACCTTCAAGTTTTCAAAACAATAATTTCGTAAATTTAAATATAAGTCCCTAATTTAATAGCGATGAATTGAATTTTGGGAGCATAAAGGGAATACGATCGAGATAATAGTCGACGAATCACCGCCATGTTGGAATGATCGATTTTTGGAAGATAATATGTTAAAACACTGCAGACAACTTACCAGTCGACGTGCAGTACATTAACAGTTTATGTTACATATGATAAGCCGCTTGTTTTTGATGTAGAATTCCGATAAATTCCATATAAAACAAGAGATTTACTGAATGAAAGATATCTTTTTGATACTAGTAAAGGATTTTTGCTTGGAAAAATTTATAGGAGATACAGTCAAGTAATATATACAGTAGATATTTTTCTTCGTAAATCTTTCTTATTATAGTTTCGATTGAAAAAGTATGTGTATATATATTGCGGGAGTAAAAATACGCTTAGCTCTTCCGATATTCGACTTTTCAACCAATCGATGTTTAGAATGCGACGTCTTTAGCCAATCCGCGTCAAGATTTACTTTTTGAATTTTCAAATGTTTTATTCTCACATTTGATGGGACATGCTTTGTTTAGGCACGACGATTAAATTAATTTTAAGTCTATTTATTAAGATTTGTTTATTTTTAACGATCTGTTTACAATTAGAATTTAATGACGTAATATCTTAAAATACGGGATTTTCTGTTTCCCAATGCCAAATGTGTTATGTTCATATTCAAGATTTTTCTACGTAGATTCTGTATTCAAAAATTTACTTTGTAAATGCCTAAAATTGAATTTTTGATTATATTTAGTAGAAATTTTACGGCTAGATTGGTAATTTCTGTTTACTTAATTTGATAAATTTTTAGGCTGTGGAAGTGTTCGATTGCTGCTTTCGAATTTAATACGCTGCGAAATTTACTCGAAGGGTTTTCAGAATCATTTAAAGCGTAGAAGGTTCGGTTACTACACTTAAAAGATTTACTTCGTCGGTGTAAATTACGCTCGATGTCCTCGACGTTGGTTTGATGTGCCGTAATTATCACTTGGAGTGTTTTATGGTGCAGTTAATTGTGTAAGGTTCGCTCGATACAGCGGCAGGGTTCATTTCCCGCGTTCTACAATTGAATTATTTGCCAATTTCACCGAAATATGCCAAACTTTTATCTTAAATGTTTGATGAAAATCATTACGCCGATGATTTCTTAAACTAGGATTTCCCTCGACCAATTATAAAATTAACTCGATATGTATATATTGTAACGTTTACCTTATTGTAAAATTTATCACAAGCGTTATAAACTTTGCAATAAAGTTAGATTTTTCTTGAAATTTTCAGTTCATTTCTTAAATGTCGTTACGTTTTCTAAGGTCGAAAGCTCTGGTACGTTGCTACGTTCGGGTTGAACACTAATTTTATAGTGCCAAAATGGATAGAACCGCTTCGTAATTAGCTAAAACGAATGCCACGAAGAAAACTAATATATTTTTAACGATCGTAGTATTTTTTTTCATAATTAAAAACAATGGAGTTACGTTGAATGACGTTTATTGTGTCGTCTCTCAATTACTGATGAAACAGAAGTGTAATGGTAGAAGTGAATTTAAGCACCTCGTAAAGTGGCTCTAAACACGAATAGTTTATTAGCGAAGGTCGGAAATCCCAGTTCTATAACAAATTGTTTGAAAATTAGGAAGAAAGCTTTTTAATGTTCGGGTAGCTTAGAATGAATCGATAATTTAGCTTAGAGCGATAATATCTACCAAATTGGATCGATGTAGGGATTTATAAATCAAGAAGATAGCGACATTAATTCTTCCTTTCAACCTTTCTCTAGTAATTTGTAATAAGTTTATCAAAGTATTTTAAAATATTAAAGGAAAGTTTTTGGTGAGTATCATTAATATAAAATGGACTCGTCAAGTTTCATATATGAAGAGTACCTCGAAAGGTTACGTTAAATTATTGATTTAAAAAGTAAAAAATTTTGAGAATTTTAATATCTCCACAATTATTAAAATGATGAAAATATGAATAAATGAGTAGATTTGTTTCTATTTTGTCTATTGAACGTTGTAGTTCCAATTAATCCGATTGACATTATTACATTTCTTATTAGAATCTTGATTTTTATGCTTTAAATCATAATGCTAAGTAAATTTTAATGAAGTTTTCTAGTTATAAACAACGTTCTTCTTTTTCAAAAATCGCTAATACGTTCAACAATAAACGAAATTCGTGAAAAAATTACATGAAATCAAACTATGAATTACGTAATTTAGAACTGTTTACGTGTTAAAAAATGTTATGAATGGAACTAAGACGGTTAGGTATAAGTTTTAAATCTGTTAATCTACTAAATACTGTAGTAGTAAATAATCATACGAGCCTTATTGTTATAATTATCAGACTTATCACACACCTTTCCGATTTCTTTAATTAACGAAAGTGTGTGTGATAAGTCTGATAATTATAACAATAAGGCTCGTATGATTATTTACTACTACTTAAGGAACTAAATCAGTTCTAAAGACTGGAGTTTATAAAATTCCATTTAGATAGTGAAATAAAAAGTAAAAAAAATGATTAAATGGACTGATTATAAGTTAATCGAAGAAGAATAAGCCTACAAGTAACGGTTTTTCAAAGGATCCCTCGAAAACTCACTAAGAAAAAACAAATATTTTTATTCGAAAAAGCCAGAGGAAAAATTTAAAAATCACAGCAGACAAGCAGAAAAATCACTTCATTAAAAATGATCCATAAAAATCAAATTACTAATTTACCCGCCTTTGATAAAAATCGATTTAGTAGACGACGAAAGAGCGGTCGGTTCTTCCTTGGAGAATAAAAAAGAAAGCAATTTCCTTCGTCTTCCAACAACATAAACTATTAAAATGTCCCAAAGGAAGGGGGTTAGGTGGAGAAAGTTTTTAAAAAATTTAAAAATTCATTTTTAATAACAACCTTTTATCCATATTACAAAGTTTTAATACTTTAGCATTCTCTTTGCAGATGATCGAAGACATGAATATCCAAGTGGCAGTTTTACGTGATCTATTGATATGCGTCGGAAAACCTCAAGATAGCCCAGAAATTCGTGACAAAATCAAACAAACGAGAAAGAAATGTGTCGATACGTGTACTTCAGCTAGCCAAATAATTCTACCAGAAATTCGGAGGTAAGAATGGTAGGTTCTCTTTATACAGGCTTCTTTTCTATATTTACACCGATATTTAATCTCTACGTTGTTGCGGCGGTATAAAATCCGTTTTTATAATTAAGAAAATAAAATGTATTCACTTGTTTCGTTAGTGAAAATTCTGATTTATACTCAGTTAATGATGTCGAGGTCAAAGATAAATATTCATATCCAGGCATTTCATGAATAATTCATCCTCGTTACACGCTACATTAATTTAAATATTAAAAAAGTTCACAAAGAGTAAATAAGTATACATCTTTAGCTCATATCAAGGGTACGATTCAGGAAAATATAATTGTTTACTAAGTATTATCCGTGGAACGACTTTCAAAAAAACCGTGTAACGGTCACATTCTGTGCACATTGTTTCTGCTAACGATGATATATTTTGGTCATCTTATAATAAAATTTTTTAACTTTTAATACAAGTTTATGAATTTAAAAAAAATAAAAGCTAGACTTTTGTATTTGAGACTTTTTCGTATAGTTTCTGCAAGGGCAATCCAGTTCATACGCAAAAGTGATACAATACATTCAGAACTCTACCTTAAATATCGAACGATATCTTGATATTTACGTATAAAAGTAGAAATTGTTCTTTACTGGTGTTAACTGTACTTAAGGAAGATACGTAAGGGTATTTAAAACGTATTACTAGATGACCTTAACCGATATCATCGATGCATAAGATTATCATTTAATTCTCACCAACAATGAATATAAACGAAGTATTTATATTACTTCTATTTAACGAAGACATCAAACCGTACCGTGGTTCATAAAGATATATTTTATTAATTGCTTGTTAGTAACTTGTGCAGTTATTATCAATGAGATAGCACAAAAATGCAGGCGTGTTAGCAAATAATTATTTACAATCACATTACATTTACATTGCTAAAGAAAAAATTGTATATTATGCACATCTCTCGATATATTTTCGTATAAACGACACCAGAGGAAAGATACGGAAAAAAGCAAAAGTTTTAACCAATAAAAATTATATTTTTATAAAAAAATCTACGCAGAAACGTTTTCAATCTTATCCATTACAAGATTAATTTAATATTTAATGCAACGAGAAAGAATTTCGAGAAAAAAAAATACTTCTATAAAACCGAATATTTTTTATTTATATTTTGAAAACAATCGTTTAGATTTTCTCTTCGTTTTTTGATTTTGATTTTCTTCAGTAAAATTTTAGCTTTAGGATATTTCTGACATTTCCACAAAGGTTATTTCTGTCACTACAATCTGTGCAACCATCAGCAATTTCTCTTAATGGTACATCTTGCATACAAGCAAAGCAAAAAAAAAAAAAAAAAAAAAATCGTTATTTGTTTGTAAGAAGGAAAGAAAGGAAATTTCACTTTGTTCTTTCTGTTTATCAATAGAATAATTTGTTACATTTGCAGAAATGTTGCAGCTTTGTATCTGATAGTAGTTAAATGAAACGTGCATTTTCAGTGTCGCTGCAGCTTTTGACTTGTAGATGGTGCTTGAGGAGTTTTCAGCGATGTTTTTCGTCTATATCTCGATAGATTATCCTTAACTACAAATGATATTTTTCACTATATTATACTTATTGTATATAGATACGTAATGTTTAAATTATGAATTTTTAATAATTTTAGTCGATATTTCAGTCGATAATCAGAAAATACGTTGAAAATGCTACGTCCTCGTATATTGTTTTTAGCGATATTAAATCTGGTACTAACAATTGATTAGTTAAGTAATAGATTTTTTTAGAGACTTTACAAGTATCCTGTTATATTCGGCGATGTTACAGCTGTATCCAGATAAGCAATTAAGAGTAATTAACACGTGACTACTAATTATTAAATAATATGTTTCTAGCGATATTACTATTGCTGTGTAAAATAATAAATTAGTTAAATAATACGTTATTTTCAGCGATGTTACAGCCGGTATTCCAGTAGATAGTCAGCAGTTGGTAAACCTGGTATGCTGTTCCCAGCTACTATTAAGAGAACTTCGAAAATGTAAACACTTAATCTCTAATAACAAAATGGAAATGTCGCATTATTACGGTAAATGTCACTTTATGCATTTATATACAAAATATGGCCGAAAAATGCTCGCAATTAATGAATTTTCCCCCTTACAGAGCAGCGACAAGGATCTTCGGGGATGTCGGTTCTGGATAAACTAGTGCTTTGGAGGCCACCTCCCGTCAATTATCACCAAGACGAACTTCATAAAATCGACAGGTTTCTGTGTCTTTCTTTTATTATTATTTTAAAATTTCGGTTGCGTGTTTAATAATTTATATAGAGTACAATCTCGGTCGGTAGCAAATTATCATAAGAGGTAGGGAAAAACATTAGCCTTTAAACGAAACAGGAGCTGGTCGGTTTGGGGTTAAATATTCTCGACTGCACTTAGCTTATTATCGGAATAAACAGATTCTCCTCTGATTTAAAAATAAGAAAAAACAGTAATTTAAATTTCAAAACTTAGAATATTTACATATTATTCTATTTTACTACGAAAATCCGAAAGGTGTTTTCGGGGATAACAGGGAAAAAAGTCATTAAAATAGAAAAGAAATTATGTAAATAATCGAAATCTACCAAGGTTATAAAAAGAAAAATACTGCATTTTTTGAATATTTCCGATAATCGATAATGCATAATTTTCGAATAATTTTTTTTTAGTTTTTAATTTATAGGAGATAATGCGATATAAATCCGTGATAAATCTCCTTTTGTACGTTGTAGGGATGCGGAAACGGTAGAAAAAATTTTGGAAGAAATGCAAGAATTTATGCCGCACGAAACGAACTGTAAGTATTCGGTTCTTTTATATTCTAGAGTTTATAAGTAATTAATTTACGAAAAAATAATTGGTTTAATTAAAAAAACAGAGTTGTAAGGGAAAATTTAAAAGCATTAGAAATATGAGGAAGGTTTGTTAACCAACACAAACGTTCGGCACTTAAAATTACACAGTGCAGAGTTTAATTCAGTTTCATTTTCTACATTTATAGTCGCTGAATTCTGAAATGAAGCTATCATTAATTATCTAATTGTGTTTCAAGACATTATACGGGAATGGAAACGACTCGTTTGTTTCTATAATGAAGTTTAAGATTATAATGAAACCCTTTTAATAGCGGAAAAGCATTTTCTAATTTTGAAATTTAATGACTTTTAGGGCATTTTAACATTAAACTTTCAATATTTTATCGTTACGTCATTCTAGGAGTTAGTTTTTTTTAACGTGTTACTTAGAAAACTTTTATCTGTTTGCAGCTAGTAAAGCATTGATGGAAGGTGTTGTGATCAACTGGAGACGACGACGCAAAAGTGCTATCTATAGACACGTGGGAGACATTTGCTGCGTTTGTAAATCTAATTCGAGCTAACAGTGAGTCTGGTCAGGTAGCACGATCGATTATTCTTTCCTGTCTTCTCTCTCGAGTGGATGAGGTTCTCGATACTGTACACACATGCAATACATAAACGTGTAGAGAGGGAAAGATTTATCAACCGGATTACGTTGCGAACGAATGGTTAAGAGAGGGGGGAAAAACTAAGTAATAATCGAAGATAATTAATTTTTTATACAAAATTTGGCAAGATTTATATATAAATGTGACAATTTTTAAAAAGTTTTAATGGAGTCGTTACGCTAAAATAATCAAAGATAAATAAGCAAGTTCGGCCAGTAACCGTATCAAATTAGTAGAGTTTGGTTTGACTTTTATATATCGAGTTACTACCAGAATAA
Source organism: Centruroides vittatus (assembly GCF_030686945.1). Classification (NCBI taxonomy): domain Eukaryota; kingdom Metazoa; phylum Arthropoda; class Arachnida; order Scorpiones; family Buthidae; genus Centruroides; species Centruroides vittatus. The sequence goes on from NW_027122212.1 coordinate 1,945,450, forward strand.
TTTACTACTGAAAAAAAAGTAAACACAAACAGAATTTATGAAGTTTAGAAATAATTTTATAAGCGAATGAAGCGGGTTAAATTTAACTTAATTAGAAACTATTAACAAAGAGAGGAAGAGAGAGAGGGAGAGGGAGAGAAAGAGAGAGAGAGATGCTCGAAAGACTAACAATTGAATAAATTACTTCTTCGTTTTCTCTTACGGAATTTTTTAACAATACTTTTTTACTAATTTTTTTCTGGCAGTTTAATTCCGCAACAAATTCATTAACATACACACATAAAAAAAGCCCACATCATCCGAATCTACGAAAAAAACTTTATCAATTTTTTACCCCACAAGTAAACAAAATCTCATTTTGCTTTTATACAAGATTAAAACTTGTTTTTTTCAATTACTTTTTCGGTTTTTCTCCATCATATATATTTACTTCCACTCCAAACATTAGCATCCATTCTCTACACATATATGCAATACAATCACCAGTTGTATATAAGTAACATTCCTTATATACAGTATATAATAAATAAAATATAAATATATATGAATATATAATATGTATAAACGTATAGTGCTATTTAAGAATATTTTCGCGTTTATAATAATAATTGAAAAATTGGCACGGAACACGTTACGATCGAACGCTATCTTGGCACTTTTTATCTCCAAGAAACCGAAAAATCATGTAGATTTTTACGCGTCGAATTTTAAAAAAATATTGTTGCACCCACGAATTAATTTTTCGGAGAAATTTTTCAGTTTAATTACGTATAAATTTGGCCGAGCTAGCCGACGTTCATAACGACGAAAACCGTCACAAACTTCTTGCCGACCACGTGAGATTTGAAACGTACAATTTCTTGACCAATAAGCGAGTTTATATCGAAAATTTGAATTTTAAAATACCGGACTTTAACCAACAATATTAAAGCAAATTTGTGAAAATGAATGGAGGAAATTGTATCGATGAGAATTGTTTGTATCAGGTAAAATGCTGGCTCGGCCCGTATCCTTAACTTTATGCTTCAGGATGCATTGCATAGTATTATGTATATTCTAAATATATCTATGTACAGACACAATATATATATATATATAATTATACTATTGTTAATAAAATTTTTTGAATTTTATTATGCTCCTTTAATTTTTTTAAATCTCTTAAATTTACACAATTTTATTTAAATGATTATTAAACTTATTGAAATTGATTATATTAAATTATTAAGAAAATTGTTTTGTGTTTTTACTTTTTTAATTTTAATTAAACTGAATGAAACATTCAGTTAATTATTAAATAATAAATTTTCCAATTAATTTCAACTGAAAATTAACTAAACGTCGAGTTAATTTTTTAAAGTTAGAATTAATTAATTTTTTTTAAAATATCTAATTTGCGTTTTGAATAAAATTAATTTTATATAAAGTTGTCTATTTTGCATTTAACTTAATTAATTAAAGGTAATTCGAATAGTTTTTACGTATGTTTCTAAGCATTTTAATGCTGTTTAATATTTTAAAAAAATTTTAACAACCTTCAAAATATTTTATCAAGTTTTAATTTGAGACTTCTCGAATAAAAAATATTTTAAAATTCAAAAATTCGTTGGAATATTTAATTATAGAACTTCAGGAAAAAAAAATTATTTGAAATTGTTTGTTATATTGCCAAATTTTACAGAAACTCGAAAAATAAAGAGAAGATAGTACAAATCACTTTACAGTATGAGTGTACTTTATTGTATTTCTCTAGAACCATAGAACTAAAAATTATAATATTTACCAGATAGAAAACCTATTTGATATCGTAACAAAATAATTATAATTGTAGTTTTATGCTTAAACTTGTTCACAAAAATGAAAAAAATTACTAAAAGCAAATTAACTTTTTTTTCTAGAAAGCTGCTTTAAAATTTATTTCACTCAAAATTGTAGTTTTCATATCATTACGAAATTTTAGATAATTAAAAATTAAGCAATTTTCTCTTAAAACTTCTAATTTCATAGCAAAAATTCTTAAACTTTTATTGTTTTCTTATATAAACTCACATAAAAAAATTCTTAATTTAATTTGAAATCAATTTCGATTGTAAAGTAGATATAAATCCTTGGGCAAAGAAACTTTGATCTAGAATTTTATATCTGTATGATTTATAAATCAATAAATACAACTATAAAACTTCAAACACAATTCGCTAAAAGGTAGAGGAAGTCTTCAGTCGCAGTTCAAGAATAATGACTCGGATCCAACCTTTATTGGGAAACTCGAAAGTGAATACAAATTATACAAGCGAAAAAGTATACAGTAAAAAATAACTTTTATTTTTTATTCTACAATGGAGAAAAATCTGGAAAGCAGTTCAAATTCGTTTCGCTAGAAAAAATACGACCATTCTAGAACGGCGCAGTTCGAAAACAATCTAAATCAATTTCCACCCCAAAAACTGCAATCAAAATTGTTTTTGCAGCCCGAAAAATGTCAGATAAATTACATCCAGTCCAATAATCATAAATCATATTCACCGAAATTCAAAAAAAAGTTAAATATGTTCTAGAAAAATATCCAAATCTGCTCGGAATTTTCTTTATACACGACTCGAAAGAACAGAAATGTATAATATACCGCTGTTTATAAACAATTATCTAAATCCAGTGCGATTCAAAATGTTTAATAAACGTTACTTTTGCCGCGCGAAAACATCAGCTAAACGAGACTTAATCCAACAAAATAATAATTCCCCCCCCAAAAAAATTAAATATATTCTAGAGAAAGCCATTTAAACAACATTTTGCACATACAAAAATCAATAATAGAGTTAAGTCGTGCCGTAAATTACCAAGAAAACAGTCAGTTTGCATAACGTTCGTTTCACACGTTCGACGAGGAACGACGCTAAAATATCACGTAAAACGCGAGGTAGGTGGAACATATTTTTTGATTACGGTAAAACTATTTTTAATGGCTTAAAATAATTTTTCTTAAGCATCGGTTAAATACGATTGATGGCATGGACGACAGAAAATAATCGTCGGTTCCGTATCGATGTAAAATTTAAATAATTACTTTTACTTGTCGAAAGAGTGGCGAGGAAGAGGAGGAGGAAGAGGAAGAGAAGAGGGGGAGGAAAGTGAAGTATGTTTCAATCTTTAAAGAAAAAATGAATAACATTCTTAAAAGAATAAAGAAAAATAGTAGCGATCAAAGATGGAAAGATTTATAATAGTACTATGTCAATTTATCTTTCGGAAACAAGATATATAATCCAATTTTCTTCCGGATTATATTCAAATTTGTAAAGACGATATATATACATAGCCGTATTTTCAGAATTTATATCTACAAATATCAAAATCAATCTTGGAAAAATAAAGAAATATATATATACACTACGGAAATTTTTCTTTAATTGATGATAGATGGCGTTAGCGAACGGGCAGTTTAAATAATAGATAATATAAAATATTGCATTCTCGGAAAAAGGGAATATCGCGGTGTCATTTTTCAATAAAACATCTTCCAGATTTATGTTTAAAATTATTATTGTTATTATTATTTTTAATATAAAAAAATCTTTGAAGTTTTTATTGTCGTTTTCAAAAAATTAGAAATTTATTACAAGACGCCATCTAAAAATATGCAAACCACTTTTTACAAAGGCGTAGGAAAACCGGTTTCAATTTGAGCAGGCGGCGCAATAGTTCAATTGCAAATTAAAAGAAAAAAACAAAAAAAACAGAAAAAAACAGATTTTTTAAGATTTTTGTCATTGTTTACTCGAATCAATATGGAAGAGCGACTGCAAAACTATGCAATCTATCAATGTCACAAACCTAAAATCAAACTGCAATTTTTGTTTTAAATGCAGTAAACTGGATAAATTATATAAGTCTTAAAAGAATGCGCAATACTATCAGCAATCAATCTTATTTGTAACGAAAACAACAGAGCGCATTTTACGGTAGTTTTACTAAATGTTAGCCTCGGCCACAATTTTATTATTTTTGAGAAGTCATCTCAGGCGAAATTACGAATTCCCATTCGTAATTTCGTTTGAGATGACTTCTCAAAAATTATCGTTCCCAGCAATTTACGTTTGAATTTTGAAGTTAGGGGGTTATGACCTAGAAATTCGGCAGGTGGCGCGGCCAGGTTCTTAAACAGAAAAGTTATATATTTTAAAATATATTCGTTACCGTACACACAATTTAAATTTATTTCGCAATCGGCAGGTGGCGCAACGAACTTCACAGGTAAATAACTATTTTAAGTGTAAACAATTCATTCGCACATATACATAGAACCAATAAGAATTTACTTCTACAATGGGCAGTGGCGCGATGGTTTAATTTAGCCAACGGGCATTTAAAAAATAAACAAATCGCACAATTATCGACCACCCTAATTCATTAAAAAATTCCACCAAGACAAAGGCATTTTAATTCGGTCGTTCAAATCGGGCTATTTAATAATTAATCACTTCTGTGGTAGATTTCCACGTTAGGGAATAATTCGCCTTACGTCACGTCAGTCGCATCACGTGACTTCTATCCCCTCCTACGGAGTGACAAACGAAGAAGAGAAGCATCCTATTAAACAGAAAGTCCCGCGATGTCTACAATGAAATATAGACTGGAAAAGAAGATCTGTTTGCCAACGGTAAATTAACTTTTTGAAATTATTATTATTTTTATTATAAAATAAATATTTAGAAGTGTTTAATATATCTTAAATATTCCATTTTAACATCGTCGATATTGTTAGCTTTTTGAATAATAATAATTAATTATAATTTAAAAACAAATTAGTGTATTGTAATTTACTAACGTGGTGACCGAGTGTACAATCTATGCGAAATTTGTATAGAGATTATGAACGAATCATAAAAATATTGGGGTAAATTTTGTTTTAAATATGAAAACAATTGTACGTTTGCATTTATATTTATGTTTTTAGTTTAGTTTTGAACAATTTGTGTACCAAAATTGTTATTGAAATGACTCAATTTTACAAAAATTCATCACTCTCCTTTGTATTTTACATAAAAATTTATAGAAAATTGATTTTTTTTCAGTTTTTAATAAACGAAATTGATTTTTTTTTTCTATAAATAAAACTGATCTTTCCAGTTTACAAATGAAAGAAAAAATTTCTTTTCTTGTGTCAAAACAAGAAACACGCTCTTTTTCTCCTTATATTATTTATTGTGGAATTTATTACTATCATTATATTTATTTTAAAAGCACGTTGTAATGTTTTAAGGTGTGGTTGCCGGCTTACTATATAAATTTTTCATGTGGGAAGGGTTGGGATTGGGAGCATTACGCCTTTGTAAACACATTTAAAGGTATAATTATCATAAAATTTAATAAATTAAAGTAGTAAAAAGCAAATTTTCGAACATCTGCTGTTTTCGAGAATTTTTTTAAACGTTTTTTCCTCGTTCAAACAGATAGAGATCTGTTAGTCGAGCCATATCTATCTCCTCTCGACAACAATAGAAGGCGGTCCGTACTCGGCAGGAGTTAAGCTTATCCGTATCCGAACTTCACCTTGACAGACGGGCATGTTCTCTACGGTTTTCTATCTATTGATAGCGTGGAGACTGAGTTTACAATCCCACGCCGAAGATAAAGACTTGCAAGTCCACGGAGACGTCCTTCACTGCCCACCCTGCAGGAAGCTTCATTGTTGGCCCAAATTGCATCGGTTAAAGTGTAAAGGTGGCATTACTTTAGGTGTGTGTAACTGCTGCCCGGTGTGTGCCAAAGTTGCGGGCGAATCGTGCGGCGGACAGTGGAATTACTTGGGAAAATGCGACCGGTCTCTCTACTGCCAACCGCAGAAGGCCACTTTATACAGCTACGTCGTGGAAGATACTAAAAAGGTGTTTAGCATCGGCAGGGGTATCTGTAAGCCAGGTGAGACTTTTACGTTATTAATACGAAATAAGTGGCGTTAGAGATAAATTTAGAATTTCTCGACGGCGGGGTGCGTTTTCCCTTCTACAAATTTTTCACTACTAATTGCTCGCTATATATAGACACCTACGGCGGAAGAGCGTGGCCCGGGGGATGTCGACTGACATTTAATTATTCGAATTTTCAAACAATGCGTAAAATAAGGCACGAAACAGTACGGAGTATGGGAAAAGACCTAGGAGTCAATAACCTGGTTGTAAAGCTAATTGAATAAGCAGCTAAATCCATCTGGACCCGTGCCACGTCCAAGGTGTGAAGAAACTAAGTGTTTTCGTCACCTCCGATTAATAAATAAACGAAACTCGCTTCGTTTTTTTTAGCAAATTTAAAATATTGGCGATGCAGAGAGGTAGTCGGTTTAAACCGGGACGGGCGTTATCGATGTTTTAACAAAGTAAATAGGAAAATGCATTAAAAGTAAATTTATTGACGACTTTAATGGCGCTGACCGCATAAAGTAATCGATAGGAAAAATGTTAATGGTTAAAATGAGTGTTTAGAGGGGAATTTTCGCGGCTCTCTTGTTAAACGCGTGGCATAATTCTATCCAAAATCGACAGAAAGTAGGAGAAAAATTTGTCACCGTTATTTTTAGTCTAGAGGATGCGGGAGATAAACGATGAGGCGGTCAAACGAATTTGACGCTCGGTTTATTTACCAAAGGGATTTATTTTTTCCCCTTTTTGTGCCTTCGTTTAACCGAAAACCGGCAAACAATTGTTCAGAGCTGTCGTAGACGTCTGGACCAGGAAGTTATCTGCGGGGGATTTTTTCCTTTTCCCCCGTGTTGATTCTAATCATTTTTTAATGCAGGATCGCCCGAACTAAGTTCCGACCAGGCTCATTCTACCTTCTGTCGTCCTAAATGTACCTGGGAATTTTGTAGTAAAAATCCTAAAGCGATATGTTCCGCAATGTAAGTAAAAAAATTAAATTTTTCTTTAACGAGATCATAAATATTTGTATAACTTATAAAATAATATCGTTGTCACCCAGGAAGTTTATTTAGTTGACTCGCCATTTTGAAATTCTTAAAGCACTTTATCCTATCGGCATGTGTCGGACTGAGTAGCATAGACAATAAGAGTTTAAGAACACTTTCACGATTTAGTAGAAGTTTATAGCATTTAAAATTTAAATTTTTTATGTTAAAACTGCGAATATTCGGCTAAAATCGGGGAAAATGTAAGAAAAGTTCAGCAATAGAAAAGATTTTAATTAAGAATATCATTTAAAATTGTTTTCCACTTCTCGTGTTTTCAATTTTTAAAGCATTTCTGCTTTCCGTTAAATATGTTTTTAGTTTATAAATAGAAAATCACGTTTTTACACTTTAACATCATCGTTATAAGATAAGAAACAAACAATTTAATTAATTTTTTGCACATAACAAAAATCTGCCATTAATATTATTTTTTTTTAGTTTAAAAATTCATTAGTTATAAAAATGAATAAAAGAAATGCTTTATAAAAATGACAGAAATATATAAGATATTAATAATATTAAATACGTCATTCCGCTTTTTTCTTCTCGATAAATTATCGGTTGCGAATAATTAATTTTAGTTTAGCTTGGAGAAATTTAAATATTTAACTAATTTATTGTATAATTTAATTTCTTCAATTTTAATTCTTCTTATGTGTAAATAACACATATATTATTTTTAATTTGCTGTTATATAGATTATTCATTTCTTTCATCCAATTTTTAAAAAGTAATTTATTATAAATTGCCAAGGATTACCGTACAGTACATGAATAAAAATTAAATAGGCCTAATTATAAATATAACATTTTTATTAATTATAAAATTCAGGTACATTTTAATTATAATTATAAATTTCAAGAGTATATTTTTCATATCTTATTATTCATTTTTTTGTTTTTGTATAATTAAAAATAAAGAAGAAAATTTTATAAATCTATTTTAACAGTATTTTAGAAATTAATTTAGTTATGTTAGTTAATATGAGTTAGTTATTAATTTTCACACAAAGTAATGATAATTACGGATTCTTTTATAATTATTTTTAAATACAGTACACACGCACAAACACGTCTATGTATTTCCTTCCTTCACTTGTATATTTCTTATACAGTATTTATAATATTCTTGTCACGTAGTCTTTTCAAATAATTATTACATTTATTTATAATTTGCCGTCCTGATATAATTTATTTATCACAATTATTACAAGGAAATGATAAAAGCACGAGATTTTGTTCTTCTCGGAAGAGGGAAATTACTAGCAACTAAACTAAAATCGAATTGTTTTCTTAGGTATTAAATCAAACAAAAATAATAAAAATATAGCCTAATTAAAAGGCTGTAAATAATTTATTATTTTTCTTTTAAGTTTTAAATTCATAAATAAACAAAATACTTTATTTTTTGTTACTAATTTTACCACCGAATTCAATCAACGTATGGAAAACGTTTTAAGCTTTATTTTTCGATAATAATAAATATATTAAATTGGAGCAAAGCGTCGAATTCGGTGGCAAACGACTTAAAATATATTCATATAAGAAACGAGTAACGCTTTTAGAAATAACTTCAAGGTCTGAAGATATATATAAATATGTAGTGGGTAAGTTTACATACACTTAAATTTGTTTTTATAATTCTTTTTTTCTTTTTGTTTTTGCGATATAATCAGCGACAACGCCGAGAAAATTCAAGAATGCCAAGGAAGTTGTCAACATACTTCGTGTAGGGCATGTCGTTATTTGGAACGAGAACACAGCTGCATTAAGTGCTCGCGTGACGATTTCGGATGCATGCAGAAATTTGGAAAATGTGCCAAACAGAAATTCTGCACCAGGAAAAAGTTTCCTTGCAAGAGAGATCGAGAGGTACGAATTGAATTCGTTATTATAACACCGAAAAATTGATAACGCGTTGGTAGAATGCATTATAGCGCTACTTTTTCGACGAATGTAGCGAAGGAGTAAACGAAACTCACAGATTTGTATATATTTTGACAGAAAGAAGAAACAGAATCGAAATTTCAATGCCAAGTTGCCGAGTGTTTAGACAAAACAGAGAATGCTCTTACGGGAAAAGGCTAAAGATCGTCATCATCTGCAATTACAATTGTCGGAGGACGAAATATTCGTGCTTATTTTAAGTGTCTTTTATGGGTTTACGGTGATTCGTGGACACATCGTTGGTATATGTAAACAATTTTAAGACCAAGCAAAATTTCAAAACGCTTGAATACGCCGCGATTATTTCAATTTTATTTATATCGAATTTTGCAATAAATGTATTCAAAATAACATACTAAATTTGTGCATTAAAAATTAACTAAAATATTACTTTCATTTGAAGAGCGAAGAAATAGATATTTTCAAATTAGAATATTAAATAGATATTCCAGAAATCTGTGTTGCACAGCAGATTAAAAGTCAGTTGACTGTCTTTTAATCAAATAAAAACGCCGGATTAATTACGGGCTATAACCCAGCTAGTTAAATGTATAGGAGTTATGTGATGTGACAAAAGGGAAGCGGTTACATCGCCATCTGGTATCGAATTTAATAATTAGAATTTAATTAATTTAGTATATTTGGAGAGAAAAGATCGGCTTGAAGCAAAACCGAACCCGAGACTTCTGCTTGTTGTGTCAATACCGCTAGTCAGATCTTTGTCCGAACTTGGCTACCGGAGTAATTATTAGATGCAACCACACTAGCCACTGGTCAGACCAACTGGGGACGACTACGCTCCCTCTGTTCTCCGTGATATCGGTTCAATTCAAGCTTTGATCGAGACCTGGTATACAGTAGACCCCCATGAGTCACTTAGTCACCCAGTACGAATCACTTAAATGCATGAGCCAATCACAGCCCGTGTGCCGGCTGTGATTGGCTCATGTATTTAAGTGACTCGTACAACACGGATTCATATAACACGGAAATTATCTACCGTGTTATAGGGGGTCTACTGTATATACAATTATATAATAAGCTGAGCCCAAATTAGTTAAGGTAAGGCGCATAAATATCGTCACTCGTCATATCTGACATTGATGACACTGTCACCTGTCAATCAGTGGCTGAATTAGCCACTGATTGATAGGTGAGATAGTGATAAGTTTGCTGTCCGTTGCCGCGTAATTTAGGTAAATTGACTTGAAGTAGTGCGCGTACAGTTTTCCTTCAGCTTAGAAACATCATTCCGACATATTAAGGTAAGTTACAAAGCGTTTTTTTACTATATGTATAGTTTACATCCTACTACTACTACTATCCTATCAGTTAACTGCCTGTGGATTGAACGGTTGGACAGAGAATGGCTGCCATATTTATAAACATTGTGATCCTAAATCCGTTCCTTTACGGCAGCGTTTCTCAACCTGGGGGTCGCGACCCCCAAGCGGGTCGCGGTGATATTAAAGAGGGGTCGCGACCCCAGCACGTACACATCAAATTGGAACTGTAAATTGCTCATATATGTATACATCATACATGCATGTTCATACCCGTCGCTATAAACGCAGCTACCTAAAATAATAGCAATACTGTAGTTACAGTGGTGATATTCAGCGGGTTCGCACAGGTTCGGCCGAACCCGTGTTAAAATTTTCAGTTTTCCGAACCTTGTTAAACACACGGAACATTTCTCAGTAGTTTTGTTTAAAAAAAAAAAATATATATATATATATATATTAAAATATACGTATTATACTCTGTAATACTACTAAATTAGAGCCTTATACCCCGTTCGCACCGAGCATTTCAATCTAGATTGTGAGCAAGGTCGGGGACTATGTCTTGGTGCGATCTCTCTCGACCGTTTCAAGCTCGACCGAAACGAGGTTTAATCGCGATCGATTCCAGAGAGTTCTTGAAACTAGATCCAGTCATAAGAGAGATCCCACAATCCCACGCGCGCGAGATAATACAAGATGGCTGTGGAAGACGTGTCGGGCAATGGACAGCGAAATAAAAAGGATATTGTATTTCGAGAAATGATGATATCTGTCTATTATCAGCAGTGCCATTCGGGGTGAAAAATTTTCTCTGCCTAAAACAAAAAAAAAGGTCGACAGCACTAATATACTATTGTTACCTTGTCTTCGCCCAGGGCCCCTTACGTTCCAAATACGCCACTGATCTGATTATTAGATATATCGCAAGAAAAGGTATTATATTTATTTCTAGCCAAAACTTCCATTTCGTTTGTCGGTGATTGTCAGGGAAAAATTTCTGCTAGCGAACCCTTTGTTAACTATTTCGAATATCACCACTGTGTAGTTGTATTACATTTTTTATACTGTCAGTATTTTCTTAATGTATAAAATTAGTGCAATGTGATTATATAGGCTAATACTTAAAAAAATTTACATTTATAATTACAGTCAAAATTCAATTAGTATTAGTAAGGATTATTGTTATTATTCCTTTGGGTGGGGTCGCAAAATATTAATTTTATTTATATTTACTATTTGGAGGTCTCGGAGCTAAGAAGGTTGAGAATCGCTGCTTTACGGGGTTCCTAAACTCGTCCCGCGAACGGATTTACGCACAAACTTCACCCAAGTTATTTTATGGCACATAGTTTTTGGTGACAGGTGACAAGACAAGACTTGAATCCTCCACTGAGAGACAGCAAAAAGCGTGAAGAATCAAAAAAACAGACTCAGTCTGCGGCTAAGAAACGAATCGACAGTGCGGCCAAAAGCCAACCAAGAACATCATCTGCGAAGCTGCAAAGAAAACGAAAAAATGTGATTCGACTTCAACTGACTCACAGGATGAAGCAGAAGATATGTGTCAACAGATGATGATGACAGTGACGACCCAGACGTGCAACCATCTTTCGACTGAAAGTCATTATCTCGGAACAAACGGGGGAAAATGGATCCGATACACCAAATGCTACATTGCTATCACGAAATGCGCTCTTCTTCACCAAAAAGAAAGCAATTCGTATGCAATCTCTACTCGGATAGATAGTTTCATTACTTTATTACTTTTTTTTCAAAATGCTGTAAATTTTATTAATTTTCTACTGGCAATATTCATTACTTTATCTCTTAAAATATTAAATAACTGTAGAAGGGGTAGAAAGAGGGTATTGAGATCCCTTTTTCTAAATATAAGAAGTTGGAATATTTTCGTTTTGGTTCATTCAGCGACAAGGATGCTTCATTTGGTTAAATTCTAGTTTTACGATTTGTTATTGAGTATCTTCAAAAGAATTTTTTCGAATTTTCAACTGCAACGTTATTTGAGAAATTTTGCGTTTTGTTAAGGGGGACGAAATTTGGGCATTTTACCTTATTAATAATCAGATGATGGCATCCAAAATATTGTACAAATAAACTTCACGGTGAGGGTAGAAGTAGATTCTGGAGTAATGACCTCTAGTCATAGCAAAACAAAAGGTCAGTTGGGCGTAATTTAAACATGAATGCTTAGCAATTGTTTTTAACGAGAAGTGATTTTAAGTAACCCATTTTTTAAATAATTTGGACGCAAACTGTATTTTATGCATTTTTTAACCTGTAAAAATATATTAAACATCGTTTATTGATGCTACTGTTCATTATGCGTGATATCTAATATAAAGAGAGTTCCGAATCATAATTCTAGTACTTACCAATTTATTATTTTGGTTTGAATTTTGATACTTTTAAAATTTACTTTTTACGTAAATATTAATCTTCGCTTAGTATGTAAGGCGTTTACTTTCAATAATATAAAGCTTTGTTTGAATCAAAAATTAAGTCGAATCACAAACTTAAAAAAGAAATGTATTTCCGTTTGTTTACAATTCTATATTGGTTTTGGTAGGCGTTATCTTTTGATTATTAATATATAACTAGAAATTGCCGTCAAGCATGACGGACTACTTTCTGCCAGAAGAGTAGTTAACATTTATACAAATTAAGTGGCCTTTGCTGCTCGTCGGAACACAATTGATGCGCGATAATATCTTTTAAATAATCTGCTCGTTACATCGTTACTTCCGTTTGAAAAGTAAAACTTCAACGCGGTTACTAGGAAGCGTGAAAAATATTGTTGTAGAAGCGACTCGATACCACATTTTTGAATTTAATGTTTAAATTTTAAACTTAATAAAGTAAATTTAAAATTACGCCATTTGCCAAAATATTTAGAAATGCAACTTAAGGTAAACCATGTCACCGACGTCACTGCAACGTAAGTGGAGTCACCGAGCCGAAATCGATAAAACTTTTTATATAGCTAATAGCTAATATTAATATTTCCGCAAATGGCCTGTACTTTCCGTCGGAATATGAAAAGAGTATAACCAAAATTTCCCCCGGATTGGACAAAAATAGCAGAAGTTACAGAAACATACACGATGGCTTTTAAATTATTAATTCCGGCTCGGTTTAGTATAATATAGTAAACTAATATACTATAATCATATTATGATTATACAATGGTTTAAATTATTAACCCAAATTTCATAAATTTTGCACCTAATAAAGTGTTTGATCAAGAAGAAAATTTAGTTTTTACAAAGGTTAACAGATCTTTTTAGGCCACGATGTAGCTCCTCGCAAGAGAAACGTTTCATTCACTTGTTTTTCTTTTTTTCTTTTTTTTTTTTTTTTTTTTTTTTTTTTTTAGCCGAAAGAAAATTCGGCACCCATAAATAATATGGCAGAAAGAGAAAGATTGGATCATTGATAATGTTTCAATTCTCTAAAGGGTAAATAATTTACAATTAACGTTATATCAGTTTATAAAAGTTATACGTTTTAATGCTACTCCATTTACATATATAGGCTCTATGTATATAGCCTATATTTAATCTTGAAAAATATAGAAGAGTAAATTTCAAAAAGTCCGAGAGTTTTAATCTTACTTGTGATAAACCAAAAGTAAAATGAGCTATTTCAATGTAAATCCTCGCGATATTTACGAGAACGTAAGTTTCTCTCACGCAGTTTATATAATTTGTTGCAAGTTAGTTTCTTGTGTTTTAAACCACACACGAAAATATTTGATTCGAAGTCTAACCCAGATCCCTCGTGTTAGGTTGACTCCAAAGCGTTTAACTTATATGGTAAGCCGTGAATCTCTATTGTTAAATTCGTCTCACAATGATATCAGCGCTCTCTAGTAACGGACTCGCTCATTGCCAGGTTATACCACGTGTTATACCGACCATTATTAACTACATTGAAAATGAACTTTATTACACAAGAAGTTTGTTTTTTACCAGTAGGATCTTCTATCGCTATTTATTGTATGTTTGAAAGCTTTATGACAATATCTTCGACTGGAAACCGATTAAATCCATATCCCGAGGAAGAAGAGACGTGAATGATTTTGATCATACAGCAATTACATTTGATTGTTGTATATATACATTTAAATTATAATTTATCATAAAGTTGTTAAAATTTAGATTATGAAGATACATATAAGAAAGTATTTGTGATCATTTTCGTACATATAATTAGACAAACACATTTCTACAGTTAGTTTAGTTAAGTAAATTGTGTACTTATACTGTTATAGACACGCAATATGTTCTAAATAAACATCCTCATTTATATATATAGATTTATCTGTTTGTTTGTTCGCTATACATTCCTAGACACTTCGACCAATTGATACGAAACTCGGTAGTTATGTTCACATTTCTCTAACAGAGAATGTCGTACATCCCACCCCAAAATATCTATTGGATTTTTATAAATCAACTCATTTTTATCTACATTCGATTTGTTAGCTTTCATGTTGCGCCACCTAATGGCAAAATATTTAATTAAATAATAAACTAAATATAATTCTTACAAACAAGATATAATTTAAAAATATATATATATTATATTCACTTGATTACTGCAACAATGATGTAGCGCTAAATAGATGCGCCATTATGCCATTACTGCGACAGGTAGCTCATAGCACTTGGCCTGTGTGGAATCGAGTGTTTAAGCCTGTGATAAGTTTATAAGTATTTAATTTTCCACATCTACCAACTCGTGTTTTTCATTTCTGAACAGTACTTTCTTAATAAGTACCCTCCGCATAAAACCACTAAAGTGTGGTAGTCGTGGGTTCGAGCATGATCAACTGGATGGCTATGTGCGGTTTCCGGGTTTTCTTCATGTTAGTAACACCTAAATAAGGTCATGCTTCCGGGATGCGTTCCCTCGTCAGATCGCTTGCGGTAACCAAATAAACCAAACCAATTCTAACGAGCGATTATTTAGTTCTTATTTATTACGTTATTTAGTGACATCGTCACAATGCAGGGCTGCAATTTTTCGTCACAATGTTTTCAATTCTTTTAGTGAGGGTCTTGCCCCTGTACAACATACTTTTCCTGTTAGCAATTGAGTAGTGCCTGTTATTTATCTAACTCCTTTCAGGAGAAAATTTTGAATTAAGTAACATAACTCCCGGCTTAAATCGGAAGGTCCTATATAGTTTCCTGGGCACTCTACCAATACGCATTTTTATCTGGTCTCGAAGTTTATCTAATTCCTTTCATGAGATTAAGGAAGGACACACAGCGGACCACAGAAGAAATTTATAAGTTACAATTTTTTCAAATTGAACGCATTAATTTCTCTATAAACGCGATATTTACGAGAACGTAAGTTACTCTCACGCAGTTTATATAATTTGTTGCAAGAATATAAATACTTTAATATCACATAAAAGTAATTATTCTGGCATTTTTACAAGATATTCTTTATTTAAACAAGTCAATACAAAGTTTTTCGGACGTTAAAGTTAGCAACTTTGATCACATGCGGGGCTATCATAACACGGATCATTTTTCAAGTATGAATAATAGACCGGTATTAATGAGTAGTCGTGGAGCATCCTCTCTTCCGGGAAGAAATCAAAGACTACTTTTACTTCGACCCCCTTCGGCAACAATCCCTTTTTTCTATCAGACCAGCGGTATGGTGGCATTCGATTGGGAAATTACATAATACGAGGTTACCGGATGCACAAAATATGATTTACGTGGTTTTCGAAGGTGCCGAGTTTAAATATTTGGTCTATTTTTCGCAAAATTTGATTGGTTATCATATTACCATTTAATATTCGGCTGCGAATGGTAGTTTCTTACAGTTAATATCAGGAAAAAATATATTTGGAAAAATTCAAGACATATTTTCAATTGGTGTCTACTTGACCAATGAAATTGTGCCATTTCTTACCACCCGAGTATCGCGATAAACGTGACAATGGTGGACTGAAATAAAAACTTTTTACATGGTTTTGTTTTAATGTTTGTTATATTATAGCATTTTATTTATAATTACCAAGATTATCTTACGTAAGGGTTTATCACACCGAGTGCCCAATCTAACACATTTTAAAAATTCTTTAATAAGTAGAGGAGTAAAGAATTTTTAAAATGTGTTAGATTGATCATTTGGTGTGATAAACCCTTACTTAGGTCACCTTCGTAGTTATATAAATCAAATACTATGATATAATATAATAGAAAATTAGAATCTTAATCTTTGGAGTTGTTTCTTTTTGCCCGGGCAACGCCGGCCTCGTCTGTTAGTTTACTTCTAAATATCAAAAGCTAAAATAATATAAATATTAAAAGTATATAATAATTCTTCAATTACTGAAGAATTAACTAGAAAATGCAATAATTATCACAGATTACAAATAAAAATGTCGTGAAGAATTGTGTATAAAAGAACTGGAAATATATTAATTGATTATTCCTAAATAAGGTAGTTTTTTTATCTTTATATGAAATTATCATCTTAATTAATTTGCTAGAAATATATAATTTTATATATAAACTGTAATCGTGTAGATCGTTTTATTAACTGTATGGTGCAACTGGTTATAATTATATTAAACGAATATACTTAAGTTAAATTATGAAATGTAATAAAAATTTTAAAATTTGCTATCCATATATGCCTTTCTTTTTGTTTCAGAAAGCAATATAATGGTTTTTCTAATGATGAAGATGTTACTATATAGTCTACAAACATTAAATAAATATATCCGCATTAGGATGCTATCAATTTAAAAGAAAAAAACATGCTAATAATGGCGGGTATAACCTAGAAACGAACGAGTGTCTATACAACCGTTACTAGGAGGCGCGATCAAATAAACAAGAGATTCACCACTTTCCATATACAGGCTGTGTTACATGCTCCCTAACACGAGAGATGTGTGTTGGCCCCTGACGGAGCGTCTCGGCGGTAAAGTATGGAGTTATCGAGTTCGAGAAGTTAGAAACTTCAATTATATAGAACAACACGGCTTACAGTTTGATTAAATCCAAAAATAGCAAGGTTGAGGCCGAAGTTTTAAACGTGAAAACGTGTACGTCTGACGTTCAGCGTCGCTTTCCTGTAAGCCTAGAAGTTTGACAATGGTGTTTGGAAAGTCAGTGGAATCATGCTCGGCATTCCAAACGCAATTTTCAAATTTCTAGGCTTACAAGCAAGCGGCGCTGAATGTCCGAGGTACACGTTTTCGCGTTCAAAATTTCGGCCTCAACCTCGCTAATTTCGTAGATATCTGTTACCAGACAATTACGCGACTTTTATAACCGTTAAATTTATTACTTATTCGTAATTCATATTTCAGCTTTGCACTACATCAGTTTAACATTATATCTCTTTGCTAGAAGGCTTTGCCCGCCCGTAACCAATATAGAATATTTAGAACGGATATTTCAATAATACTAGTATCATTGTTGCATAATGTCGAATGAGGATTCCGTAAGGTAAACTAAATTCGGATCCCTTCCTAAATGCACTCGGAGACTCAAATTAATTGGATAAATTTTTTATTCTTATTAAAAACAACTCTTCGGATTTTCTCTATCAAATTACAGAACAAAACAATTTTTTTTTTTTCGAATGGGTCGAACGTGACGAATTTTTCCGTCGTCCCGCAGAAAAATGTACCAATTTCGTGGTTACGTGATTGCACTGCCGTCTTTAGAATGTAAGGGGCCTTGGGCCAGAAGCAAGATGGAGCTCCCTTAGGAAACAGAAACAATAGTACTGTATATTACAGACCTAGGGATGTATTATTTGTTTCTTTCCGTGGAGTATACAGGGTGGGCCAACGAAAACGAAACGGCAGAGTGTTCGTGTTCGTCCAAGCAAATCGCTCGGACAGGTCGATTTTATTCTCGAGGAGACATCTTATGCAATAAAGTTTTTGCGAATCTGAATATTAACTTAACAAACATTTTTTTCGAAATAAATGTTTGTTTAGTTAATACAAAATAAATGAGTTCTTAAAATTTTTTGTTGTCTGTTGTATTCAGAATCGCAAAAACTTTATTGCATAAGATGTCCCCTCGAGAATAAAATCGACTTGTCAGAGCGATTTGCTTGGACGAACACGAACACTGCCGTTTCGTTTTCGTTGGCCCACCCTGTATACGATTTTTCACCTCCCTCGGGCAGGAAGAAGAATTTTCTTTCCGCGCAGCAGGAAGAAAGTAGTTTTTGGCCGCGGTTTGGTGAATAAAAAATATAAAATATTTTTAAAGTTTTCTTACTCTAAGAATAACAAAAATTATCATTTTAAAAATTAAGTTAATATATTAATCATTGAGTTTTTAATTTTAATCAAACTTTTTAATCAAACTTCAATTAACCTATTTTTTATTTGTAACTTTATTACTTTCGGATTAGGGGGTCCCTACGGCCTGAGGGCCCTGCCTTAAAGACACAGCGTTGTTGGCTTCGCTCGATCGGCCCACGGGCTCGGCTCACTCGTTTTCGATATGGACTATTCGTGACAAAACATTCAGGACGACTGCTTTGTTCGACCCTCATTGCTTTCCTCCCTACTGGGGTTACTCTACTTTGCATGGCCGAAACCCACCCTGACTTCCAAACATTCCGTTGACGATGTCGCCATTTCTATTTTGTTTTGTTTTTTCGTGACGCATAAAAGTATTATGACCATCTTAAGCTTATGATTTTGTATGTATAAGTCGGAATAAATCGTGGTTTTATCGAAAGATGACTCTATTTTATTCTAATCATAAATTTCGAAAGCATATAGCGCCATCTATTGATAGAATTAATTATAATTATAATGCGATTATTAAACATCAAGAAAGTAGGTTTATTAATTTATAATATTATATGTGAAAAATTTGACGAATAGTAAGACACGTGAATTATTTGTAAAGAGTTTCGAATAACCTAGTCTTAATGCAGTTTTCAATATGCAATACTAATTTCGGTCCTACAGCTTGTAAAGTACAGAATATCATAGGATAAACTGGACTTGTCACTAGTGACCGATTAACTTTCGACCGGGTCCCAGACAAAATTGCAATTCGAGCCCTAATTATATGACATGTAGGGGTGATTTGTTAAGGCCGTGGCAAACTAGGCAATGCCGTTGCTGTCGACGTGACGTCAGAGACAAATTTCATGGTCACGTGACTAGTTTGTTTCGACTATCGCTGCTTGTGATTTCACTTCTATGGGACTAATAAAATTTCGTCTACCCCTCTACGAACTATTTCTCGGCAGTTTGTCTTGCTGCCTAATGTCGAATGAGGATTCCGTAAAGTAAATTAAATTTGGATCCCTTTCTAAATGCAGTCGAAAGCTCAAATTAATTGGATAACGACGATGCTAGCTTCGGCTGCTTTCATTTGTTGTCTGTCAGAGATTTAATAAGTAACCGAAAACGAAATCGAGCAACCGACAGATTTATAAATTTCAATAAAATATTTTTACGTCTATGAAAATCTATCAAACAGCCGCGTTTCGTAATCCCAGCCTGGCGAAGAGGTGGCAGAAAGGCCAAGCATAAGCGCGCGCCTTTTTTGTGGCTTACGGCACCTGCTCCTTTGTCGCAAACTTTCAAATGCGAGCGAACGTCGTCGATGGCCGCCCGAAAAATCAAACTTCTCGGCGTCGAACGGCCGCCTACTTCCCATGGAAAGATATGACGTAGAGTGACGTCGAATCGATGATGGGCAATCGATGGCCACCAGGCGGGCGACGATCGAACTAATTTGTTTGGACCGTAGCCTACGTTATACAATAGGCCCGTGCATCTGGCTTGTCATCTATTGCGAATAGTGTTGGAGTTAGTTTCGGATTTTCTTCGACAGAGATCACCAATGCAAACGGTGGAGTGTAGTGTGGTGTATTTTCAATTGAAAAACTATTACTTTTAGAAAATAAAGCAGCATCTGTTTTAAAATAAAAAGTAGTCAATTTCAATAAATTGTGATTATTATTACAGGCATTTATGAAAAAATTCTTTAAAATTTCCTCAGGAACAAAGATATTTAGATTATTTAATGATACTCCTGCCGGTTCATTATATTATATATAAAGGGTTATAACTGCCAAATAATATTTAATTAAGTTACAGTTAACGTCTCCTTAAATAACTAAAGAATATTTACAAGTAGATTTATAGTGTTAAGTTTATAGAATTCACTTTTACGTAAAAGCAGTTATTTCTTCGAAACTATTTAGTTTGTTAATCGATACTACACTGTTATTTATATATTTTATTTCTACTTATTCTACGAAAATAACAGATCTCCATACAAATATAAGACATTTTGTAATGATTTACATTCGAATCTGTTCGATTCTTATACTGTATTTGTGATTGTGTTTGGCTTAGGGCAAAAAAATCATCTGTATTAAAAATTTGTTTTTCGAATTTATCAATTTTATTCTTAGATAATTTACTAAAATAAATTAAGAAAAAAGAAGACATTTCACGAATGTTTATTTAAAATACTAAACAGATAGAACTTATTTTAAACACTACACAAACAAAACATTTAACACAGTAAAGATCAACGTTATCTAAACAGATTGAAAATTAAACAGAAATAAACAACTATTTGAAAATGAACAAATATTTAATGAATTTTATGATTATTAAAATAGTTGTCCGTTTACTGGAATTATTTATTACTATTATCAAGTAATAATAAACTTTACTATCACATAGTAGTAATATAACACACACAAGGGTAGTCTCTAGGCTTCCAAAAATATAGTAAAACATTGCCGTGAATCATAACTGTAAACTGGTGTAGTAGAACTTTCGTCAAAATTTTTAATAGTTTTAAGCTTTTTCCTTTTATTTGCTGATACGTTAACTCTATATTATTTTTGTGTTATATCGTTTTGACGATGTTGCTCGTGCTTTGGATAGTGAGGGAAAACTGTTAGAACTGCTCCAGGAATTAGTGATTTCTTTTAGGCTTAAAGATGGTAATCATCAGATTTAAATCGTAGACTGCACACTGTCGAAGTACCACTCGGGGTCCACAAACTTAACATTAGCGATCACAGCGTGGAAAGAGTTAAAAATGAAAAAAAAAAAAAATTACTAGTATATGTTAGTAAATTAGTTTTTATTTATTGTTGATAAATCAACTGTTATTTACTATATTAGAAAGTAGGAAAATAGAATTCTATGAAATATATTTTTTTTTGTACTACACGAGAAAAACTACGTCGAAACAGTTAGTGTTTATAAATGTGTTTTAAATACCGTTTTCACCAATAGTATTTTACTTAGTGTGTCTATAAGTCTAAATCTATAATTATTTTTTTAATGAGAATTTAAACAAAAACACCTGAGATGTAGAAAATTTCCGCCAAGTAAAAAATTATGACAATTCAGACGACGCGCGACAGTTAAATTTTTTCTCATTGGTAGATATAAGTTTGTATTTGGAAGCGGTACCCACACGATTTTTATTATTGCTTCTTACATTTGGCTTGGAAGCGCCAAGTTTATGTTTACCGATGAAAAACTTCCAAGAAAAATATTTGACCGTCATCCAAATTATCATAAGTTTTTACTTGAGGCAATCTCGGATGTTTTTGTTTGGATATGAAATGTGTTTTGGTTAATGATTGCGTTATTACATCAAGACCTAAGACGATGACGAACAGCTCCGTCACGTCCGCCGACAGTACGCCGTTAATTAATAAAATCGTTACGAAAAGCTTCAATTTGCACCAAGTTAAGCTTTTGTTATTCTGGACATTTCGAATAAAAATTATTTGTTTCCATCCAATTTTATTATTGCCAGCAAAGAATTAAGCTATAAAAGTAAAATAGCTCTACGGGAAACTCCCGTGAACTTTGACCTATCGACCCGAAAGTTTGGCCAGCATCTTACCGATGACGAGAAAGACTTAAGTTTATAATTTTGGCTTTCTAGACCCGGTAGCTTTTTTTCTTGGAGCGTCTGTAATGCCAGAAGAAAGAAAATACAGATTTATAGGCGTTCGGGGACCCCGAAAATCGGCAACTCCGATTTCCGTATATATATTCAGTTAGTGGCATTTTTACTTTGTGCAAACTCACCACCGTGACTCTCGATAAAATCTAAATGTGTAATCGAACGTCTCTCGTACATCTAATCGGAAATGACGGCGAAACAATAGATATTCCCACGTCGTTTCCGGTTACAATTAATTTATAAAATGTCTACAGGATATTTTAGTTTTTTCATAAAAATTTATATGAAAATACTAATTTGACAAAATATTTTTATCCGAATATAATTGAGGAAGCCATAAATATTAATTACTAATAAAAATGATTAAGTATAGACGAAGACAGAATTCGGCTTAAAATATGTTTAGAGATTTAATATCTTCCAATTAATTATATAAACTAATTATATATTATAATAATCCTAATGTATACGAAAGAATTTATGTAAATGTAAATATATACGTAAAGTGGCAGCACTGTCGATTCGATAGTTCCACAACAAAGAACTCTTAAAATAATAAATTAAAATTAAGATTAAAATAATTTACGATAATTGTAATATACTAATACTTATATATAATAAAGAATTAATAGTATACTATCAAACAGTACATTAATTACACTAAAAATTAAATTAAATTAGATAAAATTGCAATTGTTTTACAAGTCATTAACGTAAGCAAAAATATACGAATTTTTTTGTGAAAAAATACAAGATACAAGAGAATAAAAAATATACCAAATAAAACTACATATACTTGCATATTAGCATTATTTTTTTCATATTTCTATTATAAAAATTTGATTTTATATGAATTTTTAAAATAATATATGTGAATTTAATATTCGCTACTTAAAAACATTTTAAACCGAGATAACGGATTATTTACGAAAACTTTATTAAAGCACGCAGTTAAAATTGATGAATAGACGCAGTGTGATACCCGAAAATTAATTATTAACGGCGAGATCGGTATGTTTCGTGGGATTATTTTGTGATGTAGCATCTGGCGCTTATCTGGAAAATGCGTTAATTCGTTACTGTTAACATACCGAATGTTGCTGCAATTTATAATATTGTTAATGACAGTTTGAAATTATTAGAAAATGATTACTCATTCACCGAGCGAAGTTAATATACGCAATTTAAAAGCCTGAAATAGGGAAAATATAATTATAAAAGTTATAATAAAATGAAAGTTAAAAAAATACGTATAAAAGTTTTTAAAATAAAAGATTTTAATAAAAAATTGAATGAGTGAGTGAATGACTTGTGCAGTAACAACTTACAGTAGACACGTTGAAACGTGGAAAAAGAAACTTACAATGGATAAATTTGTGGTAGGC
Organism: Centruroides vittatus; assembly: GCF_030686945.1. Lineage (NCBI taxonomy): Eukaryota > Metazoa > Arthropoda > Arachnida > Scorpiones > Buthidae > Centruroides > Centruroides vittatus. The sequence goes on from NW_027122212.1 coordinate 1,969,018, forward strand.
CTATTTTGTAAAATCAGATAGTAGGTTTTTTAGAGCAGCTTGCAAAGATGGATAGATTAACTATAAACGCATGACTTCAGCTACAGGCAGCTTAAAACAATTAATGGGTTTCAGTTTTTATTAACAAATAGGTTAAATCAGAATTGATTCGAAAATACATTTAATATTATCAGACATAAAGAATCCCGATCCAACCGATCCCGATCGTGGACAATTTATTTCGGCATTTAGACAGTTATTTTACATAATTTAATAAAACTTAGTGAGTTTAGTAATTCTGAAAACGACCCAGATATGTTACTGACAGATTTATTTAAAACTTATTTAATTTCTTCATCCACGTTTTCCACCGATGATACACCTATTGAAGATTCGGATCATTTGTACCAGTCCGATCGAACAAAATGCCACGACTTATCTTACTGGGTAATTGGCAAAAAGGTGCCGATAGTCTTAGGTAATTGTTTGCGTTACCAGAGTCGTATCTTTCCCGCATGCGCATCGAAATGTAATCTAAATAGCAACACCATTGGCGATTCGTATCGTGACGTCTAATAACACCAGGTCATCTCGACGCCAGTGACTTCCGAATGGGTAGACCCATTGTGGATTGGTCGAACCGTCGACTTTGTTTAACATAGGAAGCATAGGACCGTCTGTGTCTCTCTGCATGCAGATCATCATTAAGTTTATAAAAATATAAACATTACAATTTATGCATTTTTTAAAATAATTAATTGAATAACTAAGAGTTGGCAGAATAATCTAAGCATATTTATTATTTCTCTTCGGATATTTCTGATTGCTAAGTATTTCCTAAAAACGAAATAGCTCCGCGGCGCAGGTTTTTCTGTTTCGGCTTCACACGAAAAGACAAATGTAGTGACACGCTTCTAGCATTCCAACGTCTGTAACGTTCTAAATGTAAGCTCCGATAAAGCGTTTAAAACCGATCTAACTCTAAAATGGAAAATTGTCGTAGAAATCAATGTAATCCGACTCGAATCGGAAACTCGAATGACACGTAGCGCGCAACCAGCTGACAACCGGAAATCGTCCCGTAGATTTTAACGGGGCGAAATTTGACCTGAAATAACTCGGTCCGCAGATCGAATGCTAAAATTTCGGTTTAGTCACGTCCGGGTTGCTTATATTTGCAAAATATCGTGTTTGATGCTGGTGCGGTCGCTTTAAACTTCCATCGCAGACAGACTTTCTGCTTTATGCGGAGTTCCGCTCAATTACACGTAATTTTACCGGAAATAATTTCGTTTGTTTTGGAAATTTTCAAATATAGATTGGCTTGTCGTGTTATATCTTCATGCACATACAATTCGTGATTTCCAAAATCCCATTCGTGTACTGTTTAGCTCTTCATAAATATAGAGTTTATACATTTATTACTTGATATAAAATATAGTTTATATCGTTCAATACTGTAAATAAACAGTTAGCGCATACAAATAATTGATATAAGCTATAATTTCTGTTATATTTTTTAGTATATTTGAGGATTTATATAAAAATTACATTTATAGAATATCAGTAACAAGATATCTGAAATATTAGTCTGAATCAGATAACGTTTTCAGACAATAAATTTCATACCGAATACTTATGAAGCATGTAAAAAGAGATAGTGAATCTACTTTTCCAAACAATCTGAAAGTATTTCATAGAAAAAGTCATAGAAAGTAAAATTCATGATAATTAAACAGTTTTAATACAATCACAACAGAATAGGCCTATTTGGCTCGATCATAAAAGAGGGTGTGGTATCAAGAAATGAAGGGGTGACAAAGCAAGTCTTTTTACACTGTTTTTATTAAACGACACTTTAAACTTAACAAATTTAGCACAGAAAATTTGTAAATAATTTCTATACAAAGTTTCACTCATTCTTACGACCGAACCGTTCCTGGGAAACTCGACACAACCACCGTCGTAAGTCGAATTCTAATTTTCCGTAGAGTCAACGTCACAAGTTTATGTTTCGTTCCAGCAAACGCCTGTAAACTATATAACATAGGCCGAAGTTTCCAAAAATAAAATTTATTTACATTTAAACGTGAGATTTCATACACGTTCTGATTAAAGATTCGAACAATTGCTGCTATTATATATTAAATATTTAATATTATTTATTTTTATTATAATAAATATTTGATCTGTAAATGAATGCTATGAAGGTTCATCGGAATCTATAGGAAGTATACACGGAAGCCTCATTAGGTTTTTTGTGATTAAAAATTCACTTCCGATCGAAAGTTGAATAAACTTAAATCGATAATTGAATGAGTTTGATTAAATATGCAATAACATTGGTAAATATTTGTAAGAAATTATACAAAATAGTGTTTCCTAACCCCACAATATGCTTGCTACCCGTTCCAAAGTTATAGCGCCAGTTTTGCATCGCACAGCGGTGACTCCGCGCCAAGACCCACTGACTATATAGCCTATATAAGAATCAGAGTTGCCGATATTCGCAGGTCGATTACTCCGCTCCCTAACGTCTAAAGTAATTCCGAATATCTCGTTGAAAAGAAAATTATTTTCTTAGGTAACGAAGACAATTTCAAGATTTTCAATAAAGCTGTTGCCGAAATATAAGAAATCGAAAAGTGCAAAAATGGCCGATAAAGCTGTATTTTCTTATCTTTATCCGGCATGGCAAATGCGCTCAGATAAAAATCTACCGTATCTAGACAGCTCAAATTTTAAACTTAAGCCTTCTTGTTATTGGTGAGATGCCTGCCAAACTTCCGGGTCGATAGGTCAAAGTTCATGGAGGTTTCTACAGAGCTATTTTACTTTTATGACTTAGGCTTACTTTTATGTTTATAAAGATAAAATTGCGTGGAAACGAATGATTTTTAGTCAAAGTGTTATCCAGATTAACAAAAACTCAAATTTATGCTAATTAAAAATGCTTTTATTATCATAAATTTGTGCTTCTACCGAACGGCTTATCGAAAGCTCTCGGCAACGGCCGCCGACCGGAATATTCATATTCAAACAAATATATCCAAGTCGTAAAAAGTTATGACAATTTCGACAATAGTCAAATTTTTCTCTTGGATTTTTTTCTTTGGTAAATACAAGTTTGGCGCTTCCGAGCGAAATGTAGAAAACAACAATAAAAATATTGTCCGTACTGCTTTCGAGCGCCAATCTTATCTCTACCAAAACGAAAAGTCTGAGAATAAAATGTGACCGTCGTCGAAATTGCCATAAGTTTTTACTTGGCACCACACTGATCTAAGCTTATATCAAGAAATACGTGTGGAGGGTAGAGATGCCGCTCCAGGACGTAGCGAACCTTCGTAGAGTTCGAGAATGTCACGAGTTACGTTTTGAAGGATTCGGCAGATTAAGAAAGAAAAAATAGCTTTAAAAATTGCATTATATATTTTAAAATGATAAAATTATCTCTTCTTTCACAATCAAGTGGAATAAAATGAATAATTTGTAAGAACAGTTTTTGACAAGTTCTAAATATGAGGCTCGCGCGTGTTAGACCTGAAAGAAAATAGTAATATATATTAAACATACATATCTATAACTAAAATCATTATATATATATATATATTTAGTTATAGATATGTAAACAGACAAATAGATAAGAAATTTATAAGGATTATTTCTATTTTCGAAAAGATGCAGCGATTATTTTCTATAATTTCTTACAGATATTTTCCAAAGTTATTGCATATTTAATCGAACTCATTTAATTATCGATTTAAGTTTATTCAACTTTCGATCGGAAGTGAATTTTTAATCAGAAAAAACCTAATGAGGCTTCCGTGTATACTTCCGATAGATTCGATGAACCTTTATAGCATTCACTTACAGATCGAATATTTATTATAATAAAAATAAATAATATTAAATATTTAATATATAATAGCGTCAATTGTTCGAATCTCTAATCAGAACGTGTATGAAATCTCACGTTTAAATGTAAATAAATTTTTTTGGAAACTTCGGCCTATGTTATATAGTTTACAGGCATTTACTGGAACGAAACACCAATTTGTGACGTTGACTCTACGGAAAATTAGAATTCGACTTACGACGGTGGTTGTGTCGAGTTTCCCAGGAACGGTTCGGTCGTAAGAATGAGTGAAACTTTGTATAGAAATTATTTACAAATTTTCTGTGCTAAATTTGTTAAGTTTAAAGTGTCATTTGTTAAAAACAATGTAAAAAGACTTGCTTCGCAACCCCGTCTTTTATTAATATCATATCCGCTATTAAGACCGAGCTAAACAGGCCTCTCAGGCCTATATAAGCCTGTTATGATTGTATTAAAACTGTATTTAATTATCATAAATTTTACTTCATAATTATTTTTACGTTATGTTATTAAATTTACGAGATATTTCCAGAATTAAATCTTTAACTTATGACTAATTCTGGTCAACAGAAAGATAATCAGTGTGGGATTCTATTGTAATTAAAATAATATTCGGAAAAAAATTGGTGTATATCATTTTCTATATCATAGACTTTCGTAGTAATCTCACATTGATTGCTAAGGAACCAAAGTTTTTCGAGTCAGGCAGAGAATTCGTTTAGAATTTTCGACAAAAATTATTTAATTATACGTTATAAGATTTCTTAGCTACAATTATCTGTATATCTTCTACACTTTCCACAAAAAGTATTTTTTAAAGTGAGAAGTGGTAATCGAACATTTTAAGTTATCAGTTCTTCCTCATCCTCCTGTTTTCCAGCATAATACTCGATGTTCATTAGAATTCTAAAGATAATGATATCTCTACCAACAAACCATTTTTTAAATCGATGCTAATTGAATAGGAAATGTCGTAGTGTGGTGAATGACCTAAAATTCGACAACATAAATTCATTTACAGACATTTTAAACCAATCTTAGTCATAAAGTAGATAGAAGCGTCGAGATGAAGTCGTTCGTGGTTTTCGCAGTGGTTCTTTCTACGATTTCATTTTCAGGTATGGTAACATATTTTATTATTATTTAGCTGACTTTATTCTATCATATTACAATTTAACAGAATTTTTGGATGTTAATAAATGAAAAAATTAAACTTATTACTTCAAAGATTTTTCACTTGAGTTCCTATTAAGTTTTTTTTTTTTTTATTTAGTAGACAACTTAATAGATTACATTGCGTTGTTGTTTAAATCAAAATATTTTAAATAATGTTATAATAATATTAAATATAATCAAGTGCCGTCCACCAGAAGAAGCTGTTTGTGCTTTCTCCTACAATTTTATATTCTCTTAAGATTGAATGTATTACAGTTTCAGAATATGATTTCATTTATATCGTTTATTTTCTAATTTTTAATAAATTACAAATTACAATTTCTTCTTATAAACTTTGTTCTGTACGTACTACTTACGCATATGTAATATTTTAGTAAAGTCTTTATTATGTAGTGTAATATAGTGATTCGGGAGAAGATGCCTAACATTTTGCTTATGAAGGAAATTCAAGCGATAATTTGGGTTTTGGGGCCTCTAACGAAAATATCATATTCTTGAGTATGTTTTTTCAAATAAAACTTTGGAGTATATCAAAAATAATTATGTATTGTGTTTGCAATGACGACTTTTTTACTGTCTGGCATTTGAGGCATCTCACCCCAAGTATACGGGTGAGATGCCAAATGACATTAGGGTAAGATAATAAATATAATTGCATAAAATTAATTTTCGAATATCTTAACCAAGTTTAATTTATTGCATGTGTAGTACAAAGTACTTTATAGTAAATGTAACAGCACAGTATAAGTATTGTTAAGTTCCCGTCCGTTCTAACGTGCTCTATAGCTAGCTGAAAGTTTTTTTCAGTCCAAAAACCTTTTTGAGAAGTTCTTATATAATTTCTATGCATATCCTGCAATAAAACGAGAAAACAAAAATTTATTAAAAATTGGCATGTTATCCCAAGAAAAATGTGGCGTATTTCCCATTTGTCGGGGGTAAGATGCCTAGTGGAGTCACGTATTCTAGCATGTCCGATCGGGATCGGCATTAGCTGACAATGGAAACCTTAGAACCTTAATTACATCACAATTAAAAATTTATTAAAAATTGTTTTTCGCAATTTTTAATAAATTCTATTTTAACTTTTAGTTTTAAAATGGTTCTAGAAACATTTCGCAACAAAAACTTCGTTCTTATCTTGCTTTTATTCTTCTCGGATGTAGAAAATGTGGTAACGGTAGCCAACTCAGCTTTCCGCACTCAATATTGGCCCAACGATTCATCATACAAACACATGACAATATCTGACATCACCGTTTGAAAATAACAAAAATTAGGCATCTTCTCCCGCTTACCATCTTACCCCGAATCACCCTATACACACAAATCGTAAGTACAGTTTGCAACTTAATTTTGAACAGACAAACGAGAGTTAAGGATACAATCAAAACTTTTGATTGTACCCTTCTTTGAATCAAAAGTCGGAGAAGTTATATGATTGTTTACCTAATCGATCATTAAGGAGGCAACCGGTAAACTAACAGTGATATTTACTATAGGACATTGATAATTATAATATTTTAACTATATAAGTTACAATATAAACAGAGAAAGCGGCTTTACGAAAGGCGTTCCAATAGAGGACTCGGCTCTCGTATATGTTGATTTTTTGATAGGCGACATTTGCCTCCTATCGCGATAATATTTGGCCATCCCTGTCATAGTCTTTATACTTCAATTAGGCTCTTTAAATAAGTTGTCTTTAATGTGAAATTTTATAAAAGTTATGCTATCAATTTATACGACAACAAAATATTTGTAAAAAATCTTCGTTTTTATAATTTCTTTAGAAAAAATAAAGTTTAAGTAAAAACTAATTCAAAGGTCATACATAACAGTTCAAATTTTACATTCGAATATTTCGTTTTAATATTCAATTAAAAAGAAAATTAGGATTATTTATTATAATAATTATTGCATGTGTTATTAAAATATAAATTTGAAATTGTTTCTATCAAAAATATTAATTTGGCTATTAACTTTTTAGTGGAACAGCAATGTGAAGAAATCGTGACTCCGGTGTCATCGCGCTCCCATACAAACCTATACGACGAACGTGGCATTGGTATGCTGATTAAAAAGCAAACATTCCAGGTAAGTAACGTTTCAATTTGTGGCTATTTATCACATTAATAAATAGAACAGGATTTATGTTTTAGTCTATCAAATTAGAAAGCGTAGATCGAACGCATAATTCGATTCAACGGTGACGACAATGATGGTAAAATTAAATACCATCGACGGGCATCACGTTTATAATTTTATTATTAGTGATAATTCTTATTTTTTCCTATTATTAATTATAAGAAAAATTATCATATTCCTTCAGAGCAAATTCACTTGTAAATGCCTTATCTTTGACTATAATTGATGTAGACTGACTGAAATTCTATTATAACTGCGGATAATTTTTATTTTTGTTGCCAACGTGATCAATTGCAAGAAAAGTTTGTTACAAAGTAATTGAATCTGTAAAGACAAAATTCCGGTCTGTAGATTGGCGATAGCCTTTTGTTGTCCTATTTATTATTAGGAAACAAATTATTATTTGAAAAGTTCTCTGCAAAACGAATATAGGTCCACAAATGGCTGCTTTTGAGTTATCAATCGGTTTTCTTATCTGTGCACGTGTCCCTGTCTGTCCATGCCATAAAGATATACGTCGTAATTAATTGTGGGCCGTCGTAAGCTTTCGAAGTTTACGAGTGTTTAATAAGGGTAATAAGGTAATAAGGGTATATATAAACCTACCTCTTTGGAGGTAGGTTTATATACTTCTTAAATGCTTGTGGGAAAGTGACAGGATAAGAAGGTACGAGTGCACGGATATAAACTAATCCGTTTCTTAGAGGACCATTTGTCAGATTCTCAAATAGGAAAATCTTGATGAAGCACTCTTATCGTGTTTTTTTATGGCAATTCAAGAGATAAAAAACTTCCCGGAAATATTTTCTACCCAATAAACATCTACCTAATAAATAACCAACGACACTAAGTGGACCTATTTACTTGTTTAGCACTATGTGATAAAGGTTTCTTTTTGCAATTATTTGTCCTATATAATCAGAATTAAATAAATCTCTCATTATAATGTCGATCAGTTTGATGTAAAAGTCTTAGTTTTTGTTTATTGTTGAAAGCAATGTTTAATCCGAAACTTGCGGATTTCATTAAATCGCTAGTTATTTGGATGAATTTCAATAACCAAAAAACACATTTTGAATAACCGTTCCCAGAATAAAAATTTGTAATGTTGAATCAAAAGTCTATTATATTGACTGAACTCTTGCGTGCAACATAAGCAGGCTACCAGTAAACTAACATTTGATATTTACTATAAGGCATTGATAATTATAATATTTTAATTATATACAATACAGTCCAGGGGCTATGCGCGGTCACAGTTGCGTCGACATTTGACCTATCAGGACAGATTTTGCGAGACAGAAATGCTCTACGTGAGCTGTAACCGGATGTAGCACATTTTTGTCTTTTGTGCATTTCGAAACATATTCTTCTTGAACCGACCTTTTCAATAATTTTATGATGCTTGTCCCTTTATTTCGTAACATATTAATATACAGTAATATTAGTAATAGTAGTAAATATTAGTAGATTATATACCAATAGTACTGTTACATGTATATAAAATATGAGACAGGTTCTACTGGTCTTAATATGATTTAATATTTTTTTTTTTTTTAATAATAATAATAATAATAATAATCTTTATTTGACGTAAAAGGCTTTCGCCTGTTACAAGGGCGTTTTATTTAAACGCATATTCGTACTCATATAATAACATCTCAACAACATTGATATTTTCTATTTACTGGTCTATAGAATTTCATTAATATTTTGTCACAATTATCATTTAGTAAATTGTTTAACGTAGTTATATAACATATAAATCGTGTTAGTATTAGCACTATCAAACATCTTGTACATTTCCTTCTCGTTAGTACAGTTAACCAATGGCCCAACTTGGAGCCTATATGATTTAATATAGGATTGTTGGTTAGCCTGTAGGATTACTTAATGAAAGCAAATCCTTATTCTTTATCAAAAATAACATATTAATCTAAAATATTATATTATATATCATTGGTTTAATGTCTTATTCTTATAAAAAGTGTACTTACGTTTCCTTAATTAATCCCTGCTTATCTCGTAAATAAAAATCTAAAATTTAGAAAAAAATGGAAAATTATGTGTATTTTTTGTGCTCAATTGAAAGTCTGCAATGTAGAAGTAATAATAATTATAAAAACGTTAATATTTGTCAATAATAAAAGTGATGGGAAGGACTCAGAGTGGTTTCGAACACATGGAAAATTACAGAGATGGTTGTCCCTTCTCCGTCCTTTGTCTTAATTTCAATTTTTAAGATATCATCTATTAGCTAAAAATCAAAAGCTTATGAATTAATGTATTCGAGATGTACGCTTTGTATTTTTAATAAATTGCATACTTTATACTGTAGTTAAAGTTTACGGCATGCGTCCTGTCCAGTGGCGTAGCGAACATAACTGAGGTCGGGCGCCACTCTTAGAGGGGCGCCCGACACTTTATTGGCGCCCCTCTCTCCCTCCAGAAACACATATAGTTTGTTTTGGAGACCATTTGTGCGACCCTCTGAGAGTGGCGCCCGGTGCATGATACACCCCCTTGCACTCCCCTCGCTACCCTACTGGTCCTGTCAGACTGATGTAGAGTAAAAAGCATATAGTACCATGTAATGCAGTCCTACACAGGTTAACTGAAATACCAAATTAACACAATTAAACAGATAATATTCGATATCAATAACAAGAAATATATTTGATTAATATATGATATATATATTTTTAACTATTATTTCTTATTCATTGTCTGTGTTCTACGTGCTACTCCCAGACCTCTGGTTTCAACGTTAGCGTTCCTCATCGATTCGCGACTCTTTCATATCTGTGTTTCTAATTAGAGTAATTTTTAAAACACTATTAGTTATATATACACACATCAATTAAATTATAACGTATTTAAACGGTAGCGTCCAAAATTTTGATTAGCATGTATACGAAACATAGGCCTATTTCTATCTCTCGTTTAAGTGTTACATCAGCACATATTTGCCAGTTTTAATCTTCACTTTAGTCATCAAAAATCAAGCACCTCCTTTCTCCTAATTATATGTCGTCAGGCCAGACGTTTAAACCATTCGCAAATACACAGGAATTATTTTCAGCTTGCGAATTTAAAGAAGGGACTAATCTTATGATAACTGGGGAGATAAATAAATGAAGGGTGCTATCTTACGTCATCAAAGACTTATTCTCCTTTCTCCATCGTCACATAGAAGCGAATCTCCGTAAACTACCGACGTTATACTTCAATGAGCCTAAGCGATGTGTCAAATATGTTCGCCAGCCGCATTTGACCCGGAAAGGCGTAGTTTGCGCACCTCCGTATTTAATTATAAATTTCTTTGCGATTCTTCATTTACTGTAGATATATTAATTAAAGAAGCACCTTCTACATAATATTCTGTTAAATGTTTACTTTGATAACGATAAAAATAAAACTTCTAATTAAATTTATTGAGTGATAAAATATTTATACATGTAAAAGATATTTTAACTCTAACCTTATTAATATCACAATTAAACGTTTAAAAAGTTACATTAAGATACATTAAAAATTTTTCAATAAAATTCAGAAGAAGAATACAGTCAAACCTGTTTTTATGCGCTCTTTTTATGTGCGATTTTTATTTGTGCGATTTTTTTAATGCGAATTTTTAATTTGTGCGGTATAGTTGGCGACTAGTCTCGTGCGATTCGTCATGTCTAACGTTGACTTATTATAGCTAAATAAACTTATTATAGCATAAATGCACTTATTACAGTAATATTATTGCATTAATATGCGAAAAATGAAATAATTTACTTTTTAAGTCAACAAAACACCACCTGGACAAAAATATGTAAAACAGACGATAGACCAGACGATGCAGTCAAGTGCTGACATCTGTTGTCAATAAATTTTATTTCGTACGGTTTTGAGTTATTTTCTATGTGAGACTTTTTTTATGCGGTCCCTGTTGACCGCATAAAAAAATTATTTTTTAATTGTGTTGCGAAAACTATTATTTACAGCCATTCGTGAAGTTTCGTGAGATTTTTTTTAATGCGTTTTTTTTAATGCGGTCCCTATCCCCCGCATAAAAACAGGTTTGACTGTATTTATTTTGAAGTAACTAATAGGCCTATATAGAAATCGTCGTTTAAGTTGAAAAATAATAAATAATGTAGATTTATTTAACTATTGACCATTAAATGCCATAAAATAATTCTCTATTTTTACTACATAAATTCTACCTACGAATGGATTTTTTTATTACATCAATTTATATGCAAAAATCCTGTATAAATTAATTACAATTTATGACAAATTAGAAAAACAACTGTACTAATATAAAATGCAATAATTACTATATTAATTCAGCACGAATCAAACTATTTAAAGTTATAATTGACTAAATTCGAACTGTTTACTTTACCGCTTAGCATAACATGGCGTATTATCCAAACTGACAAAAGTACAAAATTGCCTTGCACACAAGCTATAATAGGCGAAAACCAAAACCAAAAGAATGACGAAAAATGACGAAGGACTAAAATAACTAAAATTTCATTTCAGGGTACTACAGATGAAACTGCTTATTCGGTTTGATTAAAAATTACGGAGATATTGGAAATAGACAAATTAGGAACTAGACCGTAATAGGACTACGCACCGCTTACAAAATTAAAAAGTATTGACAAGTGCAGGAATTTTCGAATTTCTTGCATATAAAAAACATGGTTAACCCACTTCTGAGACATTGTATATCATAATAAAGAACTTAAATGAATTTTATAAACCTCCTTTGTCAGGCTGTTTTCAAGAGATTGCTTATTCATAATAATAAAATGTTTTTTAATTGGGCATTGATTTTTACTTATCGGTAATTTGTCATTATCAATAAACTTCGGCTCAATACTCGATAGCATTTGGTCTCTGTTCTTGATTATTTCTTTCCTATAGTTCGCAAGGTGATAATTTGTGACGTAATTTGACTCCCTTGGCATTCTCTTATCATTCCTTTGGTATCGTTCTTAACGCGAAACGTCGAGTTATTAATTTCTTTCTGATAGTTCATCGTACAGAAATGTCAAATTAATGGCTCCCGGAAGCACGATAAAACACTCGGTAGAAATAATTGTTCAAAATATACAGAAGACTCGCCGTTATATTGTTTAAACGAATTATCAATACTTTATTACTGTAACTTATATCACGTTTTATTTTGTGGAACAGGCAAGTCTCGGAAATGCTTTCTACGTTAGAAGCGTTACGGTACGATATTTCCTAGGAAATTCTTCTGCTTCGAACGTCGAATTTTTACTCGAGGGCTATTTGAATGAGGTTAAATACGTAGTAAGTACAAATTCGCATAACAATATAATTTTACGTTTGACGTGACGTAACGCCAACTTATGGCTTTTATAACGCAAATCGTTGAAATTTACGTTTTCCGTTTCAGGATAGAAGGGGAAGATTATCCAGACAACAATTGAACGAAGCTTACACGTTTGTTTTACCGGAAGTGCTTGTAGATAAGTTGGAGCTGAGTGCTCGAACGCCTTATCAGATTAATGAAAGTAATTCGTATCTTCGCTACGAAATACGAGGATGTCCAATTGGTAAGAATGGTGTTTTCGACCCATACTGACAGATCTAAAGATAAAATTGCAATTATGTTCTTTTTATGTGTCACATAAAAAAAACCTATTTATACCATTAAAAAAAATATATACCACGTATATACAAAGAAAAACTGCTTCCGTTTTCATTCCGTCGTAAGTAAAACAGAAGCAAAGTTATTCTTTGTATATACGTGGTATTTTTTTTATTTAAAAAACTATTTATACCAATTATTGACTAATGTATTACATCTTTTAAAATTTTATAAAAATTTATAAAAATGTCGCAAGGAAGATGAATTGTAGGGTTAAAAATAAACTTTTCATTTATAACAAAATAATCTTTTTCCTTATGTTTTGATGGACATATTTATTATACCGATTTTTTAAATGAGAATCGACATAACAGAAATTTTTCAGATTTTCAGAATATTTTTAGTAGATTCTACTTTTAACAGCACTTAAAATTATTTGCATAATGGTTTTCATGCATGGATATGTAAAATATACGAAATTCTGTACGTGGGTTACGGTTTCTGTTATTGGTTAAGAGTGATTATTTAATAAAATTTTAAATAGGATTTTCTTTTGTATAGAATTTCGATGCCACGATATCGTTCAACCTCTTTCTGTCGTTCGTAAATCGTATCCTTCCGAGTTGCCACGATGTCCGTACATGTTTCAGGTAATAATTTCTTACGCTTTTTACTCTTGTGAGTCTTTCACGTACAAAAACATGGTTAACTGACTTCTGACTTTATATATTTTTAATTACATAAATACGACATTTATGTACGACAAATACGACAAATACGTATTTAAAAATGAACATTTTGTATTTTTATAGGTTTCGCTCCCACGACGGTTTAACATTACCGAAATCAGCGTTACCTTCGACTTAGAAAATGCACCCGTTGTTGTCGACGACGTCAATTTGTATACCGATTTTGTCACTTCGTTATCATTTCAACAGGTAAAAAGTTACTTTTAGTACCAGACTTTAAGTGTATTCTTTATATATTTTTGGGGGGCTGCAATTTGAAAAAATTGTCGACTTATAAATTACCATTGTCGTCCGTTGTCCGTTCGTCTGTTTGTTTCTCTTTAATCTGGAGAATGGAGATACATAAATGAAAACTGAAAAAATTTATGGATAGCCGATTAACTATATACGAACTTTCCGCTCTAGACCGGAAGTTACGTTATTTCAATCCAAAATGTTTCCTCGAGAGGATTCAGATAGATGATCGGGCAAGACTACTTTTCTAATAGGAAAAGTATGATGTACAGTATAAGGACAAGACTGCTAATTTGAGGTGGAGAGTACTACTGTATATTTTTTAAATTAAATAAATTAAGAATATGACTAAAAATTGCATTCCGGCAGTTTGACGATGTTACAATACATAATTGCTCATTCTTTATGTATTGCTAACTATAATGTTAACTAATACGAACTTTCCGCTCTAGACCGGATGTTAACTAATAAGAAAACGAATTATTTATCTACGAAAAGTTTGAAATATTGTGTTAAATCTACTGAATATTAAATGTTGTGCTGTATATAACAAATTAATCGGGAGGCGATGTCCGATAATGTATCCGAAGACGCCGTGACCAACAACTAAACGAAGTTTACACAAAATGCATGATAAGAAACACAAGGTTTATTGTTAACATATGGAAAACAAATAAAGCAGTAGAGCATCGATTATCCGACCCCCGATTAACCGACTTATCGGTTAACCGACCGTGTTCTAGTCGGTAAATTCAAATGTCCGCTAGTGACGTGGCGCTACAATATTTGGTTATGTCTTGGCTACTTTAATATTATTTTTGTTAAATTTTTGCATATTTTAGCTGGCAGCACTGGCTCGACCATGAAAGGGAGGCTAGTATTTAAACCAGGTCTAATACACTATACTAATAATGTATTTTTTCATACTTTTCGGTTATCCGACCAACCTCAGTTCCCAATTAAGTCGGATAATCGATGCTCTACTGTACTTTCAAACGGGAAATATAAATAATAGCTGCATCGACGCGTTACTTACACGACACTCGTCATTCTAACATTCAGTTTAATAATACAACGTCGTTTGTTATCATCCTAGTAAGTAGTATCGAACGTATACCCGCGAGTCAGCTGTATTTATGTTCTCTAATGCTGTATACAGTATTTTGAATTTATCCTTCAAAACTTTTCTGGAATTTTAGCAGAACTATATTGAAATGTGTTTGTGATAAACAGCACGAACACTATAAAATTATAAATATGCACATTTAAAAAAAACTTAACAACATTCGACAGAGATGAAGTTTCGGTATTGTTATATCTTAGGCTAGATTTCTTCCATGTGGAGCCATTTCAATTAAGACTTGCTTTTTAGAATAATTTTCTTGATATAATTAAACCGTACGAACAAATTAATAAATTTGTTCTTACATAAGTAATAAATCGATTAATTTCCTAATTTTATTTGCACTTATGTAGGGTGAAACAGTTTCGGTTTACGATTTTTCCAAGCCAATCTCCGTTTACCCTCGTGATGCTTCCACTGACAAGTTCTGGTTACAACCGTGGCCACTTCCCGATTGTAATGAAAATGACCTCACTTCTTACATGGATATGAAGATATACGGATGTCCTTACGGTAAATTATTTTTGTATTATCCTTTCTATGATTTCTCCAAGTTTCGTTGCTAAGGAAATTTCGTGTTACGAAGATCTTTTGCTTATTAAAAAAGTATATTCGTCGAAACTATTTAAAAAAAGAATTATTTAATAAACCGGAAAATAAAAGGAATTTGACAATTATAAAAATTTTCATTTAAAAAATTTTAATAAGCGTGATAACTAATTACTATAAAGTTATCTGAAGTAAAGCTAAAATGGCGTCACGCGGAAACTTCCCTACTGCGTAAAATTCTATTACAAGCAATTTATTTACAAACATTCTCTAAATTTCTTACGTTGTATGTATTAGAAAAAATATTTTTTTTCTCGTGTTTTATCTACATCGTTGTTACTAACGTTATGATTAGAGGAGGAAATCCATCGTGTTATCGCATTAATTGCTATAGTATTAGCTTACTCAATATCGAATAATAATTGAATTAGTTTACGGAAGACAAATATTTTTTTGGAAAATATTTAATGTTCTTCGAGAGAACAAAACAAATTACGCAATGTATCATTTTCCTATCGGATCTGTGCTTTACGTGAAACAGATACGCCAATATTTCGATATTATACAATATGTAAAAATGGAAGCAATAAATCCATACTACAACTTTTCCTTTATTCGTCGATTGACCGGAAGTCTGCTATGTGTTTTGGGCAGACTTATGAATTGCGAACTTGAGTCTAGAAATGTAGGTTTGGTATTTTTGCAAATATAATTAGAAGTATTTAGCTGTTAAAAACGATAGAAGATTCGAGCGAATGAAAATGTTATGTTACAAATTCAAAGATTCTAATGAATTGACGTTCGAGCTTTTGTTAGTTAATTATTTCGGTATAAACATTTGCACGAAATAACATATAGAGAGTATTAAATTGTAGTTTAATTTCTTTGGTAAGGGGTGCGCGAAACATTTGGCCTTCGTCAATACGTGATAATCGGGTTTTCGATGACCGTTACGTAACATCTCGTCCACTTGTGTCTTTAATTTTAAATCTATTATTCTAATAAAGTAGATATATGAACAGCAGCTTAGTCTTTACGATAGTTAACTGACTTTTGGCTAACCCTTCTGTTAATATTCATATACAATATACGTGCGCATCTTAAAATTCATAAAATGTAATAGCCCGAAACGAAAGATCCAAACGTAACGGGATGCATTCCGGAACATGAAAGTGAATAAAAGCAGAGTGTTTCGACAGACTTTATCTTTAATCTTAATTAATAGGATTTTAATAAGTCGTCGTATGACGTATAAATTCAAAAGTTAACTTTCTATTAAACATTTATTTACGATGATATTTAAAACATAAAAGGTTTAGATATATTAACAATTAATTGAACATCTTAATAATATTATTTGATCATTTTAGATTCAATGTGCGACTCAGTAATACCCTCGACACCGAAATTTATACGAAGAACCGAACCCCAATTTCAACATTGTTCTCAATTCTTGAATGTAAGCATTTTATTTTTATAGCATATTTAATTTTAAAATATTTTAATTATGAAATAAGTAATTTAAAAATTGTTTTAACTTCTTTCCTCGTTTCTAAAATTGTTATTTGCAAGAATGTTTTTGTGTTAGCAAACAATCTTAGGGTAATATAAATTCTGAAGTTTATTTTTAACGATAAGAGCTTTTATTAAGCAAAATATCAGTAAAATCATAGTGAACAATCCTAGTCTGGTAAAACATTTTCTATCTTAATAGAAACGAAATAAAAATTCTTTACTATTTTGTTGATTTCCTTTGTCTTTAATTAGTGCCGAAAGTGTACGTTTGTATTGGTTTTGCCTTTCGTTCTAGAAAGGGAAAAACAATACTTATAAAATATTAAAAAGTTAGAAGAAAGTATTAATGCAAAAACCTCTTTCACCGGAAATATTAAAAAACTAGATTTTTGCATTATTCAGAAAGAATAATAATCATTGCACCTCACAAAACTTAAAATATACTCTCAATTTCATTACTCTGTAACACAAGTCATAAGACATAATTGTACTCATTACCTTTTAATATTACCGTATTTGATTATTTGTGTATTTAAACGACTTATTCCTTATTATAAGTTTTAAATAAAATTAATTTCTTCAATATTAATGTGCAGTTGGTTCTCGATTCGGAATTTTACGTAACAAGTGTAACTATTAAAGTTCCTCCTACAACAATTCTGACAAATATACCTTTCGAAGTTTACTATAAAACATCCAGCAATTCAATTGTTCAAGTAAGTATTATATTTCCAGTTATAATCATATTTTTAATATTGAAAAATACGAGTAAAAACGCTACATCATTTACGATTTAATATTCTGTAGTAAAATATGATTTGTTTAAATGATAGTTGTACTTTTTCCTAATGAGTTTTTTAATAATTAAAAGAATTTGGCATTTGAGATGTCTCCATCCGTTGGTAATTTATAATTAAATTCTTCTATATTACTTTTATTTATTTACACAAACGGTGTTAAATATACTTTAGAAATTGCTGAGACGAAAGGCCATCTCGTAGTCTTACTCGAAATCATTATTCTTATCTTACCTAAATCAATTTTAAATAATTTATAATAATGTAATCATCAAAATAAACAATACGTAGCGAAATTCGTATGTTAATTATCAAATCATTGAAATATACAAATTTTCGAATAGCCAAAAATAGGCGGTTGAAGCGGTCTGGGAGACCGGGTGTGTTCTGTCCGAATTCCAAAAACTATAACTTTTAGATTGGTTGGAAAAGCAGACACACTATCCCTTTTCACAAGCTTCAAAATTATTCCGTGTGAAACCTATTGTCTGAAAATCGCTATCTGATTCAGACTAATATTTCAGATATCTTGTTACTGATATTCTATAAATGTAATTTTTATATAAATCCTCAAATATACTGAAAAATATAACGGATATTATACCTTATATCCATTATTTGTATGCGCTAACTACTTATTTACCGTATTGTACGATATAAACTATATTTTATATCAAGTAATAAATGTATAAACTCTATGTTTACGCAGAATCAAACAGCACACGAGCGCGATTTTGAAAATCACGAATTGTATATACGTGAAGATATAACACGACAAACAATCTGTTTGAAAATTGCTAATATATACTAAATTATTTCCAATTATTACGTTTAATTGTAAATATTCGATACAGATGATAACTCCTATGAACTTTCCTTCCGTAGCTCTTCCTTTCGAAAGCCGAATAAAATACACAGTACAACCTGTATAAACCGGAATGGCACGGTAATGTATATCTTTACCGGTCTGGCAGGTTTTCCTTTTGAACGGATTCTTTTCAACGTAGAAAATTGTTCCGTTCCCAGAATTTTTTCTGTTTAGGCCGGTTTCCTTTTTATTAGGAACCCGAATAAAAAGGAATTTGATTCATCAACTTCCGGTCCGCAATTCTTATTTTGTTTTTTTTTTTCGTGAACATGACGAAAATCGAAATCTTCACGTAAAATTGCCTTGACGATTTTCATAATTGATTTTCAGGCTACATTTTATGTAGAAACAGGGAAAAATAGAAGGCGAAACCCCTGTTTGTCGTTGTTTATTCTTTGTATACTTTTTCCTCTCCTCTCTTTTGTGTGTAATTGCGTAGTCAGGAATACGGCCCGTAGCAGCTAACAAATAAACTTAAATTACATCATTGTACATTTTCTTATATTTTATTAACGTATTAAACATCGAAAAAATAAATATATTAGATTTATTTTAATAATTATAATTAAAATTGGATTTTTAAAATTATTTTTTCTCATGAGATCTATAGCTTATCGTTTCTAAATATGTTTATGTACTTGATGTTTGTTATACGTGAACCACAAGATTAAGCATAAAGTTATTGGTAATGAAACTAAAAAAATTGATAATAGAATGTTCTGTTTATTATGAATAATAAAGCTATTTTTTATATTTCATAATACGTGTATACACAACTTGATTCATTTGTTTATCTTTTCATAACAGCAATCATTAAAAATTGTATTCTTAGACGTAGAAATTGTAACATATTAACGCGTTTTATCGTGTTCTTAAATATCTCGTCCGGTTAGCATATTTATCTTAAAACTTTTGGGCATTTAAAATAACGAAATAATAATTTTAAATAACGTTTTTTTTATCTCATTGAAGAAATCGAGAATTCCTCTGGTCACAAGATCGTACGGAATGCTGCTGTTACCAAATGTCTACACAAACGAACTCTTCCTATGCCTGGAAGAAGAAGTGCCGAACTTCGTTGCTGAAGTTAGAGGATGCGAATAACGTAAGCATTAAAATATTTTAAGTGTTATAAGTTCAATTCTCACGAAACATAAAAATCTACAAGAATGGTTGCTTCTGAGATCGTATTTATCTTTATTGCTAGTTAACTTTAATCGTTTTACAGAAGCACAAGTAAAAATAAAATAGATTTTAAATAAATGTTAAATTTTTTTTTGTAAGTTATAAGTAAACAATTTACAGTTAATTTATATGTATATTCAGCAGATAATTGAAAAATTTAATAATTTTAATGTAAAAATTTGGTTTTTTTTTGTTACAGATATTAATACGCCATACAATATGCTGATTTTATTCTGTCTGCAACATTTTTATACGTATTCTCAATATTGTCTTTAAACGTTAAATATGTGTTGTATTGCTTGTTTTTTTTTCAAATATATTACAGCTTAAAATGTATTTTCAAAATAAAGTTAATAAATCTGTAACGTTTGTGAAATTAAATATGACGTTGATTAATTGCTAAATAACAAACACATTTAAGATTTTGGCTATGTGTAATAATTAGGGCCCTGATAGATGTATATTAAAAATTATAGAAATATATACATATATATGTACAGTACTTATTTTTCTCAAAATGTGTATCATAAGTAGATTTGCAAAAGTTTTATTTTACGAATCTAAATTATATCACGATTACATACACGGCGGCTTCCTTAACATGTTACAAAAACACGTTGAAATTTCTAAATATGAATATATTTAATAGTTTTGCCTATGTGATAGTAAAACGCAATATTTACTGTAACTTATAAAATGTAATCTGTCGTAAATATCGGTGTCGGTTCGAATGTGACGCAACGTTAATTTTGTCCTATAACTTGGTGTTTTCGGATACCCAAGATACGTGCTGTTCGATACTCGTCTTTGTTGTGACTTTGCTGTTTGCAACTAATCAAACGAGGACTGACATGATTGGCAATAAAATACTTCTAAAACGGTAATCTTTCTGTCAGATATGCATTTCGGGCATAGCTCCTTATCAGTCTGGCCTATCTGGATATCGTAGCATATGAGTTACAAGATTTTAGAGTACACTAATTATTTATATACAGTTTTAAATTCGCGTGATTAATTTTACAAGGATTCGAATTAGATAAAATCTGAGACGATTTTCCAGATTGCTAAGGCTCTTCTGATTTCTTTATATGTACAACTTATTCACCTATCAACACAATATAGTTAGGCCTACGTGAATTTCCGGTGCTCCGATCGACTCCGTCACACGTTTGTGACCGTTTATATTTGAAGGATCGGTTAAATCTTTCAAAATCAGCTCTTTTGACTCTACTTAGTCGATTACGCGAACTAACACACGAATGAAAGTTTAACTAACTTCAAAATTTAAGGAGGGGACTATTTCTATCGTGGGTAAGAGGATGGAATTAGGCAAATGACAATCAATTAAATCGATAGATTAAAACATATTTATTAAGTCAAAATTAGACAAATTCTTTACATGCAATTACAGTGGAATATGAAGTCGAAATTAATATAAAATAATTAGATATTAAAGATTCTATCAGATCGCAAATCTCCTCCTATGATAAGAACTCGAATATTCAACCCACTTAGTACCACTAATGCTTTTTCGAAAGAGAATTTGCAATTTATATTACCTTAAATGATGAACCATTTCTTTTCATCTGTAGGCTTCTTCTCATTTTAAGACGAATCATTTTCTTTGAATTGACGTATGAAATATGACGAGTATTTTTAGTTCATTTTAGAGAGTGAATGGATGAGCTCGGCTAGTGGGAGGACGAGAACACTGAGGTTAGAGCTTTCCTAGGAGAGCTCCGAGCTAAGCTATGCTGAGCCGAACTGATCTAAGCTAGCTGTCGTTTGGAAATGACATGTTTTTATTTTTTATTAGAAATCTCCTCCAATCAAATCACTTAAAATAAGCTCTGCACTCTTCCGACGAGTGACGGAAGTTTGGCAGTTTCGTGGATAGGTCGTGAGAAATCCCACGCTAAACTTATCGCTGTTGAAAGAACTGTGTTATTTTCCTCCATTTTTAAAAAAATTTACTAACAAATTAAGTCATCAATCCTGGATTCTCGCAGTTTAGATGTACTGTACTTGAGATGTATTTTCAATTTTTGTAATTAATATGCACAGGTACTGTACATTCATTATTGTAATTATTTATAAATTTATCTTTCAGAATAATTTTACCATTATTTTTATTTTTAGACAATTTATACCGAAAACTTTTATTTTTATAGTATAACACTTAAACTTACAAAATTGGAAATTGTAATTCTGATAAATAACAGACACACACAAAACGTTAAATTTTATATACAGGTACTTTTATTGTCAAATTAAAAACTTTTTTTCAAAATTTACTATTTTTTTGATATTAAACATAAAACTTTATTAGACGTATTTTGAAACCGTGCAGGTAGTTTTTGTTGATTCATGAACTCCATAAGGTTTAGATACACGGACACT
Source organism: Centruroides vittatus (assembly GCF_030686945.1). Lineage (NCBI taxonomy): Eukaryota > Metazoa > Arthropoda > Arachnida > Scorpiones > Buthidae > Centruroides > Centruroides vittatus. Next base: position 1,991,238 of record NW_027122212.1, read on the forward strand.
TGGCAATTTATCTTTTTAATATTTGTATTTTAAAACATATACTTACCTATATATGATATTAAGAATTTTAATGGTGGTATCTTAATTTTAAAAATTCAAAACGTTCAAATCAATAATGATAAAATTAATCACGGGAATTGAAAACTGTATATAATTAATTAGTGTATTCTTAAATTTTGTATCTCATATGTTATGATATAGGTCACACAGATAGGTCATAACTCATATGCTACGATATTCAGATAGGTCAGACTGATGAGGGGCTACCGCCGAAATGCATATCTGACAGAAAGATTGGCAACAAAATACTTCTAAAACGGTAATCCTGTCAGTCTTAGTTTGATTACTTACAAACAGCAAAGTCACAACTAGCAAATACGGCTATTTATAACTGGAAACAATATTAATTCAGGAACATTAAGCTAAAATAGCTTAATGTTCCTGAATTAATATTGTTTCCAGTTAAATACAGTTACATTGTTTCCAGTTAACCAGGTTTAATATATCTTACATATACGTTACCAGTAATTCAAGACATAATTCTTAATTCATTCATTTTGACCGAAATGTTAGATGGAGAATTATGAACACTGAATAATGAACGATCCGAAATAAATCTACTAGAAAAAAAACAAACTTTATTAAAGTCTGTATTACATATTAACGAGCACTCTGAGCTGGAATCAAAAATTAACTAAGCAAGCATTTCACACGAAATTAAAATATCATATTAAAGTTAAACAACACAAAGGAGTTAATATAATTTGCTAAAACTTATCATAGAGCGTCTTTATTTTATATAAACGATACATAATCAATACTTGTAACTTTTATGAAAAATGTGTATCGGATTATTGTTCCATACGTTTTATCTGTGCTATCCGAAGCTTGTTGTAGATAACTGTTATTGATTATTTAGTTGTACTTTTAGATATGAAAACTTCAATATATACAACGTATATAGAATGTACTTTCAAGCTCAGTTTTGTCCAAGTTGAATTTAAGAATCTGCATTTGCTAGTAGAAATTATTTTTCCCGAAAACAAATTTATGCATATATTTTCGAAGTAAAAAATACTATCTATTTTTTTGTAAAAGAAGGAAAACTATGAAGAAAATAATAATATATATTCTTTATGAAAGCTCTAAATTTTTTTGGGTAATTTATCTTCGATGCATTAAAGTACTAAGTAGTAAGTCGTTATAAATATTCGACGTGTATAGTGGTTATAACAATTGTTATAACCACTATACACGTCGTTGTGTGAGATCCGGAAATTCCCCTGAACGTAAAATTTTAATAATTGTTCCCTATATTAAATTGAGAATTTTCCTATTATAACCATCCTGTCTAGAAAAGATCCTGGCCGAGAAAATATGCGTCCCTGGCCGTATAACTGTCAACTATCCATTGTTCTTAAGCTGTGTAGAGATCATCTTGCAACTTAAGTTTATAGTTAACGTCCGAATTCGTCATATATTTTTAGTTCCGGGAACACCTATGACCAAAATCGCCATCAACCTTCGATCACGTGACCAATTTTTCCAGCCTAAAGCTATAAAAGCCACTTCTTTCCCCCCTTTCAGGAGAGTCTCTTATCATCTGCCGGACGAACGCCATCGCAGGTCGTCACCGCTCTGGACCTACAGTCCCAGCGTCTCCGCGCTCAGTCGCGACTTTATAACAGTGTGCCATTTTCGGATACCGATTTACTCTTTTTGGATATCAAAGGGCCTAACTCTATAAGGAAACTAATAATGAGGTATGGACTGAACCTGTAAGCTCTCTCTCGTACCCTACGCGAATTAGGAAAACTAGTCAACGTTTGTAATTGTGTCCTTTGTTTAATTCCAATAAATCTTGTTTTAATTGTTAAATGGTGTCCTCTTTGACTCGAATATCGCTTTCGCCTTATCGTCGACCCCATCTCACCTCCTATCCACTCGCCCGACAAGAAGAGTCCCGACTCTCGTGACCGAAATCGAAACTTTAGCCATCTTGACAAGTGAAAGGTCAACGACCTGTTGCCAGAAAGGGGAGATACGACTTCCTCCTACCTCCTCGTTCTCACATATGTTAAAATAGACTAACAAAGGTACAATATTTAGTTATTATATCAACTTTCATATTAACAAAAGATTGTGATAATAAGAAGAATGGCAATTACCTTGAGAAAGACAAGTTTGTTGCAATGACCATTTGACTTCTACTGCTTGTAGTGCCGTTCTATACGTTCTATACGTTTATTCTATACTTGAAATCGTTCGATTACACTAAAAATGTATAAACAAATGACTTTGAATAATATCTCTTTTTATCAAGAATGTGATATCATCTTAAAATTTTGATATTTTAGTTTAACAATTTTTAATTTCATAAAGCCATGTTTTGCAATAAAAATATAACTCAGCTTTTGTAGGCATGACTTGCCACTTGCTTTTATGTTGAAAACAACAATTATTTATTGTGACATGATGACAATGCCGGGCTGCAAGTTTTAATCTTTTTTTTTCTATTTAAGTTAAAATATGTTCTCCACATCAAATTAGTAGTGTCTTATCTCCGTACATCATACTTTTCCTGTAACAATAGTGTCGTGCCGGTCCTCTGTCTAACACTTTTGGAGAGAAAATATTTGAATTGCAATAACGTGATTTCTCGTTTGCAGCAGACGTTCTTGTTTAGTTAATCGGGATCTCCTGCCAATTCGATATCTGCATTTGTTTGTTACTTTCATGCGTCTAATTCTGTTCTCGAGGTTAAGGACAGACTACGGACAGACAACAATGGGAATTTAAAGGTCTCCAATTTTTCAAATTGCACTCCAATCAATAGAACTCTTATACCGAAGATAAAATTTATATTGTTTCTCACACACAATGCATTGTAATTTAGCGATCAATTGGATTTCTTTCATCTTTATTTTAGTTGATACGCGTGTACATTTTGCGTTTCGGGCCTAATACGCCCCTCTTCAGTCAACTAAAATTGTTAAAAACAAAGATTTTTACTTCTAAAAACTTTAAAATCCAAGTAAAAACTACTCTTTAAAATCCGACTTCGAGTGAGTTAAGAAGACAAAAAAAACAACGAAAAGATGCTATACTTTCATAATTTTATTAGTTCTATTTCCCAAATGCATTTCGCAACGCCTCATCAGTGGGTAGTTGAGTCTTGGTAACCTCCGTTCCTTTTTTTTTTGCAAAAAACTCACTCGAGGTCGGATTTTAAAGAGTAGTTTTTACTTGGATTTTAAAGTTTTTAGAATTACCGATCCCATTGGTTTTTAAAATTTTTTGAAAGATTTTTACATACAATACTTTTAAAAAACTTTTACATAATATACTTTAAAAAACATATACAAATTAATCATCTTACAGGCATACGTTTTTTATCACGGATTCTGTAAACTGTATGAGGTTTCACGCATACGTAGCACGTATGTAACTGACATTCGTATACTTGCATATCTGCTTTAAAAATTATATAACATTAACTATTTTTTGATTACGACATTATAATTTTTTATATTCACCATTATATTCACATACCTTGAATAATCCATTTTGTTGTTTTTCTGTTGAATCATAAAAAAAAGGTGAGAGAAGAAACATTAAAAAAAATTTAAATTGGACGTAAAATATGCTGTGCTAATAGTGTTAACAGTATACTCCTACCTTTTTTTTATGATTCAACAGAAAAACAACAAAATGGATTATTCAAGGTAGGTGAACGGTGAATATAAGAAATTATAATGCCATAATCAAAAAATAGTAAATGTTATATAATTGTTAAAGCAGATATGCAAGTGTACGAACGTAAGTTATATACGTGTTACGTACGCGTGAAACCTCATACAGACTACAGAATCCGTGATAAAAAAGGTATGCCTGTAAGATGATCAATTTGTATATCTTTTTTAAAGTATATTATGTAAAAGTTTTTTAAAAGTATTGTATGTAAAAATCTTTGTTTTTAACAATTTTAGTTGACTGAAGAGGGGCGTATTAGACCCGAAACGCAAAACGTATACGCGTATCAACTGAAATAAAGATGAACGGAAGCCAATTGATCGCTAAATTACACTGCATTGTGCGTGAGAAAACAACAATAGAAACACGGCACGGTTTCAAATTATCAAAATAAAATTTATGTGTTCGAAAAATGTCATTCTGGCTTCAGATGGGTAAAAACTTTTATTTAATGCGAAATTTATTTCATACTGTAAAAGTAGTGTTTACGATATAAAGAATTAGGCTATATATTTCTTTATATATGATGAACGATGTTTTTTACAATTAAATTCATCTACCAATTGCTTATATTACTTATAATGCGAAAAGTAAGAGGTGGTTTTTTTATCTATGAAAATATCCAGGTTTGACTTATATAGCCTATATAAACAGCATTTTATATCTGTTTCGTGTCATACAAGAAAGCTTTAATCGTATCTTGTTACGTATAAGCTATTTTTCCATAAATTTTGCATCAATTTGTATCCTAATTAAAATTAACATTAGAAGAAAAGCATTTATCGGTAAAGCATAAGTGTTGTTTACGCAATTTTGTTAGCCGTTCTGCAACAAAGCACAGTATAGACAATAGGTATCCAAAAGCCAGAAGAACGTACGCCCCCATAAGTTCAGTGGAATCTAAAGGAGAATAGTTTTCAACTTGGTGTTGAGAATTTAACGACATGCTTCTCTTGACGAAGTGATCGATAATCCCCGCTTCGAACATTCGAGTTACTCTACAAATAAATAAATTTGTTTTTAATCGGGTTTTTCAATTTTAAAATGTAAATAGATAATTTTGTTTCTTACATATTATCCACTTTTCTTTTATAAGGAAAACCTTTCCTCATTACATATCCTGCATTTACCGTAAACAAAGAGTCGTCGCTAAACAATAATTTTCCTCTTAAATTTTGTCCAATTAATTCTAATCCGAGTCTCGCATACATAAAAGTAAATTGATGATCTTTTTCTAATCGTTGTATAGCAGTATCTACATCTAAGAAATTTTTGTTTTCTGCGATGTGTTTTCTCAATATGTTAGCGTATCCTGATTTAGAATTCTGCAGGATCAAAATCAAATTCGTAAATATTCTATAAACATTATGATTACGGAAATATATGTAAATATAATACAGGGGTGTCCCAAAAAGATGTACTCACTCTTTGATTGTCAAATATATAAATATTTTTTTTGTAAATAGACGTGTCTTGTCAAAAACACAGTCCTAAGAAGTTAAGTCAATAAAAAATAAATAAATACATTAATTTAAAACCTATTACTAAATTAAAAAAACATATTATTAATCGTCTATCAAAGAGTGAGTACATCTTTTTGGGACACCCTGTAGATATATACAGTACGTCACAACATTGTTTTAAATGTATAATAGATTTTAAAGACACATTATTTATTTATATTTTACAAAATATATCTAGTTATTAATTTAAATTACATTTGATTTATTTAAAGAAATGAATCTGTGCTGAGAAAATTTCGTTATCTGTATTAGAATGTGACGATTACAAATATGAAACTTGCGCTTAAAAATAATAGTGTAATATTTTAACAAAAAAATCAATTGTTTAGAAAATTAGAGAATATTTTTTAAATGATACATTAAAAAATTTCTGTATGCAGAATTACACTTTTTAACGTTGTTATATTTTTTATAATGTTGGATATCTATTTATAATTTTTTCTGCTTGTTGTGAGATAATAGGCTATTGTGATATTGATATTGTTATTAATCCATAGATATACTTTATGCCCTGTTGTTTTAATTACGAAATAAAATGAATGCAATAGTTTATCTACATCATTCTGTGATCATTTTATTTTGTATTGAATATCTCAATTACGTTACTAATACAGTCGACGTTACGTATGTTTTTGGGGTTAATGTGAGCTTAGGTATACAAAATGGCGGCGTTCCGGTAGCCTCGATGGCAAGTGTTTTTAGAAAAGAAATGTAGATGGCGCTGATAGTAATGATGCATCCGTATGCAAATATCCTTCAAAAAATTTTGTTCTGGATACATGAGGAATAACGTGAATTTAGAATTTTGATTGCGATGTTGTCGGATTATGTACGGGGTTTTATTTTTTTTAAGTGTCTGTGTATTTTTCAAAGTGTGTACAATTCACTCGAAGACAAAAGTTATCGAGAAGGAAAGTTTGTGAATGGTAAGTAACATGATAAACGTGTCATTAATGTGTTTAATGCGTGTTAAATGTCATAAAAGTGTGTAAAAGGTGTGTTAACATTGTGTAAGTGAGGTAGAAGTTTTTTAAAGGGTGTATATGCGGTTGTAATTTGCGTTTAAAGTGTGTTAATGTGTTAAATATGTGTTAAACTTGTTTAAAATTGTGCAAATGTGAGCTTAATGTGTTTAAACGTGATTTAAATCTGCATTTATAGTGTGTAAATGTGTTTAAACGTGTTTTAAATGGTGCAAATGTGCGTTAAACGTGGTAAATTTGTCATAACAAAGGATATGTAACAGTGATTTCCGACACGAAAGAAAACGTGAACGACACAGGGAAGGCTACGTGGTGTGGACCATAGGTGCCAACCTCTATGGCGACGCTGCCTATCGTCCATGAAAGGTCGAGTGATGTGAATCGTCGGACTGCAGTTCTTAAGAGGAGTAAATATTATATACAATACAGGCAAATTTGCTTCGAACCACTGATGTATAGAAACTCGTAATTCACATCGTCCATGAACGAATTTATAGGTAGTATGATGACTTTTTTATTTTTCGTTTCTAGCCCCAAGAGTAGGAAAAGTAACCGAAAGGAGGGGAAAAAGTAAGTAGCAAATTTACGTTTTAACAATTTTTTAGTTTTAAAAACGATTAAATTTAGGCGTGTTTAGGTTATTTTCGACAGTCGCCATCTTGTTTGCACATTTGCGTGTGCAAACGGGATGGCCGCACTTCCGGTCTCCATTTTGTATACCTAAGCTCACATTAACCGTTTTTTAAATGCAAAAATTAATGAGTTTTTATTCTGTGTTGTTACAACACGTGATTTGTTCCTTTTAAAACTTAATATCACAAGCAAAAATGTTTATTTATGATTTAACATTGTTTTTAATTTATCAAAAAATTTACTTTATCATTTGCTTTTAATAATTTTAACTTTAAATATATATAACATTTTTAAATGGAAATAATTTATTTACCATAATGAATTTATAAACAATGCTTTGTTTATACGATCCAACCGAGAATTTTCCCATTTGTACAGCGGTTGATAATTCTTTGAAATTTCTTGGTACCTGTTGATAGGAAGGAGTAGTCATAAAGGATATTAATGTACCGCTATAACCGTATCCGAGAACTACTGTTCCTAATAACCATATTCCGATTAATATACTGGCTGGGAAACCATCGATGTTATCGACGTTATGGCCTGAAAATACATTTCTATTATAAATTATTTTTGCGTAAAAAAATGTTTAAATTAAAATAATTTTTCGAAATTTTATATTTTCTAAAAAGATCATATTAAGAAAATTGTAAAAACGTGTTTATAGATTACGATACATAACTGTATAAAAATACATTTCGAGTTATTTTAAACTCCTTGTCGGTTAAACTTGAACTATACGAGTTCTGACATTCTACATATGTTATTACATTCAAGAAACACTAAAGCGTTTAATATCAGCTAAAAAAAATTTATAGATTAGATACGTAATTGGCCTACTCTTTCGTCTTCCAACTAACTTTTTTTACTCCTACGACTATTGCCAACTTGGTGGTGTGCGGGTCCTTTATTTACTTTTCTAATCCTTTATTTACACCAGTGTTTCCCAACCTTTTTTTTCCTCGCGAACCAAAAGAAAGGTCCAAAAAAATTTGACGAACCCCCTATGTAGTTGTTAATGACAGGTAAAAAAAAAGCAATAAAATTTGATAGAATATATATTTTTACATATTGCAGAATAATTGATTATATTAATCGTGAAACATTTAAATAAAACATTAATAAGACTAAAATGATGGCTATAAAAGTTGAAAACAAGATAAATTTAACAAACTGGTTCTTATGTTTTAATTTGGAAAAACTCTTAATGGGATATTTGTGGCTGTTTGATAGAACAAAGCAATTCAAAGTTAGGCTCAATATCTGACAATTTCAGTCTTAGATCAGGTTCTGCATTTAACCTGTTTCTGTATTTATCTTTCAGATAAGTATATGTTGAAAATCCTTTCTCGCATAGATATGTTGTGCAAAATGGTAATAGAACTTTCAATGGCTTTTTTTGACAGAACAGGATATTCATTTTGTATACTGAGCCAGAAGTCAATTAAAGATTGATCTTTAAAAATTGCTTCTAGAGAACTGTCACAAGATAACTCTATGAGTTTTTCTTTTTCCAGTATATTTAGAGAGGTTTCTGAACTTACATTTCCTTGAAATGGATTACGTATCCAGTTGTTTGAGATGGATATATTGCATCTGTTGGGAAAATAGTCATCGAAAGTTAATCGAAGATAGTTCAGATGTTCACATATACTCCTTTTAATGTTTTCGTCAAGTTTAATTGAATTTTCTGATAAAAAAGTGCTGACAGAATCGAAACATCCATACTCATTCATCTGCAGGCATTCAATCCAAAAATTGATCTTTTTCAACATAGCCTCAATTCTATCATGTACACTGAAAATGGTGACACCCTCGCCTTGTAAAGACATATTTAATTCATTCAGTTTACAAAAAATGTCAGCTAAATACGCAAGCTTTTGCAGCCAAAGAACATCGGATATACAAGAAGACAAATGAAACGGATGATCAATAAAAAATGCTTGAACTTCAGACTTCAATTCAAACAAACGCGTCAAAACTTTACCACGGGAAAGCCATCTAACTTCTGTGTGAAGTAGTAAAGAAACGTGGAAACTTCCAAAATCCTCACAAAGCGTACGGAATAGACGGCAATTTGTAGCACGCGATTTTATAAAGTTCACAATTTTCACAGCATCACTTAAAGTAGTAGATAACTCTGCAGGAATACGCTTACATACTAAAGCTTGTCTATGAATACAACAATGAGTCCATTGAATTTTCTCGTTGATCTTCTTCACCCGTGCCACAAAACCAGAAAATTTTCCTGTCATTGATTTTGCACCATCTGTACACACACCTACACAATAAGACCAGCTTATTCCATTCTTTTCAAAATACCCATTGATCATATCGAAAATCGCTTCTCCAGTTGTGTAGGTTTTCAAAGGTTTTGCAAATAGTACATCTTCTTGAACAATATTCGTAAAAAGATATCTAACGTAGACAAGCAAGACTGCGGCATTTGTTACATCCGTCGATTCGTCAAGTTGAATTGCAAAATAATTCAATTTTATTCTTTTTAGAAGTTCGTTCTCCACATAATTAGCCAAGTCATTAATTCTACGCGACACCGTGTTGTTTGATAAGGGAACTAGCTCAATTTTCTTTGCTGCCTTTTCCCCAAGCATACATTTGGCGATATCTTTCGCACATGGTCCAATTAAATTTTCTGCTATTGTATGCGCTTGTCCAGATCTTGCAATTCTATAACTTACTCGAAATGATGCTTCAAGGGCCATTTTACTATCTTCGTTTGAAGTCAAGAAAGAAGAAAGGCTACACTTTTTGATATCTGCTAATTTTCTTTTGAAATATTCAAGAGGTTTATCTTTGTGTGTCGGATGTTTTGTTTCAATATGTCTACGAAGAAGTGATGGTTTTAAACTGCTGTTGGCAAGAACTTCGTTACATATAACACAAAGCGGTTTAGGTTCCGACTCATCCCCAGTAAAATGAAAACTCAATTGTAGATAGTCGCTGTCATATTTTCGCTTTTTCCCTTTTCTATCATCATTTCCTTTGTTTTTCGTCTGGTGAAACAGTACCTCACTACAGCTTTCAGTACTATCATCTCGATTATCATGTCTCGTTTCTAAACGACCCGTTTTTAACTATCGATCCATAATAAAAATAAGCTATAATAATAATTAAATTAATAATTATTAAATCATTTACACGAGAACTTGACAGTCACAGTATCACTATCACTCAAGCTTTACAAGTGCTAAGCCTATGTATGAACGCTCGGTTATACCCTCCGTGAGTCGCTAGGAATCGTTCTCTTACTTAGGTCGCATGGGTCTGTCAGACCCGTCATTTTTATTTTGAAATTAATAAATTTTTTCTATCGCGTAGAGGAACTACAATTTTTTCGTTAAATTCTACGCTTTGTTTTCTATCTAGTAGTATAAATTACTTCTGTATTGACGAAATTGTCTTTTTAATATTTATTTTTACGTAATTTGATGAAAAAATCACAAAATAATAAACATATCAAATTTCAACTCGCTGTAAGTTATCTGACGTTTCACCGATAATCATCGGGTTTGTTTTCAAATGGGGAAGAAAGTTCACTCATTCGTGTGAAGTCAGTAGAAATTCAGTACTACTGCTAAAAATTTTTTAAATAGATTTCGCGTTACCCCCTTTCGCGAGAGTCAATAAACGTTAATTGTTTTATGGCTCTATTAAAAAATGCTTATTTTTGGGTTTAAAATCGACTAATTGACAACTGTTTTATTTTGTTTTACTCATTAGAATGTCATCTTTAAGATTTAACAGATAGTTTTGTTAGATTTTCACACATGAATTTTATTTTTAATTTTTAATGTGATATAGTCGTGTGTTAGGCTTAACTCGATCACCTAATTCAAAAATTGACATCGGTCAAAATATTATTCAATTTATCAAAATTCTTTGTTGATAGTTTAGATATAAATGTTTTCTCTGCACGAAATGAATCGATCGAAAAAATAATGAGGGGCCCATCAAAAATTCGGCAATTAATGACATGTTGTCGATTCTGTAATTTGTTTTTTTTATAATATAAAATATTCACACAATAAAACTGTAAAAAGGCATGCATATCAATATCTGAATGTTATCAAAATGCAATTATCAAAAATTTTATAATTTTCACAATTTGTATTATCTTAATTTAGTTTTAAAGTTTTTTGTCGCGCTTTGTGTATCGCGCGACAAAACAGTCGCAACGCGATCAAACGCAGCGATTTCATTCATAATTACTTATGTAGATCGGGCTAACTTTTCAGGTTTGTTTTGTTGTGCCGCGATGAAAAATGAATAAATAATAAAAGCAGATTATAATTAAAAGTATTTTTATCAGATTAATCTGAATTATTAGATTATAGAATAATTATAGCTATGCGATATGATTGTCGCGTAGTTGTAATTATTTTTCTTATATCTAATTCCTTAATGTTTAGGGTCTAATTAGCTAACTTCTAGTTGTTATATTTCGTATGAACGTGTAAGCATCGTTTCAAAATTGTCTGGTGGGAATTGACTGAGATTAGAACTACCCTCCACGTAAATCAAGGTTATAATGTAAACAAACGTTAGACAATCGCCCAGTGACGTAGCGTGGGTGTCAGCCGCCTGGGGCGGAGGAAAATTTCCCTGCCCTCTTATTTAGGTATTTTTACAAGATGATATTATTTATTGTGAAATTTTGCCGCTCTCACTACGCTACGCCACTGCAATCGCCGAATTAAAATTTAATTTTTATTTTAAATTTGTATTTTAATTTAAATTGACCAGTCGTAAACTGTAATATGTTTCTGATAAAATCTCAAAACAAATCGATTTCAGTCTAATTTTTAAAGAAAATCGATTTTCTTTAGAAAATTTTCCCGATCAATTTCTTCACTATGATGTAATGACGACAAAAGCAATACATTTTTACTTTTTTTCGGCACATAGGAGACCAAAGTGATCGCTTTAGTAAATGCAAACTTACTACTGTTTACTTTTCTATTTTTTATATTTAAAAATTCTGCAGGAATTTCTTTTCTATTTTTTCTGATGGTACCAACTAGCGTTAATTTGTCTTGCAATAAATCTGTAGCCAAACTGAAACTGGTGAACCAGTTATCGGTAGTTATATTACGGCCGCTGTTAACAATAGGCCTAGTTAATCTTTTCACTACACTGTCCGCAGAATTCGATACTGAGAAGGGTCCATCGGGCTGTTTTCCGCAGTAAACCTCTAAATTGTGCGTATAAAATGTTTTACTGTCTACTAGCAAGAATATTTTTATACCGTATTTATTTGGTTTACTTGGTATATACTGGCGGAATCCGCACCGCCCTCTGAATCCTTCCAGTTTCTCATCTACGGTACAGTATTCCGATACATTGTAATTCTTTATACAATTATTCGTAAATACATCTAAAAAAGTTCGGACTGCTGCTAATTTATCAAACTTTAGTCTTTCACCTCGCGTCTGTTTATCATCAAATCGGAGATTTGCTAACAAAAAACGAAAACGTCTCTCCGACATGGCCGTTCTTGCGATTTCGAATCCTGTACCGTCCGTTGTCCACATTTCGTTAACGTGACAGCGATTTACCTTTTTATACGCAGCAAGGTAAAATAATCCGATTAGTGCTTTTATTTCCTGCAGATCTGTTGTATTTGCATCACGTTCTCTTTCGTAATGCGGTTGTACTTTTTGTATTTGTTGATTTGTGTGTATGACTATGATATCTAAAATATCATCTGTTACGAACAGATTCCAACATTCAAAAATAGACCTTGCGTTTGTAGCCTCTCCAATGGGACCAGGTATAAGATAAATCAAGTTCTCTCTTCTTGTCTTCGTTGCAGGATATTCCCACATACTCCATCTGGTTCCATCGCGAGCTAGGAAAAAACAATGCTCACCTGTTTGTGATGACGAGGCTGCTACTTGTGATGATGAGGCAACTGCAGGTGAGCCTACTTCTGATATATCTTCGTTTTCCTCTTGCTCGGTGTCTGTATTCTCAGATCTAACTTCTACAAAATCACATTCTTCTTCCGAAGAAGCATCTTCATATACTATATTCTCGATCTCTGAATCGATCATAAAATCTCCGTACATTTTTACTTTACTATAGACAAGGCACTCAAATATAGTCTATTAGGCCAGGCTTGTTTCTCCTAGTTTCAACGGTGGCATTGCCTTATATACAGTTTTTAGATCTGTTGGCCGACCAATCAGGAGCTAACTCGGTTGCTCTCCTGCAAATCTGTTTCAGTTGGCATATCTGTCTCAACATGTCTAGAACTGAGGCTATCCGATATTTTCAGAAAACGAGTTCTAACGACTAAAACCAGAATTCTCCTCTCACTACTCGACAGGTCTTCTTGAATGTACTAGTCTAACTCAGAAGCAGAAATGAACTAAAAACGCCATAAAAGTGATTTAATGACACACCGATCTCTTCTGACGGCTTTATTTTGTTTAAAGTATATGAGAATATACATTAAACAAAATAAACTTGACAGAAAAAGGGCAAAGTACTGAAAAGCGTCCCGACAAATAAAAAAAAAAGGAATAAACAAATGTAAACAAATCATGTGTTATTTAGATTACACTGTATTGTGAAAAATAATCAAAAAAGAAAATTGATACCGATTCAGATATAAAGGCCGGTTTATTACTACAGTACAGTAAATATATTACAGTTTACGGTGTTTAATTTTTTTTTAATACAAATTTAAAATAATACTAAAATTCACAACTAGATATTCCATAGACTTACTATAGGAAAATGGAGTTTCCAGGAAATATTCATTGCTAAACAATTTTAAAAACATGTTTACTCATCTGAACACTGTCGAACATTTAATTAGCAATTTATAGCTTATAACGCGATTAAAACAAAAGAATTTATAGCGATTGTGTAAATTCGATTACCAAGATCATTTCCGAGGGGGCAGGACATTTTTTGAAATTTTATAGCTAGACTGTTTTCACAAGTTTCTGATTACTTAGTAAAAGTGAAAAAAGCCAACTTGCATCGCCCAATATACGAGGAATAATCATAAATTAATTATAAAAGTGATAAATAAAAATTATATGATAAGAATAAAAAATAATTAAATTAATTAAAAAGTAATTAGACATTACTTTTAAAAACAATATTATAACAAAAAAAACAAAAATTTAAATATACAAATAAATAACGATATGATAGGATTTAATAAACACCGCGCGACAACTTAAATGCGATAAAGTTATTGAGACACTCGCTATCGGCAACGGCGACAAATTAAACGTTTTTTTTTTACCCCCATCATGAGTCGCATGGGTCTGACAGACCCAAAGTATTTTTTTTCTCAAAAATGAGCGTTGTTATTCAAAAATATTTAACAGCATGTTAATCGGGATAGAAAGTTAGAAGAATATTAATTTTTTCAGATTTTTTGGAAAATATTCAATATTAAAAAATTTTAACTAAAGTTCGCGCCGGGTATGTCAGACCCGTTCGACTCACTGAACGTCGGTTAATTGGCAAGCGCCCTCTGTCGGATTTGGCGCTTGCCCATACAACACTACTCTCCCAGTTTCCGGTTGTGAACAAGTATCTAATTCTAAAATCTGTAGTAAACTGCCTTAATTTGATATTTATTTCCAATTGTATTGTAAAAAAAAAATATTACATAGAAGGGAAAACTGCTGCAATGATTTTAAATATAAAGCAGAACATGATACTAATCACATTGATAAAATGTTTTAAATATAAATAAATGTTTGTAATAAAAAGAAAATGGTATTTAATTACTTGAATAAGAGGAATAAATTATAATGTATAAAATTGTTGATATAATTTGATATTGATGAAGTAATTTTGAAAAACAAATAAGGAAAAAAGAAATGAAAATATTGAAATTTATTATAGATTTCTTAACAAACAGGCAGCGAACAATCTGTTTTACAGTGGGTGTGTTCTTTAATTTTTGTGTTTTTGTTTTGTTTTTTTTTTTGCTTTTGATTTTAATGGCGTTTTAAAAAATCCGCCATTACAATATTATTTTCGCGAACCCCCTCTGCAAACACTGCGAACCCCCAGGGGTTCGCGAACCACCGGTTGGGAATCACTGATTTACACTAAAGCCAAATGTGTGGAAACTCTTCAAAATATATGTATGTACAGGCTATACTTTTATCATTTTTTTTATAAACGAGTATCATTCGCTCAGATACATATACTTAAGACGGTATAGAATTTTTATACAGGCAGCCTCTACTTACGAACATTCGACTTACGAACTTTCGAAGTTACGAACAAAGCCGACAGAGGCTGGTTAAAGTGCAGTTGGTTATTTTTTATGTATAGTCAAGTTTATTTTTGAAGTTTTACGTTAAAACATTTACAGTACATACATATGTACAGTACATTTGTAGTTGTTTTAAATGAGTAATTTTAATAAATAATGTACTGTACATGTGATTGATTTAAATTTATACTTTCCTTTACCAATCTTAATTCAACATTATTCAATTAGCCTAAACATTACGTAATTGTAAAAACAACGTTGTATTTGAGTTTTTGCGCCAAACATCGTCTTTTCGAGTTACGAACTTTTCGACTTGCGAAGGGCCGCTACGAACGAATTAAGTTCGTAAGTAGACGACTTACTGTACTTTGGAATTTACGTTATTACATACTTACAACGACATAGCGAATGTCGAAAGTAATAAAATTTAAATAAAAAATATACAGGAACTATTCGTTTCACACTATATTTTCTATTCCGTAACATAAAAGTCATTATCTGGTTGAATACTTTTAATTCTTGATTACAGTCACATTTTTGTGACATTAAATATGTAAGACTTGTAAGCTTTTCTATAGCAAGAAGAGGATATTATGATTTATTTTATTGAAGTTTTATATTTTTTCAGAAAATGTAAACTACGAATAATTATTTATTAAAAACCGTTCATTTCTGTCGTTCGTTATAAAGTTGTTTCATATCGATAGATTGGACAGCTGAGATAAGCTTAACCTATTATAAACAATAAAAGACTTTATTCATCCGGCACTTTACACGCACCTTGATTAATTATTGTCGAAAATAAATACCACATCATTTCCTTCACTTTACAAAATCTTTCTTTATTGCCGATTCTTTTCTTATGGTTTAATATAAAAGACAAGATAAATCCCAATAAAAGAATCGAAATTACAATGGCAATCCAGACCTTAATTTAAAATACAAAAACAACATTATTAATACTTTAAATAATGTATAATTAAGTTAATAGTAAGAGTAATTATTAATAACAAGGAAATTTAATCATACTGTAATTAAATTTGTTTCTACTGCTATTCCCGGAAGTAAATTATTTTCTATATAGATTATAAATGTTGTTATACATTAATATTTATCAATGCGGTCCCTATCCCCCGCATAAAAACAGGTTTGACTGTACTCATTCTTGAATATACAATGGTAATTAATATCAGCTTTCATTTTGTAATATATTATCTTTATTTAATAGTTTTTCATTTGAATTTAGAAACAGGAAATCAAAACCTTACTCTATGTATATTCAAACCAAAAAACTACATATTGTTTCTTGTCAAAAAATTTCCCAAATGTAAAATTTTATGTAAGATCTACTTAATTGATTTTTGTAATTATTTTAGAAAAAAATAACGCTAACGAAACACGTAAGGTAAAGTGGTGAAGAAAACCTTTATGAAATATCGAATAATGGCCGTCGTCAATTGAAATGTTCTTGTGAAATTTTACCTAAATAAATGGTAAGCAAATTCTATTTATGTTTATGACCGTTACGTTTTAAATAGGTGTTATTGAAAATAATCATACACATTTTGTGTTGTATACACTACCCTTCTCGCCATATTATATGATGCGCCTGATTTATCATTTCGAAATCAGTTTTAGTGAAATTAATTAAATGATCCGGCATGAATAGATACAACAATTAAACTCGAATTGTTCATTGAATAGTACAAAAGACGACACAAATGCTTAATATTTGAAATTTTTATATTTCCAAACACTGTTTAGTACAATAAATCAGAATTAAGCCACAATGATATAGACCAGGAATTCTCAACCTTCTTAGCTCCGCGACCCCACAAATAGTAAATATAAATAAAATTAATATTTCGGGACCCCCACCCAAAGGAATAACAGTAAGCCTTACTATTACTAATTGAATTTTGATTGTAATTATAAATGTAAATTTTTTTAAATATTACATAATCACATTGCACTAATTTTATACATTAAGAAAATAACCGATAATACAAAAAATGTAATACAACTGTTCCTATTATTTTATGTCGGTGCGTTAATAGCGACAGGTATGAACCCGGAGTATTTCGCGGAAGATAAAAATGATTTCTCGAAAAAATGGGTACTGAATGCGTTTAGTGAAAATGTTGCTGCTGCTAAGTTACTAATTGAGATTCACGACCAGCTCATCGAAATGTCTGCCGACAAAACGCTACAACTGCAATTTACATCTGAGGATTTAAATATGTTTAGGAATGCTTGTCGACATGAATATAGAAATTTAGTCACAGAAGCATTGAAAATATTAATCCCTTTCGCCACGTCTTATCTCTGTGAAAAGGGTTTTTCGTCTATGGTTGCGCTAAAAACTAAATACAGGAATTGTCTTTTATAACTCGAAACAAATTTGCTTTTGTGTGTTTCTAACGTGGATCCACGTATGGACAAAATTTTAAATGAAAAACAAATGCAGCCATCACAATAATTTCTTTTCTTTACATGTGTACTTATTGTAAGTGAAATGTTTATAAGTTTATAATACACAGTGTAAATGATTTTTTCTCATAAAATGATTTCATTATTGTTTCGCGACCCTCTTTAATACCACCACGCCCTCCAGGTTGTGAAACGCCGATATAGACAAATCTTTTTTAAAAGTAAGTTCTGCATATCAAATTTTTAGCTTTTCAAAAATTAAATAAAGAATAGCAATATCACATGTAGACTTGTTTGAAACGTTATTTGTAAACCATTAGGTTCATGAATAAAGAAAAATTTAGAAGGTAATTACATTAAATCTACTTTGAATATTATGTTAACTGTGAAAGATTCGAACTCCCTGATGACGAATGAAAGGATTTGAAAGTTCTCAAGAAGTGATGAATGTTTTTATGTTTTAGAGCCTTTTAAGTATTATGAATATAAGGAGGTAATTTTAACTTTTAAAAATTTTTATACCATCAAATTCGCACGTAGTCTTGGTGAAGTCAAAAATGTGGTTAACGTGACTCCACGTGAAAAATTTATGGTTAATAAAATAAATATAAAATATTTGAGGAAAAATTTATGTAACGCCCAATACTAAGCTAAGTACTCGGTCAAGAAATAATAATGACTAATAAAACAGAAGGTTAAACTATGCTGAATAATAAAAACTTCTACTGAAACAACTTTGGTGAAAAGTATTTGAAAAGAAAATCCAAAGGAAATGGCCTCCGTTTAAATAGGGACAAAGAAAAAGTGAACGATGCCCCATGAGAACGATGTTGAACACCTGCAATAATACAGAAATAA
The DNA here is from genome assembly GCF_030686945.1 of Centruroides vittatus. NCBI lineage: Eukaryota > Metazoa > Arthropoda > Arachnida > Scorpiones > Buthidae > Centruroides > Centruroides vittatus. Next base: position 2,009,690 of record NW_027122212.1, read on the forward strand.
AAAGAAAAGATAAAGATCAACGATTCCATTTACTTAGGCCCAGCAGTGACCAAGCGGATAAAAGCAGTAAACATCGCAGTTTATACTTCATTAAAATCTGTAATTCAATTTATGCCAAAAGACAGCAGGTAACCCCGTGAAGAAAGTCAAACAGTAATTTTCAGTGTTGCTTTGCCTAGCTACAGTAGGGGGGCATATTTTGAAAATTCTGTTGTGTAAGAATTTCTGTATAAAATAATAAGTCCTGTTCTATTAATTTTGTATACTTCTTACACTTTGTCATATATATGACATACATATGACAGTAATTTAGCACATTCCACATTTTTGCAATTCATTAATAGATGTAATTAGTACATACATCTAAATCTACATTAGTTATTATTCACACTGTACGTAAATATGAAATTTTTCTAATACACTTAAAATCAATTTTACTTTATTAAAGATTTTAAAATAATATAAATTGTTAATAATAAAAATTGTTATAGAATTTATAATGTAACAGTAAAAAAACGTTGAATACATAAAATTGTTCATTACATTGTATGACATTTTGTAAGAAAAAAATGCATTAAAAACATTCTATGTCACTTACTCCCAAAGAAAATGGTCTGGTGATCGTATCCCAATTACTTTGCAGTTTACGCTGTTTCATCATAAACTGTATTTCGGTACTATACACGAGTGAAGAAAACTGTACGACTTTTATCCGATCAAGTGACATATACAGTGGAAGATAACAAAAGTCTGTTAGCTATGTTAAAAAAAAAAAAAATTAATAAGTTATCAGGTACTTAACTTCGTTCAATTTATAAAATAGCAACGTACGTCGTAAATATTGCACGTTAGTTATATTAAACGATTATTTCATTCAATTAAAGATTGTGTATTATTCAAACAAATATTTCAATTATATAAATCACGGTGATTTAAAATTTATAAACGTAGTTGACTTTATAACGTCATTTATTTTGTACTAACCACGTAAAAACTAAAATTAGTTAGTACCACTGTTAAACATATTCCAAAATTAGGTTCTAATTTAACAGGAATCAGATTTTCTACACTTTCATGACAATAGATATTTTACAATAGATAGGTATAATAAGTAACTATTTTTCACAAGAGCTATTTTGTATGTTCGACCACTTTAATTTTTACAGCGAAATAATCTCATACCAAATTGTAAACATTTTATCAATAAAATTAAGTGTCCGTATCGAACTTTTATTACGAATATCCTTAATTTTAAAACTTTGAATTGTTCATCAGAATTTTTTTGAACGTATTCAGACATGTACACATAGAAGGAAATATTACACATAGAGGTCTGGTTCAAAAGATTATTCTTTTGGAACAGACCTTCGTTTTATTCGACACGTAAATATCGTAAGTGTCATGATAAATATAAGAAGTACGCTATATTGTTGACTACGTTGGTCACATATATGTTTCATTTACAAACGATAACTCACTGCAAATACTATTTTATATAAGACAAGCAATGAAAAGTTTTTACCTGATTAACAATTTGCCCTACTGTTCCAAAATATGTACCGTTTTCGTGTCTTCCTTCCACCAGTTTTGGTATGGGTTGAACTATTTCATATCTATATATAAATAACAGGTTAGTTTAGTACTAATTACTCAGCATCGAAATTTATTATTAATTCTAACGATTTTATATTTGAATTTATCAATAGTTTTATTATAGAATGTAGACATACATAATAAATTGTTTCTGTATTAATAAATAATATCCGTATTCTAAAATAATGTTTAAAAAAATTCACGTATAAGTAAAAGATACGTCCACGGTTTGCTTGAACGTAAAAATTTTTCTTACTATTTTCGAAAATATTGAGTCTAAGCTTTAATATTCTCACACAAAAATTATCTCAAATTTAAATTCGAAAGAAAAATTTACATAACATAAGAGTTTTAGAAAATCTCTGACGTTTATAGTAAATGCATTTTCTCTATTGTAAAGAAATAAATTTACTTACGTAAATTTAAGTTTGTCTTGAAGTATCTTGAACAGTTCATAGTACAAACCTCCAATAATTTCTTTTTTAGAGTTACTAAATTTCATGAACCATGGATACTGTAATTTCAAATTAGGATAAATGAAAAACGTGGCTAACTAATTGTTATGAAAAACGTAAAAATAAAATTTACATCGAATCCGGCAATCTTCCATACGCAATTGTCGTCCACGTTCCCTAAGAGAACAATTCAATTGTTATATCTATTAATTTCTAATTAAATTTTATTAAATTTCAAGTAAATAGAAACTTAAAATTGAAATAGAAACAACGAAATTGAAAAAAAAATATGTTTTATAAAATATTCAATATTCGAGGGCTTGTCTCATGCATTACACAGGAAAATCAATTTCCGTCTAATGCGTACCTCTAGCTCATGCATGCCACTAGCTTCTTTATTTTTTATGACTATTTTCCGTAGTTTTTTTGGTTAATGTTACCTATGGTATCCAAGATGGCGACGGGGAAATTTTTCTACCCTACAATCTAGACGGCGGCAGGGATTTTTCCCCCGCCCGTATATTGCACGCGGCGACCGCGAAATTTTTTCTTTCTACCGTACATTTAAACGGCGACGTGAAGGTTATTTCTACCCGACGGTCTATATTAAGAATACTAAAAAACACACGAACGAAAAAACAAGAGCACTTACTTTGTTACTGAGCCTTTCCTCTTTTTCTTCGTTTCCCGTCGACTGAACTTGATTCTCCGGCATGAGAAGAGGATCTCTTTTGCGCTTTTCTTTTAACAATGTTCTCGTTTTTTTCCACCTTTTTCTTCTTGGCAATAGGTGCGGGAGCGGCCGGAATGGTCTCCGGTTCTTTCCAACTAGGTACTTTTCCGCGACCGGGAAATATCATTCTGACGTGTTTGATAAAGGTGTGGAATTTTTCGCCGGGATTTTTTAACGTCCAATTGTGATACTTCTTATACATGAATGCGTACATATACGAATCCGACAAATCTTCTGTGTAATGTTTCGGCAAATTCTTCTTGTTTTTTAAGTGACCCCACAATCTTTCGATATTCTGAGTATGAACGCCTGTAATCGGGTTGACAAAATTTTCAGAGTGGTTTACTGTTTTATGAGAAATTTCTATACCTTCTAAATCGTCGATGTGGTTATATCCCTTCCATTCGTCTGTGAACACTGAGCTGCCGGAGTTAACGTATTTCGAAATGATCCAATTGAGAGTTATTTCAGATCTGTCATTAACCTGGCATATAAAACAAGTCTTGTCCTCCCGGCACAAACCTCCGACGACCCATTTAGTGCTTTTCATCTTTCTTCCTTTCTCGTATTTTCGTTTACATATCACTGTTTCGTCTATTTCCACTGTTTTGCCGACGCCTCCTATTTTAAACGATGTCAGATTGTGTAAGGACACTAACATAACGAAACGTACGTGGTTAGCCCAGTCTATTCCTGCCTTTTTAGAAACGCCCGAGGAAATTGCCGAATTACTCGTCGTGCACTCTAAACCAATATAGTGCCATATGAATGCCAACAGATTGGCCCACGAAACATTGCCGCATTTCCCTTTGAACGTTCCATCGAAAGCCGAACTATTCCGCCTGCATTTTCGGCAACGCATCGCGCAAGAATTCCGGTCGCTGCGATAAATCAATTTGCATGTTTGGCCGCATTCCTCGCAAACTTCCTCGGCGTGTTGGAGGCCTAATTTCACGGCGAATTTCAGTCCGCCATCAATTCTTTCGTCTAATCCCAACTCGGAATACTCCGCTTCGATTAACTGATAAAAACGTCGTTCAGTACACTGTTTCCAAAATCCGTCCGATTCTAAATCACAATCCGCCATGACTCGGTTGCGAAATATCTATTCCAAAAATCACAGAAAACGCTTAGCCTACTTTTCAATATAAACAACTTTTCCAACAGCCTAAATTCGCAAATAAAATTAAGAACATTACAAATTACCTCGTAATACAAAAATTCCAAAAGTAAGAAAAAACCAACGAAATCTCTCGGCACGACAAGACGCCCACTCATACTCGGAGGAAAAATTTGCATAATTCCGATAACACGCAATTCGAAGAATCAAAGCGCCCTCTACGGATATCTTCAGTTGATGACGAAATCATGACGTAATCCCGGTCGCAATCTCGAACGGAGAGTGAAAAAATTTCCCCACCGCGGTCCAGAATTTCCCCGTCGGCCTCTAGAATTTCCCCGCCGCCATCTTGGCTACCATAGGTAACATTAACCGTTTTTTTAATAATTTTGTCTACATTATGTCTGTGGGTGCGATATCGCTTTGTTGTGCGCGCTTTTGCTATTATTTTATGTGTCTAAAACAGCCTTAGACGCAAATTTTTATTATATTTTCGAATTGCTCATCGCAATTACAATAAACTCTTCCGGATTTAGTTAATTCGATCAAAGAGATTTTGAGAACGATCGCAATTGAATTAGCCACATAGAAGCCATAAAAAGCCACAACAAGCCACATATGCATAAAAAATGTTTATTTTGACATTCAGGTTTACTTTTCACAATTGCAATTAATTTTGAAAGTATTGTATTAAATTTATTTGTTTTCCTCTCGATTAGCTAAAGAGCTGTCACATCTCGCCAATGCCTCTTTATTATTACCTCAGCGGTGGTTGATGCATTTTGCTCTTCTATCGACTTCAAGGCTACCTTAACAATAAAGACTTTCTAAATGTGCATACTGCAGTATGGAAAAGTAAGATTTAGAGTTGTGTACATTATTTTGGAAAATTTATATTTGCCTTTGTACCATATAATGTTAGCCGTTAGTTGTAAATATACTGTATTACCTTTATGTTTTATCATATGAAATGTATAATGTAGGAATTGTGCCGAAATACATACCATAACAAAGTATGTACATAGAAAAGGAAACAAAGAGAAATAACTTATTTACTGTTTGATCCGTATGTCTCTTTGAACCGGTCTTATAAGACAAATATATAAGTGTATTTAAATGCTATAATACTAAAATATGTAATTTATTTATTCTTGCAAACTGTACTATGTAAATAGTAATTTTATAATAACAATTTTAACTACTGCTTATCGATTACAGATATTGTAAACTAAATTAATGACGTCGATGTTTTTTGTTTAATTAATAATTCTAAAAATTATTGCTCACTGAAGAGGAATTTTACATCTGAAATGCATATTAGGAAAACACTTTTATTGTAGATACAAATCTTAGATACTGAAAACAGAAAATTAAAATTTGAATAATTAGTTACTAGCTGGTATGATAAGCTTGCATTACAAGTGTCTATTTTATTAATTTAATGAGAACTAATTTTTCACATTGTACCAAGTTATTTCTAAATGATAAAGCTTTCAAAATAAAACTAGATAATATAAGTAATAAATAGAATATTCACAGTTATCAAAATAATGCATGATGATATTATTTTGAAAATGAATAGTTATTTATGGACTAACAGATCAAGATAGAATGAGTAATTAAACATGTAGAAAACCGAAAAAGTTTTTGAAATATTCTTCTGTCACATCAATGTTACTAGCTGTAAATATCACTGGTGAATTATGTGATTCATACATACTTTTCTAAGAGATTTAAATATTTTCCAAGCTGCGCCGTTTTCTTCAAGATTATATTCTATTAAAATGTTTATAAACAACTTTTCTTATAAAACAACAAATATCTTTGTAAAACGATTTTGTTTTTCAGCCTATTTTATTCATAATTGTCTGTGTTATGAATAAAACATACTTATTATGCGGAAAAACACAAACAGAAACTTAACTTATGATATTAGTTCCAGAACTTAGCGGAAATTAGAGAATTCTTTCTCTGTTAAATCTTTATTTAGGTATGCTCTCTAGACACTTCTTAAAATTTTCCACTTAAATCCAACAGTATAAAATAATTACAGAACTTTTAAAGATAGCCCCATCTATCGTGACAAACAACAAAGAAGTCACAAAAGACTGTTAACTTTTCAAAACGCGATCCAGTAAGATATTTCTAAAATATCTAAAACGTTTTGAAAATTTTTTCTTTTGCCGTACTTAACATACTTGAAAATGCACATTATTTATAGAAAACCATAGAGTTAGTTAAAAAATAATCTTTCGGTTTATTTGCTGAAATGATTTTTTGACATTTTATTTGCTAAGAGAAAATACTTTCTGCGTTTTAGTTCGAATGTCGTGTCAACAAGGATTTTATATTATTAAAGTTTGAATAGTTTTCGTTGGATATGAGATAAAAAGGCATTCTGTAATTACAGAACAGAAAGTTAAAATAAACATTTTTTTCTAATTTACCAAACTTTGCTGTGCTCTTACAAATGAGCTAATTCCAGAAGTCTCATATAATATAATGGTATGAGTATTCGGGGGTCGAAAGGCTAATGGCTCCCTAAAGACCGCTTACTTGGCAACAGTCTGGCAAAGACTGCTCACAATATCGTTCTGGATGATTTTTTAATGAAGAAGAAGGCGCGTTGGTAAGTCGATAGGTGTCCTTCGCTCGAATAAGACAGGTGGACTGGTTGTACATAACAAAACAAAGGTTTATTATATTTTAAATCTACGATATACATGCTCGTTATACAATAAGAGACTAAATATGGCAATAAAATACAAAAATTAAACCGTACAATATAATCGCGGCTATTCGTAGTCTTATCCTGCGTGGGGCTAGCCTAATGACGCGGAGAGTATACAGTTTTCTAACAAAAATATTTCTTGACGATCTTGACGAAGTATATGGCGCTGTCATATATGATGTTCGCTTGGAAGGGACGGGTTTCTCCTCGTGTGGAGAATGAGTCTTCTCTTCGGACTCCAAAACCCACCTTCTTATGTCATCTACACATCAAGATGATAACCTCCAGGAACTCCCGGTGTCTTCACCTTTTATACGAAAATGCGTGGGAAATCAGTCATGTAATCGTCACTTGTTTAAGATACTAAGATTACTTTTGCAGGTGTGCCTGCTCGGCAATGATTTGCATTGACGTTATGGAGTCGCTTTTCTGTTCTTTTGTAATCGAATGTTGTTGTTTCGCAACGGCCTATTGTTTAATTTCTCTAACGTTTGTTGATGACAAGGACGATATTCTACACCTTTTTCTTGCAATGTTATTTTAACGATAGCACTAACATCTCTCGAAAATTAAACTTCAGAAAATTTTAAAAATTTGCACCCTAAAACCAGCGGGTTCACGATGGTAATAATGACATAAGTTTTGAGTTTTGTAATGACATAATACAAAATACTTATCCTGTTGCCATCACGATGTCCCATAAAAATGCGAACTCTGAAAAGTAGAAAATAAACTGAAATTGTATAGTAGAAAACTTGTATGCTACTGTTTTGTTTATAAGTTTTTTCATTATAAATATAAAGTAGGTACCGGGAGAATACGTACTGTATATACAAATAAATCATTTTCAATACTGATCTGTGCAATAAGTTGTTCGTGAACTTTTTTGCAGGAATTTTCATCTCAACACTATATTTATCAAAAAGAAGAATAACAAATGAACGTTAATTGTGAATAAAAATCTCAATGCAAATGTGCCCCTGTATCAGCTTGTCAGGAGCACATTTGCATTGAGATTTGTATTCACAATGCAAATGAGCCCCTGCAGTCAGCTTAATTCAGGGGCTCATTTGCACAACGTGTTGAAGGAAGCGACAGTATATAAAGCCGTTGCTACAGTGTATCCGTTGCGTCTCAACGGATACACTAGTATCAGTCCTGACGAGCATCAAAGGGGTGCTGACCCTTCGGTCATATACACCCTCCGGATAATAGACAAAATATATTTGTTGTTAAAGTAATTGTTAAAATACAATCAAGAATTTGAATTAAAGTTTTAAAGTGTGCAATTTTTCAGTACAAAATTGTATTCGCTTACTAATAAATTAATACAAATAATCGATATGTGCATTTCTTTTGTATACAATACATTATTATAATTCTTTCTATTTAAAAAATTAGTCCAACAAAAGCTGCTATATCGTTATTTTAAAACGATGGAAAAATCTATAGACATTAACAGATGACTCACACGTGACAAAATTTTATATTTAATAATTCCAGCATTAAAAGTAATAAATATTGATTTTTCTTAAAATGTCTACCCCAATATCCTAGGAAAAGTCTGGCAGAGGCTGACTGTATTAAGTTATTAGTCTATCTGTTGTCTGGAAGTCTTCGAGCGCCAATCTGGTCTGTAACATGCAGTCAAAGCTATCTCTCGAGGAGTCGGTGGAGTTGCATTATCTAAAGGAGGCGGGATAACCATGTAAGCAAATTGCCCTCCATATGGGCAGTTTTGATTTAACTGTGAGGAGCGGATGAAGCAATGGATAAGTCATATATACGAGTTGGACAGGCTCTACAGGATGTCTCAAAAATTTCCGTACATACAAAGGTGAAATGAAACTTAACGCTGAAATCTTAATGTTTTGCGAATAAAGATTTGCGTCAGTGAATTGATGGAGTATAGTAACGGCGGAACACATGGGTGATGTGCCAATGGCGTAAATTCTAGCAGGACTTACTGTGTGGAAACTGAATTCTGTTTAGGTGTTAGACACATGAAGAAAACTCGGAACACTGCATGCAGACCAGCCCATTGGTCAGGCACGAACCAACGACCAACTACCAGTGTTCAATGGTTTTATTTATTCCGCCACTGGTGGGCTTGATTGGTGTCACTGTATGGAGACTTTTGGGACAGCCTGTAGTCGTCCTCAGACAGACCACCAAGACAAATGATCGTCTGATAGTAAGGCAAGCACGAACAATTGAAAAGGCGTCGATGTTAAACATCTAGAGACAAAGGAATCTCACTAATGTAACCTATTTTTCTCTATACTAGTGGAAGATGACTAACAGAGGTAAATTTGCACGTAAGGCGCCTTCTACGCCGCGCGCTCAAATTTGCCCTTAACGCCCCAAAAGCGATGAGATGACAGAAAATAGTCTACTGTTTTCCGGTTCCGTTTAGAAACAGATCATCACCGTGTTAGTGTGCGTGGAAGACGAATGGCAATTGCTTCGACAAGGCCTTTACTATTAAGCGGCTTGCTGCCTCATTGCCGTCGTGCTTAAGATCCAACTTGCATGATATTCGTTTACCCGCAGTTAATATTTTTCGTCCCACTAGGACGAGAAATATTAACTGCAGAAGGACTCTTCAGAAAAGCTTGTGTTCTCGTGTTTTGCCTTGTATGTCAGGAATGCAAATATCTATTTCGAGCAAGATAATGCTCAGTTGTCAACGGCTAGAGATTCATTCCACAATTCCTGGCCTGCCCGGTCAACAAATTTCTAGTTCATCGATCATAGAGGAGACCAATGGTAAGACAGATTCGGTAATCTATGAGTTTGAAGGATCTAGGTAAAACTTGTTACATTTGTCCCAGAATGTCATTTATTTCCTGTATATCCACCTGCCCGACTGTATTTCAATTCGTATCCAGCAAGGAAAAATCCTACAAGATACTGAATTTCTTTAAATAGTATCATTATTTTACGTGAAATTGTTTATTTGCTATTATATTGTAATCATTTATAAATTATTACAATACAACGCAATGGTGTTGATAATTACAATAAATCATCAACGCCATTATGTTATAACTAATAAAGTATAATTCCATTCCAATGCTTTTCTTTTGCTGTGTAATTTTTTATGTAATATTGTATATTATCAGAGGAATTATTATTATTTTTTGGATAAAATTTCAAATTAATTGTTCAACAGATATTTTTCAAGAAGTGATTCGGTCATTTAATTACATATCATTTGTTGACATAATTATTTAAAATGCATCAAAACAAAATTGTTTTTAATTTTCTAGAAATCATCTCGATTTCAGTATTTAGAAACGGTTTAAATGATTATATTGTTTTTCTTTGTACTTGTAAACCCAAAGAAAGAAAATTCACAAAATGACTAATGGTTAAATTACATCTCACTTAGTCATCATTAATTTTAAATGATTAAAGTATTACGAATTACATTTAAATAGTTAATTAATTAAATATGAATATTAAAAATAAATTAAATGCAATTGATACTAAATTAACTATTTAAAATGACTTTTACAAACTTGTTTTAAAATTAATTTATTTCGTCGAAAATGTTAGATTTATGGGCCTATTTGTAAAACAAAAATAATTACTTTTGCCAAGATTATCCTAAATACAAGATACTAGTATTAACAGAAGATAAGCTGTATTTTATACATAACAGATGATTATATCACGCTCGCATCAAAAAATAAAAAACTATTTTGTTTTAAGTTGCAAAACAGTCGATAATATTCATTTTATCTACATGACAATTTGGATTTTGATTGAAATAAAATTACCTCTATATGCAAGAAAAAATACAATTGTAATTCGGAAACGAATCATTTTAAGTAGAATAAATATTTCTTTTAATATGAACTGGGGAGCATAATATATTGTAATATAGAACACGAACTAATTTTGTTTGTGTCCTATAACAACAAATAATTCATAAACCAAGTTTCTTTTCACATATTTTAAGTGAAATATTATAAACTTAAGAAGAGTAAAACATTATACCTGAAAATAAATAATTTACATTTAACATAAAAAGATTATTTTTGTAAATATGTAAATACTTTTTTACAGGATAAGAAAGTGTTTTAATAAAAATCTTGATCAATTTAGAATTATGTTTTGGAAAGCTTTGTTATTTAACTTGATAAAGATACTATACGTTAACTTGATAATGCTAAATATTTTATTGGGAAGTTATTATTTTTTTATCTTAGCCGGTGAATCTATAAATCTGGATTTATTATTAAAAATTAAAAATAAAATATAGCCTACTCTAAATGATAAAAAACAAAACAATTCCCATAAAAATGTACTATAATATATTTGTCTGATCAGAACAGAAACGAAGTGAATAAATACATAATACCAATTTAAATAATAATTACCATACACACAATTTTGGGTCAGCTTAAATCGTTTACTTTATTTTTAAATCCATCCAGAGACAGATAGGAGACAACCTAAAGATAAAATACAATTCTTCATTAATCAAAATGACCGAAGATACCACATTAAAAACACAAAAGTTTTCACAATATTAATCATCTAATGCTTTGATAAAAGAATACATTATTATTTTGTTTTTAATCTTGAAACTACCGTAATTGTTTTATATTGTTCTTCTAAACATGCAATAATAACGATTTTTTAGAATAATGAATAACTCACGAAACTGAAAAAATGAAATATAAAATTACATTTCGTTCCCATGACGAAAATATCTGTAAGCAATTTCGAATATAGTTACAAAAAGTGTTTCTTGGGAACGGCTTAAGTTCTGTCCGTTCTACAAATTGCCAGTGAAAATGGAATACTGTCTGCTCGCTCTTTTTTTGTTCGTAACTTTCAACAATATTTCTTCGAATGAAGGTGAGAACGTTAAGTTTCATTTATTGTTATGTTTTCATTACCATTTTTTGTATTTATTCGCGATATAATTAATTATATCGCAAGTGAATAGAGAAAATTAAAAAAAAAATTATAAGCTGGTTGTCATTTTGTGCCAACATTATATACCGTAAGTTAATACAACATTAAGTAGCTTGAAATTTTATGAATTTATTTCGTTATTACGCAGCTGAAATTTATAACCTTGTTCAAACATGAAGATTCAAATAAGAATTAATGAAATAACAGATTATGAAACAAAAATTTAGCGTTATATGTTCAAGTTGTTCTTAGTGTTAAGAATTAATTTTTTTTATCATCAACGACAGCAGATTTTCCTGATAAAAGTTAACTAATATTTAATTTTTAGTAGCTATACTTTTTTATATCGAAATTAACGTTTTATTTTGCAGCAGATAGACTTTTCATGCAAAATTATCTCTTATCATATTATTATATTATGTATGTTATTGATAAGTAGTTCCACACAAAATCTCTTTAATTGCTACTTAACATCACGTATATTGCATATGCTCGGATTTAAATAGCAGTGTTAAGTAATTTGTTGGATGAAATATTTTCTAATAAGTGTATTTAATTGATTACACTGCACAACAATGAAAATGTTTCAGGCTCAAAATTAGCGCATTCTTATGTATTTCCATATGCTGAATTCAAATATCACCATAAAAATGACCAATTAGTTCCTGCTTTGGAGATACAGTGATATGTCATTTTTTAGGGTCTACGTTTGTATTTTGGGGAAAATTTCTTTTTCGGGGAAGTTGTCACACCTCTCAACTGACATAGCACAATATTTTCCATATGTTTGTAGATTATAAACGTAATTAATGTAGCTATGACTCTGAGTTTAATATTGCTTCTGTTTTTCTTATTACAAAATTCCTGGTTTTGGAGTGCTTTTGAAATGTAATACTGGTTATACCAAAATGCCACGAAAATGTGTAAATTTTGTGAACAATTTTTGTTATATTTCTGGCGAAATAACATTTTCGTCACAGAAACACAATCTGACGCCTCTTCTGAAGACTGCCTATCACCATTATTTGGGTATGAAGGTAGGGGCAGGATAAGTCATGGGCTCCACGTTGCAACTCTTGTTCAGTTATACTACAAGAATGACTGAAAAATAAAAAATAATCTATGGCTTTTGCTGTGCCTAAGGTTTGACGGGAGCCTACAAACAATACAGATGACTGCTATTTCTGCTTGACTCCACTTATAAAGGCAAGATTGTCAATGAAGAAAAAAGAAACAGTTCAATACCCAAATCTTGCATCTGCTATTCGACCTATTCCACATTCAGATAGTCTACCAGTTCCTACTCCAACCCAACATTATGAGATTGAAGTAGAAAGTGTGGGAGAGAAAGAATCCAACAAACCTTCCACATTCCATGACCCTAATTTTGAGGTAAAAGATGATACACCACACAGACTGAGTCAAGCAGAATTGAGTGATCTCATTCGAAACCTAGACTTGTCAAAGAATAAGGCAGAACTTTTAGCGACAAGACTACAGCAATGGAATATTCTCCATTTCTGTAGTCTGTTGGTCTGTGTGTAGGGATGCACGGAAACTCACTTACAAGAGGCAAGTCAAAAGAAAACGATGTTATGAAGTAACCACATGATTCTCTTCACTCCGAACCGCCTGCCAAATATTCTTCCATCAATCTAGAACGCTTAGAATGTAATTGTAATTTTAAAAAAAATTCAAAAGCACTTTCGATGTTGTGAGCATATGTAATTAAAGTTTATCGTTTTCTCTTAAGCCGATAAAAACACATGCTGCCACCTATTGTATATCACAGAAACTAGAGCTAATGAAAATTTCTCTTTGACGTATTCGATTTTCTTATCCCAAAATTAGTAAGATTTCACTCATGAAAGAAAGGAACATCCAAAAACATTTTGTATGTTGTGCAGTGTTATTTTCAATTTTTTCAATTTACAATATACAGGGTGTTTCACAATGTTTTGACAAATTCAAAGTTGAGAAACTCGCGTTAAAACCGAGATACAGTGACAATGGCGCTCTCTATTAGTAGTGCGGACTGTCAACTTTCATCTCATCAATAGGTTATTACGTAGTATCATGGCGTACTGGTGGAAGCAACATCGTGCATTTGCGGTAGAGTGCTATTTTCGGATTGGCGAATCACGTGCGCGTGCAAGATAAATTTCGTACAACATTTTAACATTTAGCCGCGATATCCAATTCCTGCTTGTGGAACAATATCGAATTGGGTAAAAAACTTCCGTGAAACTGCCAGTGCATCGAATCGAAAGTCATCCGGCCGTAGGAAGACCGTACAAACTCCCGAGAACATCGATCGTGTGCGTAGCAGTTTACAGAAAAGTCCTCGTCGTTCCCTAAGAAAACATGCCCAAGCGCTGAAATTTTCGCCGGCACCCACTCGTCGCATATTACGGTATGGTCTGCATTATCATCCTTACAAATTAGCAGTGACACAAAAGTTAGACCCGGAGATTATTCAAAAAGAAAAACATTCGCTGAGGAGATGCTCGATAAAATCGAGAATAAAGAAATTGATCCTGATAAAATTTTAATGACTGGCAAGGCGCAATTCCATTTAACTGGCGTAGTGAATAAACAAAATTATCGCTACTAGACTCATACATGTGATAATCCCAACGCTATCGAAGACAAGCCGTTAAACAACGAGCGAGAAACCGTAGGGGCAGGTGGGGCATCGTCGGTTCGTATTTTTTCGAAGATACTGTAAACACTGCCCGGTATACAGAGATGTTGAATACGTTCCGAATCCTCACCCTTCGCCGTAGTAGACATCTCCGGTCAACTTGGTTCCAACAAGACTACGTGATATGGCACAGAGCCAACAAGACCTTTGAAGTTCTTCGTAAAGCTTTTGGCAACCGCATAATTTCCAAACGCGCTCGTTTCGAATGGCCATCTTCGATCGCCTGATTTAACCCCGCCAGACTTTTACCTGTGGGATTATTTGAAGGTAAAAGTGTACTTTGACCGGCCAAGAAGCTTGGAACAGTTAAGAGATCGAATTGGAGATGAAATTTCCAGAATTCCTCCAGCAGTTACGAAAAATGTATCCAAAAGCTGGGTGAAACGCCTCGAGTCTTGTGTAGCCGCGAATGGTCATCATTTGTCCGATGTAGTATTTCATAAATAAAATTGAATAAATTTTGCTCCTTGTGTAAAATTTTCGATTTTTTTAGCAATTAGTTTGTGAGTTATTCAACATTGAAATCATTGTGAAACACCCTGTATATACAATGTTTAATACGTAGTTATTAAACTGTATTTATTTTCAGCAAAATCTAATGAAGGGTACGTTTGGAAAGTGGCTGCAGTAAATGTAATTTCATTTTTATGCACTTTTTATAACATTAACAATAAAATATAAGCCTGTATCAATGAACAGTTTAAATTTATAGATACCATTTATAATGAATTTTTCGGCATCGAATACACAAATTAAGGAAGGAACTTATATCGAAATTTTGAAAACCATTCAGGAATCATTAAAGTTCAGGTAATTTTGCTTTCACGTAGAACTACGTTACATCTATTTTACTCTAAATGACGGTTATTGCAAAATAGATGCTTTTATGATTTTAATGTTAATGAATAACAATTGTAATAAACTACAATTAGTTACGTTCTGGAAGTGCATAAGTTTATGTACCGTAAATGAATAATAAAAAAATCTGTATGTATTGTATAAGAGTAATACGTGAATTGGTTTATTTTACATTTATTCTAAAATGAAACAAGAATAGGTTAACATGCATGCAATCAAACGAACGTGTATAAATCTCTGCAGTCGTAGAAAGTTTCATTTTAATTTCATCAATAATTTTCATGATTGTTTTTCATAAAAACTGTCCTATTTAAAATCGTACAGAAAATTCGACGTGATCATCTTGCCACTGTTTTCGTAATAACTTTTGGTTTATCTTCTAATGTCATAGATTTGTCAGGAGACCACATCCAGTACAGGTAGTGACAGACTTTTGTAGCGGAAGCACAGTAACAAATTTTTAGATCACCAGAAAATATCCAAATAGAGAGGTATTCCAACTCACGTGTAATTCAGTTTAAAACGATGCATTTTATTCTATTAACTTAATAATAATGTGAATTAACAGCGTATTTTTAGGACAGACTGCTCATGCCCTATGGTAGAGCATAGTAGATAAGTGCAAAGTCATGAATTTTCCGTTGTGTTGTATTTCTAAAAGAAAACAGCAAGAAATCATGCTTTCTTAAATGGACAGTCATCCATTTACCTCTTTCCGTTAGTATACTAATTACGTGCAGTACAAACTTCTTGCCAAAGTACAGTCAGTACATGCGGACTGACAAGCCCATCGTCAGAAATTCCAAACATATTTATTTTAATTCACAACAGAGTAATTATTCGAATTTGTCAGTCAGAAATGATTCAACATTATCAAATTAATTAAAATACAAAATTCGAACCTAAAAATTCCATCGTTAACTACAATTTCTTTTATTTTATCATAAGACAAAAAACACCTTGATGCTGAGAACGTTTAAATTTAATCAAAAACAAACGTTTTCGGCCCACTCCATGAGCCATCGTCAGGCTAACTACATTCGAATACAATTTCGAACAAGCAATTTCAAATTGAAATAAACTACAAAAGAACTCACGCGCTACGCTGGATAACGTAAACTAAAACTAATATAAACAACATAGAAAATAATAAAATAAAATATGTCAATGTTACATGTGTACATTGTAAAAATCTATAGTCTATAGTTCTCTAGGCAATCCTTTTGCCGTATCTAATGTATTCCTGTGACTTTTTTAATTAAAAACTTCCAAGCTGATGGTAAAATCGCCGCATCCTTGTAATTTAAGCATTTTTTGGTTAAGCCGGACTTATAAATTTCACATTTTTCGGTTGTAGCCGCAAGTGTCGGCGAATGTATCGGTGTTAAGACCCTGGCTTCATCCCATTTCACCACGGACCCCTCAGTCTGCGCCATTTTTGCTAACGTTGTTGTGCATTTACCCTTCGCCACGTCATATCTGTGTTCCTTAATCCTTTTACTTAGGCTTCTCGTCGTGACCCCGATGTATTCTTTATCAATCTTTAACTGGTCGTTGCTGTACGGTATCGAGTACACACCTGGTTGTTCACTCGGTCTAATTGCATCTTTGTCGTTCCTTAGTAGCCTATATATCGAGGGAGCTCTTTTGTATACAATAGTGCTGTTCATGCGGCCCGCAATACCTTCCATGATCGATGATAGACGTTTATTATACGTGAATTTCGTGATACCGTTTGTCAGATCCCGTTTTTTCTTGTTTACTTTAGGATTCCTGTAAGCGGCAATCAAACGTTCAACAGTTCTTGGACCAAATCCCAACACCTTAGCCACTTGCCTGATTCTATCCAGCTCTCGCATCGTATCGAGTATGTTAGAGCAATACTGAAACGCTCTTCTAATTAAAGCTCTAAACGCTGAGAGCTTATAAGTAATAGGATCATTCGATGTTGACGGTATATACAGCGGGTCGTGTGTAGGTTTGATATACACCTTCGTATCTATTGACCCGTTCCTAAATGCAATACTAATGTCCAAAAAATGTAATTCTTCGCTACTAACTTGCTCCAAGTTCAGCTTTAGGCCATGATCGTTGGAATTCATGGCACTTAAGAATTGTTGTATTCTTGCGTGGTTCCTCCATATAACCAGCACATCGTCCACGTACCTTTTATACATGATTATGTCCTCCTTGAAGTTGTTAAGTGCGATGCGCTCCATTTTTCTTACAACTAACTCGCACAGCAAACCAGACATTGGGCTGCCCATCGGGACACCTTTCAGCTGTTTATAGACTTTACCCTCGAAAACGAAAAATATTTTTTTATTTTATCGTCGATATTGGTCACAAACAGTCCGTTTATTTTTAACTTTCTTGTTTCCTTCCGCACTTTTTGTTGCATGGAAATGATTCCCGATGAAAAGTGAATAAAAAAAAATTCCAATTATTAGAGACAAATATCGACGATAGATAAGGTTCATTTAATTAAATTTAAATAAAAATACTAAAATTGTATTGTTTTATGTTGATACAATGGAGTGACACTTGGCATACAATGGAGTACAAAAACACTTGGCATATTATACTACAATTTCTTTTATTTTATCGTCGATATTGGTCACGAACAGTCCGTTTATTTTTAACTTTCTTGTCACCTTCCGCACTTTTATTTCTTAAAAAAACGTCATTCCATTGTGTCAACATAAAACAACGTAAATTAAAACACGGTTTCATTAAAATTAAAACTAAAATTGTAGTTAACCATTTAATTTTTATGTTTCAATTTTGAATTTTAATTAATTTGTGGTCGTCAGCTCGAAGCTATAATACTTGGTTTGAGGTTTTTCTATAGATCTAATTAATATATCCCTGGAAAGCAGAAAACATTTGGTTTTGTTAACACGACAATGAATTTTAAAATTAATATTATTTTATTTGATTGTTATTTTCGTAATATTTCAAATTTGCGTAATTGCAAAATTTAATTTGTATAGAATATCTATTGGCGTTATTCTAAACAAAACTGTATATTATGAAAATGTTAAATTAAATATATAAATGCACATAACCGAGTGTTTTTTCCCTCTTCTATCGATGTAGCAACTAATTTGTCTATTAGTCAGGATTTATCACACTACAATCTAACGGCACCTTCTTTCATATAAATGAATTTTTCGAAAAAAAAAATTATTTCTTGGAAATTTAAAATTGCAAGTTTTATGAAAATGGTCTACTCCAACTGAAGAGGAAGTTAAAAGACTTCGAAATGTGCAGTTTGGATTTAATCAAAGAATAAAGAATTTCTAATCTGGTTACTTTTTTGATGGTGATGTGATAAGTCTTGATTGATAACCAAATTAGTAGTTATATTGATAGATGGGAAATATAATACAGTAATCAATAAACGAGAAGCTTTTTATAATAATAAATAAGACAAAGCTAATGACTATAATAACAATATGCGTTTATCTTCTGTTTATACCTTTTATTGTGTTTGAATATAATAGAAGTTATATGTTTTCAATGAATTTATATTTTAATACCTTAATAAGAACATTATATATTTTACCGTGTTAAGTTTACTTATTATTTATATTATTGAACTGCAAACAAGGAATTTTCAGATACGAAGTTGTTCAACCCATACCGAAAACCTTTGGAAGAAAAGAGCAAAATGGATCGTACTCTGGTGCAATTGGTCAAGTGGTTAAAAATGTAAAGTATTTATCTTATGTATTAGTGCATAATGTCGAAAACATAACAGGAATCCCAAAGACAAGGCAAATTTATCGCGAGATTCATTAGAGAAAACTTACATCTTTTATATCAATTGATACTAGAGTCTGTTAGCAACTATAGAGTATATGATATTTAAAATTCCTACCTGTTTTTCTCCAAAAATACAAAATAGATAATTATGCAGTGTCTGGTATACCTCTAATCTAAATAATTTAAATATTTAAAATCTATTAAAGTATTTTAAAAAGTAATTCGATTTTCTTTTATATTTATTTATATAGAAAGCAGATCTAGTTGCAATTCCATTATTTATTACAAGTGAAAGGTTTGAAGCAGCAGATTATTCATCGGTTGTGGTAATGAATCCGATCACTTTTGTACTGATCGAAAGACTGAAAGAAACAGTTTGGACGACAATTGCGAAACCATTTTCACTCGAGGTAGGTTTGACACTAATATAATTTGTAATTATCTAAATAAATTTGATTATTTCAATTATATTTTTAATTTTTCTAACTAAATCAGAAATTTTATTGCACATTTACGTAAAGGAATATTTAGACATTTGCCTGTTCAAAAAATCAACAAATTTCGTGACAAAAATGAATAAATGATAAGCAGAAAGTTTTGGACAGCTGATTAAAAGTTCGTGTTTTATATTCAGTTATAAAATTAAACTAGAAAAGTTTAACGGATTTTAAATTTATTATACTATTATACTGTATTATATTAAATATAAGCTTCAAAGAGTTCACGACAGATAATGATGATTAAAAATCTTTAAGTAATAAACTACCGAAAATATAAAAATATGAACAGAAATTCTTTTATTTTTCACAGTTTTCGTAAATAGTTCTCGTTAACACATTAATTTCTCCAGAGATATTTCCATTGTAATGAAAATATTTTTATAGAAGCAAACAACAAACCGAAGAAACGTCAAAATGTATGACAGATATACGTGTACATCCTTTTATTCGCAGCGAATGAAAACCTAAGATAATTACAAACAACAATTTAAATGAAATACCAAACTCACAATTTAATATAAATTATGCTTTAAAATAAAACAGGGTATTTGGAGAAACTCTATATATTCATCAGGCTATATTAATACATTTACACAACAGAAGCAGAGAAAAAAGCAGAACTAAAACTTGATTGAAGTATTTCTCTGAAAATTCCTACAATGCAATCTCATTGGCCTACCGAATTACACAGGATGATCCATTTTCATGATTTCTGATAAGTTTGTCTTTTGAATAAATATTTTAGATAAAAGCTTGTTTGCTTTATATGTAAAATTATAATATGCAATAAAAACAGAGATTCCCATTTAAAATAGTGAAATTGACCCCTTTTTTCAATGATTAAAGCACAGTCGTTGAAACTCGTACTGCCGTTTAGCGGCTTCTTGAAGCCTATTATTTGTGGTTTAGTGAAATATTTTTTGGGATGCGTATTTTTCGAGTTATTTCAGTAACTGAATTAAAATGGAAAAAAATTAGAGATAAGATAGCACTTACAGGACGCTGTATATGCTATCTTCTCTTTTTAATTTTTATCACACATACTTGTACTTTGAAGATGAGAAGGTTTATTTCAATTAAATCGATGTTTTTACTGCACTTTATTATAATAATTTACGTTCATTTTATAACAATAATTATACTTAGAGAAAAAACACTGGAATAGACTGACCAATTATAATTAAACAACTTTTTTATTATTGTTAGAAGTAAGCATCAGATTGCTTAAGAGAATTAATTAAACAGGAACACAACTGGAAGAGGTATATAGGCTTTATTGACCGTGTAGGAACCGCAGTTTGATATACATTTTCTTTTCAATCAATAAAGACTGTGGGCAATCAAGTACAAACTGTTTCATTAACGTCACTGTGAAAGTAGGCTTGGAAAAGTGTTTCTTTACAGGAGGGGGAATAGTTTTGGTCATATTTATAATACTTATCGAAATCATTTTTTTTATAAATTTCCTAAAATAATTGGACAAATGAAAAATCTTAACCTGCCAGTGTTTCATTCATTAAAACAACGGCATTTATTTTTAAGATTTGGATCTTAATCGGAATTTCAGTATTAATTTATGGATTAATCTTGTCATCAATAATCAACTTCGAACAACACTTAATTGGATCTAGAAGACGATGGTCACTAAGCAAGACTTTTTGGTATCTGTTTACAACGATAACATTTCAAGGTAAACTTAGTCTAATATAAGTAAACAAATGAACCTTTACTTTTTCTATGAAGTGAGAAGTATATTGTAATTTAGTCTTTTCTTTTCAGGGGCAGATTTAAACAATCTGAAGCGATTACCGTCAAGATTATCTGTTGGATTGTGGCTTTTGTCTCTACTAGTCCTCGGTTACAGTTACAGCGGAACATTAATATCTTTCCTAACACCACCCGTTTACGACACGGCACCGACAACATTCGGCGAATTAGCTTCTGCTGTGCAAAATGAAAAGTGGTCTTGTGGATCATCCGAGAATTCAAAATTTGTAATATTCAAAGTAAGCAAATTGATTAAAAATGCTTGGAAAATTAATTGCATAAAATATAAAATAATCAGCACTATATAAATACTGTATTAATAGATGAAACCATAGAAAGCACACGAATGTGATCAGATTAGTATAAAACGTACAAAAATTGCGGGTAGATTCTGTACAAAAATTTACGATACAAAATGATAAATAATCTATTTCATAATAGGAAAATGTAAGCTACTTAATACATAACAGAGTATGGTACTTTATGGTATTTAAACCGTGACGTTGATTATAAATTTTATTGTTTTCTGTATTCATATAGAAACTTCACCAAATATTAACTAACTTCTGTATAGTTATCAAAAACAAAATTTTCAGTATGTTATGTCAATTCGTAAGAAATTGTTTGCGATGTTATTTTATGATATGCGAAAATCTTTTTTATTGTCTCTTCTATCGAATTAATTGAAAGTTATCTGAAAATATGACTGTGACAGATTTGTATCAAATAAAATTATATTTGTCACCACATTGAGGCTGAAGAGCTTAATAACACTGCCAAAAATCAAAATTATCAATAGTTTTTAAAATTAAAACGAAGGATAAAGTGATTTAAAATTATAATTCGTATATCTATTGCGTTATTACGTATGTTAAAAGTGAATTACATCATCTTGTTTTCTTGTTCTCGGTTGGTTTTTGCAACATTTTATGCAATTTTGCGTAATTGGTAGGTGAAAATTTAATAACATGTAACGCTGTTTACTTTTTTGGAGAATCGGGACGGGTCGAAATTGGGAGTTAGTATTACATGCGAAAATAGGGATTTTGGTTTTGCATCAGTAAGTGATCGGTTTTTCGAAAAATCTTAGAAGAACGGAATGTTCTATAAATGGCGTATGAAGGACCATTCACAGATTAATGAAAGCGGTGATATTTCGCTGAAAGTGAACGAACTTGTATACCTTTCATCGAACAGAAATTTACGTCATATTTGTTTAAAAAGCTTCATAAACAGAATATAAAATCAGTCGTAGAGAATCCGTGTTGTGCTAGATTGCTTGTTTGAATTGTTAAACACAAGATCGTATTATTAACTCAATCACTTGGCTTTTGACTCCACCTTTATTTAGTTGATACGGTAACTAATTTTACACGTTTCGGGCTTTTGCCCTCATCAGTCAACTAAAAACAAGAATAGAATATACAACATTAAAATTACTTTTCAAATAAATTGCGTAAATAACTTAAAATACATATACAGTGGTGCCTCATATAACGTACTTTATCCGTTCCAGGTGCACGTCCGTTAAGTGAAACGTCCGTTATACGAAACGCATTTTTCCATAGAAATACATGTTAAAACATCTAATTCGTTCCGCAGGATAAAATAACCGTACTGTATCATTAAAAAAAATGAACAGAGGGTGCGTTCTTTTTTCCTCCGTGTAACTCTGCGCGAGCGACATCCGTTTAAAAATTCCTGCAGAACATGTTCCTAAATTCCGGTGGGAGTGGGCACCGTCGAACGGCAAAAACGGCCGCTTGTAGCAGTAGTTTACGGTGGAAAGCAACATGGCGTCCTCCATGGCTCAGATAGTTTCGTTTCCGGGTCCATTATGTAGTTTTATGAATGAAAATTTAGAAATTGTGAAAGCGCGAGTTAGCGCACTCGGTGATGTGTCTTTACGAATTTTTTTCGAATGGTAGCCGGCATTCAAATTTTTTCGTGGCTATTTTGAATGTTCTTTCAACAAATAATCCATTTTATGGTTAAATTTCACAATTGGGACCCTTCTTTTGCCTTTAAAAGCTCATATTTTAGAATTATAGGTTCCTCCATCACGATACTATCGATAGTGCGGGCGCCGCCATCTTTCTTTCTTTCACCGTCGTTCCTAAATGCCTACAAACAGCAGCGCACTCCCGTAGTAGCGGAGACCGCAGAGCGACCGCTATTAAAGAACGCACCCATAGAGCAGTCACCAATTATGCCGAAAAGTCTGTTGTTCGCAGCCAGTCCGTTTGCTCCGCAGTCACGTCAACGGCAAAACAAGAATAGGATATACAACATTAAAATTACTTTTCAAATAAATTGTGTAAATAATTTAAAATACACATATATATTTTACACGTACCAGTTTTTTGCAGAATATAAAATATTAATTGGTTTCTGGGTCGTGAAACTTACGAGCAGCAGTTTAGACAAAACATTGTCATCCAATTAGAAAAATTAGGATGGGTATTTGTTAAAATAAGTTTTGTTTTTGCACTAAAAGCATATTATCATCTTACCTCACATAAAATACTTGAAAATTTCTATATATGAATGATAAACAATAAATGGTTTGTATATCCTATAAAAATTATTTTTTTCAGTTAGATGAGAAAATATTTTTCACGAAAGTAGCTTTAAGTATTCTAAATAAATTTACTTTAATTTACATTATTAGGATATATTTTCAGGGTGTCAACTCCGGTGTTACAAAAATTTTAATGGATCATATCGATAGCAACAACAACTGGATAAATCCCGAAGAAATAATTAAAAGAATAAGAAGCGATCGATTTGCTTTCATAGACGCTAGTAATATTGTAAATAAAAAGATAATACCCGAATTGAAAGGAAGAATATTGAAGAGCACGGATTCTCTAATGACATTCAGCGAAGCATATTACTTAAGGAAGGATTTTCCGTATAAGGACGATTTGAATAAAATGTAGTATTTCAAGTCAAATTACGATCATCATTTATATGTGTGTATTATTTAAAATAGAGTATTTTTTTATATTTTCAGCGTGCGTCGTATGTTTGAGTCTGGAGTAACAGAAAACATTGAGAAGAAAACGTTTCGTAAGCGAGACAACGATGACAATGAAATCACACCGTTAGACACGACTCAGCTTTCCGGTTGCTTTTTTCTTCTCGTAGTAGGTTACTCAATAGCGTTTATTTGCCTTGTTGGAGAACGTCTAATTGCAGTCGGAGCGAGAAAGTAGTGTCATCCATCTCATTTAGCGATACTCAAATCGCGATGAAAGCATTAAATTTATTCAGAAACACAAACGTTACGGTCTCTCACCATTTCCTCTATAAAAATCACATTTAGAATATTTGTATTAATTTTACTTCAGAATATAATTACGCTTTATTCGAGTACAAATTGCACAAATAAAAACTTGTGGTGAATATGAATGCTTTGAGTAATATTGAGAATGAGCAAGACACGTGTAGATCGTATTGAGGTCGTTGTTAATAAAATCAAAATAATCAGTATAAATATGACTACATATTTCATAAAAATAATAATCGATTAAATATGTAGTGAATTTCTCGTCAGGGATTTAATATTTATCTATGACGTGTAAATAGCAAATGTAATAGATTTATAGAAGTTTTCTTCTCAATTTTCTCAAATGAATGTTAAATATTTCTCAATGTCTTTGCTATATGAATTCTCTTGTATTCAGAATTACGTAGATCGACGAAGTTAGCGTAATTACACGACTTTGAGTAAATATACTGTATACTGAATATATTAATATTAATCTAAAAGACGTCTGTAATATTTCAATAATGATATTTGTTTTAATTTGACAATTTGTTTTATAGTCAATAATTTTTCTTATTATGCGGATTATTAGTTTCCAGCGTATTGAAACCGAAACTGACATGACCTTATCTTTTAGATACCGTATGTAAACAATTATACATTAGTATGTTTGTCAACATGAAACTGAATACATGTATTGTTTACTTGAAGACTTACTGTACATATTTACGAGTTATTATTGTATAAAATCAGTAATTTGTTTATTTTAAAACGTGTGTTGCTTATTTAAATGTTAAAGAATGTAAACTTTTAAAAATTCTGATGCTATTTTGATAATTTTGTCATGTCGGCGAGATGCCAATGTAGGGAAACGGATGAGCTTTGATCAACGAGCAGAATTTCTCGCAAAATTATTATGACCGAACAAAAAACATTGTGTTAAATTACGGAATTATTTTTTGTGCGTGCCTAATATTTAATTGTATGATTTCTGTCGTACATAAAACATATTTTAATAAAATAAAATGATAAAAAAGAATTCTTACATTCGGAAACTCAGTGAGTTCCCTCGACAGCTCTGGCCTAAAGTAGCCCTTGCGATATGAGTTGTTATGTTTTTATTTTAAAGTAAAAAAACTGATTTCACTGGTATAGAAAGAATCTACAACACCAAAAGCACCCTCCCCCCTGGATACGCTCGTTACTCTGTTAAAAAACAGTGTATAATAAGCAATTAGCATTTATTTAAATATAATAATTAATACCATTAACTAATTATTAAACTTTCTTATATTGATGAGATTGGACAACGTTGTGTCCAGAATATGAAAGATTAATTAATTGTTCCGTAAATAAAGTTTAAAAAATTTGGATTAATTTTATTAAATACAGTCAGAAAATTTCACAGAGAAAACTGACTGAATAAAACATTTTTATTAATTTATTTGTATTTTTCTATCAAAACTCGAATTTTATGCCGTCTTTTTTATCTTTTTGGAGAAATTCAAAGCAATATTGGGATTCAATCTCTCGAAGTTACTGCAAAATCCGTCTTACGAGGGCAGAATATTAAATTAAATATACGTTACTTCGTAAACAGTTAAAATTGCATTTCATTTCTAAATATATTAATTAACGGTTTTTTCACGAATAAAATAATAACTGTAATAAAAATGATTTATTTATAACATTAATTCAACTAGGAAATTTAGATCCTCAATTTCATCTTTCGATTTAAGTTACAATAAGTACGTACAGTACGTATTGATTGTAAAAAACTGATTATACGATCGCTCCGAATTTATGTTTGTTGTATATCAAAATGTCTTACTCTATATATAATATTTCGATTACGATATTATAAAAATTATAAATTTTACATTTTATGTGAAGTGTGTTGTAATCATCGTTATTATAATAGACCATCATAATATAATACAGGATGAGCTAACTTACCACGAGGTTTAAAAACTAATATATTTTCCTTTTTTAAGTTTCCGATTGTTTTATTTTTTAATTATTTTCACAGTATGTTATATTTATTTAATTACACTTTAAAAATGACGCATCTTAAATGTCTACCACTTTAATTTAAGTCTATTAAAATAATAATTTTTTAATTTCTACGATCTCTAAGAATATAGAAGTACAGGTATATCTCAAGTTACGTCGCTCTCGAGTTACGTCGTTCCCGATTATACGTCGTTTGTCAAAAAAGTATATGGAAAAATAAAAATCAAGTTTAAGTCAGTTTATTCGACTTTAAATCCGTCCGCCATAAACATTGAAGTCGTAATATGACTAGAAAAGCGTTGAAAGCACAAAAAATCATATTAAAATATGTACATTTACAGTAAATGTTAATATAATCATAAATCCTAGGAAACGAACCATGAAAACATCTGTGTTTCTGTGTTGTCGTCTTATTTAGCGGTCTTTAAATGCTCATCATTGGCGTTTCCTCCATTATTGGCGTTTAGTTACGACGTAAGTCGAAACTACGACTTACGTCGTAACTACACAAGTAAATTCGACTTTAATTTAAGTCTATTAAAATAATAATTTTTTAATTTCTACGATCTCTAAGAATATAGAAGTATACGGACAAGTGGATAACAATGTGGCATTAATAGATCCAAAAAATGCATTCATTTCGTAATTCATATAAATACTTGTTAAGTCATTACTTACTTTCTTAATTATTTCGTAATTTTGTTTTTAATATTATTGCTTTACTTGTATATACGTTTTATGAGCTATTTATATATTTTCGTGTGTATTTTAACGAGTGTCTCTCCTGTTTGTTGCATCGGGTGTGGACCAGATCACTTTACTGCCCGGAGCAAGGGTGACCACTTGCTCCTGGCAGTAAACAAGTTGGTCGGATGATCGGCAAACGCAAATGAAGGCTTCACTCTCATCCGATCAAAGCTGACCTGGGTGAAAGTTGTTCGTGAAAGGAAAATTTGTAATTGATCGAAAGTTTCCGTCCAAAAAATTCTTACATCGCGGATCGAACGAGAGAGAAGAGAAAAGGGCTCGAGACTGGTAACACGGAAGTCTCAGACACTTAGAAGACCCACTGAGATTAGAGAGAGCATACTCCTCAAGGAAGGGTAAGTGCTGAGACCGGACAAATCGGACGAATTATATTACAGTAGTTAACAAACAGCAGTTTATTTATTTGTAAAAAGGGCTGGCAGAATTACAATTTAATAAAAAGTAAAAGAACATTACAGATGGATACTAGTCCAATCTTCACTGCTTGCCATGTCCAATCACCAGGAACAACTATTTTCATTGCAGAGACAACCTTTCTTTAGAGGCTATGCCTCTGCACAAATATGTAAAACAGTTTAAAATTTCCACAAGTGATAATCCCAACACAATTAAAAATATAATATTTCTTTGTAAAAAGGGACATTTTAGACTGTTTTACATATTTGTGCAGAAGCATAGCCTCTAAAGAAAGGTTGTCTCTGCAATGGAAATAGTTGTTCCTGGTGATTAACATGGCAAGCAGTGAAGATTGGACTAGTAACCATCTGTAATGTTTTTTTTACATTTTATTGAAGCAGTTTATTTAATTTTCAGAATTTTAGTTACATTTAAGATAGACATGGTGGTGTTTAAATTGAAGTGATGTTTTCTGATCTTCATTGAAAGTGCACTGTGAAGAACGATGAAATAGTTTCTAATTGGAAAATGTATTTTCAGCAAGAAATCCTCTCAGTAATACTTTTTTTGTTAACTTTGCAATCAGCAATTCTGAAATTAACGAAGAAAACGATAATGCATATCCAATAAGCAGTAAAATGAAAGCGCCGCCGAGTTCTTCTAATTTTAAGGGATGTATTGCTTGAACTGGAATTTCCTCGTCAGCGTCATTTTTAAGTCCATAAATTTTGTCAGTAACACCAGTTGAAATCCAATTCGATATTCTTGAAAAAATTAAATGGAAAAATATTTTAAGGATTAAGAATATCATTTGTAAAATAAATATTAAAATTACAAACAAATCTTACATTGTGTTTAGTTCCCTCTTGTAACTAAATTCTTTGTTCATCGCAAACGCTGAACTAAATATTAGAAGTGTATCGTCAGAAATAAAAACATTTCCGCGTAGCTGTTGTTTTAATTTTTTCAGTTTAGACTTCGTTGATATAATAGCAAGTCTCCGGTTCTGTAAATGTCTGACGACAACATCCATTTCAGTGAAATAATTATTATTAAATGTAAGGTGCTCTTTTAATATCGACCCATCTTCTGTTTTCGATTCCTACAAAATACGATATGTCAACTCTGCAGATTTATAAATGTCAAAAAAATATATAAGTTATTTAAATTTCCTTAGTTATAGGGTAGCTGGTCTTATTACTTTTAACTCTGTAATCCTTTCATTTCCGGTATAGTATTTCATACTGAAAACAAATATCCAATGAAGCAACTACGTACAATTTATTCCTAAATTTTTTACCCAATCCCCATATTATTAAGACGTATTTAAAATTATAAACACTGGATACGTAGTTGTACCTGGAATGGACTTTCACCTATGGTTGTTTTTATATGAACGTATATACGGCACTGACTAAAAGTTGAGAATTTACGTCGGCCTGAAATGCACACGTAGAAACATGTGAATAATAAATTGTATGTGGTTAAACCATTGAATATTTTTTTCTGTATGAAGTAATATATTTGATATAAAACGATTATAGAGTTAACACTAATATATATTTAAATGTTTCATATAAACATTTCGTAACAGATGCGTATAAATCTAATGTTATTCTGAGTATGTTAATGTAATTGTTATCAGATTCGTTTTTTATGTTTTAAAATTATTGAAGAAAAAACACAAAGAACTTATGGCTTTTGAAGTAAAAATCAGATTAATGCAAAAACATTGTGAACTAAGAAGCACGCAATAAATGTAGACACTTGAACGCTGTAAGACTAGTTGTTAAAAAGGGGATAATTAATCCATAAGCCATTATATAATATTTTTTTGTATTTTTAGTAAATGTTCGGCAGAAATGAATAAAATCTGATAGAAGAGAATTAATGAAAAAAGAATAAATTAAAATTGTTAAACTAAAACATTATTCGGCAAATCATCAGAAATTCTCATGAAAAGTTTTATTATGACATATCTCAAAGATAAGAAATGATTAAAACTCTAAGTACACTTCAATATACTTCTTCTTCTTCGGGGGTAGTTGGACGCTAGCTACGGGTCTTTCGGGTCCCGTAGATGTTTGTAGAATAGAGCAGTAATGTGACTTCTAGTAGCGTTACATTTTAGTGGACTCCTTGAATTAAGTATTCAGAGCCTCCTGGCAGGTGGTGAGAGTGGTGAGATTAAGGTAATCGGAGAACTGTGTATTGTTTTGTGTATGAAGTGAGTAATCGCATAGAATTTTATGCCGTACAGCGTTGAATTTGGTATAGTAATCGTGGCGATGGGAGGTTGTGTCGATCTGATCAGGTGCATGTGACTACAGTTATGGGAACTTTTGATTTTCCAAGTAATTAGTAAGTAACGAGTTGGTCCTGGCATAGTTGACTAAAACGTTTATGTAACGATCGTTAATGGTAGGTAAGCTGTAGGGTTTATCAAACTGGATCCCGGTTGTTTTTTTAACCCGGGAAATATCCCGGGAAATTTTTCTCATCCCAGGAAATCCCAGAAATTTCTTAAAAGTTCACTTTTTTCTTATTTTGTATTAAAGTTGAGGCAATTTTGCAAATAGAAAGCATAATTAACTCATAAACTGTCAGAATACATTTCTATTTATTAATTTTAAACCTACTTATTAGTTTTTTTAAATTTTTGCTCGTTATGGCATGTCACAAATGGTCAATAATCAATACGTAGCTTATTTTTAGCAGGACTCTAAAAATTCTTTACTTGTGACAACCTGTAATATCTGACCTAATTTTGTTTATGCTGTATTAATTTTTAACCGTGCTCAGTAGCTTCAATAAATGCGTAACGCCAGGTTGTGCAAATTGGGCAACGATACAGACGAGTACGAAATCTGCAAGTACGAAATTTTTCTTCATAAACCTGATTATTAAAGCTAAACGAACTGCCGAATTATCGGGCTATGAGCTTGATGCCGCTATTAAAGCAGTCGAGGTAGACAAATCAAGAATACTAGAAAGCAAAAGAAGTACTACAATCTCGAAAGCGAAATAGAAATCTTCCAGATTACAGGTGAATAAACACATAACATCTGTCTTCTCTTAAATACATTAAACACAATTTTACTCACATTAATTGAATCAGAAAAGACATTCTCGGAAGCAGGACTTTCATTAGATAAATAAGAAATAGATCGAGTAATTGACCATCTTTTCTTTTTAAAATCTTATTATAAAAATTTACAATAATATTTTGTATTATGTTTTATTTAAAAAAACGAAAATTACCCTTTTAGTCGGTTCCTTTTTTTTTCTAATTTTCAACTTAATTCAAAGCATTTTGTTGTTGTTTCTGTTGTATGCAGTTTCCAGCAAACTTTAATAAATTTTTAAATTTGTGAAAGTTTCTACGTAATTCAAAGGTAATTTTAAATATATATCTTAAACAAAGATTAAATAGCATGCAGAACGTACTATATTTCTTTAAAGAATGAAAATTAATTATATCATTTGATTCTAAGATATATTGTATATCTTAAAAATAATTAATTTTATCCCGGGGAAAGCAAAAGACTAGAAAATGAAAAACTCTAGTAAGCTGGTATGTGAACTGTCGTAGAGCCAAGGGTAGTTAGTAAGGTTGGATAGTGGTTCCAGTTTTCTTCCATGGTGTGATGATGGTCAGAGTTTATGATTGCAAGGAGATCTTTGGGGGTTATGTAATTGGAGTTAACAGAGTTAGGCAGATTACTTTTCGCGACAGCGTCAGCTTTTTCCTTAAAGTCGATACCTAGGTGGGCAGGAGTCCAGACGAGGTGTATATGCTTATCATGACTGTAGTGGATGTGTAGGTGGTTGTGGCTGGGAATGATAGTAGGAGAGTTGACGTTAAATTTTAAGGCGAAGAGGATGAATTTAGAATTGGTGCATGATGCGGATGGCAGTAGCATAAGTGATGGCCTGTAGGATGGCATAGCCTTCAGCAGTAAAGATGGTGGAGTCAAGGTGAAAAGTGTAGTGAGCCGTAACATTGTGGGTATCTTTGATATACGCAGCAGTGACCGTATGACGTTTTTTGAAGCCATCGATGGCAATGAAAGTTAAAGCAGAGTAGTCGCTACACCAGATATTGAAATATTGACGGATTCAGTTGCTAGGACTGTTTGAATGCTGGAAATCTTAATTGTCGATTGAGATGTGAATAAGGACTTTAACCAAAATGGCTCTAGAGGGATAGTGAATATGATGTAAAATTTCGAGAAAGAGGCGGTAGTTGTTCGCCTTTTTTTAGGTAATTGCTGTACTGTTTGATGAGGTTTTTTGGAAGCAGAGCAGATCGTAGTGCTTTTAGCAGCCCAAAGGGTAACAATGTTGTTGGTTGTGAAAGGAAGACCTAGACGCAATTTAAGATATCGAGTTTGGATGGAATCGAGGGCTTTTGTTTGGGTGGAAGTAAGGGACGCAACGGTAGAAATTGTGTAGGTCAGCGATTCCCAAACCGGGGTACGCGTACCGCTGGGATATGCGATAGGTTGTTTAGGAATACAGACAAAAGTTAATATATTATTTTTTCTGCCATAATAACTATGTATCACAAATTAATAATATTAAAAAATTATTAGGTAAAAAATGTTCCTTGCAACAATCACAAACTGTATTATATATTTAAAAATACAAAAATAGAAATAAAAACTTATGCTGCCGATTGTACAATGCAACAGAACAATAAATGTTGCGCAGGGAGTCAATGGTAGTGGGGATACCATTATGTGTGATTGGTGATTATTCTACGGACTTTTGATGGTGGGGTGTGTTACCGTTATTATTATTATCTCTCAACAATATCCCCACGTGTTGTTTGAAAAAAGTATTTTTTTGTTTATAAAAAGTACTTTTTATTGTTAGCAAGGAAAAGGCATAGCTAATTTCTCTAGATTTTCTCTACAAGCGGTAATTTTTTTCATTATTTATTCAGTATTTTTATTAATTTTTTATTGACAAGACTATGTCTTGTTTATAAAATCGTACTGCCTGCTGTGTTATCAGCTTAGAGGTATGAAGGAGTACAGTACATGCCAGAAGTTGCAATTTGACACAAAGTATTAGCTGCCCAAATCATGCACGCATTAAAAAAAACTAGACTTGTACATAATCAGGGGACCGAGAACTGAGTCAAAATAAAATTCAAAATGGCGACACTCTCTACAAACAGGCAGAGATTTGAGATGCATCGCTCGTTGGAAAGTTGAAATGCCACGGGGTACGCTAATGAATAAAGGTTGGAAACCGCTGGTGTAGGTTATAACACTACCGATGATGGTATCCGCTATTGTGAGGAGACGTTTAGGGGAACGTCTCCTCACGATAGTTTTTTTGCACCATGTTTCTTATTGCAGAAAATTTTGAAAATGATAAGTAGACATTTACATTTTTTGCATAGATATTGAATGTGGGCAGTCCAAATTAACGTATTAGTGATAAAGGTGCTAAGGAGTTTAACACTGCGGATGACAGGGAGGATTTGACCTTGAATGGTGAGATTCTAGGTATATAGCGAATTGTAGGGGATGGAGAGAATAGCGCATTTCTGCGGTTGACAAACAATTTCATTGAGGTCGACCCAAACAGCAAAGGAGTTAAAGAAGTGATTTGTGTGATACCGCAGATCATTAGGGATGTTGGCATGTATAATCGCTGTAATATCGTCGGCATAAACGTGCATATGTGTATGTGGATTTTCAAAGAGAAAGACGTCATGCATGAAAATGGCAAAAATGAAAAGGGAGATGACACTACTTTGCAGGATACCTTTAGAAAGGATGTGCTTGGAAGACATGCGACCCCCTCCATTTTACAGTACAGTAGAAACATCGATAATCTGAATGTCGATCAACTGCAACATCAATTAACGGAAAGATTTCCAGTTGGAAAATTTAAATTTCCGCTAGTGCTGTGGCACTGCAGTCTTTGGCTATGTTTTGGGCTAGTCCAATATTATTTTTGTTGGTGTGCGTGTATTAGCTGGCAGCACTGGCGTGACCATGAGAGGGTACTTAAGGACATGCCAGGATTTGAACGAATTTCAATATCCGATAGGTTAATATATTTTATCGTACATAATCGGTTATCCGAAAAACTCCAGACTGAATCGATTCTGGTAATCGATGCTCTACTGCAGCGATTCTCAACCTTCTTATCTCCGCGACCCCCAAAAGGGAATTTAAATAAAATTAATATTTCATAACCCCACCCAAAGGAATAATAACAGTAAGCCTTACTATTACTAATTGAATTTTGACTGTAATTATAAATGTAAATTTTTTAAAATATTATATAATTACATTGCACTAATTTTATACATTAAGAAAATACCGACAGTATAAAAAATGTAATACAACTATTCCTATTATTTTATGTCGCTGCATTTATAGTGACGGGTATGAACATGCATGTATGACGTGTACATACATGAGCAATTTACAAGTTCCAACTTGATGTGTACGTGCTCTTTGTAATTTGATCCACGTATGGAGAAAATTTTAAATGAAAAACAAATGCAACCATCACATTAATTTCTTTTCTTTACATGTGTACTTGTTGTAAGTGAAACGTTTATAAGTTTATAATAAATGATTTTTTCTCATAAAATGATTTCATTATTGTCTCGCGACCCCTTTTAATATCACCGCGACCCCCAGGTTGAGAAACATTGCACTACTGTATTTTCCTAATTGTACTATTGTGGTTTTTTCAACATCGCTTTATTCGTCATACCGGATAACTTGACACATTTTCCCTTCTTGGGATGTCGAATTATGCAGACTCGACTGTATATGCTAGTTATTTTATCAATTATATAGCGTATTAAGTCTTATAGAAAAATGTTTTCCAAATTATTTTCTACATATATATATTTATCTGTATTATCTATCTGTATATTATATATCTGTATAATCTATCTGTGGTTAATGTGAGCTTTCGTATACAAAATGGCGGCACTTCCGATAATCACGAATGCAATGACTAAATGACCTACGAAGTAGAGGGAGCTGTTGACGATTTTGTCGTGTTATGCAAATTAATTTTTGATACGTCCGTTCTGAGGAGACACGGTAGGAGAATTGTACATTTTGCGTTAATACTTTTTTTGAGTTTTTGTATAACTCCTAATTTTTCAATTTATTTATTTATTAATAGTAATTTGTTAAAAATGGGATCGTTTAATATTGATTCCTAGCATTTTGGGCTGAATGCACCTCTCAAT
The DNA here is from genome assembly GCF_030686945.1 of Centruroides vittatus. NCBI lineage: Eukaryota > Metazoa > Arthropoda > Arachnida > Scorpiones > Buthidae > Centruroides > Centruroides vittatus. The sequence continues at coordinate 2,044,536 of NW_027122212.1, forward strand.
CGTTTTTTCAATTGTTCGAATCCGACTTTTCCGAATTGGGTATTGATACTCGAATTGATAAAGGTTTTAAATTAGCAGTAACGTTAGGAATACAGCACGTACAGGATGTGTCTAAAAAGTTTTCTAATTTATGTAAAATAATCTATCGAATTGACAGAGAATCATGTGTTATGCGATGCAAAACATGTAGAAGCAATTCTTCAGCTTTTGAGGGAACGTTTAAAGGAAAATGCGGCAAAATCTCATGGAATCGAATTTTTTCGTTTATGTGGCATTACATTGGATTAGACTGTTCTACTACAACTGCTACCTTAGCCTCAGGCATTTCTAATCGAGCTGGAATAGACTGGTCAAACCACATCCGTTTTGTAATGATGGTTGCTATGCATAATTTAACTACATTTAAAATTGGCGGGCCAAACAAAACTGTAGAAATAGACGAAACAGTCATATGCAAACGCAAATATGAAAAAGGACGGAAGTTGAAAAGTACGAAATGGGTTGTCGGTGGAATATGCAGAGAAGACAGGAACTGCTTTATTTGTCAAGTGAACGATCGCTCCGAAATCACTTTAAACTGGATAATTTCTAAATTTGTTAACTCAGGGAGTACAGTCCTGACCGACGAGTGGAAAGGCTATATGCATATAGAAGATCTGCACGGAATCGATATTGAACATAGAACAGTCAACCGTTCAGAAAATTTCGTTAATCCAACTACTGGCGATCACACCCTAAATATTAAAGACTCTGGGGGTATTTAAAAAATAAAAAAAATCTGCCGAAACATTATACCGACGATCTATCTGATTCGTGCATGTATGCATTTATGTACCTGTACAAGAAGATTTTTAAATTGGCCATGTAAGAAACCCGGCGAAAGGTTTTATATATTCTTACAACATTTAAGAAAGATCTTTCCGGGATCTGGCAGATTTCCCGAATGGAAAGAACCGGAGACCGTTCCGGCCGCTCCTGTTTGTACTAATAAAAAAAAGTGAAAAAGGAAACATGCAAGAAATGCGATGTTACAAAAAAAGCGAAAAAACCACTAAGAAGAAACGAAATCAGACCGGTCTGTCAGAATCAACTGTTGTAGAAAATAAGCGTCCGAAAAAGGGAAAAGAAGCATCTTAATGTAAGTAAATCTGTTTTTTCAATTTAATAATTACCTTTTTACATAAAATAGATTTAAAATAGGGATTTAGTGTCTAATAATCCGCGAGGCCTAATTTGCATAAATATTTTTGCCGATAGTCGTAATCAAAATGGCGGCCGGAAATGACGCCATTTTGTTATACCTAAGCTCACATTAACCCTATCTGTATTATGTATTCAGATTTCAATATTTGTACATTTAAAATTTAAAGTGAAAAAATTGATGTTAAAAGAATTTTCACTGTCTACCATAATATAATAGGAGTAATATTTAGGAAAATTTTTCTAAATCATTGATAATACAGAGTTAGCTATATTAAATCTTATTAATATGTTCTAAATTTCTAGGTTTCTTAATAAATGCTCGATTTATAAAATTAGAGAAAAATGTCTTAATATATACAATTTTCCAAATATTTTATATACAAAAGCAAACAGAATTTTTTTTTCTGTTTTCCTCTGTAATTTCTGTTATTGCTTTGAGAATTACTAGTGGTGAGCGTGACTAGTTATGACAGTTTTTACTATTAACTATATAATGTGTATACTACATGCACTTCTAAAATAAATTCATATGGATTGTATACACTGTTGTTACCCACATTATATAAGCATAAAACCTTTAACCATGCTTTAAATAGTTTAAAGTGATTTATTATTTTCTACAAGTGTACGACTTGTCACAATATGCCCAATCATGGGGCATGTTGTGACACGCATGGGACAAGTAGTGAGATAAATGCAAAAGGCTTACAAAGTCCAAACAATAACGGGGAGAAGGCTTTTACTTAAAACTTGTAGTCAGATAAAAGAACCCAAGAATATAACAACGTATTGTGAATTTATTTGGAATATTTTTCCTATTATAATGTATATACAATGCCTCCATAATACTGCAGTTAAAGAAAGTTAACTTTGACTGGGCAAGATCTATAAATCCACACATTGGTGACAATCGAGAGGGGTTCGACTTATTCGGCACCCCCCCCCGATTTCACATAACCATCTTTACTTTTCTCGTGTGTTTTAGATTGACAATGAATACAAACATGATAAGAATCATTGTTGATACAGTTTATGTGAATTTAACAGCATCAGGATAGGAGACGTTAGTGACACATCAAAGTACAGACATTCTATAGACATTGAAGAGTCTTGTAAAATACACCTTCTTTACTATTCCTTACTCACTCTTACGTAGTGTTATAAGACTGCTTTTGCTCTCTCCGTTTACCCGTTGTAATTATGCACCATTTCTGCAGAAGAAATTGGATATTAAACGCAGATTAACAGAGTTCGTATAACAGAAAAATAATTTTTTCCTTCGTTGTGTGTCACAACTAGCTCCATCTGCCGTTTTCTAAAATTCTGTCTCTGTAACTACGACAAATTCGTATTGCCATCACAGCATTCTGTACACTAATGTCCAAAGGACTGTTGCCCATAGATATAAAATTAAAGGGGGTTTGCCAAACAATAATGAAATCATTTCATGAAAAAAAAATCATTTATTATAAACTTATAAACATTTTACTTTCAATAAATACACATGTAAAGAAAAAAGAAATTAATGTGATGGTTGCATTTGTTTTTCATTTAAAATTTTCTCCATACGTAAATCTAGGTTAGAAACACACAAAAGCAAATTGTTTTGGAGTGATAAAAGGCGATTGTATGGGATTTAGACATCTTAGTTACTCGTAATGCTATGAGAAAAGATGCTTCGAGTACACATTTATCAGTATTGCTTAACTTACAAATAGAAGTTTGTTGATTCCTCAAGGTATGTAATTTTCTTTCAAAAAATTCCACGGGTTTGTTATTATAAGCCGGATGTTTACTTTCCAAGTGTCAAACTAATTTTGATGGCTTCATGCTTTCATCGGAGAGAACTTGAGAACAAACAACGCACTGTGGCTTTTCATCCAATGAGGTGAAACCATGATTTAAATAACTGTCATTGTACAACCTTGTCTTTTTAGCAACCAATTCATTAGATGTAGATGGCTCACTTCGTTCTTACAGAAATTTATCCATTTCGCATTAACAATTTTAAAAAAAATTCAGTTTAACGGTTGACCGCACACTAAAATAAAAGCACCCTTCGCATTCGAAACTTAACTGAAGTGGCGCAATAGCCAGCGCCTCTTTTATACTAGTGACTGCATGACTTGTTCAAACGCATCCATATGCATGTTCAAACATGCTCTCACAGTGAGTATTATTGAAGATCAAATTATAAAGAGAACGTACACATCAAGTTAGAACTTTTAAATTATTTATGTATGTACACGTCATACATGCATGTTCATACTTGTCGCTATAAATGCAGCGACATAAAATAATAGGAATAGTTGTATTACATTTTTTATACTGTCCGTATTTTCTTGATGTATAAAATTAGTGCAATGTGATTATATAATATTTTTAAAAAATTTACATTTATAATTACAGTCAAAATTTAATTAGTAATAGTAAGGCTTATTGTTATTATACCTTTGGGTGGGGGTCGCAAAATATTAATTTTATTTATATGTACTATTTGAGGGTCGCAGAGCTAAAAAGGTTGAGAATCGCTGCAGAGGTGCAATGTGCTTTTCTGATCATCCTTCACTGGCGCTAAAGTTGATTTCTACTCCAAGTACCCCAGCAATTTCCACCGCCATTATTTTCAGTATCGGTCCCGAAACAGGAAGATTCGACGAACGTGAATTTGTTTTAGCCAACGTACGAGAGCATCTTCGACATCTTTGTACGGCGACTTTCCCTGGCGTTTTCGAGACAAAAACCAAGAAAACGTTTCTTAATTTCCCTTTTTATCTTCAGAATTCCCACCAATGTTCGGAAGTATTTTTTGTTTTGCAAATTCAGCTTGCGAAGTTTTCTTACATTCAAATTCAGACAAAAGTTCGTACTTTTCTTTCAGCCTAAGCGTTGTTAGCTTTCGGACACTCATTTCTAACAGAAATGTGAAACACTTGCTACAAATAACACTTGACTTCAGAAAATGCAAAATCGGATACTGCGGTGACGTTGATATAGATTGTATATTATCTGTTATTATTTTACGTATAAAAATACATAAGATGTTAAGGCCTTTTTATTAATATGTATATATTAATAAATGAGTCGACTCCCCTTTTGAAAAAAAGTCATTTTTTTCAGGAGGGGAGTCAACTTTTCAGACTTTTAAACGAGTGTGGGACTGAAAAAGTATGTCCATTTATCCATTGGTAACGAGTTAAACGGTGTGCTAGTTAACCAGATTTTTTTTTTAACATTAATGCTTAGGTAAATGGAAATATTTTGTCTAAGTAAAGAATTTCGAAAAAGAACAGAAATATTTTGTATCGAACGATTTTTAAGTGCTTGTTTAAAATACACTAGGTATTTTAAAAAAGCGTTAAGGAACCAATATGCTAAGGGTAGATTGTTTTAATCTACCGTTAAAAACATTACAGTAAGTCCTCTACTTACGAACTTAATCCGTTCGTCGCGGTCGTTTGCAAGTCGAAAAGTTCGTAACTCGAAAAGACGATGTTTGGCGCAAAAACTCAAATACAACGTTGTTTTTACAATTATGTAATGTTTAGGCTACTTGAATAATGTTGAATTAAGACTGTTAAAGGGAAGTATAAATTCAAATCAATCACATGTACAGTACATTATTTATTAAAATTACTCATTTCTTTCCCGTAAAACTTCAAACAATAAATTTGACTATACATAAAAAATAACCAACTTCATTTTAACCCGCCATCTGTCGGCTTTGTTCGTAACTTCGAAAGTTCGTAAGTCGAATGTTCGTAAGTAGAGTACTGCCTGTATAAGCAAACACAATTGATCAACTATATAATTGATATTATTAGAGAGGCTGCGGCGGATGTTTTCAACGCGAAAAACGTGTAAGTCGGACGTTCAGCGCCGCCTTCCTGTAAGCCTAGAAGTTTGACCAATAGGGTTTGGACACGTCGACTGTACGTTTCATATGTCAATTGTCAAACTTCTAGGCTTACAGTGCGGCCGACGTTTTCAATGCGAAAACGTGAATGTCTGACGTTCACGTTGAAAACTTAGTTTCGCAAAATCGCTCTTACCATTAAAAAGGTTCTAACAGCAACATTTGCATATATCCCACATTCGTAATCTCCGTTTTTCACGGCAGATGCCAGTTGGTGAAAAGTTTTCGGTATTGACTGTTCTTCAGAAGCAGTAAGGAAGGACACCAAACATCCGCTATAGCTGGATAATAATACCAAAACTGCTAATAACCAACTTCCAATCGTTAATCGAAGTGAATAGTGATTAACTTGGCTTAAAATATTACTTTCTGCAATGCATAACGACAAGGAATTATCTCTCAATGTCAATTATTTAATATCTTAAATAAGTAAACTTACCTTGATTACTCAACGTGGAAAACAGAAACCAAAATATTTTTCTGAACGATAATCCAAAGGCTTTTCCGATTATTTTGTAATAAGCGCGGATCATAAAATACAATGCAAATCCAGAAGTGATAAAAGATGCAAAGATTAACAGCCAAACCTTTAAGATAAAATTTCGGATTCATTTTATTGTTAAATTTTGGATTAATTTTACAAATATTTATTTACCTGAAAGGAAAACGGTCGGAAGAGGGCATTCCAACTAAATTTCATTTTTGGAACCAATAAGAGAAAAGTGTTTGGGTGCGTGGACACAGCTGTAGAAAAATCGGATACCTGAATTCGATCGTAAGTAAGAAAGATACGCTTGAAAAGGATATCCGCTTCCTATAAAGAAAATGTGCGCCGAAGATTTAAAAATTGATTTAAAAGTAAATTATTTTGAAAAATTTCATATTCATCAGAAGTAACATAATAATTTTATGCTTCTTAGTGTTTTTAAATATATTCTTACAAGTATAATTATATACAGAGTTATACCCATTGTACTACAAAATTGAAATGTAGAGCTGATTGAATAATTTACGATCATCACTCACCGTTTTGATCAGAATCTACCGATGTGAACAACTTGCCACACGTAAGTCCCAACTCAGCGCTGTTGTGTCCAACTTTTGACGGTCTTGTGACCCCTTTCCCACGTTAAGGAGATAAAAAGTGAGAGTCACCGTAACAGGAAGTTTTATCGGGAAATCGTGCGCATCCTGTCTCCCGGGCCTCCATACGTCAGACTGGACCCAAGAATAGGAGAAGCCACCCGTTGGAAGAACATCCACGACAATGACCCTTCCATACAACGAAGTTCGTCGAAACGACTCTCCGCTATGCATAAGAGAGGTATTTAGGGGGCTAAAAATTTGTAAACTCTCTCCGCGAGCAAACCGTTAGAAGTAGAACGAGCACGCGTTTCGCGAGCTACCTAAAACTATCTGGCTCTCCTCCCGATAGAAGTATTTGTACCTGTATTTAATCGCCTATTTAACCGCATGTATCTAACCTGTATATCATACTTTTAGTTATAGAATAAACGCTGTGTTATGTTAAAACCTGTCTCCTGTCCAACTAAATTTCATTTTTGGAACCAATAAGAGAAAAGTGTTTGGGTGCGTGGACACAGCTGTAGAAAAATCGGATACCTGAATTCGATCGTAAGTAAGAAAGATACGCTTGAAAAGGATATCCGCTTCCTATAAAGAAAATGTGCGCCGAAGATTTAAAAATTGATTTAAAAGTAAATTATTTTGAAAAATTTCATATTCATCAGAAGTAACATAATAATTTTATGCTTCTTAGTGTTTTTAAATATATTCTTACAAGTATAATTATATACAGAGTTATACCCATTGTACTACAAAATTTAAATTGTAGAGCTGATTAAATAATTTAACGATATAACGTAACTTATTTTTCAGTTTATTTACCGATTTAACAACTTGTCCAAAACATCCGGTATATTCACCAAGTTCGTTTCTTCCTATAACCTTATCTTGTATCGGCTTGGCTACTTCATAACTAGAAATAAATACATTAGAAATACTTTGTTTATTCAGTATGGTCTGTACTAATATTAAATATATGTTAATATGTTAATATCTTTTACAATCATCATATTTGAAAAATGGTGAATAATGTATTGCCAACCATTATAATTGTTTTTCTGCATTACACGAAAGATTCAAATATACCGAGTTGTCTGGAAGTCGTTTTAACATTTAAACCTTTAATAAATTTTCGTTTGTTAATTTATTATATATATATTTTTTGATGTATTATACTAAAGAAAATTGAAGTTTTAAAATTATATTATACTTTAATTTTCTGTAGTTTAATACATCAAATATATATATATATTTGATGTATTAAACTACAGAAAATTAAAGTTTTAAACCTAGGGTAACATTAACCGATAATTGATATAACTTGAATGTTGCCAATCCGAGTGGACCCTTCTGTTGCATCCTCCATAATAGCATCTCGAGATATTTTCACTCGAATGTCTTTCTTAATATTACTTTAAATCTACTGGATAATCCGGAGACTAACTTATCCTCGTTACTTCGATTCATCTGAAAGAAAAAAGTGCTGGTTTTGTGGGATATTTGTATCGTACGTGTGTGTGTATGTTTTATAGGTTAGAAAGACAGTGCGATGATTTCGAAAATAAAAGACAAGGTTATTTTTATGCATCTTTCGACAATTGTAACAAACTTTCTAGCAAACATATTTATAAAACACGAATAAAGTGTAAAGCGACTTATATGCACCGTCTATATGTATATTTCCATTTTCGTCGATATTAATATAGTTGTTTAAATGGGCTTTTACTATGTTATTTCAAAATAAAATGTAAATTTTAAACGAACTCTATAAACTTTTATTACATAAATTTGTAGGTCTATTACAATTGTAATTAAGTCCACGGTATTTCTGAAAACAAAATTTTATTTTCTTGAATATTTTGTATACTAAATAATTCCCAAATCTTGAGAATGAAAAACAAATTGAAATAAACATTTTAATTGCTGCTAAAAAATTACATAAACTGAATGACAAATTAGGAGAAATTAGAAAAAATTAGGAGACACAATGATGAGAGAAACATTATCAAGTTAGAAACAATACCTAGTATATGAAATTTACACGTTCGAATTTTATTCGTATAACACAAGCAGGATGTTGGAAAAATAACGCACCATAGGAGCGCCTAAGGAAGTGAGAATGCAGCGCAACATGCACGATATGCATGTTGCGCTCAATTGTTATGTTATTATGCGCAATTATGCGAAAATGTAACGTAAAATGTAAGAATAACAACATTTCTACCGCATACGTACAATACTGATTAAGCAATAACTAGTAGGTTGTTTTAAATCGCAAACATTTTAATTCAAAATAAAATTACATGATAATTTCATGTTTCATTTTTTTGGAATGAAGGAAAAGAAAAGTTCTCTCTTAAACTTCAAGAGAAATTGAGTTATTAAGAGCTATATCTGAGAGTAGTGATTCAATAACATCTATAGAAAACTGCAAATGATTTCGGCAGTTAAGGATACCGCCAGTAAAATAATAAAAAAAAACCCTAAAACTTGTTGGTCAAGTAATTATTCGGTTAACACTACCGATGTTGCCCGTTCTTCACGAGCAAGCAAAGCGAATTTTCCTGCGCATGCGAACAGTACGGTCTTGTTGAACTCCACAAATATTTCCTCAAAGTTTATCATTTCCTTCTAGTCTTTAAAAATAAGATCTTTGACGATGACGTTGACACTTGTACTTGTGGGTTCACCGGGAGGTCAGACAGCGTCAGACCTCCTTTTTTCTCGGTTAACAGGTCGGTAAAACCTGCCCCACTGTCAAGGATGGCTGTCCAGTCTGGAACTAATTACTTGTCAGGTCGAGTGGAGGAGGAGAGGGGGCTCGTTGATAAGACAGAGGCGAGATTCGAATAAACGACACCAGTTGAAATAACAAACAGAATTTATTACGAGACAAGAAAGAACAGTTACACCGAATAACATTGACAGAGATAGTACGTATGAAATTAGGAAAGTTCGAACCCGAGAGAGAGTTTACAAATAAGTGGTCGTCATACCTCAACAAGTATAGGAGTCAGAAGACAGTCAATACAGAGTCCAATCGTAGTGGCGTAGAGGCTTCGGGCGTAGAATTTCGGCGTAAAAGCTTCGAGTCCGACTAGAGGCAGGAGCTACGAACGACGACGCCGCTGTCCTCGCTCCCCTCCTTTTTATTTTGTCTCCTCATTAATTTTCTTGCCAATAAGTGAATTTTGTCTTTAGTTCCGAGAGTGACTCAGTTTTGAGTTTCGAGGGGAGGGGAAGTACAGTCATTCCCCTAAGACGGTCGGTTTTTGGTTTGGAATTTGGTTATAGATGTCGAAATAAAGACTAATTTAAATTTTTATTTTGCCGGTAAATTCAGGTTCCCACATCACTGCAGGTTTTCCAAAATCTTACTTGTCCTAAAAGGGCAAGTTTGATTATTTTTCTCGAAGTTACTGAAATATTGTAGTGTTAAAATTCTGGGTAGCCTGAGATACAAGTAGTTGTTTATTAGCTTCTAGTGCGAGGCTAAAATAAGATTTCCGGAATTCGGAAGTCGGACGTTCGGAAGTTGATGACTGGTGACGTCAGTAAGAGCTTGATTGGTTGTCCCCGTTAAGGGTGAGGTCGAGGGTGCAGTTCAAAGTTTGAAGTAAATCATGTGCGTCTGTAGGTTAACTGTTCTTTGTTCTTTGGTGCGTATTGTCCTGATCGATGAGGTGCTATCTCGAAATTAAAGATGTATGCGGTTATTTTTCTAGGAGACTATCCTCAGGTGAGTGAATAACAGTTTGTTTTTTTGTGTCTTGATAAATTTTGGAGTCGGCGAGTGGGGAGTCAAAGCAGCCGAAGGCTAGTAGATTTTCGGGTGAGGCTTCTTCGGTTGGCCATGGCTGGTCCTGTTCTTATAGGTACAAAAGCAATATTAAATTAGAGTATAGAGATTAAGGTTTTGTCCCTCGGGTACATTGGAGGTATGCATGGGTTTACAAGTTATTTACCGTACTCTCTCTCTCAGGATTATTATTAATGATTAAGATAATTAAGTAAAATAATAAAAATTAAAATGATAATGTATTAGTAGTAAGAAATAACCTATTTCCACTAATTGGTAACGTATAATATAGTGATAAAATAAGGGTTAGTATAAAATTTGCGATCTCGTATGAGTTTATGAATGTATAGAAGTTGGGAAAGTTAACTCCAGAAAATAGTTAAAGATGGCAGCTAATAAGTTTGAACAATGGAAGCTTGGGTGGGCCGGGGCATGGTTTGTTCGCAGGAAGTTGGTCCGGCCGTTTGTGGAAGTGGCTTGGGTTCTTCTATTCAGTCGAGGGGGATGGTTTCCGCTTTAATTTTGGTAACGGGCTATTGGTTTGTTGCCCTAGATCTTCGTTGTCGTAGATGATAACGAAAGATGAAAGTGGTGCAAATTAATAATATGGTGGTACCAAGACAACTAAGGAGTATTGTCATTAACGGCGAGTTGGATGTTGGTGGAGGTTTCGTTGAAATTCGTAACAAATGGTCGAGATCGTACTGGACGTGGTTCAGTGAGCGATCTGCTAGCTGGATGTCTGTATTTCCAGATATCTTTAGTAGGTCAGACTCGTGCGAGGTTACGAGATGTTTTTGTAGTACTTGTATTTCCGTTTGATTGATAATCTGCTCGATAGGTGGAACGATCAATTGTTGTTCCATGGTTAGGTGTATTGTAGATTGGGTTTGGAAATGTGGCGTGAGGATGATTCCGGGCAAATAGCCAGTACATGTCTTTGGGAGTTTAACTACTCCAGTACCGTTTAATTTACGAATAGTCGATAAAAAGGGTGGCTTTTGATGTCGTGTTGGACATTTGATCGTTAGGGTAAGTGATTTTGGAGTGGAGTAAATCCATATGCCTTGTCGATCTATTTTCCTTAAAGATCGGCATGTATTTGGATTAAGGCTTCCAAATAATCTAGTGATTCGGAGACAAAATGTATTTGTTGATAGAGCTGTTTGCAAGTAAAATCATTAACTAAAGTCCAATGACTGGAGGTCATGAGAAAACTTCCTCGGTGCAAGGAAAGTACTCCTTTCGTGAAGGTCATTGGTTTCCAATGTAGCACAGTCAAAGCATAGGTAGAGGATGCTGATTTGTAGATAGATCATGGCGATCATTTTGTTTAAAAAGTTCTTTCTCTAGCAGAGAGTATGGACTTTTGTTCTTCGTCTGTTTCCGATTTGGAGACTTCGCTTTCTAGCTCAAGTTCATCGCGGTCGTCGTCTGGTAGTGAAGGGAGTATGGAGGCTAAGGTAGCTTCATCCCAAGGGTCGGCTGTTATTGTATCTTGTCCCTGCCATAATATAGATTGGTCAACGGTCTTGCTAGTTTCAGGATGAACTTCCTTTTGGGTGATTGTCGATCTGCTTCAGTTGGTGAAAATATTTGAGATTCGTTTCAATTGTATGTTCTTGACGTTAAATTTGTTTGGAAGCCAGTCGCGGATAGGTCGAAGATTAGTGGTTTCGGTGGAAGGTCTCTTTTGGTTAGCCGACCCTTTCTGGAGGCTTCCTGGGCCTCTTGGTTGGTCGCTTTGTCTCGGGTTTTTCTTATGCCTGAGGGATCGTGTGATCCTTGAGGGTATTCTCTCACTTCGCGCCCTTTGTAAGTCCGGTCCAGGGCTTTGGCACATGAGTTGAATCACATTTATCTTGGGCGCACGAGTCGGTTCACCTTCTTTTCTATGTTTAATTCTCTTTTGTCCTTTCCCCTGTTTCTTGTAGGGTTTGGAAGGGGAACAGAAGTGAATGGATTTCCCATTTGGTAGCGTAATTCGTTCCTTTGCATAATCAAGAATGAGGCCTTCCTCTTTTATCAAGTCTCGCCAGATTATTCCTTCACATGGAAAGGTAACTGCGGATCGGACGATTCTACAAGCCCTGGGGAATTTGTGTCCCCTTAATTTAAAGGTGGGAACCGCCTTGCCTATGGCGGGGATGGATTGTCCTCTCGAACCGGCTATCTTCTCTTTGGTCCCAAATTTAACAGGTGCTTTACTTTTTATCTTATTTGCTACCTTATTCGATATTAGCGTTTCGCCGACTTCCAGATCAACAGCAACCTTGACTGGAATGTTGTTAATGTAACATAGAATCACTGGCTTACATTCCTCAGGTATATACGTTTGTCCTATTTTGCCTTTCCACCTTGTCTCGTTCTCATCTCCCAATGAATCTGATTGAGGAGGAGAAAAAGTTCTACTAGGATTTCCTCTAGGTCCCTTTTGAGATCGTTGACTCCTGACACTCTTCAATTGGCCTCTCCAGCGATTTTGACCCTCTGCTGGAGACAGAGGTCTGAATCGTACCCTGTTTGTATCATTTCCTACGTCGCGATTGTGATTATATCGACTCTGAATTTCATCAGGCCAATCGAATCGGCGACTAGGAGAGTTCGAATAATATTCGCCTTGACAGAAGGGCGGATTATTAGAGGTATTATTAGCATAGCCTCCTTGATTGTTTTGTAGATTTCTCGCGCGGTTTTGCGATCCGTTTCGGATTAAATCGTCCATTCGGGCCTTTAGCTCCTCCATTGCTGATGTTAATTGAGCTATATTGTCCTGTGAGGGGTAATTGATTGATCGCTCGTGTTCCCTGATAGTGCGCATGAATCCGTGAGGACGGGCAGTGAGACTTTCAATCGTCTTCTCACTAATCGCAGCTTGGAGCGCATCATCGAATGTTGCAGATTCCCTGCTCATCACACACTGGCGGATCCTGATATCTATCCCATTTAAAAATTGCGCCTTTAAGCGTTCGTCCAGCTCCTTTCTCTGAACCCGCTGGATGATAGCAGTTTCGGTGGTATCCGCGCTGGGTTCCGGCGTGATCTCAATTTCCATGGCGAGTACCTTCAACCGGGAAGCATATGTTTGTACATCCTCATCCCTCCTTTGCACACACGTGTAAAATTTATTTAAACGAAAGGAAAAAGGTTCACGTTCAAAACGCGCTATCATTATTCGTTTAAATTCGTCGAAATCATCTACCTCTTTGATCTGACGGTCTTTTCTAACAAATTCCCGCGCTATTCCGGCAAGCTTGAGTTTCGCTACGGCCAGCATTTCGGCCTTTGACCAGGCGGCTATTCTCGTTACATCCGCGAGCGAATCGAAAAAGTCCGTAACTCTTATGCCTCCCGTTTCTCCGGTGAATACGGGCAGCAATGGAATTATTCCGCCCAGCCCTCCTAGAGTAAGAGGGTTTGGAGCGGGATTTGGACCTGGATGTGGGTTCGCTGGTTGGGGACTGTCCACCATTATGTCTACTGCGTACTTAAATCTAGACTGTAAGTTAAGTCTATTGGGTCCCTGTATCTACTAATCCGAATTATGGAGATCCTATTTCGACCAGACTTGGTCACTTTATTCGAATATGGCCTTTTTTTCGTCTTATCAATCGTTCGAGAAATTCGAACACCCGACTCCTGACACCAATTTGTGGGTCCACCGGGAGGTCGGACAGCGTCAGACCTCCTTTTTTCTCGGTTAACAGGTCGGTAAAACCTGCCCCACTGTCAAAGATGGCTGTGCAGTCTGGAACTAATTACTTGTCAGGTCGAGTGGAGGAGGAGAGTGGGCTCGTTGATAAGACAGAGGCGAGATTTGAATAAACGACACCAGTTGAAATAACAAACAGAATTTATTACGAGACAAGAAAGAACAGTTACACTGAATAACATTGACAGAGATATTACGTATGAACTTAGGAAAGTTCGATCCCGAGAAAGAGTTTACAAATAAGTGGTCGTCATACCTCAACAAGTATAGGAGTCGGAAGACTGAGTCAATACAGAGTCCAGTCGTAGTGGCGTAGAGGCTTCGGGCGTAGAATTTCGGCGTAAAAGCTTCGAGTCTGACTATAGGCGGGAGCTACGAACAACGACGCCGCTGTCCTCGCTCCCCTACTTTTTATTTCGTCCCCTCATTAATTTTCTCGCTAATAAGCGAATTTTGTCTTTAGTTCCGAGAGTGACTCAGTTTCGAGTTTCGAGGAGAGGGGAAGTACAGTCAATCCCCTAAGACGGGTCGGTTTTTGGTTTGGAGTTTGGTTATAGATGTCGAAATAAAGACTAATTTAAATTTTTATTTTGCCGGTAAATTCAAGTTCCCACATCCTGATGACGACAGAACCTCTTGAGAATCGTAAGAATAAAGGTTAACTTAATTCCTATTTTTAGATCCTGATTTGAAGGAGTTGGGTTTAATATGAATATGAGTATGATGTGATAGCTAGCTACATCGTGTGTCATACTGTGCAGGTCTTGGGGCAACATCCAAGTCATTCGTGCATCGAAATATAGCTACCATTCTTAAGATTGTAGTATTTGATAATAGAATCGATCGAAATGCATGAGAATCGCGCTGCAACCTTATCCTACATACTAGAAGATATATTTTTAACATCTCGCTTGTCTCTGCCTTCGTAACTTATATCTCATTCTGTCACACAAAGCACTATTCTAAACCGACTTTAATTAACTGTTTGGGGCAAGATCATACCACCGCCGCAGACACAGTAATTTGTATCACTTAGAATGCTTGCAATGCACTGTATATTAATAAAGATTCTCATACTGTACAGTACAGTAAATATTTATTAATAATTAACGAAAATCAGAATCAGGAATTACATCAACAACTCTTGAAAGCACATTACAAACATACGAAGCGATCACAAACAGGAAATACTGTACGCGAGACCACCGGTCAGTTTACTGCCATCATGTACAGTACCAGTTCGATATAGAATGAACCGATTCTATGAGCGTCTGACGGCAGGGGTTAATTAAAAATGCCGCTAAACAAAACACTAACGTCATCATCAGTGTTTTATAAAACAGAATTCTTGCTTCGTCATTCGCTCCTACGGTGAGATAGATAACACTAGTTATTTTTATTGTATAACTTCGGTCACATGTAAGAATCTGTATATCAATATGTCCAAAATATAAATACTATTCTAAAATTGTTAGACGTATTTCACCATTATTAGGATCCGGTAAAAAGATGTCAAGTATTTACGAATAGCCTATAATATCATTCCGTTAATATTATAATAATATAATAATATTAAGTTCAAAATCGAAGAAAAAGATAGTATTCACAATAATATAAATTACTTGGCATTTAAATTGAGAGAGACGTATTGTCAGAAATTTTATTCAATAGACTACTGGATATCATAAACTTTTTTCTTCAGAATTTCTTTTGTATATAACATATTGTTTCTTTTTGTTGTCATGAAAATTAAATTTATTAAATTTATGCACATGTAAAAGTATCGAGGAAAAATTTGTATTTAATACAATCCAAAGATTTCCTTTCACGTTAAACTGCCGTCATTCGTCATTATATCTTACTACCGAAAATAGAACAAATACAAATTTTGTAAATTAGACAAATTAACATCTTGGTTTTGAAATAATCAAGATGTTTCCAAGTTATTTTTGAATCTAAGAAGTGACATGATTTATTTCAAAACCATTAACAAACAATGACAGAGAACATAATTCGTGGACAGTTTCATATCTTAAATCGCCATATCAATTGTTAGCATAAAGCACTTTGAAATAAATTCCAGTAAGAATATAAAGAGTATTCAACTAACTAGGAATTAATACTTAATTAATTTGAGAAATGAAACGAAACAATATTCAACATTTTTTGAATATTATCTTATATTTCGTTATGCAACTCTACATGCCGCTTATGGGTTGAATTTTGCTATACAGTCACCTGCGTACTGCATTAAACGGAATAACAAAATTTAATCGAGAATTGTTCTGGAACTTTTTTCGGACAAAAATATTTATATTAGAAATGAAATCTCTCAATTTCAGAGAACTTCGTACGCTGTTTTAACTCGTGTTTTGCAAAAGTAATATTCGAAACCTCTATAAATTATTACTCCAATTTGGAAATATCTACATTATATTCGAAAATGTTGCTTCTAATATTTTCCAAGAACGTCTTGGTCAAAGCGGACGTCTGGTTAGTCTAGCTATAAATAAGAAAAATACAAAAGTTTTAAAAAGAAGGTTCATCTTTTCCGGATTTTCTATATATGTTGATGTATATACAAACACGCGCATACAGTATATAATCAGTCGCGAACACGTGTGCAGGTAATGCAGCGAGTGTTACATCATAAGAATATTTTCAAACTTCCAAAATATGTTTTTAGTTTTAAGAATTGAGAATTCTGTACAAAAATAAAGTCATATAAAAATTGAAGTTAAAATTACTCACCTAATATTTAGCTTATTTACCAGTGTCTCAACAAATTCTATATTTTCGAATGGCTTTCCCTCCATTAAATTTTTGTAATCCCTCTGAAAAGTTTAACGAAATTAAGTGCACTATAAACCAATTTACTTTATTTTATTAAATTAATAAATTAAAATACTCGCCTTTGTCATAGAAATTTTTATTACGTTATATTTTTTCTGGTTCTGGGCTAAAAATACAAAAAGATAAATAAATTTTACAAGTTAGTATTAGTTAATGTAAAGTTAAAAGTGGTTAGAGAAATGTAGTCAAGAGTCAAGCAATTGCTGTTAAATAAATAAAAAAATTACTTTCAATTACTTTCAGTTATTTAATTAATAAAGCAGTTTATAACAATTATACCCTACTAATAATTCTCAAGTAATACTTAAACGTTAACTTAATGAACTTCATACATAATTATTTTCCACTAATCACTTTAAATTTTTTAAATGTAATCATTACTTAAATGATTTTCCAATGATATTTGCATTACTTGTCAATTACTTAACCTATTGTAATTGTTTAAAATTGATGGGTTGCATCACTAAATTTATTCTGTACAGAAACCGAAATTTTGCAGGAAACCAAAACACTGCTACTGAAATTCAAAATCTTTCAAGAACATGGAGAATTTCAGTTGTTTATATCAATGACACCAAACGAGATTTCAAATACGCGATTCATACTCACGAAGAGGATGATGGCCACTTAGATTGCTATTAGGCTAGAACTTGACGTCACAACGCGAATTGTAACGTTAAGGAACCAGTGCTCCATTTTTAGTACTTTCCAAAAGAGAGTGAATTAAAGTATTTTTCTCCGTGAAAATCAATAAGGTAAATATATCAGGGTGGGCAAGCGAAAACGAAACGGCAGTGTTCGTGTTCGTCCAAGCAAATCGCTCGGACAGGTCGATTTTATTCTCGAGGGGACATCTTATGCAATAAAGTTTTTGCGAATCTGAATATTAACTAAACAAACATTTTTTTTCGAAATAAATGTTTGTTCAGTTAATACAAAATAAATGAGTTTTTAAAATTTTTTGTTGTCTGTTGTATTCA
This sequence comes from Centruroides vittatus, assembly GCF_030686945.1. NCBI lineage: Eukaryota > Metazoa > Arthropoda > Arachnida > Scorpiones > Buthidae > Centruroides > Centruroides vittatus. The sequence continues at coordinate 2,062,085 of NW_027122212.1, forward strand.
GAATCGCAAAAACTTTATTGCAAAAGATGTCCCCTCGAGAATAAAATCGACCTGTCCGAGCGATTTGCTTGGACAAACACGAACACTCTGCCGTTTCGTTTTCGTTGGCCCACCTGTATATATGTTAGTATCCTTCTTCATTGAGGAGTTTGTATTGTATATAAAGAAAATTTAAATGACTCCATTAATAACGTGTTTTATATTTAGTTAAAATAGTAGCAGGGATTAAAATGAATTATTCTGTATAATTTATAAATTAAAAAAAATACCTACTTTTAATTCACAATATTGCTCAAGTAATGGCTAATAGAAAAGAAATAGGCTAAATTATAAATAAGTTTTAAATTTTTGATAGATACAATAGAAGTGTGCTTATTATATTTGGTAATAAACGTTACAATTGTTAAAACAAAATTAAAAATTTGTATACTAAATATACGCAGACAAATGTAATATTATTTGAGAATGTTGAATATAAGAATATGAATAATTATATGTTTCAAGAAAGAATTTGAAACAAAAATGTAAATTTTTATTTCTCAACACAATGATGATAAGAAGTTGTTTAGAAATGCAGAATGCTAGTAGACAGACAATCGAATTATTGCAACAGTTCATTCGACACTTTTAATGATTTTCTTATGATCAAATTAACTTTATAATTTGGCCATGATTATTATTGCAATATATATTTTTCAAATTTATATATGAATTACTTCGATTTATATTATGATGTTTCTACATACAAATAAGTGAAAAAATCGAATATAGTAGCTCATTTTAATTTTACAGTTAATTATTATATAATTTTATTTCACATTATAGATTTAACAAACATTCATGTAGGCTGAATACAATTTTATTAAAAACGTTATTTCATCGAGTGCAACACTCGATGAAATAACGTTATACAACTTATTGCAATATGCAACATATTGCAATAAGTTATATTGTGACTAAAACTAATAGTTAAACAAATATACCTGTATACGTGAAAAAGAACATTTAATATATGTCTAAGATTATTTCTGGAAAAGGTTTTGAATTTTAAATCAATTTATAATTTTGCCATTTCGAAAGTTAAAACAAGATTTTATTTATAAGATTAAAATAAAGGGTCATTTGTGAATCCTCGTGCATTTCAAATATCAATACTTTAATAGCTTGATTTCTATAAGATATAAGAAAAATCTGCAAAATGTATTAAGAGATGATTTTCTCAAGATTTAACATCTGTACTCTGAGACAAGTATTGTTAGTTCAAGTAAAAGTAAAATGCAATTAATAATTTTTTCTATGGAAAACATTCTGCACAATACAAAATACAGAATCTGCAAAGTAATTCATGTCTGAATTATTTTATAGACTATTTCCTATAGAACAGATTTTATTGAAACTATACATTGTGTAAAGACTTTAGAACAATTTTGTATTGAACGTTTTGTGTAATTTCTTTATATCATCTAAAAGTTTTTCTTTTCTTAACAGAAATATTTTGACGATTTTTTTTAACTTTCACTTGCTGCCACTTTTTATCCAGAATAGAGTTACATACATGACCAGCATGACTCTTTTGTTGTCACGCAAAGTATGATCTACGGGTACAAGACACTACTAATCTGTGGTGTAGAAAATATACCGTATATTTCCACAGATAAGACGATAGTTGAATCTAGTTTAATTCACCACACTATACCTTTTTGTGTTGCCGAGATAGTTTTATTGAAAAAACTAACGTTTTCGGCCTACTCAATAGGCAAGCCTCAGGCTTAACTTGCGAAACGGAACATTGTCGTTTCGTTAAAAGAATACATTTGTTTAAAAATTCAAAACATCAACAACGGAAAAAGAACAAGAAAGTAACTGAAAAATAATATATACAAACCAGCAGATAAGCCCGGCGTTGCTCGGGCAAAAAGTAACGATAGCGAAGATTAAATTTATTACATTGTAGTCAATCTTACCCGTTTTTACAGAATGAAAAACTTAGGTCCCCCTGTTTCCAGACTAATTAGAGAATTTTAGATAAGTCTAAAAATATGTTCCATTTCCCGCAAAAACGAAAGAATTCATCTGCGTCTTACACGTCGCTTTCTCTTAACAATTTCATTGTTACGTATAACACTTCCATCAAGAATGGAAGTGTTAAGCCTTAATTCTTTCCCTCTACCCGGTGGAAGGGGGAATTTCGAAAAATCTTTTCTTAGTGTGCGTCCACGTGACGTTCCCTAACTGTGTACCAAATTTCAACTTTCAACTAATTGTAAAAGCCTTACTGTCCTTAAATTCTAATATTATTGTTAATTGTCTATTTGGACTATACTTATTAATAGGACTTTATACTGGTGTTTAAAGATTCGCACAGTAATGAGAGTTAGTTCAGGAAAGAACAAAATTTCTTTATTATATCACCTGTAGTAATAATTTCTGTACACATATTATACGTGTTTCGGGTTAGCATGCCCCTAATCAGCAGTATTACTACCAAACACTAAAAAGTAACAACAAAACAAATAAGTTACTGTAAAACTTAAAAATTTCTTAGCAATAAAATACAATTTTAAAACATACTGTAAATACATATTCCAATCACGAGTATAAATGGATATTTCTCGTTTTACAATTAAACATTTCGCTTTATAATTGCCGGAACGTAGTGACGACTAATACTTACTTGACTTCGTGCATTCCTTGTCAATAAAATAACTCTAGAATGAGTTGTCCGATCTTGATGAAATTTTTCACCACGACTCACCATCACTCAAGGACGAACTGATTAAAATTTCAACTTTCAAAAATGATCTGTTTTTGTAGAACTAAAGATAGGGGTTTTTCTTCAGTATGGATCATTTTTGAGAGTTGATATTTTAACCAGTTTGTCCTTGAGTGATGGTGAGTCGTAGTGGAAAATTTTATCAAGATCGGACAACTCATTCTAGAGTTATAATGTTGACAAGGAATGCATGAAGTCAAGTGTTAGTCGCTTCCCGCACGCACGTGTAGAAGCGTCATCTAGTGGTCAGAAAATATGACAAGCACTAAATCAGTAATTTTGAAGGTAAATGTTACCGCTAACTTTTTTTAACTTATTATTCTATAACATGGAGTAGCAGTGATCAATATTGATGGCTTTACGATCCATTCTCTCCTTGTCTTCCTATCGTTAGTACGAAATTTCGATCTCTAAATAAAGAAGCTGCACAGAAATTTCAGATTGAGATGAAGTCGCTCAAATTCATCATCATCGATGAAATGTCAATGATTGGTGCAAGAATGCTTTACATGATCGAGAGAAGATTGAGGGAGATAAACCCTGAGAAAGATGAGGCGTTTGGTGGATTCTTTGTCTATTTGTTTGATGATTTTTGTCAGCTTCCTCCTGTTAAAGATACTCCTCTCTCCTCGAGTGTTTTTTACAATGTAATGTCCCAACAAGGTAAAGACCTTGTTGGGACTTTACATTACATTCGCATTTGATTCTTTTGTGAAGTTCATTGTACTTAGTAATTCTCATAGACAAAATAGCGCAGATAGTTCCTTCACAGATGTCTTACAACATCTATCTTCGGCTGATTTCTCCGATACAGATCTGACCACTCTGACAACAAGAAATGGAGCCTATTTCTCCAGAGATGAACTTGATCTGTTCCAAAAGGCTATATCCAACAAACGAGCAAGTTAGAGAAAGCAACGAAGATTCTTTGCAGTCAACTGGGCACCCTGTTGCACATATAGCATCCGAAAACACTCCAGATATTGCCCTGTCTTTGTCCAAAGATGACTCAGCTCTTGGTCTTTCCAAGCATTTGAATCTCTCAGTTAAGGCCAGAATCATGCTGAGAGTCAACTTATGGGTGCAAGGAGGTCTTGTCAATGGTTTACTAGGAACTATACGCTACATTATATATGCTCCTAATGCTCGCCCTCCAGCTCTTCCTCTGTTTATTTTAGTGGAATTCGTTAGCTATCAGGGACCTTTATGTATGGTAATCTGTTTCCAATAATCCCCATAATACGCTCTTCGAACGATGGCAATATATTGTGATCTCGTAGACAATTTCCCCTTACCTTAGCATACTTGATGACTATACATAAATCACAAGGATTAACTCTTCCAAAAATCAAAATAGATGTAGGGAAAAAAGAGACAGCTATCGGTCTTACCTATGTTACATTGAGTCGAGTGAAAAAATAACTGACTCAGAATTTTTAGAGAGTTACAGTTTGATTCGTAGCGATCTTTATTGTAAGTCCGAGGCCCGTAGTGATAGGCAGAATTTCGTGAAACGATGGCATAGCAATTAATTAATGGCTTATTCTGACCTTATATTTGTACCTTTAAATGATCCAATAGAAATCAAATATATTGTTGAGAACGAATGATTCTGTGTTTCTTTTTTCTCTCATAATCTAGAAAATAAAGGTGCGAGCAGCTTCGTTCTGACTACACGCTGATGCAGCGTTACTCAACTAGTTTAAATTAGATTTTGTAGAAATAATGGAAAATTATTGAACTGCTTTCCTGCTCTGGTTCTTCTATTAATTTCTGTTGTCCAATTTTATTATTCAAACTTTGTTATTATAAATTATACAACACCACCTTAAGTTGCTGAGAAATATTTATTAAAACGTAACTAACGTTTTCGACCAAATCGATTGGTCATCCTCAGGTTAATTAAGAAAAAATAATGATGTTCTAAAAATATAACATATAAATTCGAACACAAACACAATGGAACAAATTGAAATGCAAAATTAACGGAAGAAGTATAACAAAATATATATATACATGTATAAAAAGTAAATATAATAATATACAGTGTATATATATATATATGTATGTATAAAAATAAGATAAAACAATAAACAGATATAATATTATATATCATGTAATAATATCGCATATAATATATGAAAAATGTAAAAATCAAGGGACGAACTATTAGCTGTTATTATATATTTTAATAATAATTTATATGTATACTTTTTACTTAGTACTGAAAATGATACTTATGTTAATTAAAAACAGGAAAATAATTTAGTCAGAAACACAATTTCATGCTATAAACATATTTTTAATGTATACAAATGAAAAATGTTACATGAAAACAGAAATAAACGTTTTTGACCGATAGTTTGTGTAATCCTGTACAACTTTTTTTTTACTTTTCTATAGTTAGCACAACGTAAAGTATAAATTAAATTTTGAATTTAAAATATTAAAACAATTAATAAAATATATTAAGTACTTACTTTTATTTCCAAAAGATAGATACGCATTATTTACGACCAGTATAAACAAAATTAATTTGTTTTTATGTTCCATTCAATCTGAAACATATAATTAAATATTCTGTAATAATTAAAAATGTATTTGAAATTTTAAATTTGTAAACAGAAAGTTTCGTTTATATAATAAAGTTCAAAGAAAAATTTTAATTAATACCGATAGTTTGTGTGATTTCTTTATATTATTAAAATGTATCGCGTTGCAATTGAAGGCTTCTTCCGGTTTGGATACCTTCATTGAAGCATTTTAAAGTTTTTGCGGTTTTTGGCAATTTTTCTCATTGTTTTTGATCTTTTGTGTTAGATTAAGTTTGTTTAGTAGTTTTTGGTAAGTAGGTCTAAGTTAGTTATTAGTTCAAGATGGCCAGTTCCTCTTCTTCTGGTGGTTTTAGGAGAGTGGGATTTGATTCGGACATCTCGTCGGTATGCATTAAATTAATTATGGCAGCAGTATGGTTAATCATAATAAATGAAATTGTCTATGGTATCATCTATTATGAGATTTTGTTATAAGAAGTCTTTTATATCATTAATTATTTTAAAATGGAACAAAGATTAATTTTCAGGGTATGAATAAGTTTCATCAAAAATTGTAGACATTAATAACAAAAAAATTTTCATTAAATCTGACCGCACTCAACATATGATACCGACTCACCTACATCTACAACTTCAACCTTCAACCAGCAAAATTTGACACATGTACGCCCCTTATATAAAAGTTAACATGCGAAATTACGTTTATTAACCTTTATCTCATCCTGAGATATTAAACGAAATGGACGCCAAAACACACGCACGCATACATACATATTATGGGGTATCAGTTTTTCGACTTTTTTAGATTGAGAATTGTGAAACATCATGATTCCAAAAGCCCGGAGAGTGAAATGTAACATGATTACAATGTTATAATTATATTATAACAGTCGGGAATGTAACCCGTGTCACGTTAGTACAATCAGGAAAGTAACAATGACGTAAAAATTTGAGATCATTACAATACTTTCCGTGCTATTTTATTCGTGCTATTAACAGCCGGAGAAGTAAAGACACGTTCTAACAAATAAAACATTTCTAAATAATTTTATGTAACTGAATTCTGTGGCAAGGAAAATAGTAAATAATACAGAGAACAAAACTGAGATGAATAACGGGTGAACCATGAAAAAGCAAATTTAAAGAAATGAGGACTTGGAACGAAACGGAAGAAAAGTTTCGTTACGGAAAAAAATGGCAAATCGTATTATGGATAAATAAATAACTTGTAAGGTTTATGATAAAAAGGCGATCGAGAGAAATAGAAGTGATGAATTAAGTAAAAAGGGGAGTGAAACAGAGGAATGGCCATAATTTGTCAAACTGTGATAAGATGAAAAGTAAATTCAAAAGCAGTAGACAATTTATTTGAGGTGAAATATATATATATCAATTGACGTTTCATGCTGAATACTGTACAAAGTCTTTACTCAGATAATCAATTAATTCTTTCTTTTTTTTTAATGGTAGAACTTAATTCTGTTGTCAGTGTTTACGGCACTTGAGGCATTTTTACTTGTAACACGTAAACTGAATCCATTAGCTTTTATCCAGATTAAATTATATTTTATCTACCCAAATTGATTCAATAAACCTAAATATAATTCAAAACACTTAAAATTGAAATAGAAACAACGAAACAGAAAAGGCGTTTTATGAAACATTAGATATTCATGGGCTTGTCTCATGCATTACACAAGAAAATCAATTCCCGTCTAATGCGTATCTCTAGCTCATGTATGATACTACTTTCTTTATTTTATGACAATTTTTTGTAGTTCTTTTAATAATTTTGTCTACCTTGTGTCTTTTGATACGATATCGCTTTTTCGCGAGCGCTCATGCTATGGTCTTATGTCTCTAAAACTGAAACTGGCAGAGTTTATTCTAAGTTGATCAAACAGATTTTGAGAACGAACGCAATTGAATTAGCCACATAGAAGCCGTAAAAAGCTACAATAAGCCACGTATGCATAAAAAATGTTTATTTTACATTCAGGTTTATTTTTGACAATTACAATTAATTATGAAAGTATTGTATTAAAGTTTTTTGTGTTCCTCTCGATTAGCTGAAGAGCTGCCACCTCTGACTAATGCCTCATTATTATCATCTCAGCAGTGGTTAATGCAGTTTGCACTTCTATGGACTTCAAGGCTACCTTATCAATGAAGAATTTTCAAATGTGCACACTGCAGTATGAAAAGGTAAGATTTAGAGTTGTGTACATTATTTTGTAAAATTTTTAGTTGCCTTTGGCAAGTCCGGATATGGAAGGGAGAATTTGGAGAGTAGATTACAATGTTAACCATTACTTGTATAAATACTGTATAGCGTTTATGTTTTATCATATGAAATGCCTGATGTAATTTTTTTTCAAAATGTGTACCACAATAAAGTATGTACATGTACATACAAAAAGGAAAAAAAAAGAAATAACTTATTTACTATTTGATCTGTATATCTCCTTGCTCCGTTCTTATAAGACGAATGTATAAGTATTTAGATGCTATAATACAAAAAATATGTAATTAATTTATTCTTGCAGACTGTAATATGTAAAAAATATTTTTATAGTAACAATTTTAACTATGGCTTATCGATTACAATATCTGTAATCGATAATATTTAGAAAACTAAATTAATGATGTTGATGTTTTGGTTTAATTAATCATTCTTGAAATTATTGCTCACTGAAAAGGAATTTCACATCTGAAATGCATATCAGAAAAGAAACTTTTCTTGTAGATATAAATTTCAGATAGAAAATGAAAATTAGGTTTAGAAACTAAAATTAGGTTAGTAATTATATTAATATCGGAAGAAGACAAGTCGATCCTTTCATATAAAATGGAGTCAAGAAAAATAGCCTTACTCTCTGACGAATTAAATTCAAATGTTGATTGGAAACATTTCTCTAAATTAAATTTAACAGAAGATGTAATAAGACGACTTCAAGATAGAGTTGATTGGGATATTATTTCTGAAAAAAAATCGTAGTAATGAATTTATTCAGGAGTTTAAGGATAAATTAAACTGGAATAAAATGTGGAAAAGCAGACATTACTCTCCTGATTTTTTAGACAAGTATGTTCATCGATTTAATTGGAATGATGTTTGTCTTTATCAGCAGTTAACAGAAATATTTTTGAATGAACATTCTAATCATCTAAACTGGGATCTCGTATCTCAATATCAAAAACTGACTCCGCATTTCATTATAAGTTTTAAACATTTACTCAACATGGCACTTGTTTGTAAACATCAACGATTGGATGAAAATACTATTAAAAAACTTGAAAAGCACGTGGATTAGGAGATTATTTTAGAATATCAAGATTTATCCGAAAAAGTTATGGAAGATTTTAAACATAAATTGGATTGATGTAGTGTCATTAGTAATCAGAAACAATTAACAACCAATTTTATAACGGATAATTATCAATTTGCTCTAGTTCGTGTTTTAGCAGAAATATGTGAAAGACTTTAATTTTTTAAAATATAATTAATACATTTATTCACTTATATTTTTGTATACTTACTTCTTATTCCCAAATTGATGTAAATGTTTTTTTTTTTATAAAAGACCTTTGCCAGAAACAGTTAACGTCATATGCTTCTTCGAATATCGCAATACAATAGAAATCGATCGATCTCGAAACATTTACCGCGACTACTAAAAAAATAATGGATATGATTACGCTAAGGAAACTGGAATTAGGAGATCCCGAAATTAGCAAGACATTCGGGGGCGCCTATCCTTCGGATTTATTACCTCTAACAATCCAAAAGAAGAGAAGCTTTATCGTTAATACAAAGGACAGTAAAAATCCAGGACGACACTGGATAGCTCTTTTTTTCAGAACTCAATTTGTTATTATTTTGACTCATACGGATTACCTCCAAAAATCCCGAAAATTATAAAGTTCATTAGACAGAATTCCAAGGAGTTACGCTGGAATCGAAGAACGCTCCAAGGTCCGTATATCCTTACGTGCGGATACTTTTGCCTATTTTTTCTCTATAAAATATCGAGAAACCAAGACTTAAAAATACTTCAACCTAATACTAAATATTTTAACGATGGTTATGTAATAACTTTTGTACGCAAACATTTTCGTTTTGGTAAAATACCGCCAAATATATTAATTAAATGTAATCAATGTAGCGTTAGTTTACTCAAATAAAAGTCTAATTTTTAAAACTTAAAAAAAGGTGTTTTTTATTGAAACTATAAAAAATTAGTCGCATCAAGTAATTTTTGTGTGGCAATTGGGTAAAACAAAAACATAGAGAGAGGGCGGCGTAATTTTGACCTAGAACGTAAAAAATGTATGCCATAGCGAGTGTAAGAGAAATTATGATTTTGAAAACTCCTATTACTAAATATCTTCGCCGGGAGTTCTTGACTTTGAATTGCGTAAAACAAACAATAGAGAGGGGCGAACAGGTGTAATTTTGACCTAGAACGTAAAAAATGTATGTCATAGCGGGGGACAATAAGACGCGACTTTGAATCGTAAAACAAAAAAATGTCGTGGGTTAACATGTGGAATTGTAATGTGAAAACAATATTAACAATTTAAAACCCTAGAGTATAAATACTTTCATTTTTACATAATTTTTTACCAGCAAGATGAGATCCCCTACAATTGTAGGCATTTCCGAAACCGAATTTTTTACGAAATATACGTTAAATTTTAATAATACAATATATACAGGGAATCATACGGTACGAGAAGAATAAGATATCATAGAGGTCCTCCAAAATTTCGATGATGATGAGGACCAAATATGCTTTAAAATGGAATAAAGTGGAAAATTATGGATCGTAACGGTAATTATCTTTTTTATATTTCAGTAAAAATTTTTTTATTTAGTAGGATTTTTTTAAAAAGTATTTGATAATTTTCAGAATCTTCAGATATCCCAATCAACAACATTTATAACGTAAATCCAGTAATCGGAAGTATTCCGTTAAACCTTAACATAGCAATGAAAATTAGCATAAATGTTTTTAAAAAGGAATCCATTTTTTATAAAAATTACTGCAAAATATCAAACTTAAACGCTATATTAAAAAAATATTACTATTTTAAAACAATATTATAAATGGATAGTAATTAAAATTGGGAATGCAAAAATAATAATATTTGAAGGAGGAGAAGAAAATCAATAGAAGGTAAGTTTTTCAAAAAACTTTATACAAATTTTAAATAATAGATGTAAGAAGTTTTTATTTTTGGAGAATATTCTGCAAGAAGGCGTTTTTTTTTAATATTCGGAATAAATTTAAGCTAATGCTTCCTAGAGCTAACTCTTAAACTTTTTTTATAACTTTAATTCGCTTACGATCAAATTTTACGCTTTTTTATAATTTCAATCTTAAACTTTTTACCTTCACCGTGCATATTATTCATTTCGATTCGTTCTTATAGACACGGTTGATAGTGATACATCAGTTAATCCTATCGATCGCTTCAACTTCTTGTACAACTCGTACTTATTTAAAACAATTGTAAGCTTCATAAGTCAAAAAGCAACGGTAAAAACTATTGAACTAGGTTTAATTATTACAATTACGCACAATGACTAGTCATCCATCTTTTCTTCTTTGTCTTGAAAATAGAACAACTAACTCCCTCTGCTTATTTTTCTTACGGATTTTCCTTAAAAACTGCTTTCAGTTTTTCGAAATTTCTAATGTAGACTATTTATAATAAAAGTTTTTAAAATAAATATGCAACATAATATTTATTGTTTTTTTAGGTGCTATGGAGCATTGGTCATAAAAAAAACTTCACATATTCAAAGGAGAACATTTGTCATAGCTTGTAATTATTTTAAATTTAACGCTGGAAACAATAAAATATTGACTTTTTAAAATATTATTCGTATACTAATAAAAAAGAGAAAAAAATTGTCGTCGTTTATTTAATTGTTGTCGCAACACGAAAAAAATATATATCGTAAAAGAATCAATATAAAAAAGCAAATAGCAAATAGCATGATCCGATTAGCGATGGTTCGTGTTATTTGCTATTTTTTAACACCTACCTAATTTTGAATAAAAAAATAATAATATATTTAAAAAAATGATGTTTAATATTTTGCCAAAAGATGATGCCAGCTTAACCAAAAAAAACCTATATATAAAAATCTCTTAAAGTTATATATAAAAATATTGATTCTCTTAAGAAATCTCTTATATCTATATATAAAAACTCTTAACAAAACTTACATTAAAAAATCTCTTAAATATTAAAGTTATATATAAAAATATTGATTCTCTTAAGATGTATAAAAATACGACGAATTATTTCAAAAACGCTTGTTTAGATCGCGCTGGAAATTATATCCGAAAGGGGCACTTAAAATGGGTATGGTTTTGATGTCTACGAAAGCTTTTAGGATACTAAATATCTCAAAAACGCACGAGCCATTTACCAATTATTGAAAAATTCGTCGATTTTTAACCACCTGCTCGAAGTCTATTCCACGAAATCGTGAGAGTTACTGAAATAAAAGTTATAAGGTCTTGAAAGTTTAACAAATTATTCCAGAGTCTCTCACCTATATACCACTTACGTTTGTATTTTGGGGAAAATTTAATTTCCTGGGAGTTGTCACACCTCTCAACTGACATAGCACAACATTCTCCATATGTTTGTAGGTTATAAACGTAATTAATGTAGCTATGACTCTGAGTTTAATATTGCTTCTGTTTTTCTTATTACAAAATTCCTGGTTTTGGAGTGCTTTTGAAATGTAATACTGGTTATACCAAAATGCCACGAAAATGTGTAAATTTTGTGAACAATTTTTGTTATATTTCTGGCGAAATAACATTTTCGTCACAGAAACACAATCTGACACCTCTTCTGAAGACTGCCTATCACCATTATTCTGGTATGAAGGTAGGGAGCAGAATAAGTCATGGGCTCCACATATATGTTGCAACTTTTGTTCAGTTATACTACGAGAATATCTGAAAAATAAAAAACGATCTATGGCTTTTGTTGTACTTATGGTTTGGCGGGAGCCTATAAACTATACAAATAACTGATATTTCTGCTTGCCTCCAACTATAATGGCTGGATTGTCAATGAAGAAAAAAGGAATAGTTTAATACCCAAATCTTGCATATCCTATTCCACATTCAGATAGTCTACCAGTTCCTACTCCAACCCAACATTATGAGATTGAAGTAGAAAGTGTGGAAGAAAAAAATCCAACAACCTTCCACATTTCATAATTCTAATTTTCAGTTAAATGTTGATACACCACACAGACTGAGTCAAGCAGAATTGAGTAATCTCATTCGAGACCTAGACTTGTCAAAGAATAAGGCAGAACTTTTAGCGTTCAAGACTACAGCAATGGAATATTCTCCATTTCTGTAGTCTGCTGGTCTGTGTGTAGGGATGCACAGAAACTCACTTACAAGAGGCAAGTCAAAAGAAAACGATGTCATGAAGTAACCACATGATTCTCTTCACTCCGAACCGCCTGCCAAATATTCTTCCATCAATCTAGAACGCTTAGAATGTAATTGTAATTTTAAAAAAAATTCAAAAGCACTTTCGATGTTGTGAGCATATGTAATTAAAGTTTATCGTTTTCTCTTAAGCCGATAAAAACACATGCTGCCACCTATTGTATATCACAGAAACTAGAGCTAATGAAAATTTCTCTTTGACGTATTCGATTTTCTTATCCCAAAATTAGTAAGATTTCACTCATGAAAGAAAGGAACATCCAAAAACATTTTGTATGTTGTGCAGTGTTATTTTCAATTTTTTCAATTTACAATATACAGGGTGTTTCACAATGTTTTGACAAATTCAAAGTTGAGAAACTCGCGTTAAAACCGAGATACAGTGACAATGGCGCTCTCTATTAGTAGTGCGGACTGTCAACTTTCATCTCATCAATAGGTTATTACGTAGTATCATGGCGTACTGGTGGAAGCAACATCGTGCATTTGCGGTAGAGTGCTATTTTCGGATTGGCGAATCACGTGCGCGTGCAAGATAAATTTCGTACAAATTTTAACATTTAGCCGCGATATCCAATTCCTGCTTGTAGAACAATATCGAATTGGGTAAAAAACTTCCGTGAAACTGCCAGTGCATCGAATCGAAAGTCATCCGGCCGTAGGAAGACCGTACAAACTCCCGAGAACATCGATCGTGTGCGTAGCAGTTTACAGAAAAGTCCTCGTCGTTCCCTAAGAAAACATGCCCAAGCGCTGAAATTTTCGCCGGCACCCACTCGTCGCATATTACGGTATGGTCTGCATTATCATCCTTACAAATTAGCAGTGACACAAAAGTTAGACCCGGAGATTATTCAAAAAGAAAAACATTCGCTGAGGAGATGCTCGATAAAATCGAGAATAAAGAAATTGATCCTGATAAAATTTTAATGACTGGCAAGGCGCAATTCCATTTAACTGGCGTAGTGAATAAACAAAATTATCGCTACTAGACTCATACATGTGATAATCCCAACGCTATCGAAGACAAGCCGTTAAACAACGAGCGAGTAACCGTATGGGCAGGTGGGGCATCGTCAGTTCTGTATTTTTTCGAAGATACTGTAAACACTGCCCGGTATACAGAGATGTTGAATACGTTCCTAATCCTAACGCTTCACCGTTGTAGACATCTCAGATCAACTTGGTTCCAACAAGACGGTGTGATATGGCACAGAGCCAAAAAGACCTTTGGAGTTCTTCGTAAAGCTTTTGGCAACCGCATAATTTTCAAACGCGTTCGTTTCGAATGGCCACCTCGATCGCCTGATTTAACTATGCCAGACTTTTACCTGTGGAATGATTTGAAGGTAAATGTGTACTTCGACCGGCCAAGATGCTTGGAACAGTTAAGAGATCGAATTGGAGATGAAATTTCCAGAATTCCTCTAGCAGTTACGAAAAATATATTCAAAAGCTGGGTGAAACGCTTCGAGTCTTGTGTAGCCGCGAATGGTCGTCATTTGTGCAATGTAATATTACATAAGTAAAATTGAATAAATTTTGTTCCTTGTGAAAAATTTTCGATTTTTTTAGCGATTAGTTTGTGAGTTATTTAACTTTGAAATCATTGTGAAACATTCTGTATATACAATGTTTAATACGTAATTATTAAGAGATTCGAACCAAACTTTCTCGCGTATAACTAAGTCTATGATTCACGTAAAAATAACAGTTATCATCTATATCCAACAATTTTCTAAAACTTCTCACGTTTCCATCTGGTGACATGAGAAAACATAACATTTTAGCGGGGACAGTTTATGTCACTAATTCTTAGTCAATCATACCCACATCACGTGATAGATGAGTCAGCCTCTGCCAGAGACTGATATAAAAAGGGGCCAATCTCGGCCTTTGGGCGGACATCGACAAAGTGGACACCAAGAAGGGACAGCTTCCAGGTGGACAGCTTCCAGGCAGACATCCTCTGCAGATGTCACCAGCGAACCAGACTTGTCTTGCCATACCCCGGCCCATAGACACAAAGGGAAGCTGCCAACGACCACCTTCATTCCAACTCTGCCATAACTTCAGACTGGCAACCTCCGAATCAGTTCGACCAGCCGGTGTCTATCCATCCACTGCATAACCTGTGAGCTATGCATGTCTAGAGGTATTCTATTAGAATGAACCGATTATTGTAAACTCTCTCTCTCGAACAATTAAGATAGACAATAGAATCAACTTGCAATATTATACGATTAGCCGACCCGCGCTAGTATTGTCGTGACACGCCGATTGGTCACGATTATTATTATATTGGTAGATCTTACCATTTTCACTAGAGATTAATTTAAAGTATAACTTAGGTCATAATATGCTAGACTAATGTTTATCGCTACGTTTGTTTATTTTTTGGTTTGTATATAGTATATATTTGCGTTTTAATAAATACTCATATTGTGTGTTAAAACCATGTCTCTGGGCTGACTAAGGACACCTAAACACTTTACTCCCTGCTTCCCCACTCACTCCATTTCTCCCACTCGGAACCAGCCATCCAACGTCCCTGTGACAGATCTCTCTGATCCGTGCCGATAAGTGGAGCCAAAGCATGCAGCTTTTATCCCCCCTTCGGGTTCTGACATTTTTGTTGAACAAAATAAAAAAACTGCTAAAGATTTTTAAAAATCTGTTATAAAAACATTTAATAATGATAAATATAAAGAAGTTTTATTCAACACAAAGCTATTAAAACATCAGCAATTTGGGATTAAAAGCAAAAATCATGTAGTAACAGCATACCTGCAAAACAAAATTTTGCTTTCTCTATTTTATGATAAAAAATTCACTTTAGATAATGGGATAAATGTACTAGCGTTCAGTCATTGCAGCTTCTACTTTTGATTCTTACCGATTTTCAGATATCATCATCATCATAATCATCATCTTCACAATATAAATTTTTATGCAAACGAAAACATACATATGTAATATATAGTATTTGTAGTAAAACTACCGTTTTCGGCTTATCAATAAGCCATCCTCAGGTTTTAACTTTCGAAAAAAAGGAACATTATCGTTCCATTAAAAGAATACAACTATTTGAAAAACGGACAAAAAGGAAGTACATGGTAATATAAATAAATAAATATATAATAAAATCGTTATATTGGGAATAAGAAGTAAAAGATGAAAAAATGAAAATAAAAAATAAAAATGATTCCACTGGTGATACTTTTAAAAAGAATGGCAGATTATCGAGGAATGATGCCAAAACAAGCTAAGACAAGCCTACGAGTTCAGGATACATTTCTTAACTACGAATTTCCAAGCTGTTGGTAGGCTGTCAGCGTCCCTCGCATTTATGCATGCGTCTTCCAACTTGCTTTTATAGATTTCAATTTTTTCTGCGGTACTTGCTAACGTTGGAGAGCTCAAGGGTTTTACAATATCCGCTTCCTACGCGCAGACCCAAGGCTCGGTAATTAAATGGGAGGAAGCGGATATTGTAAAACCCTTGAGCTCTCCAACGTTAGCAAGTACCGCAGAAAAAATTGAAATCTATAAAAGCAAGTTGGAAGACGCATGCATAAATGCGAGGGACGCTGACAGCCTACCAACAGCTTGGAAATTCGTAGTTAAGAAATGTATCATGAACTCGTAGGCTTGTCTTAGCTTGTTTTGGCATCATTCCTCAATAATCTGCCATTCTTTTTAAAAGTATCACCAGTGGAATCATTTTTATTTTTTATTTTCATTTTTTCATCTTTTACTTCTTATTCCCAATATAACGATTTTATTATATATTTATTTATCTATATTACCATGTTCTTCCTTTTGTTTTTATGTATTTTATTTATTTATATTACCATGTACTTCGTTTTTGTCCGTTACTAATGTTTTGAATTTTTTCAAAATCTGTTATTCTTTTAATGGAACGATAATGTTCTTTTTTTCGAAAGCTTAAAACCTGAGGATGGCTTATTGAGTAAGCCGAAAACGTTAGTCTTTCTGCAATACAAAATTTTGCTTTCATCTATTTTATGATAAAAAATTCACTTTAGATAATGGGATAAATGTACTAGCGTTCAGTCATTGCAGCTTCTACTTTTGATTCTTACCGATTTTCAGATATCATCATCATCATAATCATCATCTTCACAATATAAATTTTTATGCAAACGAAAACATACATATGTAATATATAGTATTTGTAGTAAAACTTATCCATGTTTAAAACAAGAATGTATTAAAGCAGCATCATTAAATCTGTCTAACTAAAATATATGAATGTAAATTTTTTTGTTATAAATGATAAAATAATATTGCTGATATATGAAAAAACATTTTAGAAGAGATGACTGTATGAAATGTAATAAATAATTTAGTATCTGCCAATATATGTACTCAATTTAAATAATGTTATCTTTTTACATATGTATTCAATTTGAATAATAATGTATTCTATTATGATATCCATATAATAAAATATTATTAATATGAATGATGTATCCTATTATGTAATTAATTAAATAAATATTTTTTAACGAAAAATATTTGTTTTTTTACAGACAATACTCAACTGCTAATTGATTGGGGGGATTTTACATTTTTGCCATTAGAAAAAAATAATGTTCGTTTTTAAAAAATTATATTGACCGGGATATCATCAGTAAATGAAACGATTTATCTTTCATATTTATTTCTGAATTTTCTGATAAGTTAAATTGGGATATCTTATGGAGAAACTATATAATCGCTACTTCATTTATTGAAAAACATATTAATTAAATATGCAAAATGAGATTTAATTTGCAATTATCAGGTGTTAGACAAGTCATTGTTAACCAACTTTTCACAATATCTTGATTGGAATAAAGTCGCCGAATTTAAATTTTTTTCAGATAATTTTATTAGGCAATACATACATAAGTTTGATATTTTAAAAATATAAAATACCATGATTAAAAACTATGACTTTTCGAATAATAAAAGATTATCTAAACTGGAATTATTTGCCTCGTTACTAAATACTTGACAAGCAATTTGTTGACAAAATGAAACTTTCTTGGTGTTACATTTTAAAATATCAAAAAATAGGCACGGAATATATTGTCAACAATCACCAAAATTTATTACTCTACCTACTTGCAGAAATGTGCGGTGTTTTAGATAAAGTGAATGAAAAAGACTGCAAGAACTTAAATAAAATAAAAAAATTTGAAAAATTATTTCGTTTTCAGTTACATTATATCATAAAATTGTCATGTTTTAATTTTCTCGAATATTTAAACATTTAATAATTAATACAGAAACTTTGCCTTATTCTTGAAATAAAATTAATTTAATTCAAATTTGTAATTAGAAAATTAATTTTGTGATCAAAGCTTCCCGAACCACTGCTACTTCTGTACATAAATTAATTTCTTTTTTTTTCGTAAGCACGATTGAGGGCAGTTACACGAACACTAGGAATCCTTTCATCTTTTGTTCTGTTTCTATGACTATTTTTAGTCAACGAAAAGAACAAATAAACTAACGAAAGAATGCCTAGTGTTTGTCTATCTTGCGTACGAAACAAAAACGTAGAACAACACTGTTTCAAACTAGTTTAAATTGAGTTCTGTTTTTGCTATTAAACTTAAAGTGTAACATCTAACGACTCTTATATTTTTAAACGGTATTTTCGTAAAATTATTAATTTCATATGTTCTAAATGTTTTTCTTATAAACACGAATAATGCCGAGTACATAAGATACTCATAAATAAAAAATTGAAATTAGCATAAAAACTAAACTATCTACATACAACATTTTTGCACAATTGTTGCATGCCATTATTACTGGATTTGGTAAACTTTTTGCAAATAATCGAAAATTTTTTTTTATTATATAAAATGATAATTTTGATAGTAGAAAATTCCGATCTTAACATATGTCAAAATTAAAATTTAATAGTGGCTGACATGACGTAGGTTTTCTGTAAAGAAAAAAAAATGAAGGACTAGAAAATGAGGACAGAACTAAAAATAAAAAAAGAAAATTAATTATAATTTCGCAGTTCCATTGGTTGTTATTTAACACTGTCCGAACATCAATTGGTAAACACATTTTAATTTATTAAATAATTACTGTAACTTATTGCGTTGTTCATTAAGTGAAATAATTTTCCTATTAGAATTTTTATTGCTCATAGTGTGAAGACTCATGATATCCGATTAAATTATAAATATAAAAATTACGAATTTATCAAGAAAGAAATATGTCAAATGAGTTTTCTAAAACCCTATTCTTCAATTTTTCGAAAAATCTATTGCTTACAATTTCTGTAAAATACGCAATATTAACTGGCATATTGTATAGTACTTCCACATTGTTTCAAGCCTTAATTTTAAAATAATGTAGTCGAATTTCTGTAAAAAGAGTAATTTATATCAATATGTTTAAAAAATTCTTTTGCTCTGTTGAAACTAACTTTTCTTAAATTATTATTTTCAACAGAAAAACTCAATTTAATATAGTTTAAAAAATATATAGAAGATAACGTACTATTATGGAACAATTTACACAATCCTTCAAATAAATAATGACAATAACAATACGTAATTAGTACAAAACTACTTCCAATTGAAGTACCATTTCCCCTGTATCGAAATAAATCAAAATCATAAACAACCATATCATTTTTATAAAATATAAAGTAAATAATAATACATTACACTATTTTCATTGTACTATTTCAAAAGTAAACGAAAAAATAATTTACAAAAATGTTTATAGAATTGAATAAATACAGTATAAAGAATTTATAAATAAGTATACTGAATTGTGTATAGGTATTATCTACAGAAGAAGTTCGTTAGTCTACTATATTCGTGACCTCATTACTACTTTGTCACGTGTTGCACGAAACCAATAGATTGGCTATGCTTAGTCTAGAATGTTTTCTTCACGTGTGTAACAACTAATTGACAAGCAGTTCCCCACAGAATGCTCCCTGAGAAAAAACTTCCAAACTAATCTTCAGAACTGCAGTGGTGCCAGATTACCGCACGTTTCTGTATGTCTCCAAAATTTGATAATTGATATACAGTCTGAATGATTAAACATTTAGTACCTGCGAACACAGCTTTATGTTCTGTATTGAGTTTTAAAATGATACAGTGCAACACTTAGCTGTTAAGTTCAATTGGAATAACTATAAGTTCTATGAAAGAGATATTACATAAAATCAATCTATCGGGTGCCGAATTAATGAATCTTTATATAAAGATCTATATGTATCTACCGTAGAATACTGTATAGAATCTATGTACACTGCTATACATGTATATAAAGTCCCAAAATAATTATAAAAAACGATGGAGTCAATTCTATTAGAATTACTCAAAGTAATCATCTTTCCTGATCGCCGAGCATGAGGATACACAAACAAGATCAAAAAAGCTAGCTCGAATTTTTTGAAATATTTCGTTCGAATGGAATTTGGTATAGCATTTTCGTTAACTCTCCAGAAAATTAATTTATATAAAATAAATAACGTTATTCTATCAAATAAATTAATCGAAATTTCTGTATAAAGCACGGAAACCATGTGCCATAAAAACGTAAACGTCATGACACGTGGCATGTTACATAACATCAGAAAAAGCCTAACATTGTTGTCACATATATGACTTCCATTCAAACCTGGTTCGTTTCGAACGATTTATTAAGTTACATTTGATTGGTGGAGGATTTCGAAAAAACTAAGTGACGTTAAATAAATAAATAGATTTTTGATAAAGTAATTAAAAAATCTCATTTTATATACAATTGTATCTTATGCAGAAAATTTTATACATATAACGTTCGTTGAACAGTTGCTATTTCTGTTAAAAGATTTTTAAAAACAGACAAATTACAAGACAGAATATGACAATTAGAATTTTTAAAAAAATTCATTTTGAAGTGAATAGACTAACCATTCAAAAACGCATTTTTTGGTACTTTTCTCATCTCTTCGACGATGCACTTTTTAGTTCTAGACAACACCGATACATTGACATTGACGGAACAATTTTATTTAATAAGATCAACTGAAATATCGAATAAATAGTTTATTATTGATCAGCGACAAACCATTGCAAAAAACATGATTCTTACCTAAAGCTCCATAAAACAAATTATTTCCCCTGATCGATTGTTAATAGTTATGTTCTCTTTATATATATAATCATTATAAATTATTATTTTAAATTTTAAGTATAATACTGTAAAATCACTCACATTCTGCACAGGAGATATCGAGTTCTAAAAATCTGTTTTAATTAACAGTTTCAATAATACGTAAAAATGTGTGTTAAATGTAACAAATTGATTTTGTCTATCAATCCACATACTTGTTGTGATAGAAAAAACATTGATGTTTACTTCTAACTAATCGAAAATATTTTAAATTAAATTCTACAATTTTACTGATATTTTATTTAAAAAGTTTAATGAATTTAAAAAAATATATATATTGTTTAATTTTCAGAAGATAACTTTGCGTAGGCTAAATGACACTGTACATTTTCAAGTAAATCGTCATCTAATGGAATAAAATGCGTTTACCTCAGAAAACAATTTATACACAAAGGGAATGTAATATCCGTATTATTTTATCTAATTAGAGTTAAACTCTTTTCTATAATTAGCATTATTGATAATCATTCTGCTTTTGTAGAAAAAATTTGAATTCATATAAAAATCTAAGGATCCGATTCGAACCCCGGAAATTCGTTTTAGATATGTCGACAACTTTATATTTAACTGTGTCAACCTTATTTTGGGTCTGGCCGAATATACCAGGAATATGAAAAAAGTTATATGTGATGTCAACTTAGAAATGAGTCAAAAAACAAGAAAGTATGTACATATTTAATATAAATGTATTGAGTGTGTATGTTAATTTTATTCTTCATAAATGTCAGTTTTAAAAAGTGAACTTCATTCTACTATTGAATCAAATTTATGAAAAATATTTGCGACTTGATAAATTACTTAAAGTTTGGAATATTGTTTGAAAAGAAATTACGGTCTACACATCATCATGAAGCAATAATTTATTAAGATTTTATTTTTTGTTCCAGTTACATTTTTGAAAGTGGAGAATATTGTAGTTTCCTATAAAATATTTTATTGTAAAATTATTTAAATTACCAAAACGTAGTATATTGTGATTTTCTGAAACGTGAACAACGGATAATTCATCTTTTGATGACGTTTTCTTCGTATGTAAAAGCCAGTTAGAGTGTACAGGACTAACAAGTAAAAATTATACTCTTTCCATTTCCGACTTCGAGGATTCTATGAGCCAAAACAAGACAAACAAATAGCAAGGAACAACAATTCCTCCTTTTTAATAATCACCAATTGCTTTGATTTATCTGCCATGACTAAAGAAATATGTTTTTTATTAAAAAATTTAATTAATCTTTTCATTTTTTTAGCTATTTTAACAGCTTTTTTATCTATAATATAACCACTATTCTGATTTTCACCTTTAAATTTATTTAAATCCTTACTTATGGCTGTTCTTAGTTTGATTTGTTCTTCTTTACTTCCTGGGAGTTTCCTTATTGCATGTTCTATTTCCGCAATTATTGGCAAGTTCTTAGACTGCATTGGAAGATTCATACTCGTACCTAAAGAGAGGATTCTTAAATAATCACTTGGTATTTCAACATTAGTAAGGTTAATTATTGACCTCTTAATCCATTCTTGTTTTTCAACTGCAGTAGGATAATCAAATTTTTTTGTTAGTTTAACTTGTTTGTTTAAAATATATTGATCATGGGGATTATTTTGTATATTATTATCTCTATTATATTTTTTTAAAAACTTACATTTCTTACGTAAGTTGTAAATCTCTTTATCTTTCTTTTTAATTGCTGATCTTATTATTAATTTTTCTATTTTCATTACATCACCCATTCGAATACTGGAACATATAGATGCTGGCAATCTAAATGTTGCTGGCACATATTGAGGAATATGCAAATAGATTACATAAAAACTTAAAGTTTACAAGTGTAACTAAAAATTTTTTATTTTTAGTGTGTTAAATTACCAAAACGTAGTATATTGCGATTTTCTGAAACGTGAACAACGGATAATTCATCTTTTGATGACGTTTCCTTCGTATGTAAAAGCCAGTTAGAGTGTACAGGACTAACATTTTATTGAAAAGCGAAATACATTACCACCAATTTTGAAAACAGTATATTAATTGCACAGCACCCAACAAAAGTGATGAAAGATCTTATGGTCATTGATGAAGAAATAAGAATACTAATTGACTAAGAGAACTTGTACCTTTCAATAAAAGTAGAATCATGTTTTACAGCGTTAATGGAATTTATGCTCCTAGAAATACAGGAGTTAGTTAACGACACCTTAACATGACAGACGTAACAAGATTGGTATGCTACGAATCATATTTTAGCTTCAATAACCAAATATATAGAAAAAAGAAAGAAGACCCATGAGACGACACATCAGGAATTTTATATGAATTAGTGTTTCGAAAACTAGAAAAAGGAACTATGAGTGGCTTCAAAGCAAATATTATATATTTTCGAAGATATGTAAATAATGTATGCATAATTAGGAAAAACAACTAAAAAATAACAGAATTCATTGATAAGGTTAACAATAACAAAGATGGGCTAAAATTAAAAATGAAACAAATAAGCTTAGTACAACTGCATTTTTTTGAACATAAGTATAGAATCTAAAAACAGAAAGTTACACAAAAGTGTATACATCAAGCCAATACACAGCCCACTGTTCATCATTTGCAATTCGAATGATCCCTATCAATTTAAGCTAGCGGCATTCCGGGTTGTGATCAGAAGAGCGTTTTATATTGCGGAAATATAACAGACAGAATAAAGGCGTTAAACAGAATTAAACAAATTGCCAACAAACTAGGATATAAAACTAGCACGATAGAAAGTCCGATTAAAAAGTTTGAAGATAAGAATCATAGGACAAAAACGGCGAACCTAGATGAACCAGGAAATTCACATTTAATATTTACGCGACTAACATCATGAAAATAATCGCAAAAGAAAAACGGTCTATTATGATTATAAATTACCTTCATGTATCGTGTTTTTAAAAACGATAAGAATAGATTACAAACAGAAGAAATGGAAGTTGTGTATAGTGTGCCATATGAAAATATGCAGTCAAGGAATACATTACTGTCACCACAAGAAATTTGACGCAAACATAATTAAATATACATTCCTGCATTGGCACAGAACGCTGAAAAAATTAAAATATACATAAGCATGTTGAAAGATAAGTGCATTAACGCAAAAGTTCACGGAAGCATAGCAACGGCATGGAAATACATTGCACAAAATAAGTTCTTAAAAGATCATAATTGTCTAATTTTAAATATGTATTTTTTTTATATTTTCGGGTTATTCATTTTTACATAATACTGTTATTCGTTATTTACATAAACTTTTAGCTATTTTTGCTTTATATTCAAATATTTAAAAGTTCTTTTTCATTTATTGTATTCTATTTTGAAACAATATTTCACAGTAAAATATGTTCCAATTTCCAATCTGTAACCTGAGGATGACCTATTAAACTAGGTCGAAAACGTTTCCTAAATAAAGTTTAATTCCAGCAGCAAAAAAAAAATGTTTATAGATTTATTTCGAATTGTTCTTGTGAGGTTGATTTAGCATTATTGTTTAATATGTGAATGTTACGAAAAAGATAAGAGCACTATATACTATACATTCACAATTATTATTGCTTATTATATATGTTAATTTAAAAATAAATCACTGATTGTTATAGCATGTTTATCGATATAAAGTTCAGAAGAGCTGTTTAAAAAATATAATTGAGTTTAATATTTTCAAGATTTTTAGTAAATTATTCTTCATCAATTGTAATAAATATTATTTTAAAAATAATAGATAAAGTGGTTATTGATTAATATAAATCATATAAAAATGCAAGTAAAAGTGCAATAACTTATAGTTACTTATTCAAGTTATTAAATACATAAAAATATTTCCTAACCAACAGAGTATAAATATGAATCTCAGGATAATCGTCTTTAATTGCATATATATTCGTTACTGCAAGTAAAATATCGAGTCAAAAATTTAATTTAGTGTCTTACATTACAGAGTCTTCAAATTAGTTGTATATACAACTAATATGAATCGCATATTACTGGTATTTGAAAACATAAAAATTTGAAAATATCGAACACTAAGAATAAAATTTTTACATTATATTGTATATTCATTACAAAGTTTTAGTGCAGAACCCTGTCACAAGTATAATAATAAAAGTGGATTTTAGTACAAATAACTCGCGAGAACTTCTTTTGCAAGAACCTCTTATACAAGATCATCCTCTTCAGAAAGTAAGTATTTTTATTTGAAAGTTTGCCTTTGACTTAGACCTAACTCTAGATAAAAGTAAATCTTCGAAAAATTCACAAGTTTAACATCAAGAAATATAAGAGAATCAATTTAAGGTGGTAAAATTTAATGCAATGTACGACCATTTAGACAATTGTGTAAATGTTTAAAATACGTCTTTTACAGGTTTATCACTATTATTATTATTTAATGTGTGTGATTATTGATTTTGAAGCATTTGCGCTTCACAATGAAAATCTTTGTTAACACATAGTTCTGGGAGTTTAGGTTTGTAACAAGATATTCTAGAGTTCGGGAAAACTGATTTTTATAATGAGTCTATTATTATTACTTTCTTTCAATTTAACAGTTAGACATAAAAAATCGATAAGATTTGACAATTATTTGCATGGTTTAATTCTATCATAAGAGAAACAAAATTTTAGAGAGTTATAGAGTTTTCGAGATGCTATATAATTTATTTTTGAATTACGAATAATTTACGTAAAATCAGTAAAAGTTTATTACTTCACTTACTTGCAGAAATATGTCATGTTTTAGATATACTGAAAATTTCACCAAAATTCATTTTTATAACGAATCTATTATTTTTAAAAAGTTAACAGTTAGACATAAGAATTCAGCAATTATTTGTAGGGTTTATATCTATCATGTGAAAAACAAATTTTTAGGAATTACAATCAGAGGTTCGTTTTCTTGGAGTTTAATATTCTTTAAACTTTTTCTTAATTATATTTAAATAAATACTCAGTAATATAAATTTAAATGCATAGAAATTAATTAAAATTATAATATTATTGATAGTAAGCTAATATTAAATAAATAAATGTAATAATATTATATATAAATTTCTAAAATGTATTTAAAACTAATATAATTGTATGTACTATAATATATAACTAATACAGATAGTGTTACGATTTTAGTATGTTTTTAGTTAGCTTAATTAAATAAGTTGTTTTTAAAATAAACTAACTTATTGTTGTAAAATTTATTCTTAAAGTTCGTTGAGGTAAAATGAGTTTATAATAAAAAAAATGTATATAATCACAGTTTCATTTTATAAATTTAATATCTTTAATTAGAGTTTATCAGTTAAATAAATATTATTTCAAAGAAATTATGGTTTAGTATAAACCGTATAGTAATTCAAAGTTTAATAAGTTGGATCACACAGTATAAATTTGATTTGAAGAAAGACCATTTTGTAATATTATTATTATCATTATTGCTACTGTACAATTTGAGTAAAATTCTTGTAATATATCTTTTACTTTCATTTCATTATAGAAACTAAATTTTGTAAATTTTAAAAACAAGTTTCATTTCAATTCAGTTACAATATAAATTTTAAAAATTATATTTTTATAGATTTCACATTAACAATTTGGTATATCAATGAACATTTATATGGTCGGTAAAAAATATTTATGTATGAAATCTTTTCGTTATTTTCTTATTAAATATAAAATAATATTAATCCTAATTTTTATTTATATAAAATTACAGAATGCGATGCTGATAGATTTTGAAGCAATTCAACTTATCGATTGTTGGCCATAAAAACATTAAGCAGTGATATACGAGTCTTCTCGAAGCTTTCACGATTCGAGACGAAAATCTTCCATTCAACACCTTATGTAGACAAATTGGGTTTGTAGCAAGACATACAAACAATTTTGGGTAGATAGATTTTTATAATAAATTCATTACATTTCTTTATCAAATTAAATTGGAAAAAATAATGCTTATTATATATACCGTTGTATTACTATTATTTTAATATAAAAAGTGAATTGTAATTTAACTTATTGTTAAATACAACAAAGTAAAACTAAAATGTAATTGATTATAAAACAACCATTACAACCATTGTTCTGTTAAATTTTTTAATAATTTGTATTCTACTAATCTAAAAATGTACTTCCCCAAGCAACAAGGAAATTTTCCTACTACTAAATAAAGTTTGATAATCAATTCATTACTTTTGATAATTTATCACCACGAGATAAAAAATCTGTTAAATTTGGAAATTTCTTACATGAGCTGTATTTATCATATAAAAAACATAATTTTGGAAGTTGGGAATGTCATAGTAAGGTATATAAAAATTTTATTTTATTTAAATAAACGCAACAAATTATTTGTAATCTTAATTTAATCGACATCTAAAATTAATTTACTTAAAATTTGACTGGAATAAAGTCGCCAAATTCCAACCTGTCTCAGATAATTTTATTATCCTCTTCATACATAAGTTAGATATAAAAGAAGTTTTAAAATACCAAAAATAAAAACCACAACTTTATGCAAATTACAAGATTACAATTACTTAACTGGAATTTTGTTTCTCGTTACCAAAAACCTGACCAACAATTCATTGACGAGTTCCAAAATCAACTTTCTTGGTATCACATTTTAAAATATCAAAAATTAAATCAAGAATTAACATCAGCCATCGTGAAAATTTATTCCCGCACTTACATGCAGAAATATGTCTTACTTTAGATAAACTGAAGAAAACAGTAGAAACACTTGAATAAACTGAAACCTAAAAACCTTTTCAAAATAATTTCAATGTTATATTATTTTGTGTAGCCGAATATCAATCAAGAAAATTAATTTCAGTATTGATAATAAAACTATTACTCGAGAAATTATTTGCAGTCTTAATTTACTCGAAATGTACTTAAATTATAAAAATTTATTAATTAAATTAAAATAATAATTTGTAATCTTACTCGAAAAATTAATTTTGTGACTTAAATAATTCTATTCGACAAATTTTTGTTTTAAAAATTATTTGTAATCTTAATTTAATTTACTTGACAAATTTTAATTAAATTATCACTGCAACTTAATTTTATAATAATATTAAAATAAATTTTAAAAATTAATTTTGTGATGAAATCTTCCTAATATTGTTAAAATAAAATTAATTTAATTCAAATTTGTACTTAAAAAATTAATTTTGTGATCAAAGCTTCCCAAACCACTACTACTCATAAAACGACATAGAAAAAGATAAAAGCAGTACTCACTTGTGAAAATTAATGAGAAGTAGTAGATCCAGTAATGATCTTCAAGATCAGCAGATAAAAAGTAAATGACTATAATTTGTTGACGTATGACTAGTCAGACCCATTCGAGACGACTACAGAATAAATATATTTAGTGACCTCACTTGCTCCTCCCTTGATTAATTTTTATTGGTTATGTTTATTCTAAACAACCAATCTTTGCATATATCCTATATTATTATTAAAACTGATAATATCTTATTTCGCGTGATGTGTAACATGCCCCTTCGTGATATTCATATTAATAATTTCAAAATATTTACTTTAAAATCATGACAATTAACAAAACTTTTCTAACAAATTTATCAAAATACATCTTAGAAACCGATGCAAGTTTTCAAATGTTAAATTGTATTTTATGCCGAATTAAGTAATCTAATGAATTTAGCTAATAAATGAAATGCTGTAATTAATGTTAAATTTCATTCCTTTCTGCAAAAATTAAATATTTGATATTTCTGATGACCTTGCAAAAATTTCACGAAATTGAATACCGTCAAGCATTGTTGTGTACTTTGAAATCTTCTCGAGGAGAAGTCGTTCTTGTTAAATATCTATTTTCTATAACACTTCAGACGTCTGAAAACCAGATTTAACTAATACAATAAATATTCAAATGCATGCTATTATATATACTTATTTTGTTATTAACAGAACAATGCTAGATGTAAGGAATAATTAAAACATAAAATTATTTTAATAGCATAATAGTATTTTACCAATGAGTTTTTTATTTCAGGTTATTTTCTACATGAATACGAGAAATGCATTAATGAAATATTCTTCGAGCATCAAAGCGGGTTCAGTAGGAGGTGAATGCATGAAGAAAATGACTAAGCCCAAGATATTCACGATACAGCACTCGCAAAACTCCTAGGTTTATAATTCCATGCTTTCCGATTGTCGGCTGTGATACTAAGCACTTTGGCTTCTAGCTAACTCAAAGAATGTGCTCACTACTTAAATTTTTGTTGGATTGTTTTGTAGAACGCATTCCGATCATCCTATGTTGCGTTTAATTGTATTTTTAATAGAAAGCACGAAATAAGCAGTGAAAAACATCTGCGCAATTTATATAATATAGTTTTGTATATACAGGCAAAAGAATAGATGGAAAGAATAAGCTCTTGGAAAGTAATCCACATCCTACTTTCTGCCTGTCCATTTCCTGTTACTTTAGCTGAGGAATAAAGACAATGGGAAGTATTTTGCATTCAGCTTAGTAACAGTTATCTGTTGATGTTTTTATTCTTTTTTTATAGGAACCGCTATAATTTGCGCCCGTTTGTTTTATTACTTAAATTATCAGTCAACTAACAATATTTACAAAATATTTTTGGACAAAATTTACGAAAAATTACATAATTTACACCATCTATATCTAATAATATAAATTCCACTACCACTAATTCTTCATAAACTTTTCTATACCGAAGAAATGCCTCACTTGAATACTTCCAGTTCATTTTCTTCTAAAGTCTTCTCGAACGCCACTGAAACCTCATCAATGCACCCGAAATGATCCGATTCCGCAATGTCCACACAAGTATAGCTTTACTTTAACCCAGTGTTCCCCAAACTTTTAGGACTACTGTTCTTTTCATTGTAAGTTTAATCATTTTATAAATAGATATTTTTTGGACAAAAAAATTTTTTGGTCCCCTTGTCTTCCAACATTCCTATCACTCTTTTACTTCCAGTTTTCCTCTCTATTCTTCTATAGTATTCAAGAGCGTATTAGGACAACATTTAGATTTACTGCTTTAACCGAAGAAACACAATATGTTTATTTAAAGTAATTCGATTTGTTCCCGATTTTTCATATTTTTTATAAAATTATCGAAGATCAAACAGATAAAGGATATTAAGAAAATATTGAATTGATTGATACGGTAACAGAATGTAATTTTCATTTGGATTTATCAATTCGAATGAAAATTTCTCAGGAGAGTAAAATAATATCTCTCATACAACGAATAGAAATATTTATTTATTTAACAGACAGAATTTAATTTCGATGTTTTGAACATGTTATGAATAATAAATTTTATTTACAATTAACTTGGAAGAAAAATCTATTTTATAATAAATAAATTATTTGTTATGTGAACTGAAGCTTAGCTTTATTAAAACAATATTCATTTGTTTAACAAACACGTAGAATTTCGCTATAAAATTTCGTTAATAAACAATTCTTTTAAACAAACTATTTGTAGTAGGTTTTCCTGTTCCTATACGTCTTGATTACCGAATGACTGTTATTGATTCGCGTACGTTTATGTAATTTCTATGATAATTTTCATGCATTTCACGTTCTTTACTAAACTCAAAGTCGTACCTGCTTCACCTAGAAAAATAATCAACGAGAATGCACACAAATAATTAATAATTGATGGACAAACTTTACTATGTTAAGTAAACATCATAAATTAACAAATATTAAGTACAGTACTTCTGTATACAAAAGTTTACAAATTCATATTTTAACAACTTTTTTATACCAAATAATATATGATACTTTGATTGTCTCCGTTATCAGCCCTGATTAATTGATATTTCTTTTTTGTCTATCGAAGTATTAGCTAGTTCCTCTTCTTTCCTTAAGTTTCAAATCATTTCCAGAAGCTAATTGAATATATATTTTTATTTATTTATTTTTTTGCTGTATGCTAGCTAGTATTGAAGAAATTATACTATATCACACGTATTTTTTTAATCATTTCCACCCTCTGTTAATCATTTTATTACTCATATTTGTTATTTCTACGGCTGTAGAGTCAGGTAAAACTCTATCGATTTCAACTTCGCCTTACCATCAGATTCATATCGGGGGCAAACTTGCTACCAGAATAGGCCGGAGAATTCTGATGTTATCATATAATTACAGAATAAAATATTTAATAAATAGAGCTCTAATAATGATAAAACGGAAAAACGTTTCTATTATTAAAAAAAATACTCCACTAAAAAATACTCCACTAAGTAATGACATTGTCAATATAGGATGCAGCAAAGGTTTGTTATTATGGAAAAAAATAGAAAATAAAAAATATTTATTTTATGTACAAATTAAATCACAAAGGGAAGTACGATCTAATAAAAGTTAATAAAATAATAACAATTAACACCGAACCTTTGTATTTCTCATATTCTAAACAGTATACGTACTTTTGCACTCCCTGTGTATAAATATGTTTTCGATATTTTTTACTTTTCCCACTGTTATACATAACAGAGGGAAAGCGTAGCGATCGGTCAAAAAATGACTTCTTCCAAATTTTTACATTTTTGAACTCAGGACTCTTTGAAATGTCCTAAGTTCTAAAATATGCAAAAGATTCAAATTTTTTCCCTACATGTTTGGATGAATAAACATGTTTTCATTTTACATTTTAAAGCGATATGTAGTGTATATAAACGAAATTTCCCTTGTTGCCGTATTTCTCAGTCGCATTTATGGAAATATTTAATTACACGTACAATAAAGGGTATTTTCCTTTTAACTTTGTATTCGTCAAATATAATCCATCAAAATAAAAACAAATAGTTTTTATTTTGTCCGGATCACATTCAAGTAAGTTCTATAACGATAGTATTTGAAATTAGTAAGTGATATCGTATGATAGAAATATATGTTTTTTCACAAGGTACGAAATTAAGCAATGACAAATGATTAGAATTCATAAGAATTTTTAAACGAGAGAAAGAATAAAATTCGTTGTCAAACGATATAAACATGCTTTGATTCTTTTATAATGTTAAACCCACATTGTGAATTAATTTGATCTGATATATCCATTAATGTGTGGTTGGTGATTGACACAAAATGGTATCGATTTATTAAAACGAATGAAAACAGGCGATATTTACAATGAAATGTCCTGAATTTGAATGTTTATTACAATTTGGCAAATCAAATTATGTCAGGCCAGTGAAATGTTTGGTATTCTGCAAAAGATAAGTTACCTCAAACGTGATTAACAATAGTTTTTTGCTGCTGAGAGAGGTGCTGCCCACGACCCTTAAGAAAATGCGTTTCAGCAAAAGCAGGCATTGGTTGTGTTGTTATTTGCTGAGTTAATATCCTTCTATGATCGCCTGACTTCTGTGAGAAGCCCTCTCGTAATTTTTTGGTAGCATTTTTTCTGAAATTTTTTTTAAAAATTTCAAAAAATTTAAGTTCTCCAATCTTTTCGAACTGCAAAAATGCATAAACAACGTTTTTATTGCGCGCCGAGTTTACTCAGAAAATAATTCGTAAAAGTGCTGGCTTCTAACAAGCTTCCACGCGACTATAAGCCGTAGACAAAAATAGGGAAAAAAACTAGTTCGCGATAATCGCTATCGTCGATCGCGACCATCGCGAGCATCGTTTTCGCTATCGATTCTTTTCTCTCAACAATTTTACTTTTTTCAAAAAAAATAATCGATTTTAGCCTGATTTTGAAACGAGATATCGCAATTTATTATTAAACTCAGCGATGTCTCATTATACTCTGTGAGAAATCGCGTTTGTCCGCGCGATAAATAACAGCGACAAAAATTATCAAAATTAATATCTTTAATACAAATTGCGCTGATAGTACAATTTATTTTTCTTGCGTAATAATTTAATTTAGGTATTGTTGCAAATTCATTTTTTGATGAAATTTCGAGAATATTTTTAGTTATAAATACATGAATTTACGCATTCAACATTATGTTGTAAATTGTCGAATTTTCGATGGTCCACATATTATTTTTCGACTGCTTCATTTCACACACAGAAAACATTTATATCTATCAACAAAAAATTTTGATGGATTGAATAATATTTTGACCGATGTCAAGTTTTATATTAGGTGATCAAGTTAAGCCTAACACACGACTATATCATAATAAAAATTAAAAATAAAATTCATGTGTAAAATTATAAGAAAAATATCTGTTAAATCTTAAATACTACGTTCATATCAGTAAAACAAAATAAAATCTTTGTCAATTAATCGATTTTACAAGTCAGAAAAAAGCATTTGAATGTAGGGTCATAAAGCAATTAACGCTTAGTGATTTTCGCGGGAAGGGGTAAAGCGGGGTATATTGACAATTTTTTTCGCAGCAGTAGGAAATTTGTACTGACTTCACTTGAAAGTGTCATATTTCTTCCCCGTTGACAAACAAACCCGATGGCGATTGGTGAAACATGAGATAAATTACGGCGAGTTGAAATTTGACATGTTTATTTTTTGCATTTTACGTATCAAATTACATTAAATTCGACACAAATAAAGCATTTGTGTCAATAAGAAAATATTTCACACTGTTTAAAAGTATAAAAAATAAAGGAAACAAAAATGTAATAATAATTTTTGAAGCGAAGCCAAAAATTTTAAAATTTAAAGATAAAAAAATGGAATCTGTTAGATGCCGCGCGATCAAGGGGAGGGGGAGAGTAAAAAAAATCACGTGACCATAGAAGGGTTAGCTGCGATTCATAGGAACTTTTACGTGTTTACCAAAACGCAGCACCAGATTTTAAAAGAAATAACAAAATGTACAAACAGTTTCTGGAGAACGAAAGCGATCTAAAAATGGACGGATGTTATCATAATGTGTATCCGATGGTGATGTTACACACAAATGCCTGTATCTATTCTCTTGCCAGTTTGTTTCAGCAAATAAGAAAAGCTCTTATAAAGAACAAAAACACGAATTTGTCATGTTATTCTTTCATAAACTGACAAAAATCTGAACTCTCTGTCAAACATCCTGTTTTACAATAAAATGTGCTTTCATGCTTTCGGAACAGTAAACACAGATAAAGTGAAATTATGGCGATACTAAAATTTTCATTGTGTCAGCAAAGACTTTTGAAACAGTGCAATTCTAATGATGTTCATGAGAAACACTGTTAGATTATATAAAAAGACGGTTCTATATGAGAAACATTTTTCATGTGAAAAATGTTCCTATTACATTTAAGAGTTTAAGAATGGTTTATCAATTATTGTGATACTCTTTTGTAGGAAAGTTTGTTTAATTTCCTTTATTAAAACTGAAGTTGCTGAAACTAGTCCATTTTCCCCTTATCATTTTGGAACATGATACTAATCTTTAAATAATTCTTAAAATTTATTTCTATTTACTGATGATAATATTTATTCCTTTTTTCATCTCTAAATATT
The DNA here is from genome assembly GCF_030686945.1 of Centruroides vittatus. Lineage (NCBI taxonomy): Eukaryota > Metazoa > Arthropoda > Arachnida > Scorpiones > Buthidae > Centruroides > Centruroides vittatus. The sequence goes on from NW_027122212.1 coordinate 2,096,584, forward strand.
ACATTATTTCCAAGGCATTAACAAGTCTATCGTGTATAAAAAATTTAAAGATTGGATTAAAAATTTTCTTTTTAAATACAACATTAAGTGCGAATTGTCGTTGTTGACAAAACAAAATATTAACATTAAAAATATAAACATTAATAGTAGCAATTTTTTACAAGAAATAATGTGCCTTTCAATGTATTTTAATAATTAGCATAAAGCAGCGATTCTCACCCTTATTAGCTCCGTGACCCCCCAAATAGTAAATATAAATAAAACTAATATTTTGCGACCGCCCACCCAAAGGCCTAATAATAATAGTAAACCTTAATATTACTAATTAAATTTTGACTGTAATTATAAATGTAAATTTTTTTAAATATTATATAATCACATTGCACTAATTTTATACATTAAGCGAAGTTCCACTGTATTTTGTTATTTGTTACAGGATATTTAGAAACAATTGTAGTTATTAAGGAAAAAAAAGAATTAGAGTTAATTGCACTTTAATTAGCGAATATATTTAAAATAAAGTATGTTGTCGTTTCTTCCACACTATCTTAATTATTTGGAATACGTGATTAAAATTTAACCAGAAACTTAAATAGTACAATTATTTGTTGATTTATTTGTAAATATCAGTCATTTGAAGTATGTTAAGCAAAAGGAAAGGTAAAAATCGTAAGAAAACATAGATTACTAATAATTTGTGTTATTCTATGTTAAAAACTGTTACTCTATGCCAGTGTTTCTCAACCTGAACGTTGCGGTGATATTAAAAAGGGTTGCGAAACAATAATGTAATCAGTTTATGAGAAAAAAATCATTTTTTATAAACTTATAAACATTTTACTTACACATGTAAAGAAAAGAAGATTAATGCGATCGTTGCACTTGTACATCATTCAAGTTGGAACTTGAAAATTGGTCATGTATGTTTCACGTCATACATCAACAACTCTTTGACAAGCACATTACAAACATAACAATCTGCAAACCGACCACAGACAGGAAATACTGTACGCGGAGACCACCAGCCAGTTTACTGGCATTCATGTACAGTACTAGTTCCGGTATTAGAATGAACTGATTCTACGAGCGTTCTGACGACAGGAGTTAATTAAGAATGCTGCTCAACAAAGCTCTAACGTCATCAGTGTTTTATGGAACGGAATTCTTGCTTGGTCAGTCGCTCCTACGATGCGTTTGTTTTCCTACGGTGAGATAGATAAACACTAGTTATTTTTATTGTATAGTTCGGTTCACATGTAAGATACTGTATATCAATATGTCCAAAACAAATACTGTTCCGAAATTGTTAGACGTATTTCATCATACAATTCGGTAAAAATATATCAAGTATTTACTAATAGCCTATAATTATCATTCCGTTAATTAATATTTGAATATATACATATACAGAGTGTATATAGTGTATATATATATACACGCATTTAAATTGAGAGAGACGTATTTAGAAATTTTATTCAATAGACTACTGGATTCATGAAACTTTTTTCTTCAGAATTTTTTTGTATATAACATATTTTGTTTCTTTTTGTTGTCATGAAAATTAAATTTATTAAATTTATGCATATGTAAAAGTATCGAGGAAAAATTTGTATTTTATACAATCCAAAGATTTCCTTTCACGTTAAACTGCTGTCATTCGTCATTATATCTTACTACCGAAAATACAGCAAATACGAATTTTGTAAATTCGACAAATTAATATCTTGGTTTTGAAATAATCAAGATGTTTCCAAGCTATTTTTATATCTAAGAAACGACTTGATTACTTTCAAAACCATTAACAAACAATGACAGAGAACATAATTCGGGGACAGTTTCATATCTTAAATCGCCATATCAATTGTTAGCATAAAGCACTTTGAAATAAAATTCCCAGTAAGAATTTAAAGAGTATTCAACTAACTTGGAATTAATACTTAATTAATTTGAGAAATGAAACAAACAATATTCAACATTTTTTGAATATTATCTTATATTTCGTCATGCAAACTCTACATGCCGCCTTATGGGTTGAACTTTGCTATACAGTCACCTGCGTACTGCATGTCGGGGTGGAATTGTGTAAACACGATTTCCCGCCCTTCCCTTATTGCGCCGATAACGATCATCGTTCCAAGAAGACGGTGGAGGGAGGGACTGACCACATGTGAACGGGAAAACACCGGGTGGTCGTCCGACACGTGGCCGACATGTGTGTACGAAAAGGAGAGAGGGACGCAGGTGGTGAAGGGAGTTCATCTGGTTACGTGATTCGGGACAGTTCGTCTCGTTACACCGTTCGGACAGGAGTTCGCCCACGATACGCCATCCGGACGATTGGGGAGAGAAGTTTCTAAGATCGTTTTGGACCCGAGCGGTGCCTTCAAGCAACGGAATATTCGCAAGGTGTCTTCCCGACGGACCTGTAACGGTGTTTTCCAACAGGACACACAGAACTTCATCGAGTATTATTGGCGCGCCGGGTCGGTCGCCAATAGTGAACACATCAGACGTTTTGTGAACTTTACTGACGTTACTTTGAACTTTACTGGCGCAGTCACGACAGGATTGGAAAAGACACTCTTCGGGAAGACTGAGCTGCGACGCAAGACAACGCAGAAAGCGAACCCGGGAACAGATAGAGCACCGCCGGCAATCAGAGACCCAGGTACGCCATTTCACTCTCTTTCGCACAGAGATGCCGAAACGCGGAAAATCGCGGGGTTTTAGGGCAATTGATTGGGACGACGATGAGCCGGGGACGTCGGGTGTTCATAACGGAAACCGACAGGAAGATGGGTCGCGAGGTGAAGGCAGTCCGACCATGGGACGCGGGCCAAACGTGACGAGAGACCGCTCTAGGGATGAACTCGAAGGGCTTAGGCTGCAGATCGAACTCGAAAAGATCAAGCAGGAAACGGCGAGAATCGAGTTAGAACGGAATAGACAACGTAACGAGGCCCGACACTCTGAGAACAGTGCAGTCAAGGAAAATTTCGACGACTATGCACGGAGAGTAAAAGGGGCCCTTCCCAAAATGCCGGAAGGAGAGGAGGCAGTGCCATCGTGGTTTCGTACGGTCGAAATAGTTCTGGAGACCTACGAGGTACCGGAAGAATTGCGGGGGCAAATAGTTCTGAGCGTGCTATCGGAAAGATGCAAAGCGGCGCTAACAAGATTGTCGGTAGATCAAGTCAGACACTATCCCTCCTTAAAGCAATTCATTCTCGAAGAGTTGAGGCTTTCCCCTGCGGAATATTTGAAGGGATTCAGGCGGGCCGAACGGTATGTGGGGGAAACGTGGTCCCAGTTCGCGTCGCGTCTGAAGGACCTGTATGAATACTATGTAGATAGTAGGGAGGTAAAGACGAGGGAAGAACTTATCGAGCTAACGGTGGCGGACCATTTAAAGTCAGTCTTACCCCACGACGCGAGGAAGTACGTAACCTTGCAAGAGGGGAAGGGATGGAGCAAGCCCGCGGAATTAGCGAAGTTTATCGAGAAGTTCGCGGAGGCATCGGGCGGTAATCTGGGAAACAAGAAAGAGGAGAATAGGAACCAACGGGACACCCAGGGAGAGATGGCGAGAAAGCCCGACCCGGTGACCCGGAATACTAGCGAGCGAACACCCAGGGCTAGCTGTTACTCATGCGGGAAGGCCGGGCACTGGAAGAGAGAGTGCCCTAACCGGAAGGCGACTAGCGTGCCCAAACAGGCACGGCTCGTGTCCGCGAGCAAGACGCCTGAGACGGAGAACCATTTAGTGGCAAGAGTAACAGCGTACGATCGGCCAGAGGCTGGGGAGTCGCCGAATAGGATTAAGTTAGTATGTGGCGGAAATCGACTTTCGGCTATAGTCGACTCGGGAGCGGAGATTTCTGTCATAAGGGAAGCAATGGTCCCGGCGTCGGTGATGGAAACGAAGGGCGAAATTCAACTGGTTGGGGCCTTTGGTCACCGGGTAAACGCGGTTTTGGCAACGTTCCCAATAGAGTTGTGGGAGGAAAGCAGCCCAAAGTCGCAGGGGCCGGTGCTGGTAACGTGTGCCGTAACGGACGAGTTAAATCAATCCACGGACGCGTTGTTATCGGAAGAGGATTACCGAACGTTGTTAGACCGGAAGAGGGAGCTCCAAGGGAAAGGGGGAAGACACATAAGAAACGTAAGAATAAAGGGAAGTGGTCTCTCCCAAGGGAAAGAACCGGAACCCCACCCGGGTGCGGCGGGCGGCCGAGATGAAGACAGTGAGGGGGACGGGACGGATCTGCGGGATGCCCAAGTCCGAGACGATTCGCTCTCCCGGTTGTGGGAGGCCGCCAAACACGGGAAAGATGGGCTGGTGGTCAACGACGGGATACTTTACCGTCGGGATAGTTGGTTTGGCCGGCCCATCAAACAGGTGGTAGTGCCCCAAGAGCGGAGGGCAGAAGTTTTAAGTCTGGCCCACAAGACTCCGTGGGGAGGGCACTTAGGTAGTCGGAAGACAGCGGGTCGCATTCGTGAGGTATTCTATTGGCCGGGAATGGCGGCAGATATTCGGAGATACTGCCAGAGCTGCCACAGGTGCCAAATAAGGGCGCCGGCACGTATTCTGGATAGGACTCCGATTACTCCGCTCACGCGACCCTCTACCCCGTTCCAAGTGGTCAATATAGATATGATCGGACCGATAGAGCCCCCATCGTCCAGAGGTCACCGGTACGCTCTCTGTATGATCGACCTATGCACTCGATGGCCCGAAGTCGAGCCTATGAGATCACTTTCGGCGACGGCCACTTGTTCGACGCTCTTACAGGTGTTTACGCGGACAGGCTTTCCCGAACTCATTTGCTGTGACCAGGGGACTAACTTTACCGCAGGGCTAACGCGGGAGATGACCCGATTATTAGGAGTGCGCATTAGATTTTCGACCCCGGAACACCCACAAAGCAATGGAAGCGTGGAGAGGTGGAATCAGACATTCAAAAATATGCTAAGCCACACCATTGCGGAAAGCAAGAAGAACTGGGACAAAGTCATTCCCTTTCTGCTATGGGCGTACCGGGAGGTACCTCATGAGACTACCGGCATATCACCCTTCGAAATGCTGTATGGAAGGGCCCCAGTAGGGCCGCTAGCCATCTTAAAAAGGGTATGGACCGGATCGGTAACGCCTCCCGATAGTCTGAACAACAAAGCCGCGGCATACTTGCAGACCCTGGTGGAGCGTATTAAGGCGGTCAGGGAGATAGCGACCGAGCATACGGCCGTGAAACAAAATCAGTACGCGACAAATTATAATTTGAGGGCACGGCCCAAAGAATTTAGTATTGGGGACACGGTCCTGGTGAGGAAAACGTATCCTGATAACAAAACCGACGATCGGTGGGAAGGACCCGCCATAGTGGAGAGGCGAGAACGTGAGGGCAGCTACCGAATAAGACTAGAGGACGGTAGGACGAAGTGGGTCCACGTGGACCGACTCAGAAAATACCAAAGGCAAATTTGTGCCGTTGGAGTGGTATTTGATTCGGACGCGAGTTTCGGGGAAATAGTGGAGACACCGTCGACGCGGCAGCTGCACGACCGTGGACGAAAGAGCGGAGAGATTGGGGAGATTCCGGCACACCTCCCGGCATCGGCACAGACCAGCCTACGCAAGGTGCTAGAGGAATTCCACTCGGTATTCGGGAGTAAGCCGGGAAAAACAAACCTAGTAACGCACAGGATAACCCTTATCGAGGGATGGACTCCGAAACGGTTCGCCCCGTATCGGATTCCACAAGCTTTGCGAAATAAGGTGGATGAGACCATAGGGGAACTCTTAGACGCAAAGCTAATCCGGCCTAGCGTATCGGAATGCGCTCACCCAATAGTCTGTGTAGCCAAAAAGGGGGGTGGAATGCGCTTATGCGTGGATTATCGGCACCTGAACGCCGCCACGGTGCCTGATCGCTATCCGATGGTGCCCTCCGCCGAATTAGTATATCAGTTAGCTGAAGCCAGATACATAACATCGCTTGATCTCTGTAGAGGTTACTGGCAGGTGCGGTTGGAGGATGAATGTAAACACCTTACAGCGTTTGTTACGCACCGCGGTCAGTATGAGTGGGAAGTGATGCCGTTTGGTCTGAGAAACGCAGCCGCGACATTCCAAAGACTGATGGATTTGGTGTTGGCCCCTTTCAACGACTTCGCCGTGGCGTACATTGACGACGTGGCCATCTACTCGCGGAGTTGGGAAGAACACCTGACCCATCTCAAAGCAGTGTTAAGGGCATTAAGAGACGCCGGACTGACGGTCAATGCCAACAAATGTCAGTTCGCTAGACCGCGCCTTCTATATCTAGGACACATTGTCGGCTCCGGACGGCACGCGCCGGATCCGGAACGTGTTAAAGCAATAACCGCTCTAGCTCTGCCCAAGACAAAGGAGCAACTTAGGAGCTTCTTGGGTATATGCGGATATTATCGGGACTACATTTCGGATTTCGCGAAATTGACGAACCCTCTCACCAATCTGCTCGCTCGCCGAGCACCGAAAACAATCGAATGGAATCGGGAACTCGAGAGGTCATTTGAGGCAGTAAAGACGAAGCTCGGGCAAGCTCCGTTACTATACTCTCCGGACCCGGAAAGACCTTTCGTACTATTCACGGACGCATCGAATCACGCTATCGGCGTCTGTCTGGCGCAGTTCTCGCCAGAAGGGCAGGAAAAACCAATAGCCTTCGCTAGTCGGAAGTTAAAGGGGGCAGAGATCCGATGGGCTACCATCGAGAAAGAGGCCTATGCAATTATCTGGGGCCTCCACAAGTTTAATTACTGGATCTATGGGAGGCCGGTCACAGTGGTCACAGACCACAATCCTTTGAAATATCTGACGTTGTCCACGCCACAGAGTGCCAAACTTACACGGTGGGCACTCGCGTTACAAGGTTACGACATGCGAATCGAGTACCGGAAGGGGAAACTACACGGTAACGCGGACGCTCTCTCACGTTTGGAGTCGGACGGTGAAGGTCGCATCTCTGTGCGGGGAGGGGGTGAATCTCTTCCCGGATGTTCCGGAGAACGGGTCAGTCCGATCGGAACGGACCACCGCGATTTGTAAGGTTGTGCGGCAACGTGCAGGGTATCAAACAGGCTCAAGCGAGCACAGTTTGATCCTCGGCAGGGGAGGTGTCGGGGTGGAATTGTGTAAACACGATTCCCGCCCTTCCCTTATTGCGCCGATAACGATCATCGTTCCAAGAAGACGGTGGAGGGAGGGACTGACCACATGTGAACGGGAAAACACCGGGTGGTCGTCCGACACGTGGCCGACATGTGTGTACGAAAAGGAGAGAGGGACGCAGGTGGTGAAGGGAGTTCATCTGGTTACGTGATTCGGGACAGTTCGTCTCGTTACACCGTTCGGACAGGAGTTCGCCCACGATACGCCATCCGGACGATTGGGGAGAGAAGTTTCTAAGATCGTTTTGGACCCGAGCGGTGCCTTCAAGCAACGGAATATTCGCAAGGTGTCTTCCCGACGGACCTGTAACGGTGTTTTCCAACAGGACACACAGAACTTCATCGAGTATTATTGGCGCACCGGGTCGGTCGCCAATAGTGAACACATCAGACGTTTTGTGAACTTTACTGACGTTACTTTGAACTTTACTCTGCATTAAACGGAATAACAAAATCTTTAATCGAGAATTGTTCTGGAACTTTTTTCGGATAAAAGTATTTAGATAAAAAATGAAATCTCTCAATTTCGGAGAACTTCGTACGCTGTTTTAACTCGTGTTTTGCAAAAGTAATATTCGAAACCTTTATAAATTATTACTCCAATTTGGAAATATCTACATTATATTCGAAAATGTTGCTTCTAATATTTTCCAAGAGGAAGACAAATATTGAATTTTATCAAAATTGAAGAATCGCTTTCTGAAAAAACGATATTAGTGTCTTATTCTCAAAAGATTTGCTTAATATCTTCTTAGAAATGTTTGCCGGTAACAGTGCAACCTTTCTCCTAAAATACTGGCATGATATTTCTGCAATTTTGTCTACTATTTTGGAAATGTTTTCCAACATTTTGAAAAGCGTGGACTTCTTCTTGCAAAGTTTGAGCGACATTCTATAATTTGGCGTTTTAAATAGTGGCAAAAAATGTAATACTAACCTAAAAGATTAGAAATAAAACACTTTTTATAAATATAATAGTAAACAATTAAAATCGTAAACTTCGCATAGGTCTAATTTGTACAATATTGAATAAATTATGAATATGACTAAAAATTGCATTCCGGCAGTTTGACGATGTTACAATACATAATTGCTCATTCTTTATGTATTGCTAACTATAATGTTAACTAATACGAACTTTCCGCTCTAGACCGGATGTTAACTAATAAGAAAACGAATTATTTATCTACGAAAAGTTTGAAATATTGTGTTAAATCTACTGAATATTAAATGTTGTGCTGTATATAACAAATTAATCGGGAGGCGGTGTCCGATAATGTATCCGAAGACGCCGTGACCAACAACTAAACGAAGTTTACACAAAATGCATGATAAGAAACACAAGGTTTATTGTTAACATATGGAAAACAAATAATACATTCAGAGCATCGATTATCCGACCCCCATTAACCGACTTATCGGTTAACCGACACGTCGTTCTATCGGTAAATTCAAATGTCCGCTATACGTCGCTACAATAATACAACGTCGTTGTGTTATCATCCTAGTAATTAGTATTAAACGTATACCCGTGAGTCAGCTGTATTTATGTTCTTTAATGCTATATACAGTATTTTGAATTTATCCTTCAAAACTTTTCTGGAATTTTAGCAGAACTATATTGAAATGTGTTTGTGATAAACAGCACGAACACTATAAAATTATAAATATGCACATTTAAAAAAAACTTAACAACATTCGACAGAGATGAAGTTTCGGTATTGTTATATCTTAGGCTAGATTTCTTCCATGTGGAGCCATTTCAATTAAGACTTGCTTTTTAGAATAATTTTCTTGATATAATTAAACCGTACGAACAAATTAATAAATTTGTTCTTACATAAGTAATAAATCGATTAATTTCCTAATTTTATTTGCACTTATGTAGGGTGAAACAGTTTCGGTTTACGATTTTTCCAAGCCAATCTCCGTTTACCCTCGTGATGCTTCCACTGACAAGTTCTGGTTACAACCGTGGCCACTTCCCGATTGTAATGAAAATGACCTCACTTCTTACATGGATATGAAGATATACGGATGTCCTTACGGTAAATTATTTTTGTATTATCCTTTCTATGATTTCTCCAAGTTTCGTTGCTAAGGAAATTTCGTGTTACGAAGATCTTTTGCTTATTAAAAAAGTATATTCGTCGAAACTATTTAAAAAAAGAATTATTTAATAAACCGGAAAATAAAAGGAATTTGACAATTATAAAAATTTTCATTTAAAAAATTTTAATAAGCGTGATAACTAATTACTATAAAGTTATCTGAAGTAAAGCTAAAATGGCGTCACGCGGAAACTTCCCTACTGCGTAAAATTCTATTACAAGCAATTTATTTACAAACATTCTCTAAATTTCTTACGTTGTATGTATTAGAAAAAATATTTTTTTTCTCGTGTTTTATCTACATCGTTGTTACTAACGTTATGATTAGAGGAGGAAATCCATCGTGTTATCGCATTAATTGCTATAGTATTAGCTTACTCAATATCGAATAATAATTGAATTAGTTTACGGAAGACAAATATTTTTTTGGAAAATATTTAATGTTCTTCGAGAGAACAAAACAAATTACGCAATGTATCATTTTCCTATCGGATCTGTGCTTTACGTGAAACAGATACGCCAATATTTCGATATTATACAATATGTAAAAATGGAAGCAATAAATCCATACTACAACTTTTCCTTTATTCGTCGATTGACCGGAAGTCTGCTATGTGTTTTGGGCAGACTTATGAATTGCGAACTTGAGTCTAGAAATGTAGGTTTGGTATTTTTGCAAATATAATTAGAAGTATTTAGCTGTTAAAAACGATAGAAGATTCGAGCGAATGAAAATGTTATGTTACAAATTCAAAGATTCTAATGAATTGACGTTCGAGCTTTTGTTAGTTAATTATTTCGGTATAAACATTTGCACGAAATAACATATAGAGAGTATTAAATTGTAGTTTAATTTCTTTGGTAAGGGGTGCGCGAAACATTTGGCCTTCGTCAATACGTGATAATCGGGTTTTCGATGACCGTTACGTAACATCTCGTCCACTTGTGTCTTTAATTTTAAATCTATTATTCTAATAAAGTAGATATATGAACAGCAGCTTAGTCTTTACGATAGTTAACTGACTTTTGGCTAACCCTTCTGTTAATATTCATATACAATATACGTGCGCATCTTAAAATTCATAAAATGTAATAGCCCGAAACGAAAGATCCAAACGTAACGGGATGCATTCCGGAACATGAAAGTGAATAAAAGCAGAGTGTTTCGACAGACTTTATCTTTAATCTTAATTAATAGGATTTTAATAAGTCGTCGTATGACGTATAAATTCAAAAGTTAACTTTCTATTAAACATTTATTTACGATGATATTTAAAACATAAAAGGTTTAGATATATTAACAATTAATTGAACATCTTAATAATATTATTTGATCATTTTAGATTCAATGTGCGACTCAGTAATACCCTCGACACCGAAATTTATACGAAGAACCGAACCCCAATTTCAACATTGTTCTCAATTCTTGAATGTAAGCATTTTATTTTTATAGCATATTTAATTTTAAAATATTTTAATTATGAAATAAGTAATTTAAAAATTGTTTTAACTTCTTTCCTCGTTTCTAAAATTGTTATTTGCAAGAATGTTTTTGTGTTAGCAAACAATCTTAGGGTAATATAAATTCTGAAGTTTATTTTTAACGATAAGAGCTTTTATTAAGCAAAATATCAGTAAAATCATAGTGAACAATCCTAGTCTGGTAAAACATTTTCTATCTTAATAGAAACGAAATAAAAATTCTTTACTATTTTGTTGATTTCCTTTGTCTTTAATTAGTGCCGAAAGTGTACGTTTGTATTGGTTTTGCCTTTCGTTCTAGAAAGGGAAAAACAATACTTATAAAATATTAAAAAGTTAGAAGAAAGTATTAATGCAAAAACCTCTTTCACCGGAAATATTAAAAAACTAGATTTTTGCATTATTCAGAAAGAATAATAATCATTGCACCTCACAAAACTTAAAATATACTCTCAATTTCATTACTCTGTAACACAAGTCATAAGACATAATTGTACTCATTACCTTTTAATATTACCGTATTTGATTATTTGTGTATTTAAACGACTTATTCCTTATTATAAGTTTTAAATAAAATTAATTTCTTCAATATTAATGTGCAGTTGGTTCTCGATTCGGAATTTTACGTAACAAGTGTAACTATTAAAGTTCCTCCTACAACAATTCTGACAAATATACCTTTCGAAGTTTACTATAAAACATCCAGCAATTCAATTGTTCAAGTAAGTATTATATTTCCAGTTATAATCATATTTTTAATATTGAAAAATACGAGTAAAAACGCTACATCATTTACGATTTAATATTCTGTAGTAAAATATGATTTGTTTAAATGATAGTTGTACTTTTTCCTAATGAGTTTTTTAATAATTAAAAGAATTTGGCATTTGAGATGTCTCCATCCGTTGGTAATTTATAATTAAATTCTTCTATATTACTTTTATTTATTTACACAAACGGTGTTAAATATACTTTAGAAATTGCTGAGACGAAAGGCCATCTCGTAGTCTTACTCGAAATCATTATTCTTATCTTACCTAAATCAATTTTAAATAATTTATAATAATGTAATCATCAAAATAAACAATACGTAGCGAAATTCGTATGTTAATTATCAAATCATTGAAATATACAAATTTTCGAATAGCCAAAAATAGGCGGTTGAAGCGGTCTGGGAGACCGGGTGTGTTCTGTCCGAATTCCAAAAACTATAACTTTTAGATTGGTTGGAAAAGCAGACACACTATCCCTTTTCACAAGCTTCAAAATTATTCCGTGTGAAACCTATTGTCTGAAAATCGCTATCTGATTCAGACTAATATTTCAGATATCTTGTTACTAATCTATATATATATAAACGAATGTCTGTTGTCTATGTGTGTGTGTGTGTGTGTGTGTGTGTGTGTGTGTGTTTGTCCTTCATTCATTACCGCACCATTTATCTGATTGCCATGAAACTTTGGGAAGTTGTTTAATACACTCCCGCGAAGGTTTGTGGCATATGTGAAGATCACCATTTCCCCCCTTTCAAAAATTTATTTATATATGGATTAAGGCTTTTATGTCCAACAGATGGCGCTAACTTCCGACGACCTAAGTTAGCTTTTCTGTGAGGCAATATGCTTTTCTGTGAGAATGGACTAAAGCAGATCATTTTCTACCTATCTATATAAATAAAATATAACGTTTGTTTGTTCCTACCGATTCCTTTGAAATTTTGACACAACGTTGCATTCGAATACGCACGTGTTTTTATATAATATACATGTCGAAATTCCCCCTACTGAGGGGAGATGGACGGGATTTAGGCTTACCGTGAAGAACTCGGCTTCTATTTATACTATTTTACATGCGGTTTTTTTTGCGTTTTTAACTGCATTTTAATAGGTTACGTCGACAGAATATACACTAAAAAGGGATTTTTCGATATTTCCCAGCGGGGAGAGGGACAGGATTAAGGCTTACTGTGAAGAACTCTGCTTTTATTATACTATTTTACATGCGGTTTTTTTGCGTTTTTAACTGCATTTTAATAGGTTACGTCAACAGAATATATACTAACAAGAAATTTTTCGATATTTCCTTGCGGGGGAGAGGGACGGGATTAAGGCTTACTGTGAAGAACTCGGCTTCTATTTATACTATTTTAGATGCGTTTTAATAGGGTACGTCAACAGAATATACACTAAAAAGGGATTTTTCGATATTCCCCAGCGGGGAGAGGGACAGGATTAAGGCTTACTGTGAAGAACTCTGCTTTTATTATACTATTTTAGATGCGTTTTTGATTGCGTTTTAATAGGGTACGTCAAGAGAATGTACTGTACACTAAGAAGAAATTTTTTGAAATTCACCCCACAAGGGAAATGTTATACATTTATAATAGATACATTTTGAGCCACAACAACGCGTGGCCGGGTCAGCTAGTATTCTATAAATGTAATTTTTATATAAATCCTCAAATATACTGAAAAATATAACGGATATTATACCTTATATCCATTATTTGTATGCGCTAACTACTTATTTACCGTATTGTACGATATAAACTATATTTTATATCAAGTAATAAATGTATAAACTCTATGTTTACGCAGAATCAAACAGCACACGAGCGCGATTTTGAAAATCACGAATTGTATATACGTGAAGATATAACACGACAAACAATCTGTTTGAAAATTGCTAATATATACTAAATTATTTCCAATTATTACGTTTAATTGTAAATATTCGATACAGATGATAACTCCTATGAACTTTCCTTCCGTAGCTCTTCCTTTCGAAAGCCGAATAAAATACACAGTACAACCTGTATAAACCGGAATGGCACGGTAATGTATATCTTTACCGGTCTGGCAGGTTTTCCTTTTGAACGGATTCTTTTCAACGTAGAAAATTGTTCCGTTCCCAGAATTTTTTCTGTTTAGGCCGGTTTCCTTTTTATTAGGAACCCGAATAAAAAGGAATTTGATTCATCAACTTCCGGTCCGCAATTCCTATTTTGTTTTTTTTTTTCGTGAACATGACGAAAATCGAAATCTTCACGTAAAATTGCCTTGACGATTTTCATAATTGATTTTCAGGCTACATTTTATGTAGAAACAGGGAAAAATAGAAGGCGAAACCCCTGTTTGTCGTTGTTTATTCTTTGTATACTTTTTCCTCTCCTCTCTTTTGTGTGTAATTGCGTAGTCAGGAATACGGCCCGTAGCAGCTAACAAATAAACTTAAATTACATCATTGTACATTTTCTTATATTTTATTAACGTATTAAACATCGAAAAAATAAATATATTAGATTTATTTTAATAATTATAATTAAAATTGGATTTTTAAAATTATTTTTTCTCATGAGATCTATAGCTTATCGTTTCTAAATATGTTTATGTACTTGATGTTTGTTATACGTGAACCACAAGATTAAGCATAAAGTTATTGGTAATGAAACTAAAAAAATTGATAATAGAATGTTCTGTTTATTATGAATAATAAAGCTATTTTTTATATTTCATAATACGTGTATACACAACTTGATTCATTTGTTTATCTTTTCATAACAGCAATCATTAAAAATTGTATTCTTAGACGTAGAAATTGTAACATATTAACGCGTTTTATCGTGTTCTTAAATATCTCGTCCGGTTAGCATATTTATCTTAAAACTTTTGGGCATTTAAAATAACGAAATAATAATTTTAAATAACGTTTTTTTTATCTCATTGAAGAAATCGAGAATTCCTCTGGTCACAAGATCGTACGGAATGCTGCTGTTACCAAATGTCTACACAAACGAACTCTTCCTATGCCTGGAAGAAGAAGTGCCGAACTTCGTTGCTGAAGTTAGAGGATGCGAATAACGTAAGCATTAAAATATTTTAAGTGTTATAAGTTCAATTCTCACGAAACATAAAAATCTACAAGAATGGTTGCTTCTGAGATCGTATTTATCTTTATTGCTAGTTAACTTTAATCGTTTTACAGAAGCACAAGTAAAAATAAAATAGATTTTAAATAAATGTTAAATTTTTTTTTGTAAGTTATAAGTAAACAATTTACAGTTAATTTATATGTATATTCAGCAGATAATTGAAAAATTTAATAATTTTAATGTAAAAATTTGGTTTTTTTTTGTTACAGATATTAATACGCCATACAATATGCTGATTTTATTCTGTCTGCAACATTTTTATACGTATTCTCAATATTGTCTTTAAACGTTAAATATGTGTTGTATTGCTTGTTTTTTTTTCAAATATATTACAGCTTAAAATGTATTTTCAAAATAAAGTTAATAAATCTGTAACGTTTGTGAAATTAAATATGACGTTGATTAATTGCTAAATAACAAACACATTTAAGATTTTGGCTATGTGTAATAATTAGGGCCCTGATAGATGTATATTAAAAATTATAGAAATATATACATATATATGTACAGTACTTATTTTTCTCAAAATGTGTATCATAAGTAGATTTGCAAAAGTTTTATTTTACGAATCTAAATTATATCACGATTACATACACGGCGGCTTCCTTAACATGTTACAAAAACACGTTGAAATTTCTAAATATGAATATATTTAATAGTTTTGCCTATGTGATAGTAAAACGCAATATTTACTGTAACTTATAAAATGTAATCTGTCGTAAATATCGGTGTCGGTTCGAATGTGACGCAACGTTAATTTTGTCCTATAACTTGGTGTTTTCGGATACCCAAGATACGTGCTGTTCGATACTCGTCTTTGTTGTGACTTTGCTGTTTGCAACTAATCAAACGAGGACTGACATGATTGGCAATAAAATACTTCTAAAACGGTAATCTTTCTGTCAGATATGCATTTCGGGCATAGCTCCTTATCAGTCTGGCCTATCTGGATATCGTAGCATATGAGTTACAAGATTTTAGAGTACACTAATTATTTATATACAGTTTTAAATTCGCGTGATTAATTTTACAAGGATTCGAATTAGATAAAATCTGAGACGATTTTCCAGATTGCTAAGGCTCTTCTGATTTCTTTATATGTACAACTTATTCACCTATCAACACAATATAGTTAGGCCTACGTGAATTTCCGGTGCTCCGATCGACTCCGTCACACGTTTGTGACCGTTTATATTTGAAGGATCGGTTAAATCTTTCAAAATCAGCTCTTTTGACTCTACTTAGTCGATTACGCGAACTAACACACGAATGAAAGTTTAACTAACTTCAAAATTTAAGGAGGGGACTATTTCTATCGTGGGTAAGAGGATGGAATTAGGCAAATGACAATCAATTAAATCGATAGATTAAAACATATTTATTAAGTCAAAATTAGACAAATTCTTTACATGCAATTACAGTGGAATATGAAGTCGAAATTAATATAAAATAATTAGATATTAAAGATTCTATCAGATCGCAAATCTCCTCCTATGATAAGAACTCGAATATTCAACCCACTTAGTACCACTAATGCTTTTTCGAAAGAGAATTTGCAATTTATATTACCTTAAATGATGAACCATTTCTTTTCATCTGTAGGCTTCTTCTCATTTTAAGACGAATCATTTTCTTTGAATTGACGTATGAAATATGACGAGTATTTTTAGTTCATTTTAGAGAGTGAATGGATGAGCTCGGCTAGTGGGAGGACGAGAACACTGAGGTTAGAGCTTTCCTAGGAGAGCTCCGAGCTAAGCTATGCTGAGCCGAACTGATCTAAGCTAGCTGTCGTTTGGAAATGACATGTTTTTATTTTTTATTAGAAATCTCCTCCAATCAAATCACTTAAAATAAGCTCTGCACTCTTCCGACGAGTGACGGAAGTTTGGCAGTTTCGTGGATAGGTCGTGAGAAATCCCACGCTAAACTTATCGCTGTTGAAAGAACTGTGTTATTTTCCTCCATTTTTAAAAAAATTTACTAACAAATTAAGTCATCAATCCTGGATTCTCGCAGTTTAGATGTACTGTACTTGAGATGTATTTTCAATTTTTGTAATTAATATGCACAGGTACTGTACATTCATTATTGTAATTATTTATAAATTTATCTTTCAGAATAATTTTACCATTATTTTTATTTTTAGACAATTTATACCGAAAACTTTTATTTTTATAGTATAACACTTAAACTTACAAAATTGGAAATTGTAATTCTGATAAATAACAGACACACACAAAACGTTAAATTTTATATACAGGTACTTTTATTGTCAAATTAAAAACTTTTTTTCAAAATTTACTATTTTTTTGATATTAAACATAAAACTTTATTAGACGTATTTTGAAACCGTGCAGGTAGTTTTTGTTGATTCATGAACTCCATAAGGTTTAGATACACGGACACTTGGCAATTTATCTTTTTAATATTTGTATTTTAAAACATATACTTACCTATATATGATATTAAGAATTTTAATGGTGGTATCTTAATTTTAAAAATTCAAAACGTTCAAATCAATAATGATAAAATTAATCACGGGAATTGAAAACTGTATATAATTAATTAGTGTATTCTTAAATTTTGTATCTCATATGTTATGATATAGGTCACACAGATAGGTCATAACTCATATGCTACGATATTCAGATAGGTCAGACTGATGAGGGGCTACCGCCGAAATGCATATCTGACAGAAAGATTGGCAACAAAATACTTCTAAAACGGTAATCCTGTCAGTCTTAGTTTGATTACTTACAAACAGCAAAGTCACAACTAGCAAATACGGCTATTTATAACTGGAAACAATATTAATTCAGGAACATTAAGCTAAAATAGCTTAATGTTCCTGAATTAATATTGTTTCCAGTTAAATACAGTTACATTGTTTCCAGTTAACCAGGTTTAATATATCTTACATATACGTTACCAGTAATTCAAGACATAATTCTTAATTCATTCATTTTGACCGAAATGTTAGATGGAGAATTATGAACACTGAATAATGAACGATCCGAAATAAATCTACTAGAAAAAAAACAAACTTTATTAAAGTCTGTATTACATATTAACGAGCACTCTGAGCTGGAATCAAAAATTAACTAAGCAAGCATTTCACACGAAATTAAAATATCATATTAAAGTTAAACAACACAAAGGAGTTAATATAATTTGCTAAAACTTATCATAGAGCGTCTTTATTTTATATAAACGATACATAATCAATACTTGTAACTTTTATGAAAAATGTGTATCGGATTATTGTTCCATACGTTTTATCTGTGCTATCCGAAGCTTGTTGTAGATAACTGTTATTGATTATTTAGTTGTACTTTTAGATATGAAAACTTCAATATATACAACGTATATAGAATGTACTTTCAAGCTCAGTTTTGTCCAAGTTGAATTTAAGAATCTGCATTTGCTAGTAGAAATTATTTTTCCCGAAAACAAATTTATGCATATATTTTCGAAGTAAAAAATACTATCTATTTTTTTGTAAAAGAAGGAAAACTATGAAGAAAATAATAATATATATTCTTTATGAAAGCTCTAAATTTTTTTGGGTAATTTATCTTCGATGCATTAAAGTACTAAGTAGTAAGTCGTTATAAATATTCGACGTGTATAGTGGTTATAACAATTGTTATAACCACTATACACGTCGTTGTGTGAGATCCGGAAATTCCCCTGAACGTAAAATTTTAATAATTGTTCCCTATATTAAATTGAGAATTTTCCTATTATAACCATCCTGTCTAGAAAAGATCCTGGCCGAGAAAATATGCGTCCCTGGCCGTATAACTGTCAACTATCCATTGTTCTTAAGCTGTGTAGAGATCATCTTGCAACTTAAGTTTATAGTTAACGTCCGAATTCGTCATATATTTTTAGTTCCGGGAACACCTATGACCAAAATCGCCATCAACCTTCGATCACGTGACCAATTTTTCCAGCCTAAAGCTATAAAAGCCACTTCTTTCCCCCCTTTCAGGAGAGTCTCTTATCATCTGCCGGACGAACGCCATCGCAGGTCGTCACCGCTCTGGACCTACAGTCCCAGCGTCTCCGCGCTCAGTCGCGACTTTATAACAGTGTGCCATTTTCGGATACCGATTTACTCTTTTTGGATATCAAAGGGCCTAACTCTATAAGGAAACTAATAATGAGGTATGGACTGAACCTGTAAGCTCTCTCTCGTACCCTACGCGAATTAGGAAAACTAGTCAACGTTTGTAATTGTGTCCTTTGTTTAATTCCAATAAATCTTGTTTTAATTGTTAAATGGTGTCCTCTTTGACTCGAATATCGCTTTCGCCTTATCGTCGACCCCATCTCACCTCCTATCCACTCGCCCGACAAGAAGAGTCCCGACTCTCGTGACCGAAATCGAAACTTTAGCCATCTTGACAAGTGAAAGGTCAACGACCTGTTGCCAGAAAGGGGAGATACGACTTCCTCCTACCTCCTCGTTCTCACATATGTTAAAATAGACTAACAAAGGTACAATATTTAGTTATTATATCAACTTTCATATTAACAAAAGATTGTGATAATAAGAAGAATGGCAATTACCTTGAGAAAGACAAGTTTGTTGCAATGACCATTTGACTTCTACTGCTTGTAGTGCCGTTCTATACGTTCTATACGTTTATTCTATACTTGAAATCGTTCGATTACACTAAAAATGTATAAACAAATGACTTTGAATAATATCTCTTTTTATCAAGAATGTGATATCATCTTAAAATTTTGATATTTTAGTTTAACAATTTTTAATTTCATAAAGCCATGTTTTGCAATAAAAATATAACTCAGCTTTTGTAGGCATGACTTGCCACTTGCTTTTATGTTGAAAACAACAATTATTTATTGTGACATGATGACAATGCCGGGCTGCAAGTTTTAATCTTTTTTTTTCTATTTAAGTTAAAATATGTTCTCCACATCAAATTAGTAGTGTCTTATCTCCGTACATCATACTTTTCCTGTAACAATAGTGTCGTGCCGGTCCTCTGTCTAACACTTTTGGAGAGAAAATATTTGAATTGCAATAACGTGATTTCTCGTTTGCAGCAGACGTTCTTGTTTAGTTAATCGGGATCTCCTGCCAATTCGATATCTGCATTTGTTTGTTACTTTCATGCGTCTAATTCTGTTCTCGAGGTTAAGGACAGACTACGGACAGACAACAATGGGAATTTAAAGGTCTCCAATTTTTCAAATTGCACTCCAATCAATAGAACTCTTATACCGAAGATAAAATTTATATTGTTTCTCACACACAATGCATTGTAATTTAGCGATCAATTGGATTTCTTTCATCTTTATTTTAGTTGATACGCGTGTACATTTTGCGTTTCGGGCCTAATACGCCCCTCTTCAGTCAACTAAAATTGTTAAAAACAAAGATTTTTACTTCTAAAAACTTTAAAATCCAAGTAAAAACTACTCTTTAAAATCCGACTTCGAGTGAGTTAAGAAGACAAAAAAAACAACGAAAAGATGCTATACTTTCATAATTTTATTAGTTCTATTTCCCAAATGCATTTCGCAACGCCTCATCAGTGGGTAGTTGAGTCTTGGTAACCTCCGTTCCTTTTTTTTTTGCAAAAAACTCACTCGAGGTCGGATTTTAAAGAGTAGTTTTTACTTGGATTTTAAAGTTTTTAGAATTACCGATCCCATTGGTTTTTAAAATTTTTTGAAAGATTTTTACATACAATACTTTTAAAAAACTTTTACATAATATACTTTAAAAAACATATACAAATTAATCATCTTACAGGCATACGTTTTTTATCACGGATTCTGTAAACTGTATGAGGTTTCACGCATACGTAGCACGTATGTAACTGACATTCGTATACTTGCATATCTGCTTTAAAAATTATATAACATTAACTATTTTTTGATTACGACATTATAATTTTTTATATTCACCATTATATTCACATACCTTGAATAATCCATTTTGTTGTTTTTCTGTTGAATCATAAAAAAAAGGTGAGAGAAGAAACATTAAAAAAAATTTAAATTGGTCGTAAAATATGCTGTGCTAATAGTGTTAACAGTATACTCCTACCTTTTTTTTATGATTCAACAGAAAAACAACAAAATGGATTATTCAAGGTAGGTGAACGGTGAATATAAGAAATTATAATGCCATAATCAAAAAATAGTAAATGTTATATAATTGTTAAAGCAGATATGCAAGTGTACGAACGTAAGTTATATACGTGTTACGTACGCGTGAAACCTCATACAGACTACAGAATCCGTGATAAAAAAGGTATGCCTGTAAGATGATCAATTTGTATATCTTTTTTAAAGTATATTATGTAAAAGTTTTTTAAAAGTATTGTATGTAAAAATCTTTGTTTTTAACAATTTTAGTTGACTGAAGAGGGGCGTATTAGACCCGAAACGCAAAACGTATACGCGTATCAACTGAAATAAAGATGAACGGAAGCCAATTGATCGCTAAATTACACTGCATTGTGCGTGAGAAAACAACAATAGAAACACGGCACGGTTTCAAATTATCAAAATAAAATTTATGTGTTCGAAAAATGTCATTCTGGCTTCAGATGGGTAAAAACTTTTATTTAATGCGAAATTTATTTCATACTGTAAAAGTAGTGTTTACGATATAAAGAATTAGGCTATATATTTCTTTATATATGATGAACGATGTTTTTTACAATTAAATTCATCTACCAATTGCTTATATTACTTATAATGCGAAAAGTAAGAGGTGGTTTTTTTATCTATGAAAATATCCAGGTTTGACTTATATAGCCTATATAAACAGCATTTTATATCTGTTTCGTGTCATACAAGAAAGCTTTAATCGTATCTTGTTACGTATAAGCTATTTTTCCATAAATTTTGCATCAATTTGTATCCTAATTAAAATTAACATTAGAAGAAAAGCATTTATCGGTAAAGCATAAGTGTTGTTTACGCAATTTTGTTAGCCGTTCTGCAACAAAGCACAGTATAGACAATAGGTATCCAAAAGCCAGAAGAACGTACGCCCCCATAAGTTCAGTGGAATCTAAAGGAGAATAGTTTTCAACTTGGTGTTGAGAATTTAACGACATGCTTCTCTTGACGAAGTGATCGATAATCCCCGCTTCGAACATTCGAGTTACTCTACAAATAAATAAATTTGTTTTTAATCGGGTTTTTCAATTTTAAAATGTAAATAGATAATTTTGTTTCTTACATATTATCCACTTTTCTTTTATAAGGAAAACCTTTCCTCATTACATATCCTGCATTTACCGTAAACAAAGAGTCGTCGCTAAACAATAATTTTCCTCTTAAATTTTGTCCAATTAATTCTAATCCGAGTCTCGCATACATAAAAGTAAATTGATGATCTTTTTCTAATCGTTGTATAGCAGTATCTACATCTAAGAAATTTTTGTTTTCTGCGATGTGTTTTCTCAATATGTTAGCGTATCCTGATTTAGAATTCTGCAGGATCAAAATCAAATTCGTAAATATTCTATAAACATTATGATTACGGAAATATATGTAAATATAATACAGGGGTGTCCCAAAAAGATGTACTCACTCTTTGATTGTCAAATATATAAATATTTTTTTTGTAAATAGACGTGTCTTGTCAAAAACACAGTCCTAAGAAGTTAAGTCAATAAAAAATAAATAAATACATTAATTTAAAACCTATTACTAAATTAAAAAAACATATTATTAATCGTCTATCAAAGAGTGAGTACATCTTTTTGGGACACCCTGTAGATATATACAGTACGTCACAACATTGTTTTAAATGTATAATAGATTTTAAAGACACATTATTTATTTATATTTTACAAAATATATCTAGTTATTAATTTAAATTACATTTGATTTATTTAAAGAAATGAATCTGTGCTGAGAAAATTTCGTTATCTGTATTAGAATGTGACGATTACAAATATGAAACTTGCGCTTAAAAATAATAGTGTAATATTTTAACAAAAAAATCAATTGTTTAGAAAATTAGAGAATATTTTTTAAATGATACATTAAAAAATTTCTGTATGCAGAATTACACTTTTTAACGTTGTTATATTTTTTATAATGTTGGATATCTATTTATAATTTTTTCTGCTTGTTGTGAGATAATAGGCTATTGTGATATTGATATTGTTATTAATCCATAGATATACTTTATGCCCTGTTGTTTTAATTACGAAATAAAATGAATGCAATAGTTTATCTACATCATTCTGTGATCATTTTATTTTGTATTGAATATCTCAATTACGTTACTAATACAGTCGACGTTACGTATGTTTTTGGGGTTAATGTGAGCTTAGGTATACAAAATGGCGGCGTTCCGGTAGCCTCGATGGCAAGTGTTTTTAGAAAAGAAATGTAGATGGCGCTGATAGTAATGATGCATCCGTATGCAAATATCCATCAAAAAATTTTGTTCTGGATACATGAGGAATAACGTGAATTTAGAATTTTGATTGCGATGTTGTCGGATTATGTACGGGGTTTTATTTTTTTTAAGTGTCTGTGTATTTTTCAAAGTGTGTACAATTCACTCGAAGACAAAAGTTATCGAGAAGGAAAGTTTGTGAATGGTAAGTAACATGATAAACGTGTCATTAATGTGTTTAATGCGTGTTAAATGTCATAAAAGTGTGTAAAATGTGTGTTAACATTGTGTAAGTGAGGTAGAAGTTTTTTAAAGGGTGTATATGCGGTTGTAATTTGCGTTTAAAGTGTGTTATTGTGTTAAATATGTGTTAAACTTGTTTAAAATTGTGCAAATGTGAGCTTAATGTGTTTAAACGTGATTTAAATCTGCATTTATAGTGTGTAAATGTGTTTAAACGTGTTTTAAATGGTGCAAATGTGCGTTAAACGTGGTAAATTTGTCATAACAAAGGATATGTAACAGTGATTTCCGACACGAAAGAAAACGTGAACGACACAGGGAAGGCTACGTGGTGTGGACCATAGGTGCCAACCTCTATGGCGACGCTGCCTATCGTCCATGAAAGGTCGAGTGATGTGAATCGTCGGACTGCAGTTCTTAAGAGGAGTAAATATTATATACAATACAGGCAAATTTGCTTCGAACCACTGATGTATAGAAACTCGTAATTCACATCGTCCATGAACGAATTTATAGGTAGTATGATGACTTTTTTATTTTTCGTTTCTAGCCCCAAGAGTAGGAAAAGTAACCGAAAGGAGGGGAAAAAGTAAGTAGCAAATTTACGTTTTAACAATTTTTTAGTTTTAAAAACGATTAAATTTAGGCGTGTTTAGGTTATTTTCGACAGTCGCCATCTTGTTTGCACATTTGCGTGTGCAAACGGGATGGCCGCACTTCCGGTCTCCATTTTGTATACCTAAGCTCACATTAACCGTTTTTTAAATGCAAAAATTAATGAGTTTTTATTCTGTGTTGTTACAACACGTGATTTGTTCCTTTTAAAACTTAATATCACAAGCAAAAATGTTTATTTATGATTTAACATTGTTTTTAATTTATCAAAAAATTTACTTTATCATTTGCTTTTAATAATTTTAACTTTAAATATATATAACATTTTTAAATGGAAATAATTTATTTACCATAATGAATTTATAAACAATGCTTTGTTTATACGATCCAACCGAGAATTTTCCCATTTGTACAGCGGTTGATAATTCTT
Organism: Centruroides vittatus; assembly: GCF_030686945.1. Lineage (NCBI taxonomy): Eukaryota > Metazoa > Arthropoda > Arachnida > Scorpiones > Buthidae > Centruroides > Centruroides vittatus. Next base: position 2,121,018 of record NW_027122212.1, read on the forward strand.
TGAAATTTCTTGGTACCTGTTGATAGGAAGGAGTAGTCATAAAGGATATTAATGTACCGCTATAACCGTATCCGAGAACTACTGTTCCTAATAACCATATTCCGATTAATATACTGGCTGGGAAACCATCGATGTTATCGACGTTATGGCCTGAAAATACATTTCTATTATAAATTATTTTTGCGTAAAAAAATGTTTAAATTAAAATAATTTTTCGAAATTTTATATTTTCTAAAAAGATCATATTAAGAAAATTGTAAAAACGTGTTTATAGATTACGATACATAACTGTATAAAAATACATTTCGAGTTATTTTAAACTCCTTGTCGGTTAAACTTGAACTATACGAGTTCTGACATTCTACATATGTTATTACATTCAAGAAACACTAAAGCGTTTAATATCAGCTAAAAAAAATTTATAGATTAGATACGTAATTGGCCTACTCTTTCGTCTTCCAACTAACTTTTTTTACTCCTACGACTATTGCCAACTTGGTGGTGTGCGGGTCCTTTATTTACTTTTCTAATCCTTTATTTACACCAGTGTTTCCCAACCTTTTTTTCCTCGCGAACCAAAAGAAAGGTCCAAAAAAATTTGACGAACCCCCTATGTAGTTGTTAATGACAGGTAAAAAAAAGCAATAAAATTTGATAGAATATATATATTTACATATTGCAGAATAATTGATTATATTAATCGTGAAACATTTAAATAAAACATTAATAAGACTAAAATGATGGCTATAAAAGTTGAAAACAAGATAAATTTAACAAACTGGTTCTTATGTTTTAATTTGGAAAAACTCTTAATGGGATATTTGTGGCTGTTTGATAGAACAAAGCAATTCAAAGTTAGGCTCAATATCTGACAATTTCAGTCTTAGATCAGGTTCTGCATTTAACCTGTTTCTGTATTTATCTTTCAGATAAGTATATGTTGAAAATCCTTTCTCGCATAGATATGTTGTGCAAAATGGTAATAGAACTTTCAATGGCTTTTTTTGACAGAACAGGATATTCATTTTGTATACTGAGCCAGAAGTCAATTAAAGATTGATCTTTAAAAATTGCTTCTAGAGAACTGTCACAAGATAACTCTATGAGTTTTTCTTTTTCCAGTATATTTAGAGAGGTTTCTGAACTTACATTTCCTTGAAATGGATTACGTATCCAGTTGTTTGAGATGGATATATTGCATCTGTTGGGAAAATAGTCATCGAAAGTTAATCGAAGATAGTTCAGATGTTCACATATACTCCTTTTAATGTTTTCGTCAAGTTTAATTGAATTTTCTGATAAAAAAGTGCTGACAGAATCGAAACATCCATACTCATTCATCTGCAGGCATTCAATCCAAAAATTGATCTTTTTCAACATAGCCTCAATTCTATCATGTACACTGAAAATGGTGACACCCTCGCCTTGTAAAGACATATTTAATTCATTCAATTTACAAAAAATGTCAGCTAAATACGCAAGCTTTTGCAGCCAAAGAACATCGGATATACAAGAAGACAAATGAAACGGATGATCAATAAAAAATGCTTGAACTTCAGACTTCAATTCAAACAAACGCGTCAAAACTTTACCACGGGAAAGCCATCTAACTTCTGTGTGAAGTAGTAAAGAAACGTGGAAACTTCCAAAATCCTCACAAAGCGTACGGAATAGACGGCAATTTGTAGCACGCGATTTTATAAAGTTCACAATTTTCACAGCATCACTTAAAGTAGTAGATAACTCTGCAGGAATACGCTTACATACTAAAGCTTGTCTATGAATACAACAATGAGTCCATTGAATTTTCTCGTTGATCTTCTTCACCCGTGCCACAAAACCAGAAAATTTTCCTGTCATTGATTTTGCACCATCTGTACACACACCTACACAATAAGACCAGCTTATTCCATTCTTTTCAAAATACCCATTGATCATATCGAAAATCGCTTCTCCAGTTGTGTAGGTTTTCAAAGGTTTTGCAAATAGTACATCTTCTTGAACAATATTCGTAAAAAGATATCTAACGTAGACAAGCAAGACTGCGGCATTTGTTACATCCGTCGATTCGTCAAGTTGAATTGCAAAATAATTCAATTTTATTCTTTTTAGAAGTTCGTTCTCCACATAATTAGCCAAGTCATTAATTCTACGCGACACCGTGTTGTTTGATAAGGGAACTAGCTCAATTTTCTTTGCTGCCTTTTCCCCAAGCATACATTTGGTGATATCTTTTGCACATGGTCCAATTAAATTTTCTGCTATTGTATGCGCTTGTCCAGATCTTGCAATTCTATAACTTACTCGAAATGATGCTTCAAGGGCCATTTTACTATCTTCGTTTGAAGTCAAGAAAGAAGAAAGGCTACACTTTTTGATATCTGCTAATTTTCTTTTGAAATATTCAAGAGGTTTATCTTTGTGTGTCGGATGTTTTGTTTCAATATGTCTACGAAGAAGTGATGGTTTTAAACTGCTGTTGGCAAGAACTTCGTTACATATAACACAAAGCGGTTTAGGTTCCGACTCATCCCCAGTAAAATGAAAACTCAATTGTAGATAGTCGCTGTCATATTTTCGCTTTTTCCCTTTTCTATCATCATTTCCTTTGTTTTTCGTCTGGTGAAACAGTACCTCACTACAGCTTTCAGTACTATCATCTCGATTATCATGTCTCGTTTCTAAACGACCCGTTTTTAACTATCGATCCATAATAAAAATAAGCTATAATAATAATTAAATTAATAATTATTAAATCATTTACACGAGAACTTGACAGTCACAGTATCACTATCACTCAAGCTTTACAAGTGCTAAGCCTATGTATGAACGTCGGTTAATTGGCAAGCGCCCTCTGTCGGATTTGGCGCTTGCCCATACAACACTACTCTCCCAGTTTCCGGTTGTGAACAAGTATCTAATTCTAAAATCTGTAGTAAACTGCCTTAATTTGATATTTATTTCCAATTGTATTGTAAAAAAAAAATATTACATAGAAGGGAAAACTGCTGCAATGATTTTAAATATAAAGCAGAACATGATACTAATCACATTGATAAAATGTTTTAAATATAAATAAATGTTTGTAATAAAAAGAAAATGGTATTTAATTACTTGAATAAGAGGAATAAATTATAATGTATAAAATTGTTGATATAATTTGATATTGATGAAGTAATTTTGAAAAACAAATAAGGAAAAAAGAAATGAAAATATTGAAATTTATTATAGATTTCTTAACAAACAGGCAGCGAACAATCTGTTTTACAGTGGGTGTGTTCTTTAATTTTTGTGTTTTTGTTTTGTTTTTTTTTTTGCTTTTGATTTTAATGGCGTTTTAAAAAATCCGCCATTACAATATTATTTTCGCGAACCCCCTCTGCAAACACTGCGAACCCCCAGGGGTTCGCGAACCACCGGTTGGGAATCACTGATTTACACTAAAGCCAAATGTGTGGAAACTCTTCAAAATATATGTATGTACAGGCTATACTTTTATCATTTTTTTTATAAACGAGTATCATTCGCTCAGATACATATACTTAAGACGGTATAGAATTTTTATACAGGCAGCCTCTACTTACGAACATTCGACTTACGAACTTTCGAAGTTACGAACAAAGCCGACAGAGGCTGGTTAAAGTGCAGTTGGTTATTTTTTATGTATAGTCAAGTTTATTTTTGAAGTTTTACGTTAAAACATTTACAGTACATACATATGTACAGTACATTTGTAGTTGTTTTAAATGAGTAATTTTAATAAATAATGTACTGTACATGTGATTGATTTAAATTTATACTTTCCTTTACCAATCTTAATTCAACATTATTCAATTAGCCTAAACATTACGTAATTGTAAAAACAACGTTGTATTTGAGTTTTTGCGCCAAACATCGTCTTTTCGAGTTACGAACTTTTCGACTTGCGAAGGGCCGCTACGAACGAATTAAGTTCGTAAGTAGACGACTTACTGTACTTTGGAATTTACGTTATTACATACTTACAACGACATAGCGAATGTCGAAAGTAATAAAATTTAAATAAAAAATATACAGGAACTATTCGTTTCACACTATATTTTCTATTCCGTAACATAAAAGTCATTATCTGGTTGAATACTTTTAATTCTTGATTACAGTCACATTTTTGTGACATTAAATATGTAAGACTTGTAAGCTTTTCTATAGCAAGAAGAGGATATTATGATTTATTTTATTGAAGTTTTATATTTTTTCAGAAAATGTAAACTACGAATAATTATTTATTAAAAACCGTTCATTTCTGTCGTTCGTTATAAAGTTGTTTCATATCGATAGATTGGACAGCTGAGATAAGCTTAACCTATTATAAACAATAAAAGACTTTATTCATCCGGCACTTTACACGCACCTTGATTAATTATTGTCGAAAATAAATACCACATCATTTCCTTCACTTTACAAAATCTTTCTTTATTGCCGATTCTTTTCTTATGGTTTAATATAAAAGACAAGATAAATCCCAATAAAAGAATCGAAATTACAATGGCAATCCAGACCTTAATTTAAAATACAAAAACAACATTATTAATACTTTAAATAATGTATAATTAAGTTAATAGTAAGAGTAATTATTAATAACAAGGAAATTTAATCATACTGTAATTAAATTTGTTTCTACTGCTATTCCCGGAAGTAAATTATTTTCTATATAGATTATAAATGTTGTTATACATTAATATTTATCATAATGCGGTCCCTATCCCCCGCATAAAAACAGGTTTGACTGTACTCATTCTTGAATATACAATGGTAATTAATATCAGCTTTCATTTTGTAATATATTATCTTTATTTAATAGTTTTTCATTTGAATTTAGAAACAGGAAATCAAAACCTTACTCTATGTATATTCAAACCAAAAAACTACATATTGTTTCTTGTCAAAAAATTTCCCAAATGTAAAATTTTATGTAAGATCTACTTAATTGATTTTTGTAATTATTTTAGAAAAAAATAACGCTAACGAAACACGTAAGGTAAAGTGGTGAAGAAAACCTTTATGAAATATCGAATAATGGCCGTCGTCAATTGAAATGTTCTTGTGAAATTTTACCTAAATAAATGGTAAGCAAATTCTATTTATGTTTATGACCGTTACGTTTTAAATAGGTGTTATTGAAAATAATCATACACATTTTGTGTTGTATACACTACCCTTCTCGCCATATTATATGATGCGCCTGATTTATCATTTCGAAATCAGTTTTAGTGAAATTAATTAAATGATCCGGCATGAATAGATACAACAATTAAACTCGAATTGTTCATTGAATAGTACAAAAGACGACACAAATGCTTAATATTTGAAATTTTTATATTTCCAAACACTGTTTAGTACAATAAATCAGAATTAAGCCACAATGATATAGACCAGGAATTCTCAACCTTCTTAGCTCCGCGACCCCACAAATAGTAAATATAAATAAAATTAATATTTCGGGACCCCCACCCAAAGGAATAACAGTAAGCCTTACTATTACTAATTGAATTTTGATTGTAATTATAAATGTAAATTTTTTTAAATATTACATAATCACATTGCACTAATTTTATACATTAAGAAAATAACCGATAATACAAAAAATGTAATACAACTGTTCCTATTATTTTATGTCGGTGCGTTAATAGCGACAGGTATGAACCCGGAGTATTTCGCGGAAGATAAAAATGATTTCTCGAAAAAATGGGTACTGAATGCGTTTAGTGAAAATGTTGCTGCTGCTAAGTTACTAATTGAGATTCACGACCAGCTCATCGAAATGTCTGCCGACAAAACGCTACAACTGCAATTTACATCTGAGGATTTAAATATGTTTTGGCTTGCTCGTCGACATGAATATAGAAATTTAGTCACAGAAGCATTGAAAATATTAATCCCTTTCGCCACGTCTTATCTCTGTGAAAAGGGTTTTTCGTCTATGGTTGCGCTAAAAACTAAATACAGGAATTGTCTTTTATAACTCGAAACAAATTTGCTTTTGTGTGTTTCTAACGTGGATCCACGTATGGAAAAAATTTTAAATGAAAAACAAATGCAGCCATCACAATAATTTCTTTTCTTTACATGTGTACTTATTGTAAGTGAAATGTTTATAAGTTTATAATACACAGTGTAAATGATTTTTTCTCATAAAATGATTTCATTATTGTTTCGCGACCCTCTTTAATACCACCACGCCCTCCAGGTTGTGAAACGCCGATATAGACAAATCTTTTTTAAAAGTAAGTTCTGCATATCAAATTTTTAGCTTTTCAAAAATTAAATAAAGAATAGCAATATCACATGTAGACTTGTTTGAAACGTTATTTGTAAACCATTAGGTTCATGAATAAAGAAAAATTTAGAAGGTAATTACATTAAATCTACTTGTCCGCCTCCCGGCACCCACATAACGTTATTTTAAGATTTCCCTGATGACGAATGAAAGGATTTGAAAGTTCTCAAGAAGTGATGAATGTTTTTATGTTTTAGAGCCTTTTAAGTATTATGAATATAAGGAGGTAATTTTAACTTTTAAAAATTTTTATACCATCAAATTCGCACGTAGTCTTGGTGAAGTCAAAAATGTGGTTAACGTGACTCCACGTGAAAAATTTATGGTTAATAAAATAAATATAAAATATTTGAGGAAAAATTTATGTAACGCCCAATACTAAGCTAAGTACTCGGTCAAGAAATAATAATGACTAATAAAACAGAAGGTTAAACTATGCTGAATAATAAAAACTTCTACTGAAACAACTTTGGTGAAAAGTATTTGAAAAGAAAATCCAAAGGAAATGGCCTCCGTTTAAATAGGGACAAAGAAAAAGTGAACGATGCCCCATGAGAACGATGTTGAACACCTGCAATAATACAGAAATAAAAAGAAAAGATAAAGATCAACGATTCCATTTACTTAGGCCCAGCAGTGACCAAGCGGATAAAAGCAGTAAACATCGCAGTTTATACTTCATTAAAATCTGTAATTCAATTTATGCCAAAAGACAGCAGGTAACCCCGTGAAGAAAGTCAAACAGTAATTTTCAGTGTTGCTTTGCCTAGCTACAGTAGGGGGGCATATTTTGAAAATTCTGTTGTGTAAGAATTTCTGTATAAAATAATAAGTCCTGTTCTATTAATTTTGTATACTTCTTACACTTTGTCATATATATGACATACATATGACAGTAATTTAGCACATTCCACATTTTTGCAATTCATTAATAGATGTAATTAGTACATACATCTAAATCTACATTAGTTATTATTCACACTGTACGTAAATATGAAATTTTTCTAATACACTTAAAATCAATTTTACTTTATTAAAGATTTTAAAATAATATAAATTGTTAATAATAAAAATTGTTATAGAATTTATAATGTAACAGTAAAAAAACGTTGAATACATAAAATTGTTCATTACATTGTATGACATTTTGTAAGAAAAAAATGCATTAAAAACATTCTATGTCACTTACTCCCAAAGAAAATGGTCTGGTGATCGTATCCCAATTACTTTGCAGTTTACGCTGTTTCATCATAAACTGTATTTCGGTACTATACACGAGTGAAGAAAACTGTACGACTTTTATCCGATCAAGTGACATATACAGTGGAAGATAACAAAAGTCTGTTAGCTATGTTAAAAAAAAAAAAAATTAATAAGTTATCAGGTACTTAACTTCGTTCAATTTATAAAATAGCAACGTACGTCGTAAATATTGCACGTTAGTTATATTAAACGATTATTTCATTCAATTAAAGATTGTGTATTATTCAAACAAATATTTCAATTATATAAATCACGGTGATTTAAAATTTATAAACGTAGTTGACTTTATAACGTCATTTATTTTGTACTAACCACGTAAAAACTAAAATTAGTTAGTACCACTGTTAAACATATTCCAAAATTAGGTTCTAATTTAACAGGAATCAGATTTTCTACACTTTCATGACAATAGATATTTTACAATAGATAGGTATAATAAGTAACTATTTTTCACAAGAGCTATTTTGTATGTTCGACCACTTTAATTTTTACAGCGAAATAATCTCATACCAAATTGTAAACATTTTATCAATAAAATTAAGTGTCCGTATCGAACTTTTATTACGAATATCCTTAATTTTAAAACTTTGAATTGTTCATCAGAATTTTTTTGAACGTATTCAGACATGTACACATAGAAGGAAATATTACACATAGAGGTCTGGTTCAAAAGATTATTCTTTTGGAACAGACCTTCGTTTTATTCGACACGTAAATATCGTAAGTGTCATGATAAATATAAGAAGTACGCTATATTGTTGACTACGTTGGTCACATATATGTTTCATTTACAAACGATAACTCACTGCAAATACTATTTTATATAAGACAAGCAATGAAAAGTTTTTACCTGATTAACAATTTGCCCTACTGTTCCAAAATATGTACCGTTTTCGTGTCTTCCTTCCACCAGTTTTGGTATGGGTTGAACTATTTCATATCTATATATAAATAACAGGTTAGTTTAGTACTAATTACTCAGCATCGAAATTTATTATTAATTCTAACGATTTTATATTTGAATTTATCAATAGTTTTATTATAGAATGTAGACATACATAATAAATTGTTTCTGTATTAATAAATAATATCCGTATTCTAAAATAATGTTTAAAAAAATTCACGTATAAGTAAAAGATACGTCCACGGTTTGCTTGAACGTAAAAATTTTTCTTACTATTTTCGAAAATATTGAGTCTAAGCTTTAATATTCTCACACAAAAATTATCTCAAATTTAAATTCGAAAGAAAAATTTACATAACATAAGAGTTTTAGAAAATCTCTGACGTTTATAGTAAATGCATTTTCTCTATTGTAAAGAAATAAATTTACTTACGTAAATTTAAGTTTGTCTTGAAGTATCTTGAACAGTTCATAGTACAAACCTCCAATAATTTCTTTTTTAGAGTTACTAAATTTCATGAACCATGGATACTGTAATTTCAAATTAGGATAAATGAAAAACGTGGCTAACTAATTGTTATGAAAAACGTAAAAATAAAATTTACATCGAATCCGGCAATCTTCCATACGCAATTGTCGTCCACGTTCCCTAAGAGAACAATTCAATTGTTATATCTATTAATTTCTAATTAAATTTTATTAAATTTCAAGTAAATAGAAACTTAAAATTGAAATAGAAACAACGAAATTGAAAAAAAAATATGTTTTATAAAATATTCAATATTCGAGGGCTTGTCTCATGCATTACACAGGAAAATCAATTTCCGTCTAATGCGTATCTCTAGCTCATGCATGCCACTAGCTTCCTTATTTTTTATGACTATTTTCCGTAGTTCTTTTAATAATTTTGTTTACATTATGTCTTTCGGTGCGATATCGCTTTGTTGCGCGCGCTCCTGCTATTATTTTATATCTCTAAAACAGCCGTAGACACAAATTTTTATTGTATTTTCGAATTGCTCATCGCAATTAACTAAATCCGGAAGAGTTTATTCTAAGTCGATCAAAGACATTTTGAGAACGAACGCAATTGAATTAGCCACATAGAAGCCATAAAAAGCCGCCACAAGCCACATATGCATAAAAAATGTTTATTTTGACATTCAGGTTTATTTTTGACAATTACAATTAATTTTGAAAGTATTGTATTAAATTTATTTGTTTTCCTCTCGATTAGCTAAAGAGCTGTCACATCTCGCCAATGCCTCTTTATTATTACCTCAGCGGTGGTTGATGCATTTTGCTCTTCTATCGACTTCAAGGCTACCTTAACAATAAAGACTTTCTAAATGTGCATACTGCAGTATGGAAAAGTAAGATTTAGAGTTGTGTACATTATTTTGGAAAATTTATATTTGCCTTTGTACCATATAATGTTAGCCGTTAGTTGTAAATATACTGTATTACCTTTATGTTTTATCATATGAAATGTATAATGTAGGAATTGTGCCGAAATACATACCATAACAAAGTATGTACATAGAAAAGGAAACAAAGAGAAATAACTTATTTACTGTTTGATCCGTATGTCTCTTTGAACCGGTCTTATAAGACAAATATATAAGTGTATTTAAATGCTATAATACTAAAATATGTAATTTATTTATTCTTGCAAACTGTACTATGTAAATAGTAATTTTATAATAACAATTTTAACTACTGCTTATCGATTACAGATATTGTAAACTAAATTAATGACGTCGATGTTTTTTGTTTAATTAATAATTCTAAAAATTATTGCTCACTGAAGAGGAATTTTACATCTGAAATGCATATTAGGAAAACACTTTTATTGTAGATACAAATCTTAGATACTGAAAACAGAAAATTAAAATTTGAATAATTAGTTACTAGCTGGTATGATAAGCTTGCATTACAAGTGTCTATTTTATTAATTTAATGAGAACTAATTTTTCACATTGTACCAAGTTATTTCTAAATGATAAAGCTTTCAAAATAAAACTAGATAATATAAGTAATAAATAGAATATTCACAGTTATCAAAATAATGCATGATGATATTATTTTGAAAATGAATAGTTATTTATGGACTATTTATGAACTAACAGATCAAAATAAAATGAGTAATTAAACATGTAGAAAACCGAAGGAGTTTTTGAAATATTCTTCTGTCATCAATGTTGCTGTAAATATCATTGGTGAATTATGTGATTCAATACATACTTTTCTATGAGATTTAAATATTTTCCAAGCTGCGCTGTTTTTTCCACGATTATATTCTATTAGAATGTTTATAAACAACTTTTCTTATAAAACAACTAATATCATCGTAAAAAGATTTTATTTTTCAGCCTATTATTTTATTCATAAATGCATAATTAATAATTGTGTTTGAATAAATCATACTTATTATGCGAAAAATACCAACAGAAACTTAATTTATATTACTAATTCCAAAACTTACCGGAAATGAGATAATACTTTCTCTGTTAATTCTTTATTTACGTGTGATATGTAGATAATTCTTAAAACTTGCCACTCAAATATAACACTATCGAATAATTACACGACTTTTAAAGAGAGTCCCAGCTTTCGTGACAAAACAAAAGAAAAATCACGAAAGACTGTTTACTTTCGAAACACGATCCACTTATATATTACTAAAAATCCGAAACATTCTGAAAATTTTTCATTTTGCCGTACTTATCATATTTAAAAACACATATTATTTAAAGAAAACTGTAGCGAATATTGTTTGTGTTAAGTTTCGTGGAATTCTTGTCACTTTACACTTACTAAAAGTATATGTGTGCTTTGATCAGGTGTCAAAAGGTGGCATAAACTTTTATGTAAACGCTTGTACACTTCTTCTGCTGCTCTGGAATGGCTAAGACGTGAAATTAACCTTTTCCTTTGGTGAGGTCACTGTTGTGTGTATATGGACCTTTTACAGACCCTGCGACAGTGAAATTTGTACAACTACTATGAACAACCTCGTATCATCGACTTACTTGCGATTTCTTCACCATCCTGAACCGTTTATATCCGAAAGTGTAACATCATCCAACGAGTCATCCAGCTCACTAGAACAAAGAACTCTAATAAACATTCTCAACCTGTCACCGAACTTTGAACTGTTACCTTCTACCCAGGTCAACCAGAGTGTCAATCAACTAATCAACTATCAACTTCTGAGTAAACCAAGATGTTCCAGTCACCCAGCCTCCACAGCAATAAATCTTATCACGAGACTGCCACGCGCCGGGATTTATTTATAATTCACATATGTTTATCATATTAGTTTATCGTATTAGTTTTTACATTAAATTTTTTTCACTAATATTTGTACTAAGAATTTTATCTAGAAAAAAAAATGAAAGTGTCTTCCCAGTGAGAGAAAAGCGAAAACGGAAACTAACGCAATACTTATGTAACCATACCTCTACCCAATAAAATCACACTATCCTCTAAGGAAGTGCAATTTTAAGGAAAGCGTGGCGTGAATGTCAGATCTAGAACTTTTAAAGGATATTTTCCCTAATTTTTTGCAAAATTTTAACTTAATTTCTCAACGCGATCGTTAAAATAACATCGCCGGAAAAAAAGATTAAATATCATCCTCATCATCAACAACTGCTAAAAGTTTATAATACTCTTTCGAGAACGTCAACATTCGCCCATACAAACATGGTAGATCTAACGTTACAGGTATCAAAGAGTACATATGACGTCCGATTTCACCATCTTCGCATTGTCCCAGGAACACGTAAGACCCGTATATACCTGCCAAAAGCAACCTTCGTCTTCGACAACATTAAATCACATGACCATTTTCCCAGGGCTGATCCGAATATAAGTCAGACAAACCCCCCCCCCTGTCGAAGACAGTTTCTTCGAATTCTTAACTGGTGCACAAGATAGTCGTGATGAATTTAATAAGTAGTGCAAACGCTCATAAGGATGAATACTCGACCAAACTTCCAAGAATTTGTGGAAGAAGTATGATTTTATCCAAAAACTCTCTCTTAGTTCCTAAATTTGTATGAGCTTACACCCTCTCGTATAAGGGTCTGCGAATAGCTTAACTGATGTTGTATTCGATTTTATGTATTCTTCTAATTTTGTAATCTTGTTATTTTGTTATTCATTAAATTGTACTGTGGCCGAATTTCCTCCTATATAACAATTTCATATCCTTTATGAATTTCATATATAGACATTTCATATCCTATATGAAATTTTATTTGACACTTGCCAGCATCAAATAAAAATTTCCTTATATATATATATATAATACGGGAGCTAAAGTGTCCCTTTTATCAAAAGCTTTTGCTAACGCGATGAAAGAAAAAGTACACATCGATCGTAACAAAGAAACAGATCTACAAAGCACTACCGGTCATCTTATCCAAAACCTACGGCATTATGAGCCTTACCTTTCAGATCGGAGACTTGCGCTTCCATTTTGCACGTTGTCTAGTAGACAAAGATGTTACTTATCCTTGGGACGGTATTGTCAGCAGGGATATGATAACAGGAAAAAATATCTTATTGATTTAAAAGGTGGAGAAATGACCATTCCCCTGAAAACTGTAATACCCTTTTTAAACTCAGCAAATTCTATGAGAAAGGCAGGGAGAAAACAAAACAATATAGATAGGGAGAGGATGCTAGACAATAAAGGTAGTCAAAAAGAAATAGAATGGAAAGAACCCACCCCGTTGGAGGTATAAGATCAAGGAAGAGACCACATTTACAACCGGAAATGGAGGAAGGAAATGATGTGGTGTTGGTAGAAACCTGTCGACTTCCCCTTTGACATAAAGTATAGTAACCGCAAAAATCTTATGGGTCAAGGAGAACAATAAAATGGGAGTAATAGAGACAATCCCCTTTTTCCTCAGGAAAGAATACCAGAAGCCAATGTGTTGGTTACACGCGACAAAAAAGGACATTCCTGGAGCATCAAGGGAGGTTCCTGTCTGCCTCCTCAATACCACTCGTAAGACGATTAACTTGGAGAAAGGTGTCAAGGTCAGCACATGTTTTCAAGCAATAGAGGAAACTGCTCCTGTGGATACTATTAAAGAGGGAGCGACGGCAAAATTGTCAAAGGCAGAATTCGGCCAGCTTTTTGAATGGACCGGCATTCCAAACAGCGAGAAACAAGCTGTTTTAACCTTAATGTATAAATATTGGCATGTTTTTGCCTTACATGACTACGATCTGGGCTATTGCAATATAGTGCAACATAAAATCGATACCGGCAATGCAGCGCCTATTTACTCTCCTCCCTGTCGAATTCCTTATTCCCCATTGGCAACAGTTAAATGACATAGTAGACAGCCTTTTGGCCCATAATATCATTGAACATTCTACGTCACCATGGAGTTCGGCAGCGCTCCTAGTTAGAAAAAAAGATAGCGGACAACGCCTGATAATAGACTATTGTAAGCTAAATAAAATTTCAAAAGTAGACCCTTATCCACTCTCTCCAGTGCAAGAATCCCTCGGCTTAATACGGCAAGCAAAATATTTCTCTACGATGAACACAATCTCAGGTTTTTGGCAATTAAGTGTATGCAATAAGGAGAAGACAGCCTTCTCCACCCCTGATGGGCACTATTCATGGAACAGATGCCTCAATGCGACTTTGACACTTGCCTGCAGCTTTGAACAAACGATGGCTTTGTATTGCATGGTCTAAAGGGAAATACATGCCTCGTATACATGGATGACATTCTAACATTCAGTCCTGACTTTGCCTAGCCACCTTAAACGTTTAGAACAAATATTCCAAAGATTAGGAGATGCAGAAATAAAATTAAAACCTAAGAAATGTCACTTCCTGCAGTGCCAAATAAAATTTCTAGGTCGCGAGATTTTTTCGCACGGGGCATAAAACCTGATACTGACAAAATAAAATGCATTGTATATTTTCCACAACCTGAAAATGAGAAGGAAATCCAATCCTTTTTGGGGTTAACTGGTTACTATCAGAGACATGTGGACACTTATGCAAAAATTGCTAAGCCATTAATGGATTTATTAAGAAAGTATGTATCTTTTGAATAGGGACTGAATCAACAGGAAAGCTTCAAAACCTTAAAGAAAATTATGACGATGGCACCATTATTAAAATCCCCTCATTTTTCACAAAATCTTTTATACTTACTACAAATGCTTCAAACTGTGCTTTAGGTGTGGTATTATCACAAGAAAAATATGGCAAGGAGAAGTCGATTGCCTATGCGAGCCGATTATTAAGAAAACCAGAACTAAATTACAGTACAACCAAAAAGGAATGTTTAGCCACAGTATGGGCTGTAAGGTACTTCAAATCCTAATTATATTGACAAAAAATTTACTATTGTCACATATCACTGACCCCTTCGATGGTTACTTGATTGCAAAGATTCAACAACAAACTCTAGATTATATCGATGGATCATTTTTCTTCAGGAATTCAACTTTGATGTTATACACAAAGCTGCAAACTCTCACAAAAATGCAGATGCACTTAGTCGTCTTCCAATCAGACAAATAAAAGAGGTTGAACCTATTTTTTCAGTGGCTCAACTGGCCAACTCGCAGCAGCGTGATGATCGCTGGGATCCCTTATACAAGCATTAAAGGAAAGAGTAACCACAGGATGTTATACTAATCTTAATTTGGAGGACTTTTGTATTAATGAGGAGGGTGTCCTTTGCCACAAAGGAAAAAATAAAGGAAAAACGGATTGGTGGGAACAAATTGTTGTTCCTGCAAGCCTAAAAGGATATATTTTATACACCTTTCATGACAACCCAACGGCAGGACATTTGGGAGAGCTTAAAATGTAAACAAAAATAGCAAAATCATTTTATTGGCCGAAAATGACCAAAGAAATCCAAAATTATTGTCAAAGCTGTCAAAGCTGTACGAAGCACCGGCAACGAGGACGACGAGCACAAGCTGAATTACAATTGTTTGCTCCCCATTCTCACGTGTTCGAACGAACCGCCATGGACATTATCGGACCACTTCCCCTTACTACTAATGGCAATAAATATATCCTAGTATTTGTTGATCACTTCAGTTGGTATGCAGAAGCCATCCCGCTACCGGATATCAGCAGCAAGACGATAGCGAAAGCATTTGTCACGAACATTGTATTATGCCACTCAATTACTAACCGACAGAGCACCAAACCTCATCTCGAAGATGTTTTCACAAGTGTGTAAATTACTACAAATACGGAGACTCCTCACCATGGCCTATCATTTAACCTGTAATGGCATCGTCGAAGAAGATTTAACTAAATCTTAATCGATAGATCCTATCTTATTATGTGGCTAAAGACCAATGAGATTGGGACGAATGGATTCCTTATGCATTATTTGCCTTCAATAGATCAATAGACGCTTCTACAAACGAAAGTCCTTTTTTCCTTCTATACGGGAGAAACCCAACCTATCCATTTGACCTAGTTACAGCCCTGCTACAATATCCTACGATATAGAAGATAACTTCGCCTCTGAATTACGTCAACGGATGAAACACGCTCACCAAATGGCACAACAATATTTTGAACAAGCAGCTGAAACAAGATGAGAATGACACCACTGACAAAATAAACCTCCACGTTACAGAGTAGGAGACAGAGTGTTATTAAAGGAAGTTGTCACATCAAGAGGATTAAGGCAAAAATTAGCGCCATGATGGTCAGGACCATACCGAATAATTGAAGTCCTCGGTCCTGTTAACTTCAAGATTGAAATTAAATCTATTTGTATGGTGCCATGGTGGAGTCTGTTACTGCACTGATGTCAAGAAATCTTCCTCTGTTTACATAGCTGAAGAATCATTTTCATCATCGTCAAATGTATCATCTAATGACTTACATTCTTCAGGACAGTTTGGTTGATAAATGTTCTGACTGGTTTAAATGTTTGGTCACTGTCTTCATCACTGGACCAGCTTTCCAGTCCACACAAATTTCTATGAATATGAAGTGTCCTATGATGTTCCTTTCTTATTTCATCTGTTGACACTAAAAAATTTATAATAAATATCAATGATTTAGTTTTAATATATGATTTATGATATTAATAATTTATAAATTCTTAACAAACAAAATCCTGCAGACCAGATAAATAACTATACAAAAACAAATCACAAAAATTAATTTATTAATTTATTAATAAAAATAAATAATTATTTTATTATAAAATAATTTTAATTATAAAAATAAATAACTATTTTTATTAATGAATTAATTTAATAAAAAATGAAAATAAATAATAGAATACATATTGCTAATTAAATGACAAAATAACTATAAATGTAAATAACTTGTCAATGAGAAAACAGTTCATAGGCTGTAATGTAATTATTGTAACGTTAAGAACCAACGTGTCATATACGACACATTCAAAAGTTAGCTCATCTCATGAAATACTGTTATTAATATAGTTTTTAGAAAAATACTCTTATATAATCTTAGAAGTCTCCTGAACAAAATCACGTTTAAATTGTAAAATTATAATCAATAGTAATAGAGAAAAATGAATACTTACATGAAACAGTCATACTTGTGATCACTTCCAAAAACATGTGCTCAGACAATCACTCATATTTTCCTTTCTTTCTATCACAGTGGAATGCATGTAGTCTAATAAGCTTCACTAAACTCTACTGATGAAATTAATAACTAATATAATTGTTTAAAAAGCAAAAAACAAGAGCTGCTTCTCATTCTTTGGAAGAAAAATTGTGTGTCATATACGACACACGGCATCCCAAGAGGATATACAAAGAAAACAAATATTACATGTACTGTACATGCGGACCAAATTAAACCGACCATCGCTAGGGAGGAATTTAACCTTGATACTGATCTGACCATCAAGCAACCTGTTGCATCACCGAGAGAAGACATTGTCCCCACAGTGCCACCACTAATTTCTTAAACCAACCCTTGGGATGAATTCATTTTGGCCTTCATACCCACTTTTCTACCGATTAACAGACAGAACCAGAAAGCAAAAGTGAGAGGATGAATCCGAGCCAGAGAGCAAAGTTTCCGAAGCAGAAATGGAAGAAAAAGCAGGAGACCACACCTCTCTAAGCTCTTCGAAGTCAAGGGCTAGTTGCTGACCAACCCTGGGTTATGCCTCGGCCCAGTTGTAGCCACATACCTCGATTTATTTCTCCTGCCACCAGTTGGTCGTCCTTCCCTTAAATCTTTAACTAATTAGTAAACATGTTGATAGCGAAATAATTGCATTCCGAGAGTAACAGTAGTACCAAACGACTTATTCACAAATAAATCATTATTCTGTTATCAAATTATATTATAATCTCTTAAATTTTGTATTTTATCTGAACCTTGAAATTGTATCATTCACTAGTAGTTCCTAATAAATGTGACTTTATTACCTATTAAAGTTTAATTATTTGTTCCCTTTCGAATCGCGACTACTACACATAACTGCACACTGATCCTTAAGATTATTTTTAAATATTACCTTTAAAAGTAAATTTTATACTTAGTTATTTTAATAATTAGAATTAGATTTCCGAGAGAGAGTACATCTATTCCAACCCAAGTGATAAACTGCAATCAAGATAACCTATTATTAATAATGGGTCGTTCGGAAAGTAATTTCGTTTTTTATTACTAGAGGAATTAGATGTATTTTTATCAGCCAATTTGATTTTAAACCACATTTTCATTATATAATTTGACAGCTGACATTTTAAGACTTATTTGTAAAAAATTTTGTTTGATTCTGTACAATTGTTTTTCTTCGGTGACCCATCAAATATGGAAAATCGAAAGCATCATTTTCGGCATATTTTGCTTTTTTATAACCAAAAAATCAAAATGCTGTTCAAACAAGAAAAAAATTGTGGTACATGTTTGGAGAAGATGTGTTGAGAAAAAGACAGTGCCAAAACTGGTTTACAAAATTGCGTTCTGGCAATTTTAATATCGAAGATACACCACATTCTGGATGGCCACTTGAAGCCAATGAAAACAAAATAAAGGTACTGATTGAAGCAATCTGCCATATAACAACACGTGAAATCGCTGCGAGATTAAATCTGTTAAATTGAACCGTTTATTGTTACTTAAAACGAATTGGTTTCGTTTCAAAGCTCGATATATGAGTTCCACATGTTATTAAAGGGAGATGCTCTCTATGGTGGGATTTTAAAGAAATTTTTTTTAAGCTTTTACCAGACAATTTAACAATTGATTCGAAAGTGTACTGCCATCGAGTAAACAAATTGAGTAATATCATCAAACAGAAAAGGCCAGAATTGATCAACAAACAAAGTATAGTGTTTTACCATGATAATGCCAAATTTCACACAAATTTGGTAACTCGTTAGAAACTGTTATAGCTTAGATGGGATGTGTTATTATCACACCAACCATATTCTCCAGATCGGGCACTCAGATTATTACTTGTTCCAGTCTATACAATTTTTTTTTAAACTGTAAGACATTTACTTGAAATGACAATGTCAAAAATCACTTGGATCAGTTTTTTGTATACAACGATCAAAATTTTTATGAATGTGAAATCATGCTACTACCAGAAACAATGACAACAGGTATTTGACCAAAATGGTCAATATATAATTCAATAAAATATTTATTTATTATAAGAATATTGCGTTTATTTTCATATGGAAAAAACGAAATTACTTTCCGAACAACCCAATACTTATGTTTTTTTTTTTTAAATATAAGAGCAGTGCAACTTCATAACCCCAACCGAAAGACGTCGGACTCACGTGACCTACAACCGTTCAACCGATTTTGAGTGCCAATGACCTCATCTAATTACTCCTCAATAGAATTTCCACCCCTACTACCTATAACAAAAATGTTAACCACCTATTTAAAAATTCTCAAGCAGCCGGACCAATTTACATCCATACATCTAACAGTGTAACATCATCTAACCATCCAGCCTAGAGTAAAGAGCCATAGAACAAAGAGCTTCTAGCGGATACTCCTGACCCATCACGAACTTGAACTGTTACCCTCGTGCCAGGGCAACCAAGATATCCTCCAACCAATCCATTAACCGTTTAATAACCAAAACCATACGTCTGTGTTGTAACCAACTATAAATATAATTATTTTATTGTACTCGAAGTTTTATGTACAATACATTAATCTCTAACCATTAAATATGTACAGAATTAATTACAAGAAACTAATTGCCAGAACAAAAAAAAAAATTGTAACGCGTTGTAATTGTAATTGTAAAGAAAGGAACTTCCATTATAACAAAATAGGAGAACCTCCTGCAAGAAAACAAAGAGAAAATTGAACTTGTTCTTAAAGATGCAAGTTCGATTTTCTCTTTGTTTTCTGTTGTTAGAAAGGCCGATGTGATGTGATGGTTAGACCAGACAGAAATGTAAAGAAACCTTTCATTTTTCCCCTCTTTCAAAATTTTTGCCAATCTTATGACTGGAGGATGATCACATTTCCTTCCCCGGAGTTGTTTCCTTTTCCAGGGGCTCATTGAAAGTGTCATCTAGGAACTAATCGCTAAACTTTCACGATTGGCAAAAGGGGATGATTATTCGAAACATTCACTTGCTTTTCAACAACCAAAAAATGTTATTGTGGAAACATTTTAGCTCAATTTGGAATGAGCAGTTTATATAAGCGTTTTTAAATCTTTTTGTCTCACGCGACCCGATATATTTGCTTTGTTCCACCATCCAAACATTTATAATTTTAAATCTTTAGAAAAGCTTGGTAAACCAGAGTCACTTCATATCATATAAAGCAATAAAATTATTTATTATTGATAATGACTTCTGTTGTGAAATGCAACATTAAGTTCATTTCTATTAAGAGCTGTCCGGCCAAGTTTTGGTTTATAACAAATAACTTAAGATAATTATGTGTATGTAGTTTTTTGTTAATGTTAATTCTGATATTACATTGCAGTTTAGATTCTTACTAATATTCGTTACAGTTTCTCCATTTTGGTTCAGAAGCCTCTCAACTTTTATATTTGGTAGTTTTCTACAGGTGGTTATATTCGTATTTCGAAGTTTTTGCGATTGTAACTATGCCAAAGTTACAACTATAGTCATTCAGTATATTAAAAATTTCAAGATAATTAATAATTACTATTTAAGCTTCTAACATCACAGTAGAAATACATATATATAGCTCTGTATATCACTATTGTATTCGTCTAGCCGAAAAGGCAATCTGTAGAGTTTTCGTATCAACGACTGTTTTCTGTAATAAGTGCGATGCGAGTCAGAAATGTGATCCCGAACTTTACCTCCACTTTCCACCTCTCCTAACCCACTTCCTCCCTTTTTCCTCACTCTATCCCTCACTCATCCCTCTGTACCCTCTCCTTTTTACACCTTTCGCTAAGTCCAACCAGGACAGCTATCTTAACTTTACTTTCAGGTCACTAGAACACATATAGTCCTCTTTACTGGAATCTGTTAAATTCTTGTGTCTAATGAGCTCTCCCATTAAGAAAATAAACTGTTAATATGCCTTAGCGACAACATATAGATAGAAGACAATGCTATAACTTTTTATATAAATGTTTCCTTTATTAATTCATATATTCGTAATTTTTCCTCCTTTTATCTACTACTATTTTAAGAGTTCGAGTTCTAGAAATGACTTTCTGTAGGACGATGTTTAATTTTCGTTAACATAAATATCATATTCTTCGTTTATAATGCCACACTTGTTTGAGGTTATTCGTAGTTTTTCTTTTTAACTACATTTATGATTCTTTGCTTTATAGTAAGGTTAACTATATTTATTACAATTGGTTGTTACGATTCACCGGCTGGTCTTTGATATTTTTAGCTTGTTTTCATTCAATAATCATTTAATATATTTGATTTATCGAACTTTCCATTTACACGAGTCATTATTTTATCGGTTATGTCTAATAAGTTTTTACTTTCCATAAAATGTACCCCACTATTTCAACGCTCGAGTTGTTTGTAGCCTGTTCTAAATTTATTTGGTCTTGCATTGTCAATAACTCTTTTTTTTAGATTAACATTTTCTTGCTTTAGTTTCGAAGCATGTCATTTCTGTTTTCAACAGTACTTATTTTTTATTTGTTTAAAATACCTGTTTGACAAAATTTTATGGACTTTTGTATTTCGCCGTTCATTCTATTCATGTTTTTTATTTCCTTATATTCTTCTTTTTAACATTTAAAATTTACGAATAATTTCAAGTAAATACTCGCAATTATATACGCAAATTCTAGTAAATTATTTTACCAGCTTGAATACTAAATTTCCAACAAAGAAACAATAAATTTTCAATATTAGCAACACAAAAAATAAAGTATATGCCTGCACAGATCAATAGCGGCATATCACGAACTATCTAGTCGAATAATTATATATTGCAATCACGAAATTTACAAAATAAATCTTCTGCATTATAGTTTTTATATTTTAGCATATTTTATATTTTGTAAATTATACGATTTTTAAAGATAAAATAAACTATTGAAGTTCTAGTAGTTTAACAGTAGAAGATAAGAAAAAGCAATCGATAAATATCTTTATTTTTTATTCCATAGCTTTAAATTCTTTTTCCTTGTATAAGTTTTGTCAGTCGTAGAAATAATTATTCAGTTCATTAACTTTTTACATTTGTTTTCTATATCTAACAGTTTTAATTAAACTCTTGATTTAGTTTAATTCTTTTGATCAATTAGTTCATTTACATTGAATATAATTATCAATGGATCTACATGAGTACAAATGTCAAAATAAACAACAATTGTTCTTAAATGTTAAAATTTCTGAAATTCTAGATTGGGCTGCAATTTAAAAATTGTAGACCTATAAATTTTCACTGTCGTCTGTGTGTTAACTGTCATTCCTTAATCTCGAGAACGGAGTTAGATAGATGAAAGTCGAGATCAGATGTGGAAGACTTATGGACAAGGTAGCTTCCATTAACCATACAGTAACTTTCGTGCAAACTGGAAGTCATGTTATTTCAATTCAAAACTTTTCCCTTAGATAGATGACCGGTACGACTCCATTGCTGACATTGATGTACCGGGGCAAGATAGTACAGCACTAATTTGAGGTGGAGAGCATACATTTTAAAATAAATAAATTATAATTATAATTACAAATTGCAGACCGTCATTGTGATCATGTCACAATAAATAGTTGCTCGGTAGATTTATGTATTGTTTGTTATCTCATTACTACATTTACATAAGTAGAGAATAATGATATTTTCCGTATATGTAATTCATCTAAAATTGATTTAAAACATAAATATAGTTTGAAATTAATCTGCTTGTGTGGTTTTTCTCGACTTAGTTGGCCAGGTTCCATCTCCACTGAAGACTGACTACAAAAATTCGTCACTTAGTCTGGCAACAACTTCTGCAAATCCTGGCAGAATTTATCCGAAAACTGCTTCTGCACAGACGAAAGCAGTACAGGTCAAATGTGTTTGAGTTATGCAAATTACATAGACTCCTTAATGGAAAATGTCTGTATCCGCAAGTTTTCGATATTGCAGAATAGCCTGCGATAGTTGGTGCCTACGTTCGAGCTATGCAAGTAACAACGTGCGAAGAAAATGTCATGCAATAATAACTAGTTTATCGAGACCATGCACTATATGAGTCTGTGAAAGATGACAATTTCACCACTTTCGTGTTGATACTCAAACACCTCCATAGAGAATGCATTGAAGCATCACATTGTGGCGTTTCGTGAAAAACTTTTTTTAGTATTTTTGATTTGATGTTTCATACTATACTGTAGATTTTCTTTTTTTCCATTGCGAAAACGAAATGTAAAACACTGATTACCATCAACCAGCATATTTTGTGAATAGACAGCAATTATTTGCAAACTGTAGTGTCGAAAAATAAAAAAACATTAAGTATCTTAAACTAAGAACTTCGAGTCGAAAAGAAATAAAAAAAATATTACTGTACTCGATACATCGATATTTTAATGAACAACCTATCAACGTTATAAATCTTTAAATTAATTACATATTCTGAAAAAAATTACAAAGTAATAAGAAGTGATCTTTCATAACTATAGACATTTTATCAATTTATATTTTATTAATTGTAATGTATTTTATGATAAAATAAAACATAATTATAATTACAACAGGTAAATTTAATCAGAAAATTTAAATGCAATTACCTTTATTCTCGTCGTTTGCCAAAATTGTATTAACGTAAAAAATAAAAAGGATTGAGAAGACTAAAGAGAACATTTTACTGTGACTGAAGCTAGAAAAATACTCAACTGTTTTAAACGTGATATGGCGTGTTTCGTGAAGTCTAAAAAATTTGCAATCGATTCTATTATCTGGCACGAGTTAAAAAGAATTATCTGTTTTTGTTAAAAAGAATTAATTTTTTTTTAAAAAGTTCAATTCAACTTCTTAATTATTCTTACAGAATTATTCTGTTTGTATTTCTCATACTCTTAAGCAAATTGAATTATTTTGTTTCGAATTCGCGTAATATGGTAGTTATTACAGCATTCAAACTAAATACATAAATTCTAAAAATTTTTAAATGTAATGAAGATAAATTTAGCAAATAGAATATATAGATCATATAAAAATTAATTATTTATTATTACACCAGTATTTTAAATTGTGATTCTGTTTGCAATGCATACTAAATATAGTAAATAGGCGTATATTTGCTATTGGTTGCAATCAATAATTTTATGAATTGTATTCTACAAAATTGACAATGAGATTGACGTTTTTTTTGTTATAACATTTATGTAAATACTAACAAAAAAATATTATTATTTATAAAGATTTTATAATCTAGATACAACCTATCTAACACTCCAAGTTTAGTAACAATTTATGTTATTGATTGACATAATTGAATAGTTTGAAAATAATATGAATATTATTTTCTTGTCTCTTGTTTGTAGAAAATCAAGACTTGTCTCTTGTTTGTTAACATTAAGATATAAAATATAATTTATTTGAAAGTTATTATTTTACATATTAGTTGATAATGTTGAAAGAAACTAACTAACATACGAAATTTCAAACGTAAAAGTTCATTGTAAAGTTTTGACAATCACCAAAACTTTTCACAGTGCGTGACGAAGAAACTTCGTATTATATGGTACGTTATATAAACTACCCTAAAATTAAGTATTATGAGTTCACAGAATATTTTATTTTCGTAATAAATAGTTATGTTCGTGCCACGTATTAAAATAGATGTGTTTAGAATAGGCCTATACACGATCGATGTAAAAATTTTATATAAAACGAAATTACAGTAATAAAAATAATTATTTCATTTGATATCTCGATAAAATATATACATAACGATTTTAATGTTCGTGCAGATACGCCATACCGCTTATATATTTTCCTCACAATACTATTCTTACTAGAATAAAAACATCATTGTAATTCGAAAAATAAAAGTTCAATTTCAAACGAGGTTAATTTTCAAGAAATGTGAATAGTTTTCACATTAGTCACCACATATTGATAACTATGTTACTTACATTTATATTTTAATAAACCTTATAAACAAATATATTAATATTCTAATAAAAGTTGAGATATGAATTTTAATCAGTAAATCAATTAAGTCATCTGTTGCGGTAAGTCTATTTTATTTATTATCCCAGTGAGGAGCGTCTGATATATTCTCAATAGCAACGAGGAAATATTATTGTCACAATGCCAGGCTGCAGGTTTTTATCATATTTTTAAATTATTTAACTTAATTTGAGATTTAGAACATATATTTTATCATAGTCTTTCCCCTGTATATTTTATACTTTTTCTCGTACCAATAAAGTTCTGCCGGTCATCTATGTAACTTCGTTGTGGGAAAAATTATTTGAATTGAAATCACGTTACTTCTCTTTTATACGGGAAGCCTAGGGAAGTTAGTGCATAGTTAACTGGGGCATATGGATCCTAAGTTCTCCGAATCTTGTCATGACTTTTATCTGTCTGATACCTTTCTCGATATTAACAGAGGACGGACATGCGACAGTGGTAATTTTTAGGTCAACAATTTTTTCAAATTGCAGTTTAATTACTTCTGCCTATATATTAATATTAACACAGGTAAGAACTTGCAACGTGAGCACATTTTATAAATCTATTTTGATCACAATCTACTGCATCACAGACAAGATTGACGCTCTGCGTAAATGTGAAGTAGACTTACTTCACTCTGAGAAACATTTCTTTTCCATTCAGAAGTTCAGAACAATAACACGAATAATGAAAAATATGTTTGATAATGTCAGCAGCTAATTGAGAGCTCAAGAGAGATTGCAACTTGATGAAACCTTAAGTTATCATCGTTGTGTACTCCTTTGGCATTCAGAAATATCACTAAGCCTATAAGAATTTCTTTAGAAACGCGTTTTTACTGCTGAAGATACGTGGTGTCAAGAAGCTGCTTCAGAGAAGATCACTTTTCTGGTTCAATTTTAAAATTAATTTCTGGTGTATTAACATAATGAGCAATGTTGTATGTAAATCCTTACTTGCGTGACCGCTCGATGGATCTGTCACAAAAAAGAAACTTTACATAGGAAAATTGTCGATCTCCGCTTGCACTATTGGCTCAAAGCTTCTCCACTTTCTTTTAAGTATAAGAAAATCTTTCCAACGATATCACCATCATAGTGCTATATTATTACTATACAATTCAGCTGTGTATTTATAAATTTTTAGGAGACAAATTTTGAGTGTACCCAAAATTTGATTTTTTTACCTTTGAAATACAGTCGAATCGCGAAAAGTCGACACCCCTCCTGAAAAAATGAATTCACTCTGCACGTGTGGTGCGAACTCATTTTTTTCAGGAGGGGGAGTCGATTTATTTATTAATATAAATTAATATATTTAATAATATAATAATACATTAATATTATTAATATATATACATATTAATAAAAATGCCTTAACATTTTATGTATTTTTATGTATAAAATAATAACAGATAAACAAAAAGAAAATATACAATCTACATCAACGTCATACTAGAATCCAATATTGCATTTTCTCATGCCAGAGGCATTAAGAATCCTTAGACGTTACTTGCCAACAAGTGACAATTGCGAAGATGATGTTTTCAAGGCATTCATGTTCGTTGAAAAAGAAAGTCGAGATAGTTAAGTGCTCAAAACAAACAACACTAAACGAATTTTTCAGTTTATCATCTACAGAATAATTGTAAATGGAGAACACGATGTTTTGTAAGTCTATGTTACTGTATAAAGCACTACTGTATTTTATTAATTGTAGTTTTGTGGTTTTTTTCCAACTTGGCTTTAGTCGACACATCGGATAACTCGACACATTTCCACTTCCCCTTGGGGTGTCGACTTATGCGGAGTCAACTGTATTTTAGTTACCTATTAATAGTTACTTTTGTGTAACTATTAATAAACAGTATTTATTATTGGAATTAATCTTCAAAGTTTTCTGATATGGATTATATTTTCCTGAAACGCCTTTTTTTGCCAACAGAATATTTTTTGGTAATTACGGTGATTGTGCTGATTTTATAAATAGCTATTTTGTTTTTACATAACAATGTTAAAACGACTCTTAAAACAATGTTACCATATATCGATAGTCTTGCAGTTTAAGCTAAAATCGTTAATTTTTATATTTTTAAAAACAGCAAAAGTTTTCACACGAGATTTGCGAAATATTTTCAATTTTGCCCTTGGTGCTACAACCTTCCATATGACCTGGCGATTAATTTAACATTACTTCTCTGCGCTACCCATTTGAAATGTGTGCACTCGATTATCCAGTGGCACAGTTTAATATTGTTACATTTCGAATTTATTTTTATTTTTTATACTAATATTCTATTTGTAAACACAAAATTTCTTTATATCATAGCAGTTTTATTCACAGCATGAAGTGTGTATTAGTGTAATATCGTATGATTCCACGCGCGAATTTCAGGTTTTCGCTATCCGAAAAAATAAAAACTCCTAAAACCTTTTTATTCAAAAAATAGTAGACGCTATACAAAGAAGTTCGGGTGTACTATAGATTACTCCCTATGGAATTTCAGGATTTTGATTATATAATTTGAAACTCAGGGGACCGAGATGAGTTCAACGGTACCCTATTTTTGGACCGGAGACGAAAAATAAAAAAGTTATCATACTTTTTTCCGGCGATCGCGCGATGATAGGGAGTCGCGTCGCTCTCCGCTAAGTCGGCCTCGCTATCGCGATCGCTTGCCGTTAAAATTGCCTTTAGTAGACGTTTCCCCCTTTTTTTACTTTGTTCAAGAACTACCGTGAATCGATCACTAGTTTAGCACATGGCGGCGTGTGGTGGCGCCCGTACGAGAGGTCAGTCGGGCCGCCATGTTCGCTGCCATAAGTAACATTTACCGAAATGGCGATCGCGCGATGATCAGAAGTCGTGTCGCTCTCTCCGCTCTCGTATCGCGTGTTTAACGCTCCGGGAGATGACGTAGTCCGACGTCACGGTTTGCAGACTTTACCGCAAGATGGCAATACTAGCAACTACGGTGCCGTCTGCATGAGAGCATTAAAAAAGTATGGTAACTTAAAAAGTGTGATAACATTTTTACTTTTCGTCTCCGGTCCAAAAATAGGGTACCGTTGAACTCATCTCGGTCCCCCGAGTTCAAATATATAATCAAAATCCTGAAATTCCATAGGGAGTAATCTATAGTACACCCAGAAGTTCTATTCTATTTACTTTTAAAAAACAATTTCAAATTTGAAATTCAATGAAAACATAAAAAGCGTGCTTCTGAAGATGACAGAATTGTAGAGAAAAACGAAACTCTCATAGGCGTCATGGTTACTGGGGTAGAAAAAAAGCACAAGACAGTGTTTCCCGTGGTAAACGTAGCACATACAGACTCAAAGCATGCAAATTTTCAATTAATTTTATTTTTATTGTTACATTTTTATGCTGTTTAACGTTAATAAATATAGTGTTGTCTGACTTATGAAAAAACTTTAGCATAGATATGCTTAGTGTACGATATAATTAATAATTAATTGCATTCACTATTTTACGTAAATTTCTGCTTGCGCAACTAATTTGGAAATAATTTTTTGGGTAGAGCAAAGGCCTACTGCGCTTCTTCTACGTGCTCAACTATTACTCGTACATATTTAGTATTTAATGTATATTTTCTTTTTTGACAACTGAAGCTATTGACTATAGGAAACAGATATTTTTTTGCTCTTCTCTTCATCTACTTTGCCTCAAAGCTATACGTAGCATATTTCTTCGTTTTGCTCTAAAAATGAGGTCGGTATCACTGTTCGCCCAAAATTCTCTTTGTAACATGTCATCTGCGTTTGATATTAATGTATCTTTTAAATTGATATAGCCTTCTCTAATTGCGCAGAATGCGTGGCTGCAAAACGCAATGTTAGTCAATTTGTTAACTGTGAGAAAACAAAGAAAGTTGTATAGTGTTTACTTTAGAAGACAAGTTTTTTTTAAAATTTAGTAAAAAAAAGATGTTTGCTTTCGAGGTTAGAGTGCCGAATCTTCTACACGCCCCATATACAGTGTGGAAGAAACAAAACGTAAAAGTTTTTCAGTGATACCTAAATACAAACAGAAAGTGAGAGTATTGAAATCATTTCAGCTATTTTTATATTTACGTTTCCATGCTATTTATTCGCCTTGCATGAAAAATAAGGGAGCGATATGCTACTATAAAAAGTAATTTATACTTAATGGAGGTTCGTCATTTTACACGAATTTTTAATTATACGAGGTTTCTTGCAACATATTTTCGCATGTTGCTGAGCCTACTGTATTTTATCTTCAAACACAAACTGTACTTGCATGTACTTAATATTTATTGCATAGTTGCCTTTGTATCAAATGAAACTATTCTTTATAGGAAACATATATTTTTTTCTGTCTACTTTTCTTACCTGAGACCGAATACAAGTAGTATAGTTTTACATATATTTTTATATATAGTATAGTAGTAGTATTTTCTACAAGAGTTACAACATCATTTTCGAAATTTTTCATAAAAATTTCAGAAACTAAGTTTACATGGCATGGCATATTTCGACCCTTTTCTTTTCAGGTATATAAATATAGTTTGTATTTATGAAATAGTTTATTTAAAGGGCATTTACAATAAGTGTTTATATCACTAATTACTTTGAAGATTTTGCTGCTGACCCTTCCTAATTTCTGCATTTGCCCAGTTTTTTATGATACGTGCATGTCATAGACAAATTGGAAAGAATTTCTGATTCTCATTTTGGAATATAGTTTGAATTTATTGTATTGAAATATAGTGGTGAAATATAGTTCAACATTTATCAATAAAAGTAATTTTTCTTACTAAAATACAGTTTTAAATAATGAATTCTGAAATGTAACTGTTGTACTATTTGTTGATGCAGCAAATAACACCTTAAATGAAGTTCAAGATTTTCCTCTTAAATTAACAACCGGAAAATGGTTTTCCCTCTTTCGTTTTATTGACCAGTTTCAGCAGATGTTTGGTATTTTTTCTGGCTGCTTCCGAAAAACCGCAGATCTCGGAACCATTTTATGAACTGGCGTCTGCTGTCAAGAGAGGAGCATATAAATGTGGAGTATATTCAAACATTGCTGCCATATCTTTTATCATGGTAATAACGATAAAGAAAATTGATCCGCGTGTATTAACAGTATAAACTCAATTTAATATAATCTATAAAACGCTATTGAATTATGTTTTGATTAATTCAAGTTCAGTTCTTAATATTTTTGAAGCATATCGTTGAAACTACTAAATGTACAAAAGAAAGGCCTATACTGTTATTGCTCGATAACCAGAGTCTCACCTCTCAATTCCCGGATTAAATTTCTCAAAAGACAACGGTGTCATTATTTTATCTTTTCCCCCACACTGCAGCCACAAGCTCCAGTCTGTAGACCGGCTTCTTAAAAAAAATTTATCAACTCTGCATGTGCTTCGTGGATGAAGACTAATCCACGGAAAACTATCACCATCTATGACATTCCTGGTATTGTCTCTTTAGCACTTCCATTAACAGTTGTGCCAAATAATATAATATCTGCATTTCGCGTCTCTGGAATTTATCCATTCAACAGAGATATTTTCACCGATCAAGACTTTCTTCCAAGCTATGTCACAGATCGTCAAGATCCGAACAGCCCTGCATCTGCAGCCGAAAACATTTTCATAGAACGATCAAATAACACAGAAGATTCAGCAACTCATACAGATTCATTTATAATAAATAAATTACTAACCAATACATGTGCAGAAACTCCAAATCCGAACATACCTTCGACTTCTGGTCTATCTGGTACTCCACCAAATGCGAAAACCTTAGTAGCTGCTAAGCCCCAGTCATGTTCAGTAATTTTTCCGGAGGTTATTCGGCCACTACCAAAGGCAGGAGGAAGAAAGGGTAACCGTCAAAACAGAAGAAAATGCAAGTCTGCTATATTGACAGACACCCCTGAGAAAGACAAGTTGGAGGCACGAAAAATTCTAAAACCGCAGAGGTTAAAAGAAAAGCGTCTTCAAGACACAAGGCTGCCTCTAGTAAAATAAAGAAAAGACTGACTCATCAGAAGAGGAAGAAGAGACCTTCTGTTTGGTTTGTGGTGAGAGTTATAGCCGATCCAAGGAAAAATGGATTCAGTGCATCAGATGTAAAAATTGGTCTCACGAGCTATGTACGGATGTAAATCCATTTTATGTTTGTCACAACTGTGACTCTAAGACGATATGTAAATATTTGAGTTAATAGTCTTTTACAGAATAAATAATAATAAATCAGTAGTCTATTTTCTTTATAGAATTGATGCAAGTAAATGCCATATTAAGCATAATTTAACATAATAAACTCAAAAAATGTGAGACAGATTACCTGTGACACAGTTTTATAAAAAAAAATTAATAACTATGACAAAAAGTTATTGAATGTTCATATATTTATTATAAACCAAATTAAAAGATATGTAGGTGTATACATTTTCACTTAAACCTAAATAAATTGATATTATAGACCCTAAAACTAGAAATGACTAAAAACTGTGACAACTAGCCCCTATCTCCCCTATGTACTATATGTGTACATACACACACATATACACGCACACACACACAAACACACATATATATATTTATACATACATCGCAAATGCACACATATATACATAGACGTTTACACAGACAAAATACACACTTATATATATATGGGCACTATATAACGAGGAATGCACTCATATTCAACATACAAAGATAGAAAATATAAACTGTTTACAGCAAATGAATAAATGAAAACAAGTAAAGAAACGTTTTAATCAAATTTATAGCACTTACTTTTATTCGAAATTACAACAGCTAAATTAGCAATAAAGAATACCAATATATTAAAAATAATCATTTCTCCAGCGATAATTAACATGAAAATTGAATTTTACGAAAGTTTAATAGCGTTTTTCGTATATTTCTTCTGAATTTATAGCGAAGGGTATCATTAAATGTTGTTATGACGACAGGAAGTTGTTTACAATAACGTGTCTGTGGAGATCATTATATCTAAAAGCTAATTATTATGCCTAAACAGTTTGACAGTAAGAAAATAAGAATTTAAAAAATATTGGATTGACCCAGTTGGATAAACATGTTTTCATGAAAGCATGTTTTGTGTAACACGTAATAACTATTATAATAAATTTCATTATAACTGACGCAAAGATAATATTAAAACTTCACTCTTTACGGTTTATATTTTTATATGCAATTTTTTAATTTACGCAATTATACTTTTAGCAGATTATGCTCTGATTGCGAAATACATAAAATTTTAAAAGTTATACAAAATTCAACTAAAATTACCGCAAAAATCAAGATTACTGATAATTACACTGCTGACAAAATAATTATAAATTAATAAAATTTTAAGAAAGTAAGAAGTGCAACCTTGAATAATGAAATTTACAAAAAGTCAATATTGTACATATATATAGGCCTACTGTATAAGAGAGTCAAATATTTCTTTGGTCTTTAATATTAGTAAACGGTAGTTTCAGAGTTTAAAATGTTATCAAATAATATTTTGTAAATAAAATTTGATAGTACTAATAAGTACAAAACAAATTTTAAAAACTATTATATACGAAAGAGTAAATTGTAGAAACTGCTGTCAAACAATAAACTACCGAAACGAAACTACAATGTCTAAGTAAATTAATTAAAGTATTATAAATAGTTTTTCTATGCCCGTTAGGTAGTAACGAATTAGTACACAATATTCAAATATTTAAAGTTAAAGTTAGTCAAACCTGTTTTTATGTGGTGGATAGGGACCGCATTAAAAAAAACGCATAAAAAATCGCACGAAACTTCATGAGTGGCTATAAAAAATAGTTTTCGCAACACAATTTAAAAATATGTTTTTTTATGCGGTGAATAGGGACCGCATAAAAAAGTCTCAAATAGAAAATAACTCGTTTTAAAATCGTAGTCTTAGTTTCTAAGGAAATTACCGTCCTCTTCGCTTTGTTTTTGCCCTTATTCATTTTCAGGGATTATGTCTAAACAAAATAAAAATCCTAAAATTTTATATCTAAATAGAAAAAATAATACAGTACATTTACCTTCAATTTACACTTTGAAATGAATCTTATCTTAATGGTCCAGGAATGTGAAAGCACTTTGAAGGTTTAATTAACGTAATTAAAACACACGTAGAATTTATTGACAACAGATGTCAGCACTTGACTGCATCGTCTTGTCTATCGTCTGTTTTACATATTTTTGTCCAGGTGGTGTTTTGTTGACTTAAAAAATAAATTATTTCATTTTTCGCATATTCATGCAATAATATTACTATAATAGGTTCATTTATGCTATAATAAGTTTATTTAGCTATAATAAGTCAACGTGAGACATGACAAAACGCATGAGACTAGTCGCCAACTATACCGCACAAATAAAAAATCGCACAAAAAAGACCGCATGAAAATAGGTTTGACTGTATTTCCTGACTTAAATGCGGATAAATAATGTCATTTTCTGTATTTATATATATATTTAGTTTATATTACATATGCAATTCCTTTTACATTGTAATAATTCTATTGACATAATGAATTAATTCATACAACTTCAAAAGCTTAAGTAAGAAATTAATTAAAACAATCTCTTATTTCTAAGTAATTATTGAAATTTCAATAACATAATGTGTATAAGATAATTAAAACTTTAAAGACTGAGGGGGAAAAAAAGTAAATGCTGCTATAGCAAACAATATTCAGACATCACGAAACGATTGTTTACTACAGTATTTCTAATAATTATCTCTTCCTAACGACGGTGTTAATACATGTAATGATAATAATAATAAATAATCAACGCAGAGCCCAAACGGTTAGGAGTTGAAAGTTGAAATTTGGTACACAGTTAGGGTACGTCACGAGAACGCACA
This sequence comes from Centruroides vittatus, assembly GCF_030686945.1. Classification (NCBI taxonomy): domain Eukaryota; kingdom Metazoa; phylum Arthropoda; class Arachnida; order Scorpiones; family Buthidae; genus Centruroides; species Centruroides vittatus. The sequence continues at coordinate 2,155,034 of NW_027122212.1, forward strand.
CTAAGAAGGGTTTTTCGAAATTCCTCCCCACGGGGGAGAGGGACAGGATTAAGTCTTAACACTTCCATCAACAATGGAAGTGTTAAGTAGCAATGGAAGTGTGAAGTAACAGTGGAAGTGTGAAGTAACAATGGAAGTGTCAACAATGGAAGTGTTACGTAACAATGGAATTGTTAAGAGAAAGCGACGTGCAAGACGCAGATGCAGTTTTTTTCGTTTTGCGGGAAATCGAACATATTTTTAGACCCATCTAACAATTCTCTAATTAGTCTAGAAACATGGGGACCTAATTTCTTGAACATACATGTGTATAAGATAATTAAAACTTTAAAGACTGAGGGGGAAAAAAAGTAAATGCTGCTATAGCAAACAATATTCAGACATCACGAAACGATTGTTTACTACAGTATTTCTAATAATTATCTCTTCCTAACGACGGTGTTAATACATAAACCATTTTTTAAAATTAAAAACAAACGGATTTTACTGTTTTTCCGGTATGTTTATTATAAAAAGTCTATTTTTTGTAAAATGAATATTTTGACAGCAGAAGCGGTAAAGGCTTCCACCGTCAAAATATTCCGTTCCTCTTTGGAAAATCTGAAATTGAATCTAGATAATCGAAAACCTTAGGAATTTTTGGTGAGCGGTCCGTTCCGTATATGTTCGATCATGTCCATTATCATTCGGTCCCTTTTTTTGTGGGTATTGCGAACCCGTTGTTGGCACGAACAAAAATCCTATTGTTTCCCTCAGTGCAGAAAAAGCCAAAAATGAAAAGAGCAAGATAAAGCATTAAAACTTGAATTTAATTCTTGAAGAATTTTCAAAGAACTCTTTATTTTTTTATATAAAGAATTGTACAACGTGTTTGAGTAAACAGAATATTTAATTATTTAAATATTCTGGTTACTCCAACACGTATTATATACATTGAGTTTTAGATCTAGCTGAAGCCAACTAATAAATGTACAGGTATACCTCGTCTTACGTCGGTAATTGGTTCTAGGAGAAACGACATAAGTCGAATTTACTTGTGTAGTTACGACGTAAGTCGTAGTTTCAACTTAAGTCGTAACTAAACGCCAATAATGGAGGAAACGACAATAATGAGCATTTAAAGACCGCTAAATAAGACGACAACACAGAAACACAGATGTCAGATGTTTTCATGCTTTGTTCTCTAGGATTTATGATGATTATATTAACATTTACTGTAAATGTACGCACTTTAATATGATTTTATGTGCTTTCAACGCTTTTCTAGTGATATTACCACTTCAATGTTTGTGGCGGACGGATTTAAAGTCGAATAAACTGACTTAAACTTGATTTTTATTTTTCCCATATACTTTTTTGACAAACGACGTATAATCGGGAACGACGATTAACTAGAGAGCGACATATCGCGAGTTAAACCTTATCTAAAAACTGCAAAAAATGCGCCGCATGACAAATTCCACTCAATTATTTGCTGTAGATCGCCAGCATGGAAAGGGTTAAAAAATGTTCAGAATGTTTTCATTTCAAATAATTTGTTTATTAATATCATTATTCGTGTTTCCCAAATAAATATTTTCATGTATTCAAATAATAATGATCTGAAAAATTAAGTAATACACAGTTATTATCTATTTTCTGTTGAATTTTGAAAGGCTAGATATGATTATATTATTTGAATGTAGATAAATTTAAGTATTTTTTTAGTAAATAATGTATAAATTGTTTCATTTAAAACTGTCGTTTTTCACTTCTCAGTAAACAGATATCTTTTGTAACTTCACACGCTGTACGAGGCAATAACGATTCTACCGGCGAAGTCGACCTTTCTTTGTAGGCTACCATTCGCCACAAAAATGTAAAATTGTTACAAAAGTCCTCTAGCGGTAGCACAGCACAATTAAAATTAATAAAGAAATTTAATAAAAATTGCCAGGACAAATATGACATTTACAGAAAAATATATTGTACAGTATATGTATATGTAATACATTTTGTAACTATTTTACGTTTTGCGGCGAATGGTAGCCTACAAAGAAAGGTCGACTTCGCTGCTGGAATCGTTATTGCCTCGTACAGCGTGTGAAGGGACAAATCAAGTAGACTCATCTATGTATGTATAGTTAGATAGAAATATATGTTTATGTAAATGTCATATTTGTCCTGACAATTTTTATTGAATATAGATAAATTTAAGTTTTTTTGTTTGTTTGTTTTAGTAAATAGTGTATAAATTATTTTGTTTAAAACTGTCGTTTTTCACTTCTCAGTAAACAGATATCTTTTGTAAATTAGGAAGACATGTGGGTTTTTAAATGCCTTAATTTAAACATAAAAAAAAACTGTAGATATGCAAATGGTACTATGGTATTTCGAATGATTTATTTCTTTCACCCTCTTTCAATTCACTTTTACCCGACATTCCTCTTTCATAACATTTCCAGATAATTTGGTAATTGGTTACGTAATTGGAGAGGAAATTCGTAGAAGAAAAAGATGAACTAGGTTATACATATACCTAATAGATGTAGTATTAGCTCTTGAAGAATTTAATATATCAGTAATAACTCGTAATGATTTTAAATATTTTCTCTATTATTTTGGAAAAACTAGTAGTGATTTAAGCATGTAGTTTTATCAGATATATTATACCATTATCAAAGTACTGTACCTAGGAATGTTAATACGAATTTCCATTGGTTAATATCTATATACGAGAATTGTCCAAATAATTGTATATTTTTGTCAAATCATAATTTATTGCATATTTAAAAATAAATATCATTACAGGTAACATCTGAATAAATGGTGTTACGTTAGGACCATTTGATACACACCAAGTTTTGACCGCTTCCGATTTTTCTTTGTTGGAGTCTAGCGTTTCAAATACTATTTCTACAAAATATTTGGAATTCACTTTCGAAAATCTCGTATTACCCATCTCGACCAATGTTAGTGAAACAACTGTGCTATTGTAATCGTGAATGTCTTTAAAAACTGTTTTATTATTAGTGCAACGTGCATAGCCTGCAGGCAGTTACTTTATTATTTTAGGAGCTAAAGGATTTAAAATATCGCAAAAGTTGTTTACAAACCACCATAAAATTTTCTTGTAAATTTTATTATCAAAAGATTTATTATCAAAAGATTGAAAAGGTAAAAACAATACTCCTTATTTATAAAATTGTCACAGTCTTTCGTTACAGATTTTATTTACACAAATGTTCTAATTATAAAATATGTGAGAAAACTAAAATTGGGAAATAGCAGAAATTTATAATCAATTTGACAGAAACAACTATAGTAAGAATGAAATCTGCTATTTCATATAAGATGGCTACAACTGAATTAATTCGGTAATATTTATTTGAAATAATTCTTTAATTTTTCCTCTTTTAGGGCAAGGCGCGTCAAAGGCAGAAACACAAAATCGCAATTTCGAGTCCTATTTTGAAAAAGAAAATATCAAATTTTTTCGTTCCAAATGTTTCTCATACGGATGAATCACTCAGGAGCTCACTGTAGCACCAGCCACATAAACTTCATGTGGACACGGGCACATTCTGGCGACACTGGTAACGAGGAGGCTGACCGGCTCGCTAGAAAGGCCTCCTTGAGTACTACAAACATTAACTTCGAAGACGTCCCGATGGTGGCAACCAAGAAACTCATCTGGAACACCATGATCAATATATGACAACGCAACTGGGAAGAGGAAGAGACAGGAAGGACAACTTTCAGCTTCTTTCCAGACATTGCACAGTGGCTACAGCTTCAACACCTCAGCATTAACTTCAGAACTACTCAATTGTTCACCAACCACGGGAACTTCCTGGCCTACCTAAACAGATTTGGGCACAGGTTACGGGTAAAACTAAACATTTATGATTTGAAAATAAAAAAGTGCCTGAACGCTAATCAATTGCAACTTAAAATAAGTAATAAGAAAATTATCCAGGATAATTTTCTTATTACTTATTTTAAGTTGCTAGATAGATAGATAATATATTTAGAAGGATTTTGCATATAAATAATCTTACTAGAGTGTTGGCTAAATTCATAGAAATAATGAAAATGATTCAGCAATTTTTACGTTTCAATTTGATAAAACGTCTATAACATACCATTGAAACAAAACTAAGATACAGAATATCTACTGGAGGTTCTTGCTCAAATTACAACTTAAACAGATTACAAAATCAGTAAAACCATTTTATTAGAGCAATCCATAGTTTGAAATACAATGATTCTGTTTTTACCTACCACCATCAGAATAAGATATACAAAGTATCAAGCTTATACAAGAAACGAGTACTCATGGATGACCAAAATTACTTAAACAATAAAAAACAGATTGTTTCTCTCTGACTTAATCAGTAAATACTGTAAATCAACAACTTACAACTCCAGAATGAAAAATAATTGTTACCAGAAATAAGATTAACAGTGGGTCGAACAGCACCTTTATTTCAATTAGTAATAAATGGAATAAATTGGAAAATGTATAGAAAAAACAGAATAATTACAAATTATCAAGAAAAACTTGAAAAATAATATTGATTTTGTGTTTTTCATTTTTTTGTATTTTTTTTTGTTTTGTATTCTTGTACACTTTGAAGAGGTCAACTGGCTATAGTGTATTATTTAAATAATTAAAATAAATATTCTCATTTATTGCACTTATTGCTATATGTTGAACAACAAATTTGCGCTTCCGCACAACATACATGTAGAATTACAATTCTACACGTTTGAACAAGAATATGAATTCGAAGATATTATTATAACATTGCTGCTTACTGCCATGGATTCTATCAAAATGAGGGCCGATTTTAACACTGCTAACTACGGAAAATATACCACTAAGTAGCTTGTGTTTAAATTAGAAAAAAGTGAAAGAAAAATAATTATTTTTAATCGGAGAAAATTTTGTATAATAAGATATTTTATTTTTTAATATTTTCGAATTTAAATAATTCAAAACTTATATCAGAACTAAACTGTTTATTCATTTTAGAATTCTGGAATTAACAGACAATTTAGCGGATGCACGAATTTTCTGTTACAAGTATATTAAACGTAAGAGAGTTAACATATAAAACTGTCATCAGACCCGTGCTTATGTATGGGTGCAAGTGCTGGCCGATGACAGCTACCGAAGAGAAGCGATTGCATGTGGCAGAGATGCGAATGCTGAGTTGGAAGCGCGGAGTCAAGAGGATGGATAGGATTAGAAATGACTACATCAGAGGAAGTTTAAAGGTAGCACCTATATCAGACAAAAATAAAAAGCCACAGACTGACGTTGTTTGGACACGTGGTGAAAAGAAATGAGGAACATGCAACAAAAAAGGCGCTAAATATGAAACTACAGCAATATAGAGATAGAGAAAGACACAAGAAAAGATGGATTGAATGTGTAAAAAAGGATATGCTGGACTGTGGAGTGGATGAAAAAACAATTTGGGATAGATCAACGTGGCGTAAATTGATATTCCGGGCTGACCCCAAATAATTTGAGATATAAGCCAGGACGGAGAATATGTATATTAAACGTACAGTAATCTAAAATATCATTCATCGATCTAAGAAATTATGTATGCGTAGTGTGAATAAGCTTTTGTCTTTATAATTTGTGTATTCTGATTTAAAATGAATTATTTTAGTCCAAATTGCAGAATAATTGTCAAATAGTTTAATTTTTTAGATAAAATTTCGGTTCTTTATAAATTCATATAAGTTTAAATACGATACACAATAAGAATTTGATTGAATTCGAAAGAGAGCGTTTTCATTTTATAAAGTAACGAGCTGTCATTTATTGTAAATAGATTTATTCATTCTGACAAAATAAGGTTTTGTAAAATTTTAAACTATAAGCCGCTCGAATAGTAAACATTGTCCAACGTATAATAAAAACGTTACGTGGAAATAGTTCAATAAATATGCTGTAAACAATGATCTTGCGAATAAATGACGTTACAGTTGTATTCGAGGCTGAAAATTTTTCAAGTGTTTAAGCAACAAAAAGTTCATATTTTGTGATACTTTTAAATTTAAACAAGAAATCAATAAGATGTATTTTAAAGAAACAATAAAATTGTCAGAATCGTGCTACTTTGTTATTTTCTTGTCAATCATTATCATTTCTATGACAACAGCTTGGCGGTGTTGGTAACAAGTACTTTTCTTCCACTGCTTCTATTCAATAATAACATGAATTTCTGTTTTTTGAAAATAGTTTTTCTGGCGGTGAATTATTGTTCGATCGTGGGAGAAAACAGTAAGTACGACACAGTTTTTTCAAAATATCTCTGATATATTTTTAAAAAATACAGGTTGCGTATTTTAATAAGAAAATTTTAAGTTATGTAATTTGTTATTTTTATAGTTTTTTTTTTATTCAACTTTTGAACAGTTTTTCAAATATTTTTAAATGCATATCTTAAACGTATCACTTATTTCCTACACTTTTTAAATTACTTATTATTAATATACAACAAATAATATTAAAATGTATTAAAAGATTCAAAATTTGATTATTGTTGATTAAATTAGCTGTTAAAAGAGTTTTTTTTAAAATTAGGGATTTTTATTTTCTATTTATACGTTTGTAACGTGAAGTTGTCGGTCATGTCGAAGACCGTCTGCTTTCTATACATTTTCTGTCAGAAACGTTAATCCGAAACCATTGTTAATCAAACAGTCTGTTTCGATGCTAAAAACTAAAAACAAAATGACATTATTTTATAGAAATTCGAGAGTGAGGACCTTAAAGAAAGTGTTTGCAAATTCTCAAGATCTAGAGTCTCACAAAACTATATATAAAAATTAATAACTATTGATACAACCAAACATACATAAGAATATATAACACATAAGTACTGTATATAATAGGAAAAATATATATAATGAAATTATTTTGCAATTAAATTATTAAGAAACTATTTTATCTTAATATCCGGATATTTTTATTTCCAACTGTCTACGTTAATATATTTTAAAGTAATTTATACATAATTTATACATTTATCATTCTTTATATGAGCGATATTCTATGTAACGTGTAATGCACTTTACGAACTTAGATACATTTCAATAATTTTCTAATTTAATAATTCTACAGACAATAAATATCATTGTTACTGAAGATAATAATAAAAGTAAGGTACCTGTACATGAACCAAATTTTGTTACCCTGTAAAAAAATAATTTTGTTTGTTTGTTTGCTTGTTCCACCCTTTAAAACATGTTCGTTGTAGCTCTTTACTTGTATTTCTTAAAAAATTTCATAATATTAATGAATATGACGAACTTAGAAAATAAATAGTAACCATAACTATTCTAAGTGACAAAATTTCCGTCAAAATAGGTCAATTTTGCCATTCCTTATTATTATACTTTTTACAAGGATGCGTATGTAAAAGGAGCTTGAAATTAATTAGAATTTTTCTCTAACTTTATTTTATTTTATTTTATTATTATGTATAAAAAACTACATGAGTCTGTCCCTTTGCATAATTAACGAGGGTTGAAAGAAAAACTTCAAAGTGTTTACTGGTACCTTCGTGTTCATCTACTTGACACAGATCAGAGCCTCTCAAGAAATCTTCTCCCATTTACAATACATTTCTTGATTTCTCGCCATGTTATCTGAACGAAACAAAAATAAAAATCTATGGAATTTAACTACTACTTTTAATCATTATATTATTTATTTTAATTTATTACATCTTGGCTGTTTAATTCTAAATTATTTTACCTTAAAAGATCTTCGACAGGAAATGTTTTATGACTAACAATTTATTTTTTGAACATAACACGAATGCTATAGTATAAAACGTATTAATTTTGATAAAATTATATAAGTTTTTTCGAATAATTAACCATAGTGTAGAAAATGTAATTATATTTCTTTAACATGTCAATAAAATTCTGATACGGTTTTCATGAATTAAATCATGCGATACAGAACCGAACTATGAAATATACATATCTGTTATTACGCTGTTTGGATAATAAAGTATTTTTTCTCCATTAATAAACAGTTTCGTGTATTTTGTGAAGAAAATATAAAAACTACAATTAACTTAAATATTAGAAATAATTTAAAACATTAGTTTTTAGCAATGCATGACTATAGCTTATTGTAAACAAGTCACAAATATTTTGTAACACTCATTGAAAATTTTCTAGAATATGAAAATGGAAGTTATGTATGGAAAATAGCTCTAAATTTGGTAATTTCTACTTATTTTTGTATAGATAAATGTTTTAATTAAATAAAGATTTTTAAATTGTGAAATTATTTCATTATTTATTATATAATTTTTTAGCCAGATATTAAAGGAAACACATCCATCGAAAAAAGAATTGAATCGGACGTATTTTTCAATCTTATTCAAGAGAAGTTAAAATTTCGGTAATGCCTTTTTATGAAATTAAATATTAAATTTTCAACTGAAAAAGGTCTATTCTATAGTCATACTCAAAATATAGTAATAAAGGCAGTCTAATGCTTATTTGTCTGATCCTAATAAGTATATACAATAGACTCTTTCATATTTGAACTAATATGGGCGAGAGTGATCCGGATATCGAACATTACACTCGCTTATCCGGATAAGGAATGTAATAATTTTTAAATAAGACAGTAACATATATATCTACTGTATGCATAATAAATGTTTATTTTGAGCTTAATAAAAAACATTTAAAAGTATACACACTCCAGTACGTAAAGATAAAATTCGGAGTAGTGTACAGTGCAATACTTACGAAAACTTTCCATTGTCTTTCATTATTTTGCATAAGGGAGACTCCGGATATGAGAGAGTCTGCTGTAAATTTGAAACCGAGAGTGGTAGCCGATTTAAACACTGCTTTTTTCTTTTCGTATTTTAATATTTTCAACTTCTTAAACCTGAAAAGCATTGTATTTTTAAAATTAAAACTAATAATACAGATGACGATTCATATTTTTTTTTAAATATTGTAATGATGGACTAAATGATAAAATCAAATTTAAAATCTTGTGAACCATTTAGAATTTATAACGAAATACTCTTAGGTACAACAGTAAATTCAAATTCGTGTACTATACAGAATGATCGCATTCGTTTTTTATTTTTAATATAATGTAATGATTTTTAATATTTAATAACCAAATCAGAACAATAGCTTAGTTTTGATGATTTAATATACGATTTAAATACAATCAGGAAGTAATTGCTTCTGAGTAATTTTTGAATTTTGAATTTATATTTTACTGTAGCCAAACGCAATATGTACTGTTTTGATTATTACATTCAAAATGTCAGTCAATATTCCGATATTTTTAGATACGAAGTAATAAATCCAATGCCGAATGTGTATATACAGAAAAATGAAGACGGTTCATTTTCAGGATCCTTCGGATTGGTTGCTAACCAGGTAAATTCATAAAATCTGTTCTGTTTTTGGTCTGAAAGATAAACTTTCAATTCCAGTTAGTATAATACTTCCTGCGTGACAATAATTATGATTTACACTTAAATAGAATAAAAAATTCGTTAATTATTAGGGAATGTAATTTAGTTGAAGTTGACTTAGAAATAGAAATTACGTTTACTAACCTAACCTGAAAATTTGGAGAATTTTCGGAATTTTCCAACACTGATGATGATTAAATACGATAATTTTCCATTAATCAGGACAGGAAAAGTATATCTGTGTAATATAAATTTTATATGATGTTGAAAATGATACGTAAGAGATAATGATCGTTTTCTTTCGTCGCAATATGTTTTAAAAGACAGGCTAATTTGAGAGCTTTGTTTCCATTGCTAATTATCAAATTTTTATCATTAAACAATGAAGAAATATTTTATTAACAACTATCAAACGTAGTAACGCTCTTAAACTGCGCTTGCAGGAAAGACAATTATCTGTCTAATATTATTTTTCAACAAAATGTAGAATTTGTGTATTATGAGTACATTTTTACTTTTTGAACATTTTATAAATTTAGTACGTAATTTTGTTTTGTTTTAATATAAGTTATTTTTATAATCTCTGAGTTTTAAAAACAGGAAGCTGATATGACGTTGGATATATTTTCTGTAACGTACGATCGTTTCCTTGTAGTGGATTTTTCGTCAATCTTTGCAGTTCGCCCTATAACATTTATGCTGGAGAGCGGAGATGCAAAATTCAGCTGGAAAGCGATTGCTAGTCCTTTTGCATATCAAGTATTTATGCATAATTATATAATCTTGTATTATTTTACTCTTTTTATTTTCATATTCACACTTTATTTATACACGCGTTAATCATTTTAACATGTTCAGTTTTTTTTACTTCAAAATTTAAGTTTATGCCTATTGATTTCTGTTTTATCTAATTTTGGGTTAACAATAAATAAACTAATATAATAAATTATATTTTAAAACAAAATAATAACGGATCTGTGGATATATAATGTTACTAACAAATTGTAGAAATAAAATCTACATTTATTCCATTTTCATTCTTTTCCTTATCTTTTACATTTTATGAAACTTTTGTACAATTCTGTCAATTATAAAAAATACAATTAACAGAAGTCTCTTTTTGTCGCGAGTGTCTATAACTAAGGTAACAAACACATTTAACGCAGTAAATCAAAATAGCTACCAGTAAAAGATTTTAAAAAGTTTATATCATTTTGCATGACAAATAGAATTATAATGTCAATTGGAAGTGTAACTGAATTATAATGTCAACATGTCCAGAAAACTGGTGTGCATACTGGGGAAACTATTCCAAAAATAGGAATCATCGTTATACGTGCAGACCAATGTTGACTACAATTAACAAATTTTTAGGAAGTCCATTAACTGTTTTTGGTTTCGTGGAGCTATATAGAGATGACAGCCATATAACTCTCCTCTGAGCCTGCTGTTGCCACTGCAAGATACGAATGGCAACTATGTATAAACGACTAGAAGAGAAGGAGCGTCTTGCTAGATGGCCAGTGGTGTGTCTCCTGCTTTTCCTACAGGGTAGAGCCCACTTCCCATCTTTCTTAATTCCGTGAGCATCATCTCTGATGACGCGGATACAGTTTTCTAATTTATCCCCACGCATTAACATCTGAAGAGTGCGTGGACACTTCATCAATCCTCTGACACATGGGAAAACGACTGCTATGCTAAGGGCCGTCCTAATGTGCTGAGACATCGTGTTGGATGTCTGAACATTCCTGCACGCCGTCAAGGTAGGCACATTGACTAGTCAGCGATATACAGATGAGATCCATAAACCGCATTCGAGGCCATTTTTACGCAGACATTGCCCAATTTATTTTTACAAACGATAACACTAGATCTCTGAAACCTGATTACATATGTACAGGATGCTCTAAGTATGCCATTGCGGTATTTTTCCAGAAACTTGCTATGAACTAAAATCTGCTTTTGTGAAGGAGTGAGATTTATTGACCCAAAGGTTTTTCCAAAATTTGTAAACAGCAAAATGGGTCATTTTGGATGATGTACAGCAGTCAGGGATAGTCACATCGCTATTAGCATTTTCTTTCTGGGAATCTGCTACCTCATGATTTACGTACTGTTAGCAAAATGTACAATACACACCTTCGTAAGTTAATCTGTTGTTTTTATTTGGTATGACTAGTTGATCTCTCATCGAATACGGTATCTGTCTGTATACATGCCGATTCACCAAGTACTTTTCCAAATAGCATACAATTTGTTTTTACCTTAACTTCGAAATAAAGTGTAGGGCTATGCATTTCGAAATGCTTATCCTTAACTAAAGCAAAGAAACTTCTCGTGTTTCGCGTAGACGAATGAACTAATATTGTACATAAGTTTCATAAAGTATAGAATTAATATTTTTTTCTACGTGCTTATATATAAAGTAAAATGAAAAATAAAATTATTAAAAATATTTTATTTTAAAGAGTTGGATGGCCATTGTCACATCAATTTTAATCGTTGGATTTGTTTTACCTCAAATAATAAATTTTAATCACACAGAAGTTACGGAAAATGATTACTGGACTTTTAAAAATACATTTTGGTTCTTATTTGCGACGATCACTAAGCAAGGTACACTAGTAATTAATAAAGTTTTTAAATTATGTTCTCTTTCATTAAAGTTTTTATCATTTAATACAGCTGTAAATTTAAAGTCCATGCGTAGATTTTCATTCCAAATTATCAGTCGGCACTTGGTTATTATCCATTTTCGTTATGGTATCAGTATATAGCGGAAGTCTGATGTCGTTCCTAACAGCACCCGTACAAGAATCCGCACCTACGACTTTTAATCAACTAGCAACGATTGTAAAAAGTGGAGAATATTCTTGTGGTGCCTACGACCAAGGCGCAGTTTACACATTTCTGATGGTAAGTGACAACACAAAAGTAACTTTTCTTAAATTTGATGACTAAAGACATTTATGTAGTTAGAAATTTTTAATGTTCTATCACATTAGTTAAAATAACAAAATGATAGTACTGTACGCAACATGAAAGTATTTATAGACATAGACTACATCACTTTATAACCCGTAGCATGTCGTGTTAATAAATAAATTAACAAATCAAATTAAATTTCAATATTAAATTATAATAATAACAATTTTTAATGCTTTCAATGAATAAATATTTATTTAACTGCGTTGATTTATTACTTTTGCAGGAAGCTAAGACTGGAGTTGCAAAAATATTAAAAGATCACATAAGTATAAAAAATAATTTCTTTAATTATTATAACGAAAACATCGTCTTTGATCTTTTACAAAACCATCGATTTGCTTTTATTTCGGATAAAGATATGCTAACAAATTATAAAAACATTTTACCAGGAAACTGGTACATAGCGGACGATGCTCTTTTAACTGTAGGTGGTGCATATGCTGTCAGTAAAGGGTTTCCTTACAAGAAACGTATAGATAAAATGTAAGTAGTTTCCTTCGTTACTTATGTGATACACTTGAAATGTTTCAATGAGCAATTAAATGGTCGAACAGCAAAATAGGATGAACAATATGTTAATTATTTATGTACATAAAATTATTATTGCTTAGGATAAATGCATTTACATAATTGGAAATAGTTGAGTTCAAATTAATGGCTAGCTTATTATAACTTTAAAAATTTTATGTATTCCTTTTACTAATATGAAATATACAATTCGAAATTTAAAAAAGAAATATAAATATAGAATCAGCTATCAGATATACAATATTTGTTAATTTAAATAAAGCAAATGTTTTACTGCAAGGCAGCAAGGTTACATATTTCAAGCTACAAGATAAGATCAATGCCCTGCAATGCAAAGTGTGTTCATCACGGAAGTACATTGAACCTCTCTGTGAATTTCTTTTCGTCAAGCATCTTTCGTGCGTGCAGAAATAAAACCTCTATCTTTGTTCATTTTTGCATTTGACCAATATTTTATTTGTAATAGGATAAAACGAGGAAAATGAAAGGGTTAGGAGAGTAGACCAGAGTTTTTTGAAGTTTTAAAGCGGGTACCCCAGTTGTCTAGATAATGAACAGTAAAAAACAATCATGCAGTTAAATTCATTTCGAAATCTGCACAGTTCTGTCCATTTTAGAAAAAATTTACTTTGATATCTAATATTTTTGAGTGTTTGAATTTATGCAGTCAGCTTAATATTTTTACTTTCACGGTTGTTATAAATTAATATATAATAGAGGGAAAGTATGGCTATCGGTCAAAATGACCCCCTCAAGATTTTTAGAGTTTTGAACTCAGGGCACCTTAAATCGTCGAGAAATGCCAAAGAATTTGGTTTTATTTGCTGTATATATGAATATTAGTGTGTTGAATGCAAGGGACATGATTTTATTCATCGTAAGCCAAAGTTAAAGAAAGTGAACTTTCAATACTTTGGATTCACTTATATCAGGAATACTCAGAAGATTCTATTAATGCATTAAAGATTTTGATGTGCTTTTCAAATACTATATCTGCGAAAATACGTTTTCAGTAACTGCAGCTACAGAAATAGGTTGAACGGCGAAAATGATATGACTCTACAAGTTACATCCATCGTGCTAGAATTTTACAACTTAGCACTTCAACTGTACTTTAGCCCTTAAAATTAATTTAAATTTTATAATTTGTGTAACAGAAATGTTATTTGAGTGTTATCTGAATGCTATTTTTTAAATGTTTGGGCTGCAATTTGAAAAATTGTGGACCTATATAAATTTTACTCGCATCTATCTGTCCTTCGTTATCTCTAAAACGGAATTAAATAGATAAAAATCGAGACCAGATGTGGAAAGCTTAGGGGTAGAAGACCCCGATTAACTTTTGGTTTGCACCGGAAATAACTTTATTTCAATTGAACATTTTTTCCTGAACGGAATTAGATAGATGACTGACATGACTCCGTTGTTAACGGGAAAAGTATGGTGTACAGTAGGAAGACACTACTAAATTTGAGAGCGTTATGAAGAAACATTGCAGTCCGGCATTGAGACGATGTCACAATAAATAATTGCTCGATATTTTACAAATTGACTTGAAAGGGGTCCACAAATATTTTTCTTGAAAAAAAGAGTTCCACTTTACCAAGGAATTAGGGAAACTTTGCTTTAATTTGTTACATTCGCTTTCTTTCATGGCGAGCATCTGAAAACAGCCCTTGGCTATGTCGCTTCGTTGGGTCATACGTTCAAATATATTGATAAATTAAGCTGCGTATTTTATTATGTAGATCAATAAATTGCGTAAATTGTAAATTTGCAATCTTGGGAAGATTCCCTACAGAGCACTTTTAAGATCTTTTAAGTATTTCTTTATCGTTAATATAACAATATTTTTCGGATATTTTCATTACCGTTTCACTTTACATTTAAATGATAATTTTTATTTGTTTCTTAAATATCAGTATTCCATTATTTCATTCAAAATATTTCATTTATTTTCAGAATTTGTCGATTAGTAGAATCTGGAATTCATAATAAATTCTACGGAACAAACGAATATTTTGAAATAAATAATTCTGAACAACTTGCGTTAAATTTGGAAGAGCTTCTAGGATTATTTGGATTACTCATCATTGGATATATTCTAGCGATTATGTGTTTACTTCTCGAATTATTGCTTGCTAGACAAAGTACGAAAAACTGCAAGTCAAAAGTGTAAAACTTTTTTCGAACGACACTAATACAAAATTACTTAACGTTGTGTGAAACGTAACCATTGTTTTCAATTAAAAAATTCGTTTTTATCCACTACTACTAAATTTAAATTATAAACAATTTCGTTTTCGTTTATAAATGATATTTTCAACTGTACATACATAAATCAGAAAATGTAACCAGTGAATAAACCAGTAAAAAGAAGCAATTACTGTATATCTTTTGAATCCGTCAATTAATCAATTTCGTGAGATTATAACATACGTTTTAGATTTTCAGTTGTAAATCTCAACAATATCCCAAATTCCCAAGGTAGGAATTTTTAATATCATATACTGTATAGTAGCTAACAGACTCTAGTATCAATTGATATAAAAGATGTAAGTTTTCTCTAATGAATCTCGCGATAAATTTGCCTTGTCTTTGGGATTCCTGTTATGTTTTCGACATTATGCACTAATACATAAGATAAATACTTTACATTTTTAACCACTTGACCAATTGCACCAGAGTACGATCCATTTTGCTCTTTTCTTCCAAAGGTTTTCGGTATGGGTTGAACAACTTCGTATCTGAAAATTCCTTGTTTGCAGTTCAATAATATAAATAATAAGTAAACTTAACACGGTAAAATATATAATGTTCTTATTAAGGTATTAAAATATAAATTCATTGAAAACATATAACTTCTATTATATTCAAACACAATAAAAGGTATAAACAGAAGATAAACGCATATTGTTATTATAGTCATTAGCTTTCGTCTTATTTATTATTATAAAAAGCTTCTCGTTTATTGATTACTGTATCATATTTCGCCGATCTATCGAATATTTAGTCACTAATTCGGTATCAATCAAGACTTATCGAATCACCTAAAAAATCAGGAGTAGGAAATCTAACAAAAACACAGTAAATTAATCATTTTGGTAACTTTTGTTAATGCTGAAAATTAAACTATAATTATTAAAGTTAATAAGAAATAGCATCTAACTCTAGTATTAAATTATTTCGTAATTAAATAATATTATAGCCTTTATCTAGCCCGATATCTTATGGCATTGATGGCGTGTAGGTTAGAATGTATTCAGCATTAATATTATTGTTTAGTTAATTATGTTATATTCGTATTCGCGTATATTTTTATATTTTTTACGATATTTTAAAATGATTTACGAAACGTTTTATTGAAACTTATCGTATTTAATGAAAGAATTATTTATCTATTTCTAGAAGATGAGTAACTAATATATAATTTATTTTATATATAAAGCAAAAAATGAGCATTTTTCATTATATGCAAAAGATAACATTTGAAATCATGTTAGTTTCAAAAATATTGACAAAAACAATAGCAACAAAATATCACAAAACTTCACAAATATAAACCCCCAATAATATATTTGAACTGTTCCACAACTGGGCAGAAACTAGACCATATGTCCCCACTAAAGTATATCTTAGGGTGCTATTCAGTTTACAAATACGTAGTAAAAACAAAATTTTAGAGTTAAAAAGATCGATTGCAAATAAAATAACTTATAAGTTATAATTTACATCTAAATACCAACAACTGCCGAATCGTATCGGGCTATTTACGGCTATTACATAAATTATAAACCAATTTGGCACTAGAGGTAGACGTTAGGCTCCATCTCATATTAACTTTAATAATTATAATTTATTTAATTAATTTAAATAATTTAGACCTACTGGAAGAAAAAATTGTAGTGACAGCGGGCCAATAGAGAGCAGAGTGCGCGATCCTTTCCATAATGCGGTTTGCGCGCCAATTTTCGTACGTGCGTTAATCAAGCCGAATAGTTTGGCCGAATATTCGGCCATTCAGCCACACTCCTGGCTGAATATTCGGTATTCGGCCACGCTCCTAGCCGAATATTAGTAATTCGGTGAAAACATATAACTTCTATTATATTCAAACACAATAAAAGGTATAAACAGAAGATAAACGCATATTGTTATTATAGTCATTAGCTTTGTCTTATTTATTATTATAAAAAGCTTCTCGTTTATTGATTACTGTATTATATTTCCCATCTATCAATATAACTACTAATTTGGTTATCAATCAAGACTTATCACATCACCATCAAAAAAGTAACCAGATTAGAAATTCTTTATTCTTTGATTAAATCCAAACTGCACATTTCGAAGTCTTTTAACTTCCTCTTCAGTTGGAGTAGACCATTTTCATAAAACTTGCAATTTTAAATTTCCAAGAAATAATTTTTTTTTTCGAAAAATTCATTTATATGAAAGAAGGTGCCGTTAGATTGTAGTGTGATAAATCCTGACTAATAGACAAATTAGTTGCTACATCGATAAAAGGGGGAAAAAACTCGGTCATATGTATTTATATATTTAATTTAACAATTTCATAATATAGAGTTTTGTTTAGAATAACGCCAACAGATATTCTATACAAATTAGATTTTGCAATTACGCTAATTTGAAATATTACGAAAATAACAATCAAATAAAATAATATCAAGTAATTGTAAAAGCCTTACTGTCCTTAATTTTAATATTATTGTTAATGACTTTACTTATTAATAGGACTTTATTCTGGTTTTTAAAGATTGGTACAGCAATGAAAGTTAGTTCAGCAAACAAAACAACAATAAAAAACAAAATTTCTTTATTATATCACCTGTAGTAATAATTTCTGTACACTTATTATACGTGTTTCGGGCTAGCATGCGCCTCATCGGCGGTATTACTACCAAACACTAAAAAAGTAACAATAACAAAACAAATAAGTTACTGTATATCTTAAAATTTCTCAGCAATAAAATACAATTTTAAAACTTACTGTAAATACATATTCCAATCCCGAGTACAGCTACAACTGAATAATATTTCTCTTTTTACAATTATTTAACATTTCACTGTATAATTAAAATTAAATAAATAAAGTAAATAAAGTCCAAGTAGACAATTAACAATAATAATAAAATAATATCAATTTTAAAATGCATTGTCTGTCGTATTAACAAAATCAAATGTTTTCTGTTTTCCAGGAATATATTAATTATATCTATAGAAAAACCTCAAGCCGAAGTACCATACCTTCGAGCTGACGACCACGCCATTAGAGGTTCCAAACCTTGTCTCGAATTTTGTCTCAAATCTGCCCGTAATTAACAGTCAAGCGTTTTTACCCGGGTTGTAAATATCTCCAGCTGCACGCACCCGCATGACAATTGGTTTTGTTATACATTCTATTTTTTTGTTTTCGCGATCGTCGGAGAGAATTTGGTCGTATTTCCGATCTGCGCTCTTTCGATATTTTATTTATCAAAAGCATTTTAATTGAACCAACTTTTCTCTTAAAACAGATTTTGGTCGAGATCTCACATATTAAAGAACACCTTTATTTATACTGCACATATATTGAACTTATATAATTCATATGTTTTCAGTTATTCAACTTCATAAAGCAAACAACTTATAATCGCCGTCCTTTTATTTTTAGAGCACATATTTCGTCCTCTATACCATGATTATATATTATTACTTTTATCTACCTAGCATACATTTTCGCTGTCTACTAAAAATAATGTCATAATGTTTGCGTTACTGCCATCTTTTATTTTGCCTAAAACTTTATTATTTACTTTTGATACCTTCAGTATATTATTTATGAATTTTTTTTTTCATAATTTCACATGTAATATTTGTAAAAATGTTACATAAGATGTAAATTTTGGTATCCTGTGACTTTTATAAAAAAAGTTTTATTTTATTTCTGTATTTCGATTTTGTAATATTTCGCTTAAAATCAAGCGTTAAATTTACATCTATGCAAAACTTAAGGACGAACTCAATTGCTAGCGGCGACAGCTAGAAAAGTCACGGATCAATTTCGCCATTAACTTGTGAGTGCCGAATTGCAGTTTGAGGTGGACGCATTCCATAATGACAGGGTATCGGCATAACCATGACGATAATTAGATTTAACATTTACAAGAAAATTTTCAAAAACTCTTACAAAAAGTTAACAGAAGAAAACACAAGGCTTTTTCATCTTTCTTCATTCTACGTACTTTTTACATGTCAGATAAGACTGTTTGTTTCCTGAGGTGTGAAAAGAGCGATGTGTGAATTAAGATGAAAAAAGCCTCGTGTTTTCTTCAGTTAACTTATTGTGAAAATTAAAAAGCTTTTTTTGTCGATTTTAAATGCTGCATGTGTTTTTTTCACCAAACACTTACTTTTATTGCTTTGATTTGTAAAATTTTAGTTGTTGTGTAATGTCGAGTAATGCAGTTCTTGCTATATTTTTTGCATTCGTTGACAGTTCTCTGTATTTACGAACAGATGTAGTTCGTCCTTATGTTTTAGACATATCTGTGTATCGATAAGTATGAAATGCTCTCAACATGGATTACTTTTTAACTATAATATAATATTTGTTAGTGAATTAGTACAAGAAATACAGATATATCGTTCTATCTTTATTTGAAGTAGAAGATATTTTTCTCTATTAGAATGTCATGCTAATTCAGAATATTATTAATCACATGAAACTATTGTCTATTTGATTGATAATAATTGCTTACAGTTTATTGGTTTTCGCAAATAAAATTAATAGCATACTTGATAAAATCGAAAACAGTAACTTTCTGTTTTACAAATACCAATAATCAGCAAAAGCTCGATTTAATGGACAAAATTTCCAGCCCGTATATCATACTTGAAAATTAACACCGTGTTAGTTTAAATATGTTTTTTATATGTAATTGAATTTGGCAGTTAAATATTACTAAAGTTTTCTGTATTTTCTAAAAAAGTTTGTTTATTTATTTCCATTTTGATCGTATATTCGTTTATTGCGCTCTCGGCACTACGACGAATACCTAAACAATAATACCTACTGTAAATATAGAAAATTTATCTGTGAAAGTAAACTTCTCATATATATTTACTCATAAAGATATCTTTTAGTAATTAAAAGTAAAAACAAATAAACTTATTTGTTATTTTTTTCTATAAGAATTGCAAAATTTTACTTTATT
Source organism: Centruroides vittatus (assembly GCF_030686945.1). Lineage (NCBI taxonomy): Eukaryota > Metazoa > Arthropoda > Arachnida > Scorpiones > Buthidae > Centruroides > Centruroides vittatus. Next base: position 2,175,237 of record NW_027122212.1, read on the forward strand.
ATATAATGGACTTAACAGAAAACTCCTCTCACAAAATTTTTAATTAAATCGATATTTTTACTGCACTTTATTATAATAATATACATTCATTTTAAGACAGTGATTATACTTCGAAGAAAATAAAACGCTGAAATAGATTGAACCGATTAAAATTAAACAACTTTTTCATTATTGTTAGAAGCATCAGATTGCTTAAGAAAACTAATGACACAGGGAAACAACCGGAGAGGTATTCAGGATTCATTGACTGTAAAGAAAGTGCATTTTGAATATAGCAGGCTTGGAAAAGTGTTTTTTTACAGAAAAAAAAAACGCTTTTAAGATAATACAACACGGTTTTACAACAAATTAAAAAAAAATAGTTTTGGTCATAATTGCAATACTTATCGAAATAATTTCTTTTATAAATTTCATAAAATAATTGAAGAATTGAAACATCTTAACCTATCAGTGTTTCATTAATTAATAAACAACGACATTTATTTTTAAGATTTGGATCTTAATCGAAATTTCAGTATCAATTTTGGATTTATCTTGTCATCAATAATCAACTACGAAGAACAATTAATTGGATCTAGGAGACGATGGTCAGTAAGCAAGACTTTTTGGTATCTGTTTACAACGATAACATTTCAAGGTAAACTTAGCCTAATATAAGTGGACAAATGAACCATTCGTTTTTCTATGCAGAGAGAAGTATATTGTAATTGTAACGCATTCTTTTCTTTTCAGGGGCAGATTTAAACTATCTGAAGCCATTACCGTCAAGATTATCTCTTGGATTGTGGCTTTTGTCTCTACTAGTCCTCGGTTACAGTTGCAGCGGAACATTAATATTTTTCCTAACAACACCCGTTTACGACACGGCACCGACAACATTCGGCGAATTAGCTTCTGCTGTGCAAAATGAAAAGTGGTCTTGTGGATCATACGAGAATTCAAAATTTGTAATATTCAAAGTAAGCAAAATTGATTAAAAATGCTTGGAAAATTAATTGCATAAAATATAAAATAATCAGCACTATATAAATACTGTATTAATAGATGAAACCATAGAAAGCACACGAATGTGATCAGACTAGTATAAAACGTACAAAAATTGCGAGTAGATTCTGTACAAAAATTTACGATCAAATGATAAATAATCTATTTCATAATAGGAAAATGTAAGCTACTTAATACATAACAGAGTATGGTACTTTATGGTATTTAAACCGTGACGTTGATTAGAAATTTTATTGTTTTCTATACTTCATATAGAAACTTCACCAAATATTAACTAACTTCTGTATAGTTTCAAAAACAAAATTTTCAGTATGTTATGTCAATTCGTAAGAAATTGTTTGCGATGTTATTTTATGATATTCGAAAATCTTGTTTTCTTGTCTATTCTATCGAATTAATTGAAAGTTTACTGAAAATATGACTGTGATAGATATTGTATCAAATAAAATTATATTTGTCACTGCACTGAGTTCGAGCAGATTACATAGCGTTACACAGAAATCGAGCGTTTGGCCATGGGAAAAAAAATAAAAATTTCTTTGAATTTTCGGATGTTTTCTAAGTCCCCAAATTTTTTGAAAAATTTTTACCCGCGCGAAAAAATTTTATTGCGATTTTAATTAACGGCGCGCGATTAACGCTTAATTGTTTTTTTTATGGGATATTTTTATGGAACTTCATTCATCCTTCTAAAGTTCTAGTGCGCCGATTTTACTTCGGTAAAGTTATTTAAAGCTATTTTCTGATGTCAAAAACAACATCCAATAGTTTTTTAATGTTTTAATTAATAGATTTTTTATATATACGTTTAATTAAGTCGGGGGGATCGGAAATTTCAATGAAAATCGTAATTTTCAAAAAAATATTTAGAAATATACCGCCATCTAGTATTCACCATACTTTTTACCCCTCTCCTCCTGAGACGTTTATGAGAATGTCCCGCGAAAGACCACACCAGCTGTTCTCAAGGTCATCCAGCTGTGTAAACAATGACTCATTGGTGTCAGATTTTGCGCTAAGGCGACAAAGGAAATTGTACTTTAAAGCTTTTTCTTCAAAATTAACACATTTCTTTCGTTTTTTTTCGTTTTTATTATTTTTAATAGCACTGCCAAAAATAAAAATTATCAATAGTTTTTAAAATTACAACGATGGATAAAGTAATTTAAAATTATAATTCATATATCTATTGCGTTAATACTAATATAATGTACTACTATTACTATATAATTTTTGATAAGAGTGATTTACATAATCTTAGATTTATCTAAGATTATGTAAATTTACTTTATTTACTTTAAAGATTTACATAATCTCTATTACGTATGTACTGCACTTTTGACATACGTAATAAAGCAATAGATATATGAATATGAAAACCAACCGAGAACAAGAAAACAAGATGATGTAAATCACTTTTAGATTTACATCATTTCGTTTTCTTGTTCTCGGTTTTTGCGACATTTTATGCATTTCTATGTAATTGGTAGGTGACAATTTAATAACATTAACGCTGTTTACTTTTGTGGAAATCGGGACGGGTCGAAATTGGGAGTTAGTGTTACATGCAAAAATAGAGATTTTGGTTTTGCATCAGAAAGTTATCGGTTTTTCGAAACATGTCAGAAGAACGGAATGTTCTATAAAAGGCCTATGATATACCATTCACAGATTCATGAAACCGGTGATATTTCGCCGAAAGTGAACAAACTCGTATACACTTTATCGAACAGAAATTTACGTCATATATACATTATAAAACTACATAAAAAATATATAAAATATTAATTTGTTTCTGGGTGGTTAAACATACGACCAGCAGTTTAAACAAAATATTTTCACCCTATTAGGAAAGTTAAAATGAATATTTGTTAAAATAAGTTTTATTTTTGCGCAAAACGCACATTATCATTTTACCTCACATAAAATACTTGAAAATTTCTATATATGAATGATAAACAATAGACAGTTTGTATATCCTATAAAAATTATTATTCCCAATTAGATAAAAACAGATTTTTCACGAAAGAAGCATTAAGCATTGTAATTAAATATACTTTGATTTACATTATTAGGATATATTTTTAGGGCGTTAACTCCGGTGTCAGAAAAATTTTAATGACTCACATCGATAGAAACAACAATTGGATAAGACCCGAAGAAATAATTAAAAGAATAAGAAGCGATCGATCTGTTTTCATAGGCGCTAGTAATATTGTAAATAAAAAAATAATACCCGAATTGAAAAGAAGAATATTGGAGAGCACGGATTCTCTGATGACGTTCAGCGTAGCATATTAATTAAGGAAAGCTTTTCCGTATAAAGACGATTTGAATAAAATGTAATATTTTAAGTTAAATTATGATCATCCTTTATATGTGTGTATTATTTAAAATAGAGTACAGTAGAGAATCGAAAATCGGAATCAATTGGGGACTGGGGTTGTTCAGATTAGTGATTTGTTCCGATTACCGATTATGTACGAATAAATATATTAACCTGTCCGATGTTTAAATTTTTCTTCGTTTGCGCGTCGCTTCGTGTTAAATTTTCGTCGATTTTAAGCCTAACGAAAATTTTTATAATAATAATCGAGGCTATCGTATCGTTAAAAATTATTTTCTGCATTTTGTACAAACAAAATAAATATATTGAAGAATATAAAGAACATAAAAATTATACTTTAGACGTAAATCTAGTATCAAAAACGTTCGATACAGCACGACACAGTCCGACTGAAAATAGTATTCGTCGATTACCGGCGATTCCAATTACCGTGGTTTCGATTTAACGACTCGTACCGTATTTCTTTTATATTTTTAGCATGCGTCGTATGTTTGAGTCTGGAGTAACAGAAAAGTTTGAGAAGAAAACGTTTCGTAAGCGAGACAACGATGACAATGAAATCACATCCGTTAGACACGACTCACCTTTCCGGTTGCTTTTTTCTTCTCGTAGAAGGTTACTCAGTAACGTTTATTTGCCTTGTTGGAGAACGACTAGTTGCAGTCAGAGCGAGAAAGTAGTGTCATCCATCTTATTTAACGATACTCAAATCGCGATGAAAGCATTTAATTTATTCAAAAACACAACTATACGGTTTCTCGCCATTTCCTCTATAAAAAATCATATTTAGAATATTTGTGTTAATTTTACTTCAGAATATAATTACGCTTTATTCGAGTAGCAATTGTACAAATAAAATCTTGTAATGGATATGAATGCTTTGAATAATATTAAGGATGACCAAGACACGTGTAGAAAATACGATCTACACGTAATAAAATACGTTAATAAAATCAAAATAATCAATATAAATATGTAGTGAATTTCTCGTCAGAGATTTAATATTTATAACGTATAAATAGCAAATGTAATAGATTTATAGCAGTTTTCTTTTCAATTTTCTCTAATGAATGTTAAATATTTCTCAATGACTTTGCCATATGAATTCTCTTGTATTCAGAATTACGTAGATCGAAATCTTCTACAGCTTATACAAAATTAGCGAAATTACACGTCTTCGAGTAAATATACTGTATACTGAATATATTAATATTAATCTAAAAGATGTCTGTAATATTTCAATAATGAAATTTGTTTTAATTTGACAATTTGTTTTGTAGTCAATAATTTTTTTTATTATACAGATTATTATATTTTACAGTGCATTGTAATCCGAAACTGCCTTCACCTTATTTTCTAGATACCGTATGAAAAAATTATACATTAGTATATTTGCCAACATAAAACTGAATACATATAAGTCTTTATGAAAGTAAGTATTGTTTACTTGAAGACTTACATATTTACCAGAATTCTATACATAAAATTACGTGTCCTGACTGACTGACTGATTGATCCATCACCGCCCATGGTACGTGATGAAAATGCACACTAAGGCAGAGACTCCACTAGCCTAAAAACGGGTGTAAAACCCCTCGCCGTAAAAGCTTTTAATCACGTGACCATGATATTTTACTCCTGAGCAGGTCGTAAAACCAACGTAAAAGCGAGTTGAGCAGTGTTCAACTTTCGACGCGAATACGGCCGTGAAACTGTACCATCCACCAATCAGAAATCAGTGAAATCTAGGTCATTGTGACACGGTGTGAAAATGGCGAAAAACGAGCTTTTGTGTATGTTCTCTCGTGGTTACTTTAGAATAGATCTGGAAAGATTTATCGGAAACATCCGAAAGTATTCGTGTATCTACGACTAGAGGTGTCTCGATTATAATAATGGATGCCTAAAACACATGATATGGACGGCCAAAGGGAAATCCTTCAATTTTGTGGAGTATATAATAAAAAAGCTAAGCTTATAGGTGGTGTATATTATCTTAATAATACGATAATAAAAGTTAATTAATATATGAAAGTAAAGATATTATTTTTACTACATTTGTAATTACAGTACCGAAAAAACTCGTAGAATATAATCATTGTCTTTATATCGATATATCACGTATATATCTGTACAGGTACAACTTTGACAACACCGTCGCCGTAAAAACTTCGCTAGCCGGACCTCCACCGCAATCCTAGCGCAAACGTAAGTAGGTCACGCGATTAAAAGTTTTTACGGCACGGGGTTTTACGCCCTTTTCACTCTAGTGGAGTCTCTGTCTAAGAAAGGATTTTTCGAAATCCCTTCTTAGGCCGAAACTCCACAGGCGCGGGAGAGGTAAAAGTTTATGGCTTAACCTAAAGAACGGCTTCTACTGAACAGTACTATTTTATATGCGATTTTTTGTTTATAACTACGTTTAGTTTTCATTGAGTTTTGTATTTATAGAATACTTAGGTGTATTAAATTGATATTTCAGACATTGTTATAAATATTTTTATATATTTTGTTGTTTTACCTAAATGTTCGAACCGTTTTAAATTCAAAAGCAATAATTTTGTATTTTAGCAGTTTATTCAAATTTCGGAATTTTAGTTACATTTAAGATAGACATGGTGGTGTTTAAATTGAAGTGATGTTTTCTGATCTTCATTGAAAGTGCACTGTGAAGAACGATGAAATAGTTTCTAATTGGAAAATGTATTTTCAGCAAGAAATCCTCTCAGTAATACTTTTTTTGTTAACTTTGCAATCAGCAATTCTGAAATTAACGAAGAAAACGATAATGCATATCCAATAAGCAGTAAAATGAAAGCGCCGCCGAGTTCTTCTAATTTTAAGGGATGTATTGCTTGAACTGGAATTTCCTCGTCAGCGTCATTTTTAAGTCCATAAATTTTGTCAGTAACACCAGTTGAAATCCAATTCGATATTCTTGAAAAAATTAAATGGAAAAATATTTTAAGGATTAAGAATATCATTTGTAAAATAAATATTAAAATTACAAACAAATCTTACATTGTGTTTAGTTCCCTCTTGTAACTAAATTCTTTGTTCATCGCAAACGCTGAACTAAATATTAGAAGTGTATCGTCAGAAATAAAAACATTTCCGCGTAGCTGTTGTTTTAATTTTTTCAGTTTAGACTTCGTTGATATAATAGCAAGTCTCCGGTTCTGTAAATGTCTGACGACAACATCCATTTCAGTGAAATAATTATTATTAAATGTAAGGTGCTCTTTTAATATCGACCCATCTTCTGTTTTCGATTCCTACAAAATACGATATGTCAACTCTGCAGATTTATAAATGTCAAAAAAATATATAAGTTATTTAAATTTCCTTAGTTATAGGGTAGCTGGTCTTATTACTTTTAACTCTGTAATCCTTTCATTTCCGGTATAGTATTTCATACTGAAAACAAATATCCAATGAAGCAACTACGTACAATTTATTCCTAAATTTTTTACCCAATCCCCATATTATTAAGACGTATTTAAAATTATAAACACTGGATACGTAGTTGTACCTGGAATGGACTTTCACCTATTGTTGTTTTTATATGAATGTACGGGCAAATTATTTATGGAACTGAAGCAAGTGCATCGCCAAAGGGGGGAGGAGCAGGAGCGGGCAGCTGCCCTCTCCTAAAAATTCGAAAAAATTATTTAAATACTAAGTTTTAATTAAAATAATTTCTTAGGCTTCTTTAAGTTAAAAAAGTGTTTTAATTAAAATATTTCTTTTCCGGTACATAGTAAATGATTAAAACTTTATGAATCGTTTTTATTTTACCTACATACAATTCATATCCTCTATCAATTTACTTCATCTTGTCCTCCCCTGGCCCATTAGCTGGCGTCATCCTTGCACTGAAGAGAAGTTGAGAATTTACGTCGGCCTGAAATGCACACGTAGAAACATGTGAATAATAAATTGTATGTGGTTAAACCATTGAATATGTTTTTTCTGTATGAAATAATATATTTGATGTAAAATGATTATAGAGTTAATACTAATATATATTTAAATGGTTTATATAAACATTTCGGATCAGATGCGTAGAAATCTAATGTTATTCTAAGTATTATTTGGAGTATTGATATAATGATTGAACGCTTAATTACAGTATTATTTTTTCTAAAACTGTAATTATCAGAATTTTTACAAATACAGCTGTGCTTTTTTCCATAAAAATAAATTGTGTGTGAATAATTTACTACTTAAATAAACCAAAAAAATGTATAAATTCCCTAGTTGAACTTTATAAAAGTGAAATTTTCAAATTTTCAGCTAATGTAATTATTAGCGAATTGGTTTTTTATTATGTAAAATTATTTAGGGAAAAACATTAAAAACCATAATTTCTTTTTTATAAGTTAGAATCAGATTAATGCAAAAAGATTGTGAATTAAGAAGTACGTAATAAATGTTGACACTTGAACGCTGTAAGACTAGTTTAAAAGGCGAAGAATTAATCCATAAGCCATTATATAACATTTATTAGCATTGTTAGTAAAATATCGGAAGGAATGAATGGAATCTGATAGAAAAAAAATTAATAAAATAAGAATAAATAAAAAGTTTTGAACTATAACATCATTCAGCAAATCATCAGAAGAAAATTTCATAAAAAGTTTTATTATGACATATCTGAAAGATAAGAAATGATTAAAACTCTAAGTACAATTCAATATAATATATGTTTTATGTTTAATTTCGACCTGTCTGATATTTACCGTTTTAACAGTTAACGTTTACGTTTCTTTCACATTTAATACTTTTCAAATATTTATTTCTGATTCTCGTCGTATTTTCTTACAACAGTAGCAAGTTAATATCATTCCAGAAATATTTCAAAAATTTTCTGATGACTTTTTTTATGGTAGAAAATCCCTTCGCATTTAGAAAGTAATTTCATTTCGTATACGGGAGAGCGGAGCTAGTTGTGACAGGCAAGTACTGACAAGCTTATCACTGTTTTCTTGAAGTTGGTAATACGAAACTCCATCATTGCAATATTCTATGTATGTCGCTTAAAATTGCGTGTGAAGTTTGACAGAAAATATTGCCCAGCATTGAAATTATACTAATTAATATGCTTTTAGTGTTTAACAGTAAAATATGGTTGATGCTTTAAGTAGGATTTGTTCAAGCATACGATGAGGTAAGTTTATAGTAATTTTATATCTATGGGCAACAGTCCTTTGGACATTAGTGTACAGAATGCTGTGATGGCAATACGAATTTGTCGTAGTTACAGAGACAGAATTTTAGAAAACGGCAGATGGAGCTAGTTGTGACACACAACGAAGGAAAAAATTATTTTTCTGTTATACGAACTCTGTTAATCTGCGTTTAATATCCAATTTCTTCTGCAGAAATGGTGCATAATTACAACGGGTAAACGGAGAGAGCAAAAGCAGTCTTATAACACTACGTAAGAGTGAGTAAGGAATAGTAAAGAAGGTGTATTTTACAAGACTCTTCAATGTCTATAGAATGTCTGTACTTTGATGTGTCACTAACGTCTCCTATCCTGATGCTGTTAAATTCACATAAACTGTATCAACAATGATTCTTATCATGTTTGTATTCATTGTCAATCTAAAACACACGAGAAAAGTAAAGATGGTTATGTGAAATCGGGGGGGGGTGCCGAATAAGTCGAACCCCTCTCGATTGTCACCAATGTGTGGATTTATAGATCTTACCCAAAGTTAACTTTTTTTAACTGCGGTATTATGGCGGCATTGTGTATATATTATAATAGGAAAAATATTCCAAATAAATTCACAATACGTTGTTATATACTTGGGTTCTTTTATGTGACTACAAGTTTTAAGTAAAAGCCTTCTCCCCGTTATTGTTTGGACTTTGCAAGTCTTTTACATTTTTCTCACTACTTGTCCCATGCGTGTCACAACATGCCCCATGATTGGGCATATTGTGACAAGTCGTACACTTGTGAAAAATAATAAATTACTCCAAACTATTTAAAGCGTGCTTAAAAGTTTTATGCTTACATAATGTGGGAAACAACAGTGTATACAATCCATATGATTTTATTTTTCGAAGTGCATGTAGTATACACATTATATAGTTAATAGTAAAAACTGTCATAACTAGTCACGCTCACCCCTAGTAATTCTCAAAGCAAACGTTGTGTAGTTTATACAGATATATATCAATAAAGATATTAAGCAATATATACTGATATAAAATGGAATACTGCAAATTTTGCATAAATTTGAAGAGCACATGAAAACTTTATGAATATCTTCAGAACAAGTAGAACGCTATCTTTATGCACTGCAATTCTCCCCTTTTCTAAATAGTCTAAACTGTTGTATTCTAGCATGTGTAATAAGAGAAATTACCTAGGAATACAAATATATATATATATATTGTGTGTTCGCTTTTGTATATAAAATATTTGGAAAATTTTATATATTAAGTCATTTTTCTATTATTTTATAAATCGAGCGTTTATTAAGAATCCCAGAAATTTTCAACATATTAATAAGATATAATATAGATAACTCGGAATTACTTATTGAGATTTCAATATTTGTGAAAAAATTGATGTTAAAAGTATTTTCAATGACTGTCTACCATATTTTAACGTGTAGAAAATAATTTGGGAAACATTTTTCTATAAGACTTAATATGTCACGTAACAGATAAAATAACTAGCATATAGAGTATATGGACATGTGTAGTATTTTAAGATTTGATTAAACGTTCGGAGATAAACAGAAATATTTTGATTTAACGGCTTCGTAAGGTTTTTTTAAAATACCCAAAACAATCTACACTTAAAAACATTATAGGCGAATTTAATTGACTAACAATATAATTAATATTATTAGAGTAGTTGCGGCCGACGTTTTCAATGCGAAAACGTGAATGTCTGACGTTCACGTTGAAAACTTAGTTTCGCAAAATCGCTCTTACCATTAAAAAGGTTCTAACAGCAACATTTGCATATATCCCACATTCGTAATCTCCGTTTTTCACGGCAGATGCCAGTTGGTGAAAAGTTTTCGGTATTGACTGTTCTTCAGAAGCAGTAAGGAAGGACACCAAACATCCGCTATAGCTGGATAATAATACCAAAACTGCTAATAACCAACTTCCAATCGTTAATCGAAGTGAATAGTGATTAACTTGGCTTAAAATATTACTTTCTGCAATGCATAACGACAAGGAATTATCTCTCAATGTCAATTATTTAATATCTTAAATAAGTAAACTTACCTTGATTACTCAACGTGGAAAACAGAAACCAAAATATTTTTCTGAACGATAATCCAAAGGCTTTTCCGATTATTTTGTAATAAGCGCGGATCATAAAATACAATGCAAATCCAGAAGTGATAAAAGATGCAAAGATTAACAGCCAAACCTTTAAGATAAAATTTCGGATTCATTTTATTGTTAAATTTTGGATTAATTTTACAAATATTTATTTACCTGAAAGGAAAACGGTCGGAAGAGGGCATTCCAACTAAATTTCATTTTTGGAACCAATAAGAGAAAAGTGTTTGGGTGCGTGGACACAGCTGTAGAAAAATCGGATACCTGAATTCGATCGTAAGTAAGAAAGATACGCTTGAAAAGGATATCCGCTTCCTATAAAGAAAATGTGCGCCGAAGATTTAAAAATTGATTTAAAAGTAAATTATTTTGAAAAATTTCATATTCATCAGAAGTAACATAATAATTTTATGCTTCTTAGTGTTTTTAAATATATTCTTACAAGTATAATTATATACAGAGTTATACCCATTGTACTACAAAATTTAAATTGTAGAGCTGATTAAATAATTTAACGATATAACGTAACTTATTTTTCAGTTTATTTACCGATTTAACAACTTGTCCAAAACATCCGGTATATTCACCAAGTTCGTTTCTTCCTATAACCTTATCTTGTATCGGCTTGGCTACTTCATAACTAGAAATAAATACATTAGAAATACTTTGTTTATTCAGTATGGTCTGTACTAATATTAAATATATGTTAATATGTTAATATCTTTTACAATCATCATATTTGAAAAATGGTGAATAATGTATTGCCAACCATTATAATTGTTTTTCTGCATTACACGAAAGATTCAAATATACCGAGTTGTCTGGAAGTCGTTTTAACATTTAAACCTTTAATAAATTTTCGTTTGTTAATTTATTATATATATATTTTTTGATGTATTATACTAAAGAAAATTGAAGTTTTAAAATTACTTATGATAATTGGGTTAATGTTACCCTATGTCACAAATCCGAGTGGACCCTTTCTGTCGCATCCTCCATAAGAGCACCTTGGGATATTTTCACTCGAATGTCTTTCTTAATATTACTTTAAATCTACTGGATAATCCGGAGACTAACTTATGCTCGTTACTTCGCTTAATCTCAAAGAAAAAAGTTCTGGTTTCGTGGAGATTTGTATCGTACGTGTTTTGTGTATGTTATAAAACATGCACAAAACACGTACGATACAAATCTCCACGAAACATTGTTCTAAACTATAGAGTTTAGAACAGTGTTTCTCAAACTTTTTGGTCCGCGACTCCCTTTTTTGCACTTAAAAATTTCAAAGGACCCCGAAGAATGAGTATGTTTAGAAAAACATCCCGGAGGGAGGGAGTTAATTTAAATTTAGGAGGAGTTAGTTTCTTTGGTTTAATTAATCTAGCCCATGTTGAAATTTCTTTCCATTGCATGTCTCTTTGAGTTGAATTTTTGTCAATGTTAAGAATAACGAATTTTTTAAAAAATTATTTCTTTATTTTTCACAAACAAAATAAATATATTGAAAAATATAAAAACAAAAAAATTATATTTTGGAAGTGAAGCTAGTCTCAAAACGGTCCGATTCAGCACAACAAAGTCCTCAGAAAAACAAGCAAAACTTACCACTCACGATGGAAAAAAAGTCTCGTTCAAATAATGGCGCGTCTTTAAGTACCATCTCATGTTCACGCCAGTACTGCCAGCTAAAAAAGTATATCAAATAAAATAATATCGGAGTAGCCCAAGATATAGCCAAATATTGCAGCACTAGCGTAAATTTTAATTTGCTGACTGAAACGCTTTCGGTTGATCGGTTTTCGGATAAACGACGCTCTACTGTATTTCTAACTCGACTTGCATACAGACGCAACGCTGCTAGTGAACACCGTTCCAAATGACAACGTTGTTCTATTATAGTTTAGGCGAAGAGTGGAACTCGGGTGATTCCCCAATAGCACACAAATTTATGAATATTATATTTAGACTCGTATTAAAATATTTATATTGTTATTATTATTTATATGTGCAATTTATTTAAGTAAAAATTATTTTTTATTTCTATTATTTGTAAACATGAATCCATAGTAAATTTATAAAATATTTGTAAAAAAGAATTGATTTGGCATCAATTTTTCAGCGACCCTCAAATATTTTTGCGACTCTCACTTTGAGAATCACTGGTTTAGAAAGACGGTGCGATGATTTTGAAAATAAAATACAAGGTTATTTTTATGCATCTTTCGTCAGTTGTAACAAGATAACTTTGTGGCAAACATGCTTTCGAAACAGGACAGAAAAAAATTATTAAATTTCTAAACTGTAAAGCAACTTATATGCACAGTATATAGGTATGTTTCCGTTTTTGTGGATATTAATATAGTTGTTTAAGTGGGCTTTTACTCTGTTATTTCAAAATAAAATATAAATTTTAAACGAACTCGAAATATTTTCATCACATAAATTTGTAGGTCTATAACAATTGTAATTAAGTATACAGTATTTCTGAAAACATAATTTATTTTTTCTTGAATATTTTGTATAATAAATAATGCCCGAATTTTGAGAATGAAAAACAAATTGAATTAAACATTATAAAGTTAAAATTAAAAACAATGGGATCGGTTATTAAATAAGTTAAACTGATAATTCTAAAAAAGTATATTTCCAGAAATAAAGGAGTTAAATTACGCCAGTATTTTAATTAATTGTATTTACATAATTTACGATGCAGTAATGTTCGATAATACGTCTTTTTCGAATATTTTTCGTTATATACAGTGTTTTAATATTATTTCTATCAGTTATACCATTTGTAATGTTACAATATTGATGCCACAGAGATTCAATTCGTTTTAGTGTAATTGCCGCTTCAGAGATGGATCACAATTTAAATGTTAAATTTAAATTGTGATCCATTCCATGTGATCCATTTATATCTGTGTTAAATTTCTCGAAGTCGGATAAAAGAGAGTAATTTTAACTTGTTCATTTCCGGAAATACGTTTTTTTAGAATTATTATTTTAACTTAAATAAACATTTTAATTGCTGCTAAAAAATTACAGAAACTGAGTGACAAATTAGGAGAAATGTCTTTTAGTTTAAAGTAAGTAAAAGACACAATGATGAGAGAATATTAGAAACAATGCTAAGTATATGAAATTTACACGTTCGAAGTTTATTCGTATAACTCAAGCCGGATGTTGAAAGAATAACGCACCATAGGAGCGCCTGTGGAAGTGTGAATGCAGCCCAGCAAGCACGATATGCAGTGTACTGCTCAGTTGTTATGTTATTATGCGCAATTATGCGAAAATGTAACGCAAAATGTAGAAATAACAACATTTGTACCACATACGTACAATACTGAGTTAGCAATAACTAGTAGGTTGTTTTAAATCAAAAACATTTTAATTCAAAATAAAATTACATGTTAATTTCATGTTTCTTTTTTTGAAATGAAGAAAAAGAAAAGTTCTCTCGTAAACTCCAAGAGAAATGGAGTTATTAAGAGCTATATCTGAGAGTAATGATCCAACAACAGCTACAAAGAACTGCAAATGATTTCGGCAGTTAAGTATACCGGCAATAAAATTAAAAAACTCTCTAGATCTTGTCGTTCAAGTAATTATTCGGTTAACACTACCGATGTTGTCTGTTCTTCACTCGCAAGCAAAGCGGATTTTCCTGCGCCTGGGAACAGTTTGGTCCTGTTGTTGAACTCCACAAACATTTCTTCAAAGTTTATCATTTCCTTATAGTCTTTTAAAAATAAGACTTTTGACGATGATGTTGGGACTTGTACTGATGATCACAGAACCTCTTGAGAATCGTAAAAATAAGATTCACCTAATTCCTATTTTTAGAGCCTGAATTGAAGGAGTTGGGTTTACTATGAATATGGCTATGATGCGATAGCTACATTGTCTGTCATAACCTCCAAGTCTTGGGACATCATCCAAGTCATTCGTGCGTCGAAATATAGCTACCATTCTTAAGATTGTAGTATTTGATAATAGAATCGATCGAAATGCATGAAATCGCGCAGCAACCTTATGCTACATACTAGAAGATATATTTTTAACATCTCGCTTGTCTCTGCCTTCGTAACTTATATCTCATTCTGTCACACAAAGCACTATTCTAAACCGACTTTAATTAACTGTTTGGGGCAAGATCATACCACCGCCGCAGACACAGTAATTTGTATCACTTAGAATGCTTGCAATGCACTGTATATTAATAAAGATTCTCATACTGTACAGTACAGTAAATATTTATTAATAATTAACGAAAATCAGAATCAGGAATTACATCAACAACTCTTGAAAGCACATTACAAACATACAATCTGCAAAGCGATCACAGACGGGAAATACTGTAGCCTACCTATAAATAAGAAAAATTACAACAAGTTTTAAAAGGTTTATCTTTTCCGCATTTCTATATATGTTGATGTATACACAAACACGCGCATACAGTATATAATCAGTCGCGCACACGTGTGCAGGTAATGAAGCGAGTGTTACGTCATAAGAACATTTTCAAACTTCGAAAATACGTTTTTAGTTTTAAGAATTGAGAATTCTGTACAAGAATAAAGTCATATAAAAATTAAAAGCAAAATTACTCACCTAATATTTAGCATATTTACCAGTGTCTCAATAAATTCTATATTTTCGAATGGCTTTCCCTTCCATTAACTTTTTGTAATCCTCCTGAAAAGTTTAACGAAATTAAGTGCACTATAAATCAATTTACATTATTTTATTAAATTAATAAATTAAAATACTCGCCTTTGTCATAGAAATTTTTATTACGTTATATTTTTTCTGGTTCTGGGCTAAAAATACAAAAAGATAAATAAATTCTACAAGTTAGTATTAGTTAATGTAAAGTTATTAGAGAAACGTAGTCAAGAGTCAAGCAATTGCTCTTAAATAAATATAAAAATTACTTTCAATTACTTTCAGTTATTTAATTAATAAAGCAGTTTATAATAATCATACCCTACTAATAATTCTCAAGTAATACTTAAAAGTTAACCAATGAACTTCATACATAATTATTTTCCACTAATCACTTTAAATTTTTTAAATGTAATCATTACTTAAATGATTTTCCAATGATATTTGCATTACTTGTCAATTACTTAACCTATTGTAATTGTTTAAAATTGATGGGTTGCATCACTAAATTTATTCTGTACAGAAACCGAAATTTTGCAGGAAACCAAAACACTGCTACTGAAATTCAAAATCTTTCAAGAACATGGAGAATTTCAGTTGTTTATATCAATGACACCAAACGAGATTTCAAATACGCGATTCATACTCACGAAGAGGATGATGGCCACTTAGATTGCTATTAGGCTAGAACCTGACGTCACAACACGAGTTGTGACGTTAGGTTCTTTAGCACGTCACAACTCGTTAGGTGAAGCACTCGTTAGGTGGATCACTGGTGGAGCAACTGACGTTTGGTGAGCACTGGTTCTTCAACGTCTCAACTCGTGTTGTGACGTTGAAGAACCAGTGCTCCACCTAACGTCAGTTGCTCCACCAGTGCTCCATTCTTAGTACTTTCCAAATGAGAGAGAATTAAAGTTTTTTTTTTCCTCTCCGTGAAGATCAATAAGTTGAATATATAAGATTAGTATCGTTCTTCATGAAGAGTTTGTATTGTATATAAAAACATTTAAATGCCCCAGTAGTAATGTGTTTTATATTTAGTTAAAATAGCAGCTGAGTTAAAATGGATTATTCTTTATAATTCATAAATTAAAGAAAATACTTACTTTCAATTTACAATATTGCTCAAGTAATGCCTAATAGAGAAGAAATAAGCTAAATTATAAATAAGTTTTAAATTTTTGATAGATACAATAGAAGTGTGCTTATTATATTTGGTAATAAACGTTACAATTGTTAAAACAAAATTAAAAATTTGTATACTAAATATACGCAGACGAATGTAATATTATTTGAGAATGTTGAATATAAGAATATGAATAATTATATGTTTCAAGAAAGAATTTGAAACAAAAATGTAAATTTTTATTTCTCAACACAATGATGATAAGAAGTTGTTTAGAAATGCAGAATGCTAGTAGACAGACAATCGAATTATTGCAACAGTTCATTCGACACTTTTAATGATTTTCTTATGATCAAATTAACTTTATAATTTGGCCATGATTATTATTGCAATATATATTTTTCAAATTTATATATGAATTACTTCGATTTATATTATGATGTTTCTACATACAAATAAGTGAAAAAATCGAATATAGTAGCTCATTTTAATTTTACAGTTAACCCTCCGTGATTATATAATTTTATTGCACATCATAGATTTAACAAACACTTCATGTAGGCTGAATACAATTTTATTAAAAACGTTATTTCATCGAGTGCAACACTCGATGAAATAACGTTATACAACTTATTGCAATATGCAACATATTGCAATAAGTTATATTGTGACTAAAACTAATAGTTAAACAAATATACCTGTATACGTGAAAAAGAACATTTAATATATGTCTAAGATTATTTCTGGAAAAGTTTTTGAATTTTAAATCAATTTATAATTTTGCCATTTCGAAAGTTAAAACAAGATTTTATTTATAAGATTAAAATAAAGGGTCATTAGTTAATCCTCGTGCATTTCAAATATCAATACTTTAATAGCTTAATTTCTATAAGATATAAGAAAAATCTGCAAAATGTATTAAGAGATGATTTTCTCAAGATTTAACATCTGTACTCTGAGACAAGTATTGTTAGTTCAAGTAAAAGTAAAATGCAATTAATAATTTTTTCTATGGAAAACATTCTGCACAATACAAAATACAGAATCTGCAAAGTAATTCATGTCTGAATTATTTTATAGACTATTTCCTATAGAACAGATTTTATTGAAACTATACATTGTGTAAAGACTTTAGAACAATTTTGTATTGAACGTTTTGTGTAATTTCTTTATATCATCTAAAAGTTTTTCTTTTCTTAACAGAAATATTTTGACGATTTTTTTTAACTTTCACTTGCTGCCACTTTTTAGAGAGGAAATCACGTGAATTTAATTTAAATATTTTTCTCGGAATGGAGTTACATATATGACCAGCACGACTCTCTTGTTGTCACGTAAAGTATGATCTACGGGGGCAAGACCCTACTAATCTGTGGTGTAGAAAATATACCGTATATTTCCGTAGATAAGACGATAGTCGAATCTAGCTTAATTCACCACACTATACCTTTTTGTGTTGCCGAGATAGTTTTATTGAAAAAACTAACGTTTTCGGCCTACTCAATAGGCCATCCTCAGGCTTAACTTGCGAAATGGAACATTGGCGTTTCATTAAAAAGAACACATTTGTTTAAAAATTCAAAACATCAACAACGGAAAAAAGAACAAGAAAGTAACTGAAAAATAATATATACAAACTAGCAGATAAGCCCGGCGTTGCTCGGGCAAAAAGTAACGATAGCAAAGATTAAATTTATTACATTGTAGCCAATCTTACCCGTTTTCACAGAATGCAAGAATCAGGTCCCCCTGTTTCCAGACTAATTAAAGAATTTTTAGATGGGTCTAAAAGTATGTTCCATTTCCCGCAAAACGAAAAAACTTATCTACGTCTTACACGTCGCTTTCTCTTAACAATTTCATTGTTATGTATACCACTTGATGGAAGTGTTAGGTATAACACTTCCATCAAGAATGGAAGTGTTAAGCCTTAATTCTCTCCCTCTACCCGGTGGAGGGAATTTCGAAAAATCCCGCCTTAGTGTTCGTTCTCGTGGCATATCCTAACTGCGTACCAAATTTCAACTTTCAACTCCTAACCGTTTGGACACGTCTCGATAATGTATATAGAAGCTTTAATTCTGTCCGTCTCCCCGGTGGAGAGGAATTTCGAAAAATCCCTTCTTAGTGTGCTTCAACGTGACGTTCCCTAACTGTGTAACAAATTTCAACTTTCAACTCCTTACCGTTTGGGCGCTGCACTGATTATTATCATTATTATTATTATCAACTCGTCTCGATTATATATATAAATATAAATATACAATAAAATCAAAATAGTAGTAGAAATAAAAAGTAAAAAATAAAAATAAAAATAAATCTACTAGTGATACTTTATATAAACATAGTAGCAAATGGTTAAGGAATATTTGATGAAAAATGTAAATATAAACTAATGCAGGACTACGATATCGTGTTAAATTTTTTGACTATAAATTTCCAAGCTGTCGGTAGGCTGTATGCATCCCTTGCATTTATTTATGCATGCCTCTTCCAGCTTGCTTTTGTAAATTTCAATTGTTTCAAGCAATCCCAACTACTTTTACAGAGATTTTTAATACTTTAATACAGCCCTGGGATACTTTTTTTAAAAGTAGAAAATTGCACAAATCAAACTTATTCTGAAAGACACCATAACAGACTAAGTAAACCACGGACTTCAGAGTTATATCACTAATCTCCATCTTAGGCAAGGTGCTGGATGCCTTACTGGCAAGAAGGCTCCAATACCACATGGAGTCCAAACAGCTTCTGCACCCACACCAACATAGCTTTCGGAAAAACAAAAGCACCAGGACTGCCCTATGCCAACTAATGAAAATAATCAACGATGCCAAACAGCAGGATAAACACTCACTTGCTGTTTGTATAGATTTCAGAAAATCATTTCACCACGAGTGGTGGCCAGCAGTAATAGACTCTCTAATCAAGAACGGCTGCCCCTCAAACATCACCACCATTTTAAAAGCTTCTTATAGCGCTGACAGGCATGCATAAAAACAAACACAATCGTTCTCACAAAAGTAATAAACCGGGTTGCTCACAGGGCTTTTACTCTGGGCCCCTTCTGTGGCGTCTTGCCTATGTTAACCTCCTGAGGATACAGGAGAGCCAAGTACTTCACCAATCCAACCCTCAATCTGATATTATAGGTTTCGCTGATGATACCTCGAGAAACCAGGAGGTACTTCAGGTGAAAATAAATAGACTTTTTGACAGCAGTTAATTCATGGGCAGAAGAAAATAAATTAAAAATCAACCTAAAAAATATGTATTTTGTGAAACCGTGTCTTTTTCGTATTGTTGACTTGTTAAACACTAAGTTTATAGTGTATTTTGAAGAAAAATGGCAAATTTTTATCGGTTATCTTTATTTAGTTGATCTGACTGTATCGTTCTCCCAATGAGAAATCCCTTGACAAGAAAACCGCCACTCAAGATCGATGGTCAGAAAATCAAGACCAGTATTGAAATGAAATACTTAGGTATCCTACTCGATAATATCCAAACTTGAAAAACGCGTATCAACAGTATTAAAAAGAAATTCATCAATTTTGCACACTCCCTTTACTGCAAATTCATAAACTAAACACTAAGTTCAATATTGTCAAGCGAATAGTGACCTAACTTCAAGGCCTTCTAAACAAAGGCATCACGATCTCTCTTTCATGGATTCAGGATTACTCATGAAACGCCGGTAAGGAGAAGGCTGACCTCCTCGCTAAGAGAAACGCACGGAGTGAGGCAGTCTTTGGGAAGCTTCCCAGCAGCTGGCTTTACAAAAAATTGAAGACCCATACTATCGAAAGCTGGCAATTAAGATGGGATAATGAAACCACGAGAAGGACTACGCACTGGTTTCCTTGCATCACACAAAGCATCCTTGCATCACACAAAGACAAAAAATGAACTTTTTCATCCCAGCTTTTCACACAACCCAAATATTGACTGGCCATGGGAATTGCTGTGCTTATTTATGGAGGTTCCTGCAGAAAGGGAATGGAAAGCGCAACTGCTCAGTGAGGAAGGATAAAGATACTACCCACATCCTCTACATGTGTTCAGTGGAAGCAGCTTATTGACATCCTATACCACCAAGGTTTTCACTGGCTTTGTACACCTAAAAACTTTTTTTAAACAAGCAGACCTTCATTGCTCTGAAGACTTTCATAATGGACACTGGTATTACCAACCCATCTTTCTAAGCTCATGGTTTATCCTTACCACCTTATTTCTCGCTATGTATCCTGGACAAGCGGCAGTTAAGAGAGTTTGCTTTGTGTTCACGCGTTGTTGCTCATTGTTCGTGTTTTGTTTGCTCTTGGAAAGCCCCTTGGTCTCCAGGTGCAGATCATTTGTTTCGCTACAATCAAGAGCTCTTTGTAAACCCAGCAGATCTAGTCGACCAACTTTTGGGTCTTTAGTTGGGATGTTACCCCATTTAGTATTACCTCTCTTCGCCTTGCGTGGTCTTTTTGTCATATCACTATAGGGGCGTGACTTGTTAATTTATTACGCGTAAAGACAGGCCATATTGTGCGCCCTCTCTGGGAAGTGTTCCCAAGCTGTATTGTATTTTCGCGCAGTTTCTTCCGGATTTATTTGTCAGGGTTGCTGTGCGGTTGCCTTCTAGTTGGCCATCTTCCTTACCTTTTTAGCCTTGTAGGCCTAAGTGTAGGTTGTGCAATGGACCCGGGCTGGAAAAGCCATCCAGCCTGTTTTTATACTACCGTGTTTATTTTAATTCCGAGTTATAATGTTCTTTGTTTGTTGCTCATTCACAGTTTTGTAATGTTCGTTAAATCGCGAATGCATCGATGCAATATCGCGATGTAACAACATTTCCTCTGCCTTGTGAAAGGCAGCACCATAGGCGTCCTAGCCAAACTGTATTTATGTTATATATTCTGTTTACATATGGGCTGTGACCCATGTTTTGTAATTCACAAACAAAAAAAAATCAACAAACGGAGCAAGCAGACACCATGGGTCCCATTTTCACACTTTCCTATCATTCTTTGTCTATCTTTCTCCTTCTCGATTCTTCGAAAACCGTTAGTCTTTCTTTTCAAAGGCTATGCCGTATAAGTTCGGCCTTCTAACAGTTTTCAACCATGTACAGTACCATGTTCTCAGAATTTGCAATTAGCGTCTTTAATATTTTTAAGAATGGCTAATTATCGTGTGAGTAGTGGACTTTTAGATACTATTGTATTTAATAGGAGAATTTAAAATAATACTATTAGATAAGCTCTAATCATACAAAAATATTTTAATATAAAATCCCGTAACAAACAGCGCCATGCATAATTTTAATATTAAGAAACATTCAGCTAATGTGTCTAAAATATTTTTAAATAGAAGTTTCACGAAATTACTGATATTAGGTTTTGTTATTTAAATTAGATTTTATAGTATAATGGAAAATTATTGAACTGCTTTTCAGCTCTGGTTCTTCTATTAATTTCTGTTGTCCAATCTTATTATTTACACTTTGTTATTATAAATTATACAACACCACCTTAAGTTGCTGAGAAATATTTATTAAAACGTAACTAACGTTTTCGACCAAATCGATTGGCCATCCTCAGGTTAATTAAAAAAAATAATGATGTTCTAAAAATATAACATCTAAATTCGAACACAAACACAATGGAACAAATTCAAATGCAAAATTAACGGAAGAAGTATAACAAAATATATATATACATGTATAAAAAGTAACTATAATAATATACAGTGTATATATATATGTGTATAAAATAAAAATAATACAGCGTATAAAAATAAGATAAAACAATAAATAGATATAATATTATATATCATGTAATAATAACGCATATAATATACGAAAAATGTAAAAATCAAGGGACGAATTATTAGCTCTTATTATATATTTTAATAATAACTTATATGTATACTTTTTACTTAGTACTGAAAATGATACTTATGTTAATTAAAAACAGGAAAATAATTTAGTCAGAAACACAATTTCATGCTATAAACATATTTTTAATGTATACAAATGAAAAATGTTACATGAAAACAGAAATAAACGTTTTTGACCGATAGTTTGTGTAATCCTGTACAACTTTTTTTTTACTTTTCTATAGTTAGCACAACGTAAAGTATAAATTAAATTTTGAATTTAAAATATTAAAACAATTAATAAAATATATTAAGTACTTACTTTCATTTCCAAAAGATAGATACGCATTATTTACGACCAGTATAAACAAAATTAATTTGTTTTTATGTTCCATTCAATCTGAAACATATAATTAAATATTCTGTAATAATTAAAAATGTATTTGAAATTTTAAATTTGTAAACAGAAAGTTTCGTTTATATAATAAAGTTGAAAGAAAAATTTTAATTAATACCGATAGTTTGTGTGATTTCTTTATATTATTAAAATGTATCGCGTTGCAATTGAAGGCTTCTTCCGGTTTGGATACCTTCATTGAAGCATTTTAAAGTTTTTGCGGTTTTTGGCAATTTTTCTCATTGTTTTTGATCTTTTGTGTTAGATTAAGTTTGTTTAGTAGTTTTTGGTAAGTAGGTCTAAGTTAGTTATTAGTTCTAGATGGCCAGTTCCTCTTCTTCTGGTGGTTTTAGGACAGTGGGATTTGATTCGGACATCTCGTCGGTATGCATTAAATTAATTATGGCAGCAGTATGGTTAATCATAATAAATGAAATTGTCTATGGTATCATCTATTATGAGATTTTGTTATAAGAAGTCTTTTATATCATTAATTATTTTTAAAATGGAACAAAGATTAATTTTCAGGGTATGAATAAGTTTCATCAAAAATTGTAGACATTAATAACAAAAAAATTTTCATTAAATCTGACCGCACTCAACATATGATACCGACTCACCTACATCTACAACTTCAACCTTCAACCAGCAAAATTTGACACATGTACGCCCCTTATATAAAAGTTAACATGCGAAATTACGTTTATTAACCTTTATCTCATCCTGAGATATTAAACGAAATGGACGCCAAAACACACACTCACGCATACATACATATTATGGGTATCAGTTTTTCGACTTTTTTAGATTGAGAATTGTGAAAACATCATGATTCCAAAAGCCCGGAGAGTGAAATGTAACATGATTACAATGTTATAGTTATATTATAACAGTCGGGAATGTAACCCGTGTCACGTTAGTACAATCAGGAAAGTAACAATGACGTAAAAATTTGAGATCATTACAATACTTTCCGTGCTATTTTATTCGTGCTATTAACAGCCGGAGAAGTAAAGACACGTTCTAACAAATAAAACATTTCTAAATAATTTTATGTAACTGAATTCTGTGGCAAGGAGAATAGTAAATAATACAGAGAACAAAACTGAGATGAATAACGGGTGAACCATGAAAAAGCAAATTTAAAGAAATGAGGACTTGGAACGAAACGGAAGAAAAGTTTCGTTACGGAAAAAAATGGCAAATCGTATTATGGATAAATAAATGATTTGTAAGGTTTATGATAAAAAGGCGATCGAGAGAAATAGAAGTGATGAATTAAGTAAAAAGGGGAGTGAAACAGAGGAATGGCCATAATTTGTCAAACTGTGATAAGATGAAAAGTAAATTCGAAAGCAGTAGACAATTTATTTGAGGTGAAATATATATATATATATCAATTGACGTTTCATGCTGAATACTGTACAAAGTCTTTACTCAGATAATCAATTAATTCTTTCTTTTTTTTTAATGTAGAACTTAATTCTTTTGTCATTGTTTACGGCACACGAGGCATTTTTACTTGTAACACGTAAACTGAATCCATTAGCTTTTATCCAGATTAAATTATATTTTATCTATCCAAATTGATTCAATAAACCTAAATATATTTTCAAACGACTTTAAAATTGAAATAGAAACAACGAAACAGAAAAGGCGTTTTATGAAATATTAGATATTCCTGGGCTTGTCTCATGCATTACACAAGAAAATCAATTCCCGTCTAATGCGTATCTCTAGCTCATGTATGATACTACTTTCTTTATTTTATGACAATTTTCGTAGTTCTTTTAATAATTTTGTCTACCTTGTGTCTTTTGATACGATATCGCTTTTTCGCGAGCGCTCATGCTATGGTCTTATGTCTCTAAAACTGAAACTGGCAGAGTTTATTCTAAGTTGATCAAACAGATTTTGAGAACGAACACAATTGAATTAGCCACATAGAAGCCGTAAAAAGCTACAATAAGCCACATATGCATAAAAAATGTTTATTTTACATTCAGGTTTATTTTTGACAATTACAATTAATTATGAAAGTATTGTATTAAAGTTTTTTGTGTTCCTCTCGATTAGCTGAAGAGCTGCCACCTCTGACTAATGACTCATTATTATCATCTCAGCGGTGGTTAATGCAGTTTGCTCTTCTATGGACTTCAAGTCTACCTTAACAATGAAGAATTTTCAAATGTGCACACTGCAGTATGGAAAGGCAAGATTTCGAGTTGTGTACATTATTTTGAAAAATTTTTAGTTGTCTTTGGCAAGTCCGGATATGGAAGGAGAAATTGGAGAGTGGATTACAATGTTAACCATTACTTGTAAAAGTACTGTGTAGCTTTTATGTTTTATCATATGAAATGTATAATGTAGGAATTGTGCCGAAATACATACCATAACAAAGTATGTACATAGAAAAGGAAACAAAGAGAAATAACTTATTTACTGTTTGATCCGTATGTCTCTTTGAACCGGTCTTATAAGACAAATATATAAGTGTATTTAAATGCTATAATACTAAAATATGTAATTTATTTATTCTTGCAAACTGTACTATGTAAATAGTAATTTTATAATAACAATTTTAACTACTGCTTATCGATTACAGATATTGTAAACTAAATTAATGACGTCGATGTTTTTTGTTTAATTAATAATTCTAAAAATTATTGCTCACTGAAGAGGAATTTTACATCTGAAATGCATATTAGGAAAACACTTTTATTGTAGATACAAATCTTAGATACTGAAAACAGAAAATTAAAATTTGAATAATTAGTTACTAGCTGGTATGATAAGCTTGCATTACAAGTGTCTATTTTATTAATTTAATGAGAACTAATTTTTCACATTGTACCAAGTTATTTCTAAATGATAAAGCTTTCAAAATAAAACTAGATAATATAAGTAATAAATAGAATATTCACAGTTATCAAAATAATGCATGATGATATTATTTTGAAAATGAATAGTTATTTATGGACTAACAGATCAAATAGAATGAGTAATTAAACATGTAGAAAACCGAAAAAGTTTTTGAAATATTCTTCTGTCACATCAATGTTACTAGCTGTAAATATCACTGGTGAATTATGTGATTCATACATACTTTTCTAAGAGATTTAAATATTTTCCAAGCTGCGCCGTTTTCTTCAAGATTATATTCTATTAAAATGTTTATAAACAACTTTTCTTATAAAACAACAAATATCTTTGTAAAACGATTTTGTTTTTCAGCCTATTTTATTCATAATTGTCTGTGTTATGAATAAAACATACTTATTATGCGGAAAAACACAAACAGAAACTTAACTTATGATATTAGTTCCAGAACTTAGCGGAAATTAGAGAATTCTTTCTCTGTTAAATCTTTATTTAGGTATGCTCTCTAGACACTTCTTAAAATTTTCCACTTAAATCCAACAGTATAAAATAATTACAGAACTTTTAAAGATAGCCCCATCTATCGTGACAAACAACAAAGAAGTCACAAAAGACTGTTAACTTTTCAAAACGCGATCCAGTAATATATTACTAAAAATATCTAAAACGTTTTGAAAATTTTTTCTTTTGCCGTACTTAACATACTTGAAAATGCACATTATTTATAGAAAACCATAGAGTTAGTTAAAAAATAATCTTTCGGTTTATTTGCTGAAATGATTTTTTGACATTTTATTTGCTAAGAGAAAATACTTTCTGCGTTTTAGTTCGAATGTCGTGTCAACAAGGATTTTATATTATTAAAGTTTGAATAGTTTTCGTTGGATATGAGATAAAAAGGCATTCTGTAATTACAGAACAGAAAGTTAAAATAAACATTTTTTTCTAATTTACCAAACTTTGCTGTGCTCTTACAAATGAGCTAATTCCAGAAGTCTCATATAATATAATGGTATGAGTATTCGGGGGTCGTGAGGCTAGTGGCTACCTAAAGACCGCTTACTTGGCAACAGTCTGGCAAAGACTGCTCACAATATCGTTCTGGATGATTTTTTAATGAAGAAGAAGGCGCGTTGGTAAGTCGATAGGTGTCCTTCGCTCGAATAAGACAGGTGGACTGGTTGTACATAACAAAACAAAGGTTTATTATATTTTAAATCTACGATATACATGCTCGTTATACAATAAGAGACTAAATATGGCAATAAAATACAAAAATTAAACCGTACAATATAATCGCGGCTATTCGTAGTCTTATCCTGCGTGGGGCTAGCCTAATGACGCGGAGAGTATACAGTTTTCTAACAAAAATATTTCTTGACGATCTTGACGAAGTATATGGCGCTGTCATATATGATGTTCGCTTGGAAGGGACGGGTTTCTCCTCGTGTGGAGAATGAGTCTTCTCTTCGGACTCCAAAACCCACCTTCTTATGTCATCTACACATCAAGATGATAACCTCCAGGAACTCCCGGTGTCTTCACCTTTTATACGAAAATGCGTGGGAAATCAGTCATGTAATCGTCACTTGTTTAAGATACTAAGATTACTTTTGCAGGTGTGCCTGCTCGGCAATGATTTGCATTGACGTTATGGAGTCGCTTTTCTGTTCTTTTGTAATCGAATGTTGTTGTTTCGCAACGGCCTATTGTTTAATTTCTCTAACGTTTGTTGATGACAAGGACGATATTCTACACCTTTTTCTTGCAATGTTATTTTAACGATAGCACTAACATCTCTCGAAAATTAAACTTCAGAAAATTTTAAAAATTTGCACCCTAAAACCAGCGGGTTCACGATGGTAATAATGACATAAGTTTTGAGTTTTGTAATGACATAATACAAAATACTTATCCTGTTGCCATCACGATGTCCCATAAAAATGCGAACTCTGAAAAGTAGAAAATAAACTGAAATTGTATAGTAGAAAACTTGTATGCTACTGTTTTGTTTATAAGTTTTTTCATTATAAATATAAAGTAGGTACCGGGAGAATACGTACTGTATATACAAATAAATCATTTTCAATACTGATCTGTGCAATAAGTTGTTCGTGAACTTTTTTGCAGGAATTTTCATCTCAACACTATATTTATCAAAAAGAAGAATAACAAATGAACGTTAATTGTGAATAAAAATCTCAATGCAAATGTGCCCCTGTATCAGCTTGTCAGGAGCACATTTGCATTGAGATTTGTATTCACAATGCAAATGAGCCCCTGCAGTCAGCTTAGTTCAGGGGCTCATTTGCACACGTGTTGAGGAAGCGACAGTATAAAACCCTGCTGCAGTCAGCTTAATTCAGGGGCTCATTTGCACAACGTGTTGAAGGAAGCGACAGTATATAAAGCCGTTGCTACAGTGTATCCGTTGCGTCTCAACGGATACACTAGTATCAGTCCTGACGAGCATCAAAGGGGTGCTGACCCTTCGGTCATATACACCCTCCGGATAATAGACAAAATATATTTGTTGTTAAAGTAATTGTTAAAATACAATCAAGAATTTGAATTAAAGTTTTAAAGTGTGCAATTTTTCAGTACAAAATTGTATTCGCTTACTAATAAATTAATACAAATAATCGATATGTGCATTTCTTTTGTATACAATACATTATTATAATTCTTTCTATTTAAAAAATTAGTCCAACAAAAGCTGCTATATCGTTATTTTAAAACGATGGAAAAATCTATAGACATTAACAGATGACTCACACGTGACAAAATTTTATATTTAATAATTCCAGCATTAAAAGTAATAAATATTGATTTTTCTTAAAATGTCTACCCCAATATCCTAGGAAAAGTCTGGCAGAGGCTGACTGTATTAAGTTATTAGTCTATCTGTTGTCTGGAAGTCTTCGAGCGCCAATCTGGTCTGTAACATGCAGTCAAAGCTATCTCTCGAGGAGTCGGTGGAGTTGCATTATCTAAAGGAGGCGGGATAACCATGTAAGCAAATTGCCCTCCATATGGGCAGTTTTGATTTAACTGTGAGGAGCGGATGAAGCAATGGATAAGTCATATATACGAGTTGGACAGGCTCTACAGGATGTCTCAAAAATTTCCGTACATACAAAGGTGAAATGAAACTTAACGCTGAAATCTTAATGTTTTGCGAATAAAGATTTGCGTCAGTGAATTGATGGAGTATAGTAACGGCGGAACACATGGGTGATGTGCCAATGGCGTAAATTCTAGCAGGACTTACTGTGTGGAAACTGAATTCTGTTTAGGTGTTAGACACATGAAGAAAACTCGGAACACTGCATGCAGACCAGCCCATTGGTCAGGCACGAACCAACGACCAACTACCAGTGTTCAATGGTTTTATTTATTCCGCCACTGGTGGGCTTGATTGGTGTCACTGTATGGAGACTTTTGGGACAGCCTGTAGTCGTCCTCAGACAGACCACCAAGACAAATGATCGTCTGATAGTAAGGCAAGCACGAACAATTGAAAAGGCGTCGATGTTAAACATCTAGAGACAAAGGAATCTCACTAATGTAACCTATTTTTCTCTATACTAGTGGAAGATGACTAACAGAGGTAAATTTGCACGTAAGGCGCCTTCTACGCCGCGCGCTCAAATTTGCCCTTAACGCCCCAAAAGCGATGAGATGACAGAAAATAGTCTACTGTTTTCCGGTTCCGTTTAGAAACAGATCATCACCGTGTTAGTGTGCGTGGAAGACGAATGGCAATTGCTTCGACAAGGCCTTTACTATTAAGCGGCTTGCTGCCTCATTGCCGTCGTGCTTAAGATCCAACTTGCATGATATTCGTTTACCCGCAGTTAATATTTTTCGTCCCACTAGGACGAGAAATATTAACTGCAGAAGGACTCTTCAGAAAAGCTTGTGTTCTCGTGTTTTGCCTTGTATGTCAGGAATGCAAATATCTATTTCGAGCAAGATAATGCTCAGTTGTCAACGGCTAGAGATTCATTCC
Organism: Centruroides vittatus; assembly: GCF_030686945.1. NCBI lineage: Eukaryota > Metazoa > Arthropoda > Arachnida > Scorpiones > Buthidae > Centruroides > Centruroides vittatus. Next base: position 2,204,869 of record NW_027122212.1, read on the forward strand.
ACAATTCCTGGCCTGCCCGGTCAACAAATTTCTAGTTCATCGATCATAGAGGAGACCAATGGTAAGACAGATTCGGTAATCTATGAGTTTGAAGGATCTAGGTAAAACTTGTTACATTTGTCCCAGAATGTCATTTATTTCCTGTATATCCACCTGCCCGACTGTATTTCAATTCGTATCCAGCAAGGAAAAATCCTACAAGATACTGAATTTCTTTAAATAGTATCATTATTTTACGTGAAATTGTTTATTTGCTATTATATTGTAATCATTTATAAATTATTACAATACAACGCAATGGTGTTGATAATTACAATAAATCATCAACGCCATTATGTTATAACTAATAAAGTATAATTCCATTCCAATGCTTTTCTTTTGCTGTGTAATTTTTTATGTAATATTGTATATTATCAGAGGAATTATTATTATTTTTTGGATAAAATTTCAAATTAATTGTTCAACAGATATTTTTCAAGAAGTGATTCGGTCATTTAATTACATATCATTTGTTGACATAATTATTTAAAATGCATCAAAACAAAATTGTTTTTAATTTTCTAGAAATCATCTCGATTTCAGTATTTAGAAACGGTTTAAATGATTATATTGTTTTTCTTTGTACTTGTAAACCCAAAGAAAGAAAATTCACAAAATGACTAATGGTTAAATTACATCTCACTTAGTCATCATTAATTTTAAATGATTAAAGTATTACGAATTACATTTAAATAGTTAATTAATTAAATATGAATATTAAAAATAAATTAAATGCAATTGATACTAAATTAACTATTTAAAATGACTTTTACAAACTTGTTTTAAAATTAATTTATTTCGTCGAAAATGTTAGATTTATGGGCCTATTTGTAAAACAAAAATAATTACTTTTGCCAAGATTATCCTAAATACAAGATACTAGTATTAACAGAAGATAAGCTGTATTTTATACATAACAGATGATTATATCACGCTCGCATCAAAAAATAAAAAACTATTTTGTTTTAAGTTGCAAAACAGTCGATAATATTCATTTTATCTACATGACAATTTGGATTTTGATTGAAATAAAATTACCTCTATATGCAAGAAAAAATACAATTGTAATTCGGAAACGAATCATTTTAAGTAGAATAAATATTTCTTTTAATATGAACTGGGGAGCATAATATATTGTAATATAGAACACGAACTAATTTTGTTTGTGTCCTATAACAACAAATAATTCATAAACCAAGTTTCTTTTCACATATTTTAAGTGAAATATTATAAACTTAAGAAGAGTAAAACATTATACCTGAAAATAAATAATTTACATTTAACATAAAAAGATTATTTTTGTAAATATGTAAATACTTTTTTACAGGATAAGAAAGTGTTTTAATAAAAATCTTGATCAATTTAGAATTATGTTTTGGAAAGCTTTGTTATTTAACTTGATAAAGATACTATACGTTAACTTGATAATGCTAAATATTTTATTGGGAAGTTATTATTTTTTTATCTTAGCCGGTGAATCTATAAATCTGGATTTATTATTAAAAATTAAAAATAAAATATAGCCTACTCTAAATGATAAAAAACAAAACAATTCCCATAAAAATGTACTATAATATATTTGTCTGATCAGAACAGAAACGAAGTGAATAAATACATAATACCAATTTAAATAATAATTACCATACACACAATTTTGGGTCAGCTTAAATCGTTTACTTTATTTTTAAATCCATCCAGAGACAGATAGGAGACAACCTAAAGATAAAATACAATTCTTCATTAATCAAAATGACCGAAGATACCACATTAAAAACACAAAAGTTTTCACAATATTAATCATCTAATGCTTTGATAAAAGAATACATTATTATTTTGTTTTTAATCTTGAAACTACCGTAATTGTTTTATATTGTTCTTCTAAACATGCAATAATAACGATTTTTTAGAATAATGAATAACTCACGAAACTGAAAAAATGAAATATAAAATTACATTTCGTTCCCATGACGAAAATATCTGTAAGCAATTTCGAATATAGTTACAAAAAGTGTTTCTTGGGAACGGCTTAAGTTCTGTCCGTTCTACAAATTGCCAGTGAAAATGGAATACTGTCTGCTCGCTCTTTTTTTGTTCGTAACTTTCAACAATATTTCTTCGAATGAAGGTGAGAACGTTAAGTTTCATTTATTGTTATGTTTTCATTACCATTTTTTGTATTTATTCGCGATATAATTAATTATATCGCAAGTGAATAGAGAAAATTAAAAAAAAAATTATAAGCTGGTTGTCATTTTGTGCCAACATTATATACCGTAAGTTAATACAACATTAAGTAGCTTGAAATTTTATGAATTTATTTCGTTATTACGCAGCTGAAATTTATAACCTTGTTCAAACATGAAGATTCAAATAAGAATTAATGAAATAACAGATTATGAAACAAAAATTTAGCGTTATATGTTCAAGTTGTTCTTAGTGTTAAGAATTAATTTTTTTTATCATCAACGACAGCAGATTTTCCTGATAAAAGTTAACTAATATTTAATTTTTAGTAGCTATACTTTTTTATATCGAAATTAACGTTTTATTTTGCAGCAGATAGACTTTTCATGCAAAATTATCTCTTATCATATTATTATATTATGTATGTTATTGATAAGTAGTTCCACACAAAATCTCTTTAATTGCTACTTAACATCACGTATATTGCATATGCTCGGATTTAAATAGCAGTGTTAAGTAATTTGTTGGATGAAATATTTTCTAATAAGTGTATTTAATTGATTACACTGCACAACAATGAAAATGTTTCAGGCTCAAAATTAGCGCATTCTTATGTATTTCCATATGCTGAATTCAAATATCACCATAAAAATGACCAATTAGTTCCTGCTTTGGAGATACAGTGATATGTCATTTTTTAGGGTCTACGTTTGTATTTTGGGGAAAATTTCTTTTTCGGGGAAGTTGTCACACCTCTCAACTGACATAGCACAATATTTTCCATATGTTTGTAGATTATAAACGTAATTAATGTAGCTATGACTCTGAGTTTAATATTGCTTCTGTTTTTCTTATTACAAAATTCCTGGTTTTGGAGTGCTTTTGAAATGTAATACTGGTTATACCAAAATGCCACGAAAATGTGTAAATTTTGTGAACAATTTTTGTTATATTTCTGGCGAAATAACATTTTCGTCACAGAAACACAATCTGACGCCTCTTCTGAAGACTGCCTATCACCATTATTTGGGTATGAAGGTAGGGGCAGGATAAGTCATGGGCTCCACGTTGCAACTCTTGTTCAGTTATACTACAAGAATGACTGAAAAATAAAAAATAATCTATGGATTTTGCTGTGCCTAAGGTTTGACGGGAGCCTACAAACAATACAGATGACTGCTATTTCTGCTTGACTCCACTTATAAAGGCAAGATTGTCAATGAAGAAAAAAGAAACAGTTCAATACCCAAATCTTGCATCTGCTATTCGACCTATTCCACATTCAGATAGTCTACCAGTTCCTACTCCAACCCAACATTATGAGATTGAAGTAGAAAGTGTGGGAGAGAAAGAATCCAACAAACCTTCCACATTCCATGACCCTAATTTTGAGGTAAAAGATGATACACCACACAGACTGAGTCAAGCAGAATTGAGTGATCTCATTCGAAACCTAGACTTGTCAAAGAATAAGGCAGAACTTTTAGCGACAAGACTACAGCAATGGAATATTCTCCATTTCTGTAGTCTGTTGGTCTGTGTGTAGGGATGCACGGAAACTCACTTACAAGAGGCAAGTCAAAAGAAAACGATGTTATGAAGTAACCACATGATTCTCTTCACTCCGAACCGCCTGCCAAATATTCTTCCATCAATCTAGAACGCTTAGAATGTAATTGTAATTTTAAAAAAAATTCAAAAGCACTTTCGATGTTGTGAGCATATGTAATTAAAGTTTATCGTTTTCTCTTAAGCCGATAAAAACACATGCTGCCACCTATTGTATATCACAGAAACTAGAGCTAATGAAAATTTCTCTTTGACGTATTCGATTTTCTTATCCCAAAATTAGTAAGATTTCACTCATGAAAGAAAGGAACATCCAAAAACATTTTGTATGTTGTGCAGTGTTATTTTCAATTTTTTCAATTTACAATATACAGGGTGTTTCACAATGTTTTGACAAATTCAAAGTTGAGAAACTCGCGTTAAAACCGAGATACAGTGACAATGGCGCTCTCTATTAGTAGTGCGGACTGTCAACTTTCATCTCATCAATAGGTTATTACGTAGTATCATGGCGTACTGGTGGAAGCAACATCGTGCATTTGCGGTAGAGTGCTATTTTCGCATTGGCGAATCACGTGCGCGTGCAACATAAATTTCGTAAACATTTTAAGATTCAGCCGCGATATCCAATTCCTGCTCGTGGAACAATATCGAATTGGGTAAAAAACTTCCGTGAAACTGCCAGTGCATCGAATCGAAAGTCATCCGGCCGTAGGAAGACCGTACAAACTCCCGAGAACATCGATCGTGTGCGTAGCAGTTTACAGAAAAGTCCTCGTCGTTCCCTAAGAAAACATGCCCAAGCGCTGAAATTTTCGCCGGCACCCACTCGTCGCATATTACGGTATGGTCTGCATTATCATCCTTACAAATTAGCAGTGACACAAAAGTTAGACCCGGAGATTATTCAAAAAGAAAAACATTCGCTGAGGAGATGCTCGATAAAATCGAGAATAAAGAAATTGATCCTGATAAAATTTTAATGACTGGCAAGGCGCAATTCCATTTAACTGGCGTAGTGAATAAACAAAATTATCGCTACTAGACTCATACATGTGATAATCCCAACGCTATCGAAGACAAGCCGTTAAACAACGAGCGAGAAACCGTAGGGGCAGGTGGGGCATCGTCGGTTCGTATTTTTTCGAAGATACTGTAAACACTGCCCGGTATACAGAGATGTTGAATACGTTCCGAATCCTCACCCTTCGCCGTAGTAGACATCTCCGGTCAACTTGGTTCCAACAAGACGGCGTGATATGGCACAGAGCCAACAAGACCTTTGAAGTTCTTCGTAAAGCTTTTGGCAACCGCATAATTTCCAAACGCGCTCGTTTCGAATGGCCACTTCGATCGCCTGATTTAACCCCGCCAGACTTTTACCTGTGGGATTATTTGAAGGTAAAAGTGTACTTTGACCGGCCAAGAAGCTTGGAACAGTTAAGAGATCGAATTGGAGATGAAATTTCCAGAATTCCTCCAGCAGTTACGAAAAATGTATCCAAAAGCTGGGTGAAACGCCTCGAGTCTTGTGTAGCCGCGAATGGTCATCATTTGTCCGATGTAGTATTTCATAAATAAAATTGAATAAATTTTGCTCCTTGTGTAAAATTTTCGATTTTTTTAGCAATTAGTTTGTGAGTTATTCAACATTGAAATCATTGTGAAACACCCTGTATATACAATGTTTAATACGTAGTTATTAAACTGTATTTATTTTCAGCAAAATCTAATGAAGGGTACGTTTGGAAAGTGGCTGCAGTAAATGTAATTTCATTTTTATGCACTTTTTATAACATTAACAATAAAATATAAGCCTGTATCAATGAACAGTTTAAATTTATAGATACCATTTATAATGAATTTTTCGGCATCGAATACACAAATTAAGGAAGGAACTTATATCGAAATTTTGAAAACCATTCAGGAATCATTAAAGTTCAGGTAATTTTGCTTTCACGTAGAACTACGTTACATCTATTTTACTCTAAATGACGGTTATTGCAAAATAGATGCTTTTATGATTTTAATGTTAATGAATAACAATTGTAATAAACTACAATTAGTTACGTTCTGGAAGTGCATAAGTTTATGTACCGTAAATGAATAATAAAAAAATCTGTATGTATTGTATAAGAGTAATACGTGAATTGGTTTATTTTACATTTATTCTAAAATGAAACAAGAATAGGTTAACATGCATGCAATCAAACGAACGTGTATAAATCTCTGCAGTCGTAGAAAGTTTCATTTTAATTTCATCAATAATTTTCATGATTGTTTTTCATAAAAACTGTCCTATTTAAAATCGTACAGAAAATTCGACGTGATCATCTTGCCACTGTTTTCGTAATAACTTTTGGTTTATCTTCTAATGTCATAGATTTGTCAGGAGACCACATCCAGTACAGGTAGTGACAGACTTTTGTAGCGGAAGCACAGTAACAAATTTTTAGATCACCAGAAAATATCCAAATAGAGAGGTATTCCAACTCACGTGTAATTCAGTTTAAAACGATGCATTTTATTCTATTAACTTAATAATAATGTGAATTAACAGCGTATTTTTAGGACAGACTGCTCATGCCCTATGGTAGAGCATAGTAGATAAGTGCAAAGTCATGAATTTTCCGTTGTGTTGTATTTCTAAAAGAAAACAGCAAGAAATCATGCTTTCTTAAATGGACAGTCATCCATTTACCTCTTTCCGTTAGTATACTAATTACGTGCAGTACAAACTTCTTGCCAAAGTACAGTCAGTACATGCGGACTGACAAGCCCATCGTCAGAAATTCCAAACATATTTATTTTAATTCACAACAGAGTAATTATTCGAATTTGTCAGTCAGAAATGATTCAACATTATCAAATTAATTAAAATACAAAATTCGAACCTAAAAATTCCATCGTTAACTACAATTTCTTTTATTTTATCGTCGATATTGGTCACGAACAGTCCGTTTATTTTTAACTTTCTTGTCACCTTCCGCACTTTTATTTCTTAAAAAAACGTCATTCCATTGTGTCAACATAAAACAACGTAAATTAAAACACGGTTTCATTAAAATTAAAACTAAAATTGTAGTTAACCATTTAATTTTTATGTTTCAATTTTGAATTTTAATTAATTTGTGGTCGTCAGCTCGAAGCTATAATACTTGGTTTGAGGTTTTTCTATAGATCTAATTAATATATCCCTGGAAAGCAGAAAACATTTGGTTTTGTTAACACGACAATGAATTTTAAAATTAATATTATTTTATTTGATTGTTATTTTCGTAATATTTCAAATTTGCGTAATTGCAAAATTTAATTTGTATAGAATATCTATTGGCGTTATTCTAAACAAAACTGTATATTATGAAAATGTTAAATTAAATATATAAATGCACATAACCGAGTGTTTTTTCCCTCTTCTATCGATGTAGCAACTAATTTGTCTATTAGTCAGGATTTATCACACTACAATCTAACGGCACCTTCTTTCATATAAATGAATTTTTCGAAAAAAAAAATTATTTCTTGGAAATTTAAAATTGCAAGTTTTATGAAAATGGTCTACTCCAACTGAAGAGGAAGTTAAAAGACTTCGAAATGTGCAGTTTGGATTTAATCAAAGAATAAAGAATTTCTAATCTGGTTACTTTTTTGATGGTGATGTGATAAGTCTTGATTGATAACCAAATTAGTAGTTATATTGATAGATGGGAAATATAATACAGTAATCAATAAACGAGAAGCTTTTTATAATAATAAATAAGACAAAGCTAATGACTATAATAACAATATGCGTTTATCTTCTGTTTATACCTTTTATTGTGTTTGAATATAATAGAAGTTATATGTTTTCAATGAATTTATATTTTAATACCTTAATAAGAACATTATATATTTTACCGTGTTAAGTTTACTTATTATTTATATTATTGAACTGCAAACAAGGAATTTTCAGATACGAAGTTGTTCAACCCATACCGAAAACCTTTGGAAGAAAAGAGCAAAATGGATCGTACTCTGGTGCAATTGGTCAAGTGGTTAAAAATGTAAAGTATTTATCTTATGTATTAGTGCATAATGTCGAAAACATAACAGGAATCCCAAAGACAAGGCAAATTTATCGCGAGATTCATTAGAGAAAACTTACATCTTTTATATCAATTGATACTAGAGTCTGTTAGCAACTATAGAGTATATGATATTTAAAATTCCTACCTGTTTTTCTCCAAAAATACAAAATAGATAATTATGCAGTGTCTGGTATACCTCTAATCTAAATAATTTAAATATTTAAAATCTATTAAAGTATTTTAAAAAGTAATTCGATTTTCTTTTATATTTATTTATATAGAAAGCAGATCTAGTTGCAATTCCATTATTTATTACAAGTGAAAGGTTTGAAGCAGCAGATTATTCATCGGTTGTGGTAATGAATCCGATCACTTTTGTACTGATCGAAAGACTGAAAGAAACAGTTTGGACGACAATTGCGAAACCATTTTCACTCGAGGTAGGTTTGACACTAATATAATTTGTAATTATCTAAATAAATTTGATTATTTCAATTATATTTTTAATTTTTCTAACTAAATCAGAAATTTTATTGCACATTTACGTAAAGGAATATTTAGACATTTGCCTGTTCAAAAAATCAACAAATTTCGTGACAAAAATGAATAAATGATAAGCAGAAAGTTTTGGACAGCTGATTAAAAGTTCGTGTTTTATATTCAGTTATAAAATTAAACTAGAAAAGTTTAACGGATTTTAAATTTATTATACTATTATACTGTATTATATTAAATATAAGCTTCAAAGAGTTCACGACAGATAATGATGATTAAAAATCTTTAAGTAATAAACTACCGAAAATATAAAAATATGAACAGAAATTCTTTTATTTTTCACAGTTTTCGTAAATAGTTCTCGTTAACACATTAATTTCTCCAGAGATATTTCCATTGTAATGAAAATATTTTTATAGAAGCAAACAACAAACCGAAGAAACGTCAAAATGTATGACAGATATACGTGTACATCCTTTTATTCGCAGCGAATGAAAACCTAAGATAATTACAAACAACAATTTAAATGAAATACCAAACTCACAATTTAATATAAATTATGCTTTAAAATAAAACAGGGTATTTGGAGAAACTCTATATATTCATCAGGCTATATTAATACATTTACACAACAGAAGCAGAGAAAAAAGCAGAACTAAAACTTGATTGAAGTATTTCTCTGAAAATTCCTACAATGCAATCTCATTGGCCTACCGAATTACACAGGATGATCCATTTTCATGATTTCTGATAAGTTTGTCTTTTGAATAAATATTTTAGATAAAAGCTTGTTTGCTTTATATGTAAAATTATAATATGCAATAAAAACAGAGATTCCCATTTAAAATAGTGAAATTGACCCCTTTTTTCAATGATTAAAGCACAGTCGTTGAAACTCGTACTGCCGTTTAGCGGCTTCTTGAAGCCTATTATTTGTGGTTTAGTGAAATATTTTTTGGGATGCGTATTTTTCGAGTTATTTCAGTAACTGAATTAAAATGGAAAAAAATTAGAGATAAGATAGCACTTACAGGACGCTGTATATGCTATCTTCTCTTTTTAATTTTTATCACACATACTTGTACTTTGAAGATGAGAAGGTTTATTTCAATTAAATCGATGTTTTTACTGCACTTTATTATAATAATTTACGTTCATTTTATAACAATAATTATACTTAGAGAAAAAACACTGGAATAGACTGACCAATTATAATTAAACAACTTTTTTATTATTGTTAGAAGTAAGCATCAGATTGCTTAAGAGAATTAATTAAACAGGAACACAACTGGAAGAGGTATATAGGCTTTATTGACCGTGTAGGAACCGCAGTTTGATATACATTTTCTTTTCAATCAATAAAGACTGTGGGCAATCAAGTACAAACTGTTTCATTAACGTCACTGTGAAAGTAGGCTTGGAAAAGTGTTTCTTTACAGGAGGGGGAATAGTTTTGGTCATATTTATAATACTTATCGAAATCATTTTTTTTATAAATTTCCTAAAATAATTGGACAAATGAAAAATCTTAACCTGCCAGTGTTTCATTCATTAAAACAACGGCATTTATTTTTAAGATTTGGATCTTAATCGGAATTTCAGTATTAATTTATGGATTAATCTTGTCATCAATAATCAACTTCGAACAACACTTAATTGGATCTAGAAGACGATGGTCACTAAGCAAGACTTTTTGGTATCTGTTTACAACGATAACATTTCAAGGTAAACTTAGTCTAATATAAGTAAACAAATGAACCTTTACTTTTTCTATGAAGTGAGAAGTATATTGTAATTTAGTCTTTTCTTTTCAGGGGCAGATTTAAACAATCTGAAGCGATTACCGTCAAGATTATCTGTTGGATTGTGGCTTTTGTCTCTACTAGTCCTCGGTTACAGTTACAGCGGAACATTAATATCTTTCCTAACACCACCCGTTTACGACACGGCACCGACAACATTCGGCGAATTAGCTTCTGCTGTGCAAAATGAAAAGTGGTCTTGTGGATCATCCGAGAATTCAAAATTTGTAATATTCAAAGTAAGCAAATTGATTAAAAATGCTTGGAAAATTAATTGCATAAAATATAAAATAATCAGCACTATATAAATACTGTATTAATAGATGAAACCATAGAAAGCACACGAATGTGATCAGATTAGTATAAAACGTACAAAAATTGCGGGTAGATTCTGTACAAAAATTTACGATACAAAATGATAAATAATCTATTTCATAATAGGAAAATGTAAGCTACTTAATACATAACAGAGTATGGTACTTTATGGTATTTAAACCGTGACGTTGATTATAAATTTTATTGTTTTCTGTATTCATATAGAAACTTCACCAAATATTAACTAACTTCTGTATAGTTATCAAAAACAAAATTTTCAGTATGTTATGTCAATTCGTAAGAAATTGTTTGCGATGTTATTTTATGATATGCGAAAATCTTTTTTATTGTCTCTTCTATCGAATTAATTGAAAGTTATCTGAAAATATGACTGTGACAGATTTGTATCAAATAAAATTATATTTGTCACCACATTGAGGCTGAAGAGCTTAATAACACTGCCAAAAATCAAAATTATCAATAGTTTTTAAAATTAAAACGAAGGATAAAGTGATTTAAAATTATAATTCGTATATCTATTGCGTTATTACGTATGTTAAAAGTGAATTACATCATCTTGTTTTCTTGTTCTCGGTTGGTTTTTGCAACATTTTATGCAATTTTGCGTAATTGGTAGGTGAAAATTTAATAACATGTAACGCTGTTTACTTTTTTGGAGAATCGGGACGGGTCGAAATTGGGAGTTAGTATTACATGCGAAAATAGGGATTTTGGTTTTGCATCAGTAAGTGATCGGTTTTTCGAAAAATCTTAGAAGAACGGAATGTTCTATAAATGGCGTATGAAGGACCATTCACAGATTAATGAAAGCGGTGATATTTCGCTGAAAGTGAACGAACTTGTATACCTTTCATCGAACAGAAATTTACGTCATATTTGTTTAAAAAGCTTCATAAACAGAATATAAAATCAGTCGTAGAGAATCCGTGTTGTGCTAGATTGCTTGTTTGAATTGTTAAACACAAGATCGTATTATTAACTCAATCACTTGGCTTTTGACTCCGCCTTTATTTAGTTGATACAGTAACTAATTTTACACGTTTCGGGCTTTTGCTCCTCATCAGTCAACTAAAAACAAGAATAGGATATACAACATTAAAATTACTTTTCAAATAAATTGTGTAAATAATTTAAAATACACATATATATTTTACACGTACCAGTTTTTTGCAGAATATAAAATATTAATTGGTTTCTGGGTCGTGAAACTTACGAGCAGCAGTTTAGACAAAACATTGTCATCCAATTAGAAAAATTAGGATGGGTATTTGTTAAAATAAGTTTTGTTTTTGCACTAAAAGCATATTATCATCTTACCTCACATAAAATACTTGAAAATTTCTATATATGAATGATAAACAATAAATGGTTTGTATATCCTATAAAAATTATTTTTTTCAGTTAGATGAGAAAATATTTTTCACGAAAGTAGCTTTAAGTATTCTAAATAAATTTACTTTAATTTACATTATTAGGATATATTTTCAGGGTGTCAACTCCGGTGTTACAAAAATTTTAATGGATCATATCGATAGCAACAACAACTGGATAAATCCCGAAGAAATAATTAAAAGAATAAGAAGCGATCGATTTGCTTTCATAGACGCTAGTAATATTGTAAATAAAAAGATAATACCCGAATTGAAAGGAAGAATATTGAAGAGCACGGATTCTCTAATGACATTCAGCGAAGCATATTACTTAAGGAAGGATTTTCCGTATAAGGACGATTTGAATAAAATGTAGTATTTCAAGTCAAATTACGATCATCATTTATATGTGTGTATTATTTAAAATAGAGTATTTTTTTATATTTTCAGCGTGCGTCGTATGTTTGAGTCTGGAGTAACAGAAAACATTGAGAAGAAAACGTTTCGTAAGCGAGACAACGATGACAATGAAATCACACCGTTAGACACGACTCAGCTTTCCGGTTGCTTTTTTCTTCTCGTAGTAGGTTACTCAATAGCGTTTATTTGCCTTGTTGGAGAACGTCTAATTGCAGTCGGAGCGAGAAAGTAGTGTCATCCATCTCATTTAGCGATACTCAAATCGCGATGAAAGCATTAAATTTATTCAGAAACACAAGCGTTACCGTCTCTCACCATTTCCTCTATAAAAATCACATTTAGAATATTTGTATTAATTTTACTTCAGAATATAATTACGCTTTATTCGAGTACAAATTGCACAAATAAAAACTTGTAATGAATATGAATGCTTTGAATAATATTAAGGATGACCAAGACACGTGTATACAATACGATCTACACATAATCAAATACGTTAATAAAATCAAAATAATCAGTATGAATATGTAGTGAATTTCTCGTCAGGGATTTAATATTTATCTATGACGTGTAAATAGCAAATGTAATAGATTTATAGAAGTTTTCTTCTCAATTTTCTCAAATGAATGTTAAATATTTCTCAATGTCTTTGCTATATGAATTCTCTTGTATTCAGAATTACGTAGATCGACGAAGTTAGCGTAATTACACGACTTTGAGTAAATATACTGTATACTGAATATATTAATATTAATCTAAAAGACGTCTGTAATATTTCAATAATGATATTTGTTTTAATTTGACAATTTGTTTTATAGTCAATAATTTTTCTTATTATGCGGATTATTAGTTTCCAGCGTATTGAAACCGAAACTGACATGACCTTATCTTTTAGATACCGTATGTAAACAATTATACATTAGTATGTTTGTCAACATGAAACTGAATACATGTATTGTTTACTTGAAGACTTACTGTACATATTTACGAGTTATTATTGTATAAAATCAGTAATTTGTTTATTTTAAAACGTGTGTTGCTTATTTAAATGTTAAAGAATGTAAACTTTTAAAAATTCTGATGCTATTTTGATAATTTTGTCATGTCGGCGAGATGCCAATGTAGGGAAACGGATGAGCTTTGATCAACGAGCAGAATTTCTCGCAAAATTATTATGACCGAACAAAAAACATTGTGTTAAATTACGGAATTATTTTTTGTGCGTGCCTAATATTTAATTGTATGATTTCTGTCGTACATAAAACATATTTTAATAAAATAAAATGATAAAAAAGAATTCTTACATTCGGAAACTCAGTGAGTTCCCTCGACAGCTCTGGCCTAAAGTAGCCCTTGCGATATGAGTTGTTATGTTTTTATTTTAAAGTAAAAAAACTGATTTCACTGGTATAGAAAGAATCTACAACACCAAAAGCACCCTCCCCCCTGGATACGCTCGTTACTCTGTTAAAAAACAGTGTATAATAAGCAATTAGCATTTATTTAAATATAATAATTAATACCATTAACTAATTATTAAACTTTCTTATATTGATGAGATTGGACAACGTTGTGTCCAGAATATGAAAGATTAATTAATTGTTCCGTAAATAAAGTTTAAAAAATTTGGATTAATTTTATTAAATACAGTCAGAAAATTTCACAGAGAAAACTGACTGAATAAAACATTTTTATTAATTTATTTGTATTTTTCTATCAAAACTCGAATTTTATGCCGTCTTTTTTATCTTTTTGGAGAAATTCAAAGCAATATTGGGATTCAATCTCTCGAAGTTACTGCAAAATCCGTCTTACGAGGGCTGTTCGGAAAGTTCGCGGCCTCAAATAGAACAAAAAACAAAATAATGTTAAAACTTTTTTATTTTTCAATGTAGTCTCCTTTGTTAGCAATGCACTTATTCCAGCAATGTTCTAACTTTTTATGCCATCACAATAGGTCAATTTGTCAAGGTGTGCAAAATACTCGTTCACTTCAGAGATGACTTCGTCATTTGAGTAGAACTTTCTTTCCAGCTAAGAATTTTTTTAGGTTTGGAAAAAGGTGGAAGTCACTGGGGGCCAAATCAGGTGAGTACGGTGGATGTGGAACTAATTGGAAGCGAATTTCGTTTATCTTTTGTTTAGTGATTCTGGCAGAATGTGCAGGTGCATTATCGTGGTGGAACAGAACCTTTTTCTTCTTCAAGTGTGGCCTCTTTTCTTTCATTTTTTTCTTCAGTTTTTCCAAAACGTCACAGTAATAGACAACATTGACGGTCTTTACTCTTTCTAGGTAGTCAATAAAGATGATGCCTTTAGCATCCCAAAAAACCGAGGCCATCACTTTCCCTGCTGATGGAACTGTCTTTGACTTCTTTGGTGGTGGTGAACTGTGGTGTTTTCATTGCTTCGACTGTTGTTTTGTTTTAGGAGTGTAGTAGTGGATACACGTTTTGTCAGTAGTCACAAACCGACGCAAGAAATCCTGTGGGTTTTTCTGGTAGAAGTCCAAACACTCCTTAGACATCAAAGTGCGAACACGTTTTTGCTTGGCGGTCAGCAGATGCGGCACCGCCTTACTGAGACCTTCGTCATACTCAAATTTTCGGTTAGGATGTGGTGCACCGGTCAACAGAGATGCCTGTTGTCTCAGCTTTCTCATACGTTTTCAAACGGCGATCTGCTAACATCAGATCGTGAACTTTGTCGATAATTTTTTTAGTGACAGCAGTTGACGGCCGTTCGCTGCGAGGGTCATCTTCCACACTCTCTCTGCCAGATTTAAAAAGGGCTGTCCATTTTTTTACAGTTGTGTACGAAGGAGCAGACACTCCCAAAACTTCAACCATGTCAGCTTCGATATGAGATGGGATCAACATCTCTATCTTCTGCATTTTTGACAAAGCATTTGCACACTAACTATCTGCTAAGCTCTTGTGGCAAAACTTTACGACAAATCAAGCGGAAATTAGTATCGTATCTTTAGCAAAGATGGCTAAATTATTCCCGCCAAAAATTAAATTGATCGCAGCGCCGCATATAGGCAAGGCCGCGAACATTCCGAACAGCTTTCGTATAAAAGCAGAATATTAAATTAAATATACGTTACTTCGTAAACAGTTAAAATTGCATTTCATTTCTAAATATATTAATTAACGGTTTTTTCACGAATAAAATAATAACTGTAATAAAAATGATTTATTTATAACATTAATTCAACTAGGAAATTTAGATCCTCAATTTCATCTTTCGATTTAAGTTACAATAAGTACGTACAGTACGTATTGATTGTAAAAAACTGATTATACGATCGCTCCGAATTTATGTTTGTTGTATATCAAAATGTCTTACTCTATATATAATATTTCGATTACGATATTATAAAAATTATAAATTTTACATTTTATGTGAAGTGTGTTGTAATCATCGTTATTATAATAGACCATCATAATATAATACAGGATGAGCTAACTTACCACGAGGTTTAAAAACTAATATATTTTCCTTTTTTAAGTTTCCGATTGTTTTATTTTTTAAATATTTTCACAGTATGTTATATTTATTTAATTACAGTTTAAAAATGACACATCTTAAATGTCTACCACTTTAATTTAAGTCTATTAAAATAATAATTTTTTAATTTCTACGATCTCTAAGAATATAGAAGTATACGGACAAGTGGATAACAATGTGGCATTAATAGATCCAAAAAATGCATTCATTTCGTAATTCATATAAATACTTGTTAAGTCATTACTTACTTTCTTAATTATTTCGTAATTTTGTTTTTAATATTATTGCTTTACTTGTATATACGTTTTATGAGCTATTTATATATTTTCGTGTGTATTTTAACGAGTGTCTCTCCTGTTTGTTGCATCGGGTGTGGACCAGATCACTTTACTGCCCGGAGCAAGGGTGACCACTTGCTCCTGGCAGTAAACAAGTTGGTCGGATGATCGGCAAACGCAAATGAAGGCTTCACTCTCATCCGATCAAAGCTGACCTGGGTGAAAGTTGTTCGTGAAAGGAAAATTTGTAATTGATCGAAAGTTTCCGTCCAAAAAATTCTTACATCGCGGATCGAACGAGAGAGAAGAGAAAAGGGCTCGAGACTGGTAACACGGAAGTCTCAGACACTTAGAAGACCCACTGAGATTAGAGAGAGCATACTCCTCAAGGAAGGGTAAGTGCTGAGACCGGACAAATCGGACGAATTATATTACAGTAGTTAACAAACAGCAGTTTATTTATTTGTAAAAAGGGCTGGCAGAATTACAATTTAATAAAAAGTAAAAGAACATTACAGATGGATACTAGTCCAATCTTCACTGCTTGCCATGTCCAATCACCAGGAACAACTATTTTCATTGCAGAGACAACCTTTCTTTAGAGGCTATGCCTCTGCACAAATATGTAAAACAGTTTAAAATGTCCACAAGTGATAATCCCAACACAATTAAAAATATAATATTTTTTTTAAAAAGGGACATTTTAGACTGTTTTACATATTTGTGCAGAAGCAGAGCCTCTAAAGAAAGGTTGTCTCTGCAATGGAAATAGTTGTTCTTAGTGATTGGACATGGCAAGCAGTGAAGATTGGACTAGTATCCATCCGTAATGTTGTTTTACTTTTTATTAAAGCAGTTTACTTAATTTTCAGAATTTTAGTTACATTTAAGATAGACATGGTGGTGTTTAAATTGAAGTGATGTTTTCTGATCTTCATTGAAAGTGCACTGTGAAGAACGATGAAATAGTTTCTAATTGGAAAATGTATTTTCAGCAAGAAATCCTCTCAGTAATACTTTTTTTGTTAACTTTGCAATCAGCAATTCTGAAATTAACGAAGAAAACGATAATGCATATCCAATAAGCAGTAAAATGAAAGCGCCGCCGAGTTCTTCTAATTTTAAGGGATGTATTGCTTGAACTGGAATTTCCTCGTCAGCGTCATTTTTAAGTCCATAAATTTTGTCAGTAACACCAGTTGAAATCCAATTCGATATTCTTGAAAAAATTAAATGGAAAAATATTTTAAGGATTAAGAATATCATTTGTAAAATAAATATTAAAATTACAAACAAATCTTACATTGTGTTTAGTTCCCTCTTGTAACTAAATTCTTTGTTCATCGCAAACGCTGAACTAAATATTAGAAGTGTATCGTCAGAAATAAAAACATTTCCGCGTAGCTGTTGTTTTAATTTTTTCAGTTTAGACTTCGTTGATATAATAGCAAGTCTCCGGTTCTGTAAATGTCTGACGACAACATCCATTTCAGTGAAATAATTATTATTAAATGTAAGGTGCTCTTTTAATATCGACCCATCTTCTGTTTTCGATTCCTACAAAATACGATATGTCAACTCTGCAGATTTATAAATGTCAAAAAAATATATAAGTTATTTAAATTTCCTTAGTTATAGGGTAGCTGGTCTTATTACTTTTAACTCTGTAATCCTTTCATTTCCGGTATAGTATTTCATACTGAAAACAAATATCCAATGAAGCAACTACGTACAATTTATTCCTAAATTTTTTACCCAATCCCCATATTATTAAGACGTATTTAAAATTATAAACACTGGATACGTAGTTGTACCTGGAATGGACTTTCACCTATGGTTGTTTTTATATGAACGTATATACGGCACTGACTAAAAGTTGAGAATTTACGTCGGCCTGAAATGCACACGTAGAAACATGTGAATAATAAATTGTATGTGGTCAAACCATTGAATATGTTTTTTCTGTATGAAGTAATATATTTGATGTAAAACGATTATAGAGTTAACACTAATATATATTTAAATGGATTATATAAACATTTCGGATCAGATGCGTAGAAATCTAATGTTATTCTAAGTATTATTTGGAGTATTGATATAATGATTGAACGCTTAATTACAGTATTATTTTTTCTAAAACTGTAATTATCAGAATTTTTACAAATACAGCTGTGCTTTTTTCCATAAAAATAAATTGTGTGTGAATAATTTACTACTTAAATAAACCAAAAAAATGTATAAATTCCCTAGTTGAACTTTATAAAAGTGAAATTTTCAAATTTTCAGCTAATGTAATTATTAGCGAATTGGTTTTTTATTATGTAAAATTATTTAGGGAAAAACATTAAAAACCATAATTTCTTTTTTATAAGTTAGAATCAGATTAATGCAAAAAGATTGTGAATTAAGAAGCACGCAATAAATGTAGACACTTGAACGCTGTAAGACTAGTTGAAAAGGGAAGAATTAATCTATAAGCCATTATATATTTTATTAGCATTGTTAGTAAAATATCGGAAGAAATGAATGGAATCTGATAGAAAAAAAATTAATAAAATAAGAATAAATAAAAAGTTTTGAACTATAACATCATTCAGCAAATCATCAGAAGAAAATTTCATAAAAAGTTTTATTATGACATATCTGAAAGATAAGAAATGATTAAAACTCTAAGTACAATTCAATATAATATATGTTTTATGTTTAATTTCGACCTGTCTGATATTTACCGTTTTAACAGTTAACGTTTACGTTTCTTTCACATTTAATACTTTTCAAATATTTATTTCTGATTCTCGTCGTATTTTCTTACAACAGTAGCAAGTTAATATCATTCCAGAAATATTTCAAAAATTTTCTGATGACTTTTTTTATGGTAGAAAATCCCTTCGCATTTAGAAAGTAATTTCATTTCGTATACGGGAGAGCGGAGCTAGTTGTGACAGGCAAGTACTGACAAGCTTATCACTGTTTTCTTGAAGTTGGTAATACGAAACTCCATCATTGCAATATTCTATGTATGTCGCTTAAAATTGCGTGTGAAGTTTGACAGAAAATATTGCCCAGCATTGAAATTATACTAATTAATATGCTTTTAGTGTTTAACAGTAAAATATGGTTGATGCTTTAAGTAGGATTTGTTCAAGCATACGATGAGGTAAGTTTATAGTAATTTTATATCTATGGGCAACAGTCCTTTGGACATTAGTGTACAGAATGCTGTGATGGCAATACGAATTTGTCGTAGTTACAGAGACAGAATTTTAGAAAACGGCAGATGGAGCTAGTTGTGACACACAACGAAGGAAAAAATTATTTTTCTGTTATACGAACTCTGTTAATCTGCGTTTAATATCCAATTTCTTCTGCAGAAATGGTGCATAATTACAACGGGTAAACGGAGAGAGCAAAAGCAGTCTTATAACACTACGTAAGAGTGAGTAAGGAATAGTAAAGAAGGTGTATTTTACAAGACTCTTCAATGTCTATAGAATGTCTGTACTTTGATGTGTCACTAACGTCTCCTATCCTGATGCTGTTAAATTCACATAAACTGTATCAACAATGATTCTTATCATGTTTGTATTCATTGTCAATCTAAAACACACGAGAAAAGTAAAGATGGTTATGTGAAATCGGGGGGGGGTGCCGAATAAGTCGAACCCCTCTCGATTGTCACCAATGTGTGAGATCCCGGGGAGGTAAGAGTTGTCGTACCTCTTTTTCCGGTGACTCACGTGTCCAGGATGGCGGTTACGTCGACGGCGCGTTACGCGTTACGCGAGTGGAGGAGGAGGAAGGATGGGGTCGACGATAAGGCGAAGCCGACAGTCAAGAAAGACACCATTTTATAACAAAAACAAGATTTAATAAAAGCTAAACGAACTAAAGTACACTTCTACCCTCGTATACAAAAAGGGGCCGGAGAGAGAGAGTTTACAATTATTTTTCATACCTCTTAACAAGTCCGTAATAGACGGAATCCGGAAAAAAAGTTGTAGACTGTCGTAGACGGGCACTCAAAACTGTAGAATTCTTTAGAACTTTAGAAAACCTCTATAAATTCCGTAATAGACGGAGTCCGGCGAATGGAGTCGTAGAAGCTTTTGTGGGTCCGGAGGATGCCGCAGTGTACTGTACAGTACTCGTACTCGAAAGACGATCGGAGAGCCCCTTAGGGGGGGAAGGAAGCGTCTTTTATAAGTTTTTGATGGGAAAACCTGTCACGTGATCGAAAACGAATCGCTATTAGGGCCATAGGTGTTCCCGGGATATTAAATAAACGACTAGTTCGGACGCTAACTATAAACCATCGTGCAAGATGATCTACCTGCTCCGAAGGAATAACGGTTTGTTGATAGTTAGGGGACAATCGTTGCCATTCGAGGGTCAATAATTTCCCGGGTATGGAATGTTGTTGATTAAGTTGTTTATAACTGGAGTGAACAAATTCAGAAATTAATAGGTTTTTAACTTCCAGATTTCACAGTTACGTTGCAGCCAAATATGCTAACAACTAGCCCAACCTAAACATTTTGGATTTATAGATCTTACCCAGTTAAAGTTAACTTTTTTATTCGTATTTTTATACTTTACCATATTTTCAGTTTATTATTAGAATATTTTTATTTTTTAACTGCAGTATTATGGTGGCATTGTATATACATTATAATAGGAAAAACATTCCAAATAAATTTACAATAGGTTGTTATATTCTTGGGTTCTTTTATATGACTACAAGTTTTAAGTAAAAGCCTCCTCCTTGTTATTGTTTGGACTTTGCAAGCCTTTTTCATTTTTCTCACTACTTGTCCCATACGACTTGTCGCAATATGCCCAATCATGGGGCATATTGTGACAAGTCGTACACTTGTGAAAAATAATAAATTACTCCAAACTATTTAAAGCGTGCTTAAAAGTTTTATGCTTATATAATGTGGAAAACAACAGTGTATACAATCCATACGATTTTATTTTAGAAGTGCATGTAGTATACACATTATATAGTTAATAGTAAAAACTGTCATAACTAGTCACGCTCACCCCTAGTAATTCTCAAAGCAAACGTTGTGTAGTTTATACAGGTATATATCAGTAAAGATATTAAGCAATATATACTGATATAAAATGGAATACTGCAAATTTTGCATAAATTTGAAGAGCACATGAAAACTTTATGAATATCTTCAGAACAAGTAGAACGCTATCTTTATGCACTGCAATTCTCCCCTTTTCTAAATAGTCTAAACTGTTGTATTCTAGCATGTGTAATAAGAGAAATTACCTAGGAATACAAATATATATATATATATTGTGTGTTCGCTTTTGTATATAAAATATTTGGAAAATTTTATATATTAAGTCATTTTTCTATTATTTTATAAATCGAGCGTTTATTAAGAATCCCAGAAATTTTCAACATATTAATAAGATATAATATAGATAACTCGGAATTACTTATTGAGATTTCAATATTTGTGAAAAAATTGATGTTAAAAGTATTTTCAATGACTGTCTACCATATTTTAACGTGTAGAAAATAATTTGGGAAACATTTTTCTATAAGACTTAATATGTCACGTAACAGATAAAATAACTAGCATATAGAGTATATGGACATGTGTAGTATTTTAAGATTTGATTAAACGTTCGGAGATAAACAGAAATATTTTGATTTAACGGCTTCGTAAGGTTTTTTTAAAATACCCAAAACAATCTACACTTAAAAACATTATAGGCGAATTTAATTGACTAACAATATAATTAATATTATTAGAGTAGTTGCGGCCGACGTTTTCAATGCGAAAACGTGAATGTCTGACGTTCACGTTGAAAACTTAGTTTCGCAAAATCGCTCTTACCATTAAAAAGGTTCTAACAGCAACATTTGCATATATCCCACATTCGTAATCTCCGTTTTTCACGGCAGATGCCAGTTGGTGAAAAGTTTTCGGTATTGACTGTTCTTCAGAAGCAGTAAGGAAGGACACCAAACATCCGCTATAGCTGGATAATAATACCAAAACTGCTAATAACCAACTTCCAATCGTTAATCGAAGTGAATAGTGATTAACTTGGCTTAAAATATTACTTTCTGCAATGCATAACGACAAGGAATTATCTCTCAATGTCAATTATTTAATATCTTAAATAAGTAAACTTACCTTGATTACTCAACGTGGAAAACAGAAACCAAAATATTTTTCTGAACGATAATCCAAAGGCTTTTCCGATTATTTTGTAATAAGCGCGGATCATAAAATACAATGCAAATCCAGAAGTGATAAAAGATGCAAAGATTAACAGCCAAACCTTTAAGATAAAATTTCGGATTCATTTTATTGTTAAATTTTGGATTAATTTTACAAATATTTATTTACCTGAAAGGAAAACGGTCGGAAGAGGGCATTCCAACTAAATTTCATTTTTGGAACCAATAAGAGAAAAGTGTTTGGGTGCGTGGACACAGCTGTAGAAAAATCGGATACCTGAATTCGATCGTAAGTAAGAAAGATACGCTTGAAAAGGATATCCGCTTCCTATAAAGAAAATGTGCGCCGAAGATTTAAAAATTGATTTAAAAGTAAATTATTTTGAAAAATTTCATATTCATCAGAAGTAACATAATAATTTTATGCTTCTTAGTGTTTTTAAATATATTCTTACAAGTATAATTATATACAGAGTTATACCCATTGTACTACAAAATTTAAATTGTAGAGCTGATTAAATAATTTAACGATATAACGTAACTTATTTTTCAGTTTATTTACCGATTTAACAACTTGTCCAAAACATCCGGTATATTCACCAAGTTCGTTTCTTCCTATAACCTTATCTTGTATCGGCTTGGCTACTTCATAACTAGAAATAAATACATTAGAAATACTTTGTTTATTCAGTATGGTCTGTACTAATATTAAATATATGTTAATATGTTAATATCTTTTACAATCATCATATTTGAAAAATGGTGAATAATGTATTGCCAACCATTATAATTGTTTTTCTGCATTACACGAAAGATTCAAATATACCGAGTTGTCTGGAAGTCGTTTTAACATTTAAACCTTTAATAAATTTTCGTTTGTTAATTTATTATATATATATTTTTTGATGTATTATACTAAAGAAAATTGAAGTTTTAAAATTACTTATGATAATTGGGTTAATGTTACCCTAGGTCACAAAATGGCGGCGGCTGGATTTTTTCCCCATCCTGGCGACCGCGGTGGGGAAAAATTTTTTCCCTAGAGTCGTGACGTCGACGCCTTGGAGAATTTTTCCCTGTTTGGTTTCATACCTGAGTTCGACGTTGGCGAGTGTCCTGTAACCTCGAAACGGCGACTTTCGTGTGTGTAAATTTGGGACGGTAGAGGGAGCTTTTTCGTGACGTCGTGCGAGAGTAATATCGGCGGGTAATTCGTAGTGGTTTTACGAACGAATATGCAAATGCTTGATCTGTGACGTGAATTCTGTTCATTTCGATTCAATTTTATGCAAATTGCCTACCAGTTGGAAACGCCTGCTGCTGTGTTACAGTTCGGTTGAACAGTCGTATTTCTTTTCATAACGATTTATCGGTTTCGAAATAACTATTAGCGCTTAATATTTGTTATTATTACTTCCTGTATTTGTAAGTATTCCTATTTCTTTTATTGTAATATTTCGCTAAGCGTTAGAAAAACCTCTAATTAGAAATTAAGGAAAGGCTTTGTTTTTTTTTACCTACATCCCAACCTCCCCTCTTTTAGTTTATTACAAATTGTTCGGAAATGAGTGATTTAGTCGATTTGCTTTCCAACGACGAATTTTGGTCGAAATGCACTTGCCGTGATTTTTACAAGTTGATGGAAGGCGAATTTTTGGAGTTAGGTGTACCTCCTCTTATCGATAGCGCATTTAAATTTGCTGCGAAATTAGGAATACAGCCGACCGAGGCCATTTGCATTTATTGTGATTCCCTATGCAAATTATACTACCGGAGTAATAGAGAAAGCTGTTTCCTGCGATGCACGAAGTGCCGTACAATGACTTCAGCCTTCGAAGGTACATTTAAAAGTAAATTTGGTCGCATTTCCTGGGGTAGCATTCTGTCGTTTATATGGAACTATCTTTGTCTGGAATGTACTGCGACGACCTCTGCGATTGCGGCAGGCATATCTAGAAAGGCGGGTGTCGATTGGTCCAATCACATAAGGTTGGTAATGCTTATTGCTATGAGTAATATGTCATCATTTAAAATCGGAGGGCCAAATAAAACAGTGGAGATTGACGAGACTGTCATATGTAAGAGAAAGTACGAGAGAGGGCGTATATTAAAGAGCACGAAATGGGTGGTTGGCGGAATCTGCCGGGAAGACAAGAATTGCTTCGTATGTCAGGTTAACGACAGAACAGAAAATACTTTGAATTGGATCGTGTATAAATACGTAAATTCAGGCAGCACTATAATAACGGACGAATGGAAAGGATACATGCATATTGACGACATCGAAGGGGTAGCAGTCGAACATAGGACAGTAAATCATTCGAAAAATTTCGTCGATCCCAAAACAGGAGATCATACTCAGAATATCGAACGCCTCTGGGGCTATTTAAAAAACAAGAAACACCTGCCAAAACACTATACTAGTGATCTATCTGACTCGTACATGTACTTGTTTATGTATAAGAAATTCTTGAATTGGCCCTCCAGGAAACCAGGCGAGAGATTTCAAATTTTTGCTCAACACTTACGCAACATCTATCCTGGCAGTGGAAAAGTGCCGATTTGGCGCGAGCCCGAAACCGTTCCTTCGGCGCCCGCGGCGATTACGAAGCAGAAAGGAAACAAGAGAAGGGAAAGATGCCAAAAAGCAGGAAAGTGCTTCCACATCAAAAGAAGGAAAACGCCAATCGACAAATAAAACAGCGGCCGAAGGAAAAAGAAAAGGGAAGAAAAGAAATGCACCGAAAGAAAATCTGGAGGTTAGCGAAACCGGGAAAAACTTGGATCGGACAGGAAAGAAACAAAGGAAGAAGTAGCCAACGTTCATCGGAAAGTGAGTAAAAAATTACTTTTTCGCTTTTTTTAATTTGTTATATTTCGGATAAAATCCGCGTATACTGTCGAGCTATTCAAGATGGCGGCCGGTCACGTGGCCATCTTGAATCGAGGGAAAAATTTTTTCCCTGTCGCAGTCTCCAACGTAAGGAAAAAATCCAGCCGCCGCCATTTTGTGACCTAGGGTAACATTAACCGATAATTGATATAACTTGAATGTTGCCAATCCGAGTGGACCCTTCTGTTGCATCCTCCATAATAGCATCTCGAGATATTTTCACTCGAATGTCTTTCTTAATATTACTTTAAATCTACTGGATAATCCGGAGACTAACTTATCCTCGTTACTTCGATTCATCTGAAAGAAAAAAGTGCTGGTTTTGTGGGATATTTGTATCGTACGTGTGTGTGTATGTTTTATAGGTTAGAAAGACAGTGCGATGATTTCGAAAATAAAAGACAAGGTTATTTTTATGCATCTTTCGACAATTGTAACAAACTTTCTAGCAAACATATTTATAAAACACGAATAAAGTGTAAAGCGACTTATATGCACCGTCTATATGTATATTTCCATTTTCGTCGATATTAATATAGTTGTTTAAATGGGCTTTTACTATGTTATTTCAAAATAAAATGTAAATTTTAAACGAACTCTATAAACTTTTATTACATAAATTTGTAGGTCTATTACAATTGTAATTAAGTCCACGGTATTTCTGAAAACAAAATTTTATTTTCTTGAATATTTTGTATACTAAATAATTCCCAAATCTTGAGAATGAAAAACAAATTGAAATAAACATTTTAATTGCTGCTAAAAAATTACATAAACTGAATGACAAATTAGGAGAAATTAGAAAAAATTAGGAGACACAATGATGAGAGAAACATTATCAAGTTAGAAACAATACCTAGTATATGAAATTTACACGTTCGAATTTTATTCGTATAACACAAGCAGGATGTTGGAAAAATAACGCACCATAGGAGCGCCTAAGGAAGTGAGAATGCAGCGCAACATGCACGATATGCATGTTGCGCTCAATTGTTATGTTATTATGCGCAATTATGCGAAAATGTAACGTAAAATGTAAGAATAACAACATTTCTACCGCATACGTACAATACTGATTAAGCAATAACTAGTAGGTTGTTTTAAATCGCAAACATTTTAATTCAAAATAAAATTACATGATAATTTCATGTTTCATTTTTTGGAATGAAGGAAAAAAATGTTCTCTCGTAAACTCCAAGACAAATGGAGTTATTAAGAGCTGTATCTGAGAGTAGTGATCCAACAACATCTATAGAGAACTGCAAATGATTTCAGCAGTTAAGGATACCGCCAATAAAATAATAAATTCTCTAGAACTTGTCGGTCAAGTAATTATTCGGTTAACACTACCGATGTTGTCTGTTCTTCACTCGCAAGCAAAGCGGATTTTCCTGCGCCTGGGAACAGTTTGGTCCTGTTGTTGAACTCCACAAACATTTCTTCAAAGTTTATCATTTCCTTATAGTCTTTTAAAAATAAGACCTTTGACGATCACGTTGGGACTTATACTGATGATCACAGAACCTCTTGAGAATCGTAAAAATGAAGGTTAACCTAATTCCTATTTTTAGAGCCTGAATTGAAGGAGTTGGGTTTACTATGAATATGGCTATGATGTGATAGCTACATTGTGTGTCATAACGTGAAAATCTTGGGGCAACATCCAAGTCATTCGTGCGTCGAAATATAGCTACCATTCTTAAGATTGTAGTATTTGATAATAGAATCGATCGAAATGCATGAAATCGCGCAGCAACCTTATGCTACATACTAGAAGATATATTTTTAACATCTCGCTTGTCTCTGCCTTCGTAACTTATATCTCATTCTGTCACACAAAGCACTATTCTAAACCGACTTTAATTAACTGTTTGGGGCAAGATCATACCACCGCCGCAGACACAGTAATTTGTATCACTTAGAATGCTTGCAATGCACTGTATATTAATAAAGATTCTCATACTGTACAGTACAGTAAATATTTATTAATAATTAACGAAAATCAGAATCAGGAATTACATCAACAACTCTTGAAAGCACATTACAAACATACGAAGCGATCACAAACAGGAAATACTGTACGCGAGACCACCGGTCAGTTTACTGCCATCATGTACAGTACCAGTTCGATATAGAATGAACCGATTCTATGAGCGTCTGACGGCAGGGGTTAATTAAAAATGCCGCTAAACAAAACACTAACGTCATCATCAGTGTTTTATAAAACAGAATTCTTGCTTCGTCATTCGCTCCTACGGTGAGATAGATAACACTAGTTATTTTTATTGTATAACTTCGGTCACATGTAAGAATCTGTATATCAATATGTCCAAAATATAAATACTATTCTAAAATTGTTAGACGTATTTCACCATTATTAGGATCCGGTAAAAAGATGTCAAGTATTTACGAATAGCCTATAATATCATTCCGTTAATATTATAATAATATAATAATATTAAGTTCAAAATCGAAGAAAAAGATAGTATTCACAATAATATAAATTACTTGGATATTACATTCAAAAGGAATATAAATAACCTAGAATTTGAACCCTTCAAGAAACCTTGTGCTATAACCAAAACTATAAACTACAGCTCCCAAATACCACTGTATATAAAACAAAACGTCTTCATCATGGAATACAAAAAAATTAAAAGTAGAACTAGTAAACCTGAAAATGTTCAAAAGCATCTAAATAATTTAAAGAAAAAGTTCATATTAGACGGATACCCAATTAGATTGATAAATACATGGCAAACACAAATAGAAAAGTCAACCTATGAAAAACAAATCCAGGAAATAAAACACCAAGATATAAAATACAAAAGTTTTCCATCCATAAAAGGACTGTATAAAGAAATAAACAAAGAAATGAGAAAAATAAATATAAAGTTGGCACCGAAATATGAAAAATTGCAATCACGAATAATAAATAAAAGAAAAAAACAACCTGATGAAAACATCGAAGAATCTAAAAACGTCGTTTATGAAATACCATGTTCTTGCAAAGATCCACATACCTACATTGGAGAAACAAAGCGGAAATTAAAAATACGAATAAAGGAGCATATAGCTGATATGAAGCACCAAAGGATGCAATCCGTTTTCCACGACCACTGCTTAATAAATAATTGTAATATTGATAAAGACAACACCAAAATTCTGTATAAAGAAAAAGACATATATAATAGAAAGTTTAAAGAAAGTTTTGCTATAATTAACTCAGAAAATTGTATAAATAAAAATACAAGTATAAATATAAACAAAAACTGGTTAAATATATTATAAATCTTAATATTTATTTAAAAATACAATAAATCTTAATATTTTACCAAAAAATACCACCAGGGGGCTTACTTTGTTTCAACCCCCTACATGTAGTTATGCAAATTTTAACTGTCACATAACCTAAACAACGTTCAACAGGGAAAAGTTTAGACTAAAACTTATACCAAAGGTTTGTCTACAATTTTGTCTTTAAGGAAATTTTCTGGAATCCGTTTCAACATAAACGAGCCAAAAGAGCTCGAACGACCTTTGAAAATGTACTGTGCATTAACCATCTCTACGAAGTACAAGAGAACAAATAGTAAGAACTTGTCCCGATTTTATCCATAGTTAATTTAAGATTTATTGTTATATTAAATAGTTGTACTTTTTAACTCAAAATAGATGTACAAGAATTTTATAACTTTTATTCTTGAGTTTGTAATGTCCAAACTTACCGTGTACAAGTGCCATACTGGGGAAGAACTGGTATGTTATATACGTTTAAATGTTTATATAACTTGTCGGTAAAAACGCTGTATACATTATTTTATATTTTTTTAGTTGACTGATGAGGGGCATAAGGCCCGAAACGTGTATCGTATCAACTAAATAAAGGTGGAAAAAAAGCCATGTGGTTGTTATTAACACGAATTTGTGTTCGAGACTTCTAAGAATAATACAACACGGTTTCACAAAAATCAACTAAATACATATATTCAGTATATATACACGCATTTAAATTGAGAGAGACGTATTGTCAGAAATTTTATTCAATAGACTACTGGATTTATGAAACTTTTTTTTGAGAATTTTTTTGTATATAACATATTTTGTTTCTTTTTGTTGTCATGAAAATTAAATTTATTAAATTTATGCATATGTAAAAGTATCGAGGAAAAATTTGTATTTTATACAATCCAAAGATTTCCTTTCACGTTAAACTGCTGTCATTCGTCATTATATCTTACTACCGAAAATACAGCAAATACGAATTTTGTAAATTCGACAAATTAATATCTTGGTTTTGAAATAATCAAGATGTTTCCAAGCTATTTTTATATCTAAGAAACGACTTGATTACTTTCAAAACCATTAACAAACAATGACAGAGAACATAATTCGGGGACAGTTTCTTATCTTAAATCGCCATATCAATTCTTAGCATATAGAACTTTGAAATATATTCCAGTAAGAATATAAAGAGTATTCAACTAGCTTGGAATTAATACTTAATTAATTTGAAAAATGAAATGAAACAATATTCCACATTTTTTGAATATTATCTTATATTCCGTTATGCAACTCTACATGACGCTTATGGGTTGAACTTTGCTATACAGTCACCTGCGTACTGCATTATACGGAATAACAAAATTTAATCGAGAATTGTTCTGGAACTTTTTTCGGATAAAAGTATTTAGATAAAAAATGAAATCTCTCAATTTCGGAGAACTTCGTACGCTGTTTTAACTCGTGTTTTGCAAAAGTAATATTCGAAACCTTTATAAATTATTACTCCAATTTGGAAATATCTACATTATATTCGAAAATGTTGCTTCTAATATTTTCCAAGAGGAAGACAAATATTGAATTTTATCAAAATTGAAGAATCGCTTTCTGAAAAAACGATATTAGTGTCTTATTCTCAAAAGATTTGCTTAATATCTTCTTAGAAATGTTTGCCGGTAACAGTGCAACCTTTCTCCTAAAATACTGGCATGAATATTTCTGTAATTTGTCTGCTATTTTGGAAATGTTTCCCAACAATTTGAAAAGCGCGGACATCTTGCAAATTTGAGAGAGATTCTGTAATTTGGCGTTTTAATAGTGGCAAGAAATGTAATACTAACTTAAAAGATTAGCAATAAAACAGTTTTTATAAATATAATAGTAAACAATTAAAATCGTAAACTTCGCATTGGTCTAATTTGTACAATGCTAGCTGAGGTACCCATCTTAGGAGAGGGAAATGATATATTGAATAAAGATAAAGAAACTTATATAAAGTTGCACATAAAACATCTATATGGCTAAACAATAAACAAACATGTACTTAAACTGAATATATAGGAGATCTGACCAAACAAAATCTTACATCTAAATTTACTTTAAATACATTCTATAGCCCGAGAAGAATTAGTTCGCTTTCAAGAGATACGCAAATAAATAGAAACTTAAAAAAAAAATTAAAATTTGTATATAATAATAATACAGTAAATTATAGAAATTAAAACTTTGTTTGTTCACAATAAAGCCACTAAAGTAACAGCCTTACTTATTCCAATAAACCTTCCTACGATACTACTGATGAAATAAAAATATCTGGATCTCGTAGGCTACATGCTATTATAAATTCTGTGAAGAAATTCATTAGGCCACATGCTATAAATTTTGAAGAAAAATATCTAGACAACATTAAAAGTACTTAGATGTAGATACAAAATATTTAGATTGGCAACAGGGAGCGTAACAGAAGGGATATTTTTGTTGTCAAATCGTCATTTTGCCTAAGGCTTTTTTTCCTTCTATATTCGGCATTTTTAAAATTTTACCAAATAACTGTGAGAAAATGACAAACAGAGCGGGACATAGGGACCACATCATTAAACCGAGACAGACGCGGTCAAAGCGGGACGTCTGGTAAGCCTAGCTATAAAATAAGAAAAATACAAAAGTTTTAAAAAAAAGGTTCATCTTTCCCGGATTTACTATATATGTTGATGTATATAAATACAAACACGCGCATACAGTATATTATCAGCCGCGCACACATGTGCAGGTAATGAAGCGAGTGTTACGTCATAAGAACATTTTCAAACTTCGAAAATATGTTTTTAGTTTTAAGAATTGAAAATTCTGTACAAGAATAAAGTTATATAAAAATTAAAACCAAAATTACTCACCTGATATTTAGTATATTAACCAGTGTCTCAAGAAATTCTTTATATTCGAATGGCTTTCCTTCCATTAAATTTTTGTAAGTCTCCTGAAAAGTTTAACGAAAATTAAGTGCACAATAAATCAATTTACTTTATTTTATTAAATTAATAAATTAAAATACTCGCCATTGTCATAGAAATTTTCATTGCGTTAAATTTTTTCTGGTTCTGCGCTAAAAATTAAAAAAAAATGATAATAATAATAAATTTAACAAGTTAGTATTAGTCAATTTAAAGTTAAAAGTAGTTAGAAAAACATAGTCAAGAGTCAAGCAATTGATGTTAAATAAATATCAAAAATTAATGAACTGATAAAGATATAAGTACAGTACAGTACATTCGCTTTCATTTATTAAATTAATAATGCAGCTTATATACCCTAATAATAATAATTATACTCTACTAATAATTTTCAAGTAATGCATAAACGTTAATCAATGAATTTCATACATAATTATTTTCCACTAATCACTTTAAATTTTTTAAATGTAATCATTACTTAAATGATTTTCCAATGATATTTGCATTACTTGTCAATTACTTAACCTATTGTAATTGTTTAAAATTGATGGGTTGCATCACTAAATTTATTCTGTACAGAAACCGAAATTTTGCAGGAAACCAAAACACTGCTACTGAAATTCAAAATCTTTCAAGAACATGGAGAATTTCAGTTGTTTATATCAATGACACCAAACGAGATTTCAAATACGCGATTCATACTCACGAAGAGGATGATGGCCACTTAGATTGCTATTAGGCTAGAACTTGACGTCACAACGCGAATTGTAACGTTAAGGAACCAGTGCTCCATTTTTAGTACTTTCCAAAAGAGAGTGAATTAAAGTATTTTTCTCCGTGAAAATCAATAACGTAAATATATAAGGTTAGTATCGTTCTTCATTAAGGGTTTGTATTGTATATAAAGAAAATTTAAATACTCCATTAGTAACGTGTTTTAGATTTAGTTAAAATAGTAGCAGGGTTAAAATGAATTATTCTGTATAATTCACAAATTAAAGAAAATACTTACTTTCAATTCAGAATATTGCTCAAGTAATGCCCAATAGAGAAGAAATAGGCTAAATTATAAATAAGTTTTAAATTTTTGATAGATACAATAGAAGTGTGCTTATTATATTTGGTAATAAACGTTACAATTGTTAAAACAAAATTAAAAATTTGTATACTAAATATACGCAGACGAATGTAATATTATTTGAGAATGTTGAATATAAGAATATGAATAATTATATGTTTCAAGAAAGAATTTGAAACAAAAATGTAAATTTTTATTTCTCAACACAATGATGATAAGAAGTTGTTTAGAAATGCAGAATGCTAGTAGACAGACAATCGAATTATTGCAACAGTTCATTCGACACTTTTAATGATTTTCTTATGATCAAATTAACTTTATAATTTGGCCATGATTATTATTGCAATATATATTTTTCAAATTTATATATGAATTACTTCGATTTATATTATGATGTTTCTACATACAAATAAGTGAAAAAATCGAATATAGTAGCTCATTTTAATTTTACAGTTAACCCTCCGTGTATTATAGAATTTTATTTCACATTATAGATTTAACAAACATTCATGTAGGCTGAATACAATTTTATTAAAAACGTTATTTCATCGAGTGCAACACTCGATGAAATAACGTTATACAACTTATTGCAATATGCAACATATTGCAATAAGTTATATTGTGACTAAAACTAATAGTTAAACAAATATACCTGTATACGTGAAAAAGAACATTTAATATATGTCTAAGATTATTTCTGGAAAAGTTTTTGAATTTTAAATCAATTTATAATTTTTCCATTTCGAAAGTTAAAACAAGATTTTATTTATAAGATTAAAATAAAGGGTCATTAGTTAATCCTCGTGCATTTCAAATATCAATACTTTAATAGCTTAATTTCTATAAGATATAAGAAAAATCTGCAAAATGTATTAAGAGATGATTTTCTCAAGATTTAACATCTGTACTCTGAGACAAGTATTGTTAGTTCAAGTAAAAGTAAAATGCAATTAATAATTTTTTCTATGGAAAACATTCTGCACAATACAAAATACAGAATCTGCAAAGTAATTCATGTCTGAATTATTTTATAGACTATTTCCTATAGAACAGATTTTATTGAAACTATACATTGTGTAAAGACTTTAGAACAATTTTGTATTGAACGTTTTGTGTAATTTCTTTATATCATCTAAAAGTTTTTCTTTTCTTAACAGAAATATTTTGACGATTTTTTTTAACTTTCACTTGCTGCCACTTTTTATTAGAAATTTTTTATTTTTGTTTTTTAAATAAAACATAATACAAATTATTATTGTAAATTTTTATAATAAGATTTTAAAAAGCAATGATGGTTAGTACTCCAATCACTCAATTTGATTCTTATTTTACTAAAGAAAAGTCCTGCTACCAAGAATACCCTCTCCGATTCAAATGTTGTGATTGGAATCGTGTTTAATGCATTTAAGATAAGACAGACATGTGTTTTTCTCCTGTAGCCTGGAAGATTTCTAGTTCGTTTTCAAGATTCTAGTACTTCTTTTGCTCTCTACTATTCTTATTTGTTTACGTCGACTGCTTTAATAGAAACATCAAGCTTATAGCCTAATAATTCGTTTCTCTTTAATAATCAGGTTTATGAAGAAAAACTTCATACTTACAGATTTCATACTCGTTTGTATCCTTGCCCAATTTGCATAACCTGGCGTTACGCAGTTATTGAAGCTACTGGGCATTGTTAAAAATTAAGACAGCATAAGCACAAGTATTCCAGATATTACAGGTTCTGACAAGTAAATAATTTTCAGAGTCCTGCCAGAAATAAGCTACATATTAATTATTGACGATTTGTGGCATGCCATAACGAGAAAAAATTATAAATAAAAACTAATAAGTAGATTTGAAATTAATAAATACAAATGTATTCTGACAGTTTATGAGTTAATTATGCTTTCTATTTGCAATGTTTCCTCAACTTTAACACAAAATAAAAAAAGTGAATTTTTAAGAAATTTGCGGGATTTCCCAGGATATTTTTCAGGTTAAAAAAACAATCGGGATTCCAGGATCTGATCAGAATTTGCATTCAACACTAGATAAATTAAGTCTTGTTATTCTACCAGCTTTACTGGTCAACCATTGTTTATTCCACTTATGTATAGCATTGTCATGAATATAATTTTTAGGCTGATACTTAAGAATGGGATGTAAGTGTAGTCCAAGTCCTTCGTGGCTGACTTAGCCTCAAAATCGGCTTTTTCATTTCCTAATATGCCAGTATGGACAGGAACAAATATGAAACTTATCTTATTTACAAAGTTTTTAATGTGATGCTGAATATACTTTATTTTATTGCTATTGCTATAAAGCAGTTTGGACAGACTGAGAATCACTGTTGATAGACTGTTTTGTTTTGTAGTAAAGTGGCCCATTAAACAGCTTGGTAGACAGCATCGTCATTAGCTTGATTGATGGAAGTATGTGGGGTATCTATACCTTTTAACCTATTTTTGGCAAAATATGTAAGCTTGGAGATTGATACAGATACTTTAGCCGACATGAAGGGGGCTTCTGGACCCATCTGTGTATTTGTTAATGTCTTCTTGGTTTTCTATAAAGGAAACAGAAGTAAACAAATGCACCTTGGGGATAACCTTGTTTGCTAGGTGATAATCATAAATAGTGGGATATTTACCGTGTTAGCATATGAGCAGCCATATATAGAAGTAGAGATCATTGTTGAGTCTTCATGTTTGTAGTCTGATGTAATAGTTTAGAACCTTTTTTTCAATACATAGAGGCAAAGGAAATTGCTCTACTAGTATCAGAGAGGTATTAGTAGAAACAGTTCTGCAGCACATTGAAATTCTGAGAGAAAACTCTTTTTGAAGAGAGAGTAATTTACTTGCTACTGAAGTTTTACTAATTACATGAACCGAGCTAGCGCCGCGTAAAGCATAATTGATTGTATTGCCTCATTATATAGAATTTTACAAGCTCTGTGATTTAGTCCCCAGGTGCACCTACCACATTTTAGCAGCATATAGTTTATTTTCTCGGTCTTAGCCAAGATGTAATGAATATTGTGAAAACATGTGAGTTTAGTATCAAGAATTACTCCCAGGTATTTTGCCGATCTACACATTCGATTGAGTCACCATTTAATACAACCTTGGGGTATGAAAATTTGCATTTGTTGGTGAGAAGCATGGCTTTGGTCTTAGAACTACAGAATTAAAGTTTATTAAGATAGCCCATTGCGTTTTTTATACCATATTTATTACATCTTGGCTAAGGCCAAGAAAATAAACTATATGCTGATAAAATGTGGTAGATGCACCTGGAGACTAAATATCGGAAGCTGTACTTAACATTTCTTAGGTTTATTTTCCAAAAATTAAGTGTCTCCATCCTGATACACAATGACATGGTCATCTGCATAGGATTGAACACTTACTGTCTTGTCTCGTTTAGTTTTCAGTAACGAGTTTACCACTAGATTTCATAAGAAAAAAGATAGGACACTGTGTTCAGAGCAGGATTTAATAAGGAGTTTTCCATACAAGTGATTATGAAAAGATAGATTGATATTTTACTAGTTAGAAAAGATGAGACCAACTTGACAAGAGAGATTGGACAGTCTAGTTGGGCGAGCTCGTTGATAATGCTTGGGTGCCAACAGTTGTTAAAAGCTCTTTTAATATCCAGAAATATAGATGCGGTATAAATTTTGTTATTCATCCTTTTTCTATAATGTTTATCAAGGCATAAACGACAACTTCAGCACTTCTGCTTTTTCTGAATCCATATTGGTTTGGGTCAAGCCAGTGGTACATATAGCATACCACTGGAGCCAGCCCAAAATAATTTTTTTTCAAAAGCTTTGCCGATTACTGTTCGGTCTATACTTATTGGTGTAGTTGGTGTTGTCTGTCTTTGGCGTTTTGATAAAAATGGCTTTGGCAATTTTCCACTGATCAAGAAAGTAAAGCAGCCTTAGGCGGGAATTGTACAGATTGATTAGAAGTGACTACAGGAGGTGCAAACACACCTGTAGCATTTTAGCGTAGTTGTCTTCACCTCTTGGAGCCTTGTACGATCCCAAGGAGAAAATAGCTTTCTTGAGTTCGAAAGTGGAGGAATAATAATCTATTTAAGTTGGAGCTGAACACACACTTTGGCAGTTTTTTCTGATAGATTTATGTTCAGGAAATTTATCTGTAGCATTATCTCCAGGAAAAAGTAGTACAACCAGGGCTGATAAAGCAGATTTGATATCATAACTTTAATGGGTGTTATTTATGGAAGCCAGAAGTGTTCTTCCTGTTTAAGATCCTGTTGCTGCTACTTCATTGTTTATGAATATTTTTCTAAAATATGTCTGAAATATTTTTGTTAAGAAACGAAAGATTTCTAAATGATATAAAGTATTTTACAGAACGTTGAAAGTAAAAGAAGTCGAAAATGAAAATAATGATGAAAAATGGCTCTGTATATTCTAATTAATATATTCTATATAGTGTAAAAAAATAATGATAACTTGAAAATTTTTTTAAAAAATAATGTCGCATTTATGTTGTGATATTTGAAATAGGTTAAATAAAAAATAAATTTAAAATGCTATTAACGAAAAGTAATAAACCACTGAATACTGTATTTTCTAGTTTCCTCGTATGTCTTATGCACCTCGGCCGGATTCAGAAACGTCTCGTAATATACGATAAAATATTTCTCCAATGTTTTAAGACACGAGAAATTAACAATATTTTATATTTGATATTTACAAAACACGTAGAACTGACGAAAAAAAGAAGAAATTTGGGAGACAGGAAATCACGTGATTTGAATTCAAACATTTCCCGGGAACGGAGTTACATAGATGACAGGTATTAATATATTGTTATCAGGAAAAGTATGATGTACAGGGGAAGACAGTAGTGTATATATACCGATTCTAGCCCACCTAGATGCAAACCCCCAAAGTATGAACGAATTTGAACATTTCAGAATATGAATGACTTTAAATCAAGAAAAGTCATATAATTTTGAAATCGTTCACTTTTTAGAAAATTTCACATGGCGTTTAAGACTGATTAAATATGAATGAAAAAATAAAAAAAATTATATCATAAAAAGTATTCTTGTTTCTTTTTTAAAGGTAAAATTTTCTAGTGGAAGAAATGACCTTCTATTGTTGTCAATACTCCTATTATTAAAGTTGGAGAATGTAAATGTCACAACAGCAAAATAATCTCTGACTCTTCTACATAGTCTTTTAAAAAATGAATATTTAATAAAACATAATTTTCTAGACTCAAAGTTGGAATCATTTGTATTAATCAAAATTTAATCATGTAAAAAAATTATCTATCAATATGTAAACATTTTTCTTGTGGTGTACATAAAAATCTTCCATGAGGTGTATCAAAATAATTCATTTTATGTGTACGCCCACTTCTATCCTTATAAATATAATACGTGTCACCATTATGAGTTATTACCAAATTAAGATTACGAAAATCAATCACCATTTATTTAGAAAAAATTTATTCAATATAATTTCATTTATTACAAATTCTAGCTAACAATGAAACAACTATATTTTTATATTTTAATCTTGAGGAAACCGTGTTTTATGTTTTCTTTCTTGTGAAGACACAATGCAGTGACAATAGATTTAAAACACTAGGCAAATTTTCATCCTTTATTCGGTTGGAACGCTTATTACATCGCGCGTTTCGGGCCGATGCCCCTCTTCAGCCAACTTTTATCTTTTTTTGGTATCCGTTATCTTGATGTTGAACCATGTTTTTTTCTCAAATGTTCTTTTCTCGAACAAAGGATGAAAATTTGCCCAGTGCTTTAAATCTAATGTCACTGCATTGTGTCCTCGCAAGAAAAAAAATATATTTTTATAATTATTTTCAATAAATTTGTCGGGGAATCTTTTCTTTAAAATAACAATGAAGCAATCAATTTTATTTTTATGTTTTATAATAAAATCTTCTGATAATTCTTGATGTTTAACAACTATTTTCCAGTCTAATACATTTAATTGATCTAAGTCTTCGGTTAATTATTTTTTATATTTTATAAGTAGTTTTAAATTTAATTTTAGAGCATTTTTCCTAATAAAGTCATTATCTAAATTTTTATATCGCGATATCGCATCCCAATCTACTTAATTTGCATATTCTATAATATATTTCGAAGATAACGATTGATGTATAGAAATGAGTTGCCAATTAACTTTTTCAGCGTGTTTTCTTATAAAATTTTCAAAGAGAGTTTGATGTTCTGATATTTTTTCCAATTAACTTTATCTTTAAATTTTCTTATGAAACGTTCTGATAACTTTTGATATATTGAAATCAAATCCCAGTTAATTTCATCTTTCAATTCTCATATTATACATTCTGTTAAATTCTCTCGTTTAGAAAATTTATCCCGATCGATTTCCCTCTTTATTCTTGAGTTCATTTATTTAAGAAAAAATTTATGGCCTAATGCAAATGTATGAATTCCATCTTCTAATATATGTCTCTTATCATCATGTGGCAATAATGCTAACTTGTCTATCTTCAAAGAATAAAGTTCATACTTTTTACTGCTAATTAGATTCAATGTTCTATATTGCTCCTTTTTATTAAATAAACAGTCTTTATAACCCTCAAATGATATTCTCTTATTAACAACACATTTCTTAATACCTTTAGCTTTTTTTTCAACTTTATTCTCAACTTTCATGGCATACATTTTTGCTCTTAATCCAACAAATTCTGTCATTATCATACCATTTTTTTCATCTTTCATTTTACCTAAAATTTTATTGTTTGCTCTAGGTATACCATTTTTATTATCTTCTTTATAATCTGATGTATCAAAGTAATTAATCATTCCTTTCATATCCTGGTAGAAATCATCAGTTTTTATATTATAAATGTAAGAATCTGTGTCTTGATATAACAGTTTTATATTATTACCATATTTCAATGTCATAACTTTATAATGGAAATCATACATTAAAGTTTTTGATAGATCTAATCTACACATTCCCACATATATGGGTTTATTGAATTTTATTTTCGTTTTATTTATATGAATGGCCGAACGATCTTCAGCAAATATAGTTCTATCTTTGAAATTAGGTTTAGCAATCAATTTTTCAACCTTTTTTGCATCACAACATAATTTAATATCAACTCTCTTTCTTGTGTTTTCCAT
The DNA here is from genome assembly GCF_030686945.1 of Centruroides vittatus. Classification (NCBI taxonomy): domain Eukaryota; kingdom Metazoa; phylum Arthropoda; class Arachnida; order Scorpiones; family Buthidae; genus Centruroides; species Centruroides vittatus. The sequence goes on from NW_027122212.1 coordinate 2,244,521, forward strand.
TGTCTTTCCAAATACAAAATTATTCATTAGTTTATAAAAATCCTATTCAAAATCATTATTAGCATTTGTTCTCATTTTTGTATTCAAGTCTATATATTTCTTCAACCAACCTGATTGTTTAAATTCTAAAACTCTATGTATCTTTTTAAGCTTCAATCCCATTTGTAGACACTTTTAAATTTCTATAATGAATTACATAGTTTTCTTTATCATAAAGTGTTGTTAATAACTTTGATTGTTTGATCCATCAGGCACCCTATTCCCTGCAGCTAAAGGAAGATCTGAATGAAAATCATGTAATTCTTTAGGATATTTAAGATCAACTTCTAAAATGTAACCAGTCTCTAAGTCATCAGATATCTGTGTTACATCTAAATTTGGATTAGTCCATTTAAATCCATCATATGGTAAATATTGACTCATAGCCCATCCATATAAGTTATTAGCATCTAGATACATCAAATAATTAGATTCCTTGTTTTTATCGTAATCTTTCATATATTTGTTATTTGCCTTTTTTTATCTCTTACAACATTGGGAGATTCCAACTCTTATTCCTTTTTCTATCATCAAAATCATATCATAATCAGTTATTAGATCTAATTTAACTTCTGTTGTTTTTAACATAGCATCCCATGATATCCAGGTGCCGTGTAATACCATGCTGGGTCCAATTTATACGTTTTAATGCAAACATCTTTAAAATTCTCAAATATATCAGACAATATTAAAACATCGGTTTTCACATACAAATCATAATATTCTCTCATATTTCTAATATTAAATTCTTTCCATACTTTTAATGCATGATTGTTTTCTTCATCTGATATATTTCTTCATCTGATGGTAATTGTGTTTTATTGCATTTTAATTCATTGTCCCTATAATCATAGGGATAAGCCCCCTTTTTAATAACAAGATCTAATTTGTCTTCAGGAAAATATTTCATTGTATTTCTAAATTGTTCTTTTTGAAGTTTACTAGATAATTTGTCATGTTACTTGCCATAAATTTAAAAGAGTCAACGATTCTTAATTTTATATTTCCAACGCCTTTACCAAATGAAATATATCTTTCTTCATTATTTGGAATTAAATCATTTTTTTTTTGTTATCATATCCAAGTTCCTTAACAAATAAATGTGCGTTGTATCCACTTAAATTGTGAATAAACACAGGAATAAATGATGGATTCTTATAATTAAAATTACAGCTATCTTGTGCCTCCCCTCTATATTTTGAAGTTAGGCGATTGTGATCGTTAACTTTCTTTTCGTCACTTTTAATAATCTTATTACATATATGACATATATTGGTATTTTTAAATTCTTTTTGTGCTAGTGGTTCCATGGGCTTAACATTTTTTAAATAGATTTTCTCTATTTTTTCAGCCTCTTTTTTAAACATCTCCATAAATTTCTTTGGAGCATTTGGTCTTCTATAAACAACAGGTGATTTATATTCATCATGGCATATTTTACATAATAACAAAAACTCATGAGATCATGTTTCTGATAAGCCATTGTATATGATTTTTCAGGATTTGACTGACACGTATGCATTTTTCTTGTTAAGCATTCAAAATCTGCATAGATAACAAATGGAACTCTTAAAGAGTGATTCATCTTTTTAAATTCAATTTGCTCACCCTTGCAAGGCATTTCAATTTTCACAGGCTTATTTGTTTTACAATAATTTTCATGATTTTTCAATTTATCTTCTGAATAAAAGTACGTTAAACATCTTTCACATGGAAAAATCTTATGTCCATCTTTTGTAAGCTGGCTTCTAATTAATCGAGATAAATTCTTTATCAAGCAATAATGTGATTTCTCTTCTTCTTTAACATACAACAAATTAACATGTTTATCTAACTTGTTTTCAGTTATTCTTAAAGGATAAATAACATATTTTTTGTTATAACTATATTCATTAACAGATATGTTGTTTTTCTTTTCAAATTTTTTAATATCATGTATAGCAACGGGAAAATGAATTCCATTAAAATCTAACACTTGTTCGTACTCTTTATACTTTGCAAATCTCTCTGCATGTTTAGAAATTGAATGTAAATAAACTAAGATAGACCATTTAAAACATTCTTGATCTTCATTCTTAATGTTTAAAACAGCTTTTTTATCTTTGATTTCTTTAGGTAAATCTATATAAGATTCTCCTCTTAATGGTAAATATTTATTAATTCTCAACTCTATATTATTTATTTGACTCAAAGTCCATCCTGATCCCTTTGCTTCAACATCATCGATTTATTTTAATAACTTTTCAATTACTTTATCATAATATTCATTTATATTATCTGATTTCAATATTACTTTATTTTCAGTCTTGAAGGAAAACTGTTCATATTTCTCTTCTCTTTTTCATTCACAGAATAGTTTAAAGTTAATTTTCAAGTCTTTATCTTTTAACATTTCTTGTATTTTGTTCGCAATGAACTCTCTTGCATTTTCGAGAAAATTAATAGGAATGATATGTTCACGAATATTATCTATCGCAAATGTTTTTAATTTTCCTTCATACGCTGTTTCAATTTCTCGAATGCCTTCATTATTATATAATGCTTCCTTACGTTTTCTGTTTTCAACATGAAGTTTCTTATAAGATGGTTTATAATATTTTCCACAGCTGTCACATTTTATCTGTTTCACTCTAATTTTTTTAGGTTTTGCAAAAACATCATTATGAAATCTAAACATCTTTTAAAATTTATTTCTCTGTTTAAAATCTTTAATAAAACGGATTAAGGCTGCGATCCTCAGTCTCGAATAACTGTTAAGTTTATTATCTTTACAGAACTCTCTCAACTGCTTAACAGTTTGTGATTCCATTTATTTGGAAAAATTTTTTATCAATAAAAAATTTTTTTTATAAATACAAAAATTTATTCAACTTTATAATAATTTAACCTTCGAACAAGCCTTTCAAATGTAATTTTTATGAAACTAATTCAAAGCTTTTTCTTGTTTACATATATAACGTTTTTTAATTTTATTTAATCACCTTCTGTGAAGATCAATTTTCTTATGTCTTTCTAAGTATGACTTAACAATTTTTTCGCCACATTCGCTTTCTACTAATTCATGAATAATAGATTCATTTTTAGCATAATAACTTTTAAAATAATCGCTTGTACAATGCTAAAAATAAATTTATTATTCATGAATTAGTAGAAAGCGAATGTGGCGAAAAAATTGTTAAGCCATATTTAGAGAGACATAAGAAAATTGATATTCGTTGAATTGCTTAATCGTGTTACAACGAAAATTAAAAAAATCAACAGTTGATTTTCAAAGAAAAGCATTAGAAGAGGAGTTAAATTTGTATCAGGCCGATTTATATTTATTTAAACTTTATAAAGAAAAATTGAGTTTTAAAGTATGCTTCGCACTCATTTAAAATTAGTGGAGAAGGATTAGTTAGTGAATTAGAAAAATTAACTGATAAGCTGTTAGGAGGAGATAAAAAAGTATATAATAACATTGTTGAAATTCTATATTTATTATTAAAGTCAGTTGAAATAACAGCCGATACAGTAAAAGAGTTTTATTCAAAATTTTTATCTTAATAAGAGTAATTATATTAGGAACAGTTTATCTCAGCAAATCTCAAAAATAAATTGAAATCAGCTTTAAAGCATGACGAAGAAATAAATTTACAAATAGATAAATCTAAACCTAATCATAATATGTTTTTAACGAAAACTCAAATAAAATATATAAATGAAAAAAAAGAGAATAAAAATAAGTAGAACACAATTAAAAAAGAATGCGGGCTTCTTGCCATTTTTAATTCCAATTTTAACAACTTTAGCTACAGGAGCTTTATCGGGTGCAGCAGTATGGAAAGTCAGAAAAGCTTTAGATAAAGCAACTGAATCGGGATGTAATAAATAAAAAAAAAATCTTGGAGGATTTCTTTTTTCAGGTCCAATATTTCGAAATTTAAAACAAGAGTAAAGAGTAATTCAGAATTGGGAATATCCAACGAAATGACAAACGATAATATAAAAAACGAAAAAAGATTTAGAGGTGTTTTTCAATTGATCTATTACCATAAACAATTAGAAAATTTGAAAATGGTATAATTAATTTAGATATCTCAACTGAAGATGGCACCAAAGGGATCAAAGAATTTAACGATTCTAAATATCCTTTCGTTAAATTCTTTGATCCTTTTCGCGAGTATGAGTTTAAAACTTCAAGATTGAAAAGAGATATAATTCCAAAAGAAATTGTTAAATATTTAAAAACGTCTAAAAAGGAAATAAGATATAACTCTAGTTTTCTTCAGAATCCTACGTCTGTTCGATGTGGTTACTATTGCATAAAATACATAGTAGAAAAAAATAAAGGTAAATCACCCTTTGAAGTTTTATATTCATTTACGCAAGAACCGAGTGAATTTAATGAGAATTTTGTTTTATATAAATGAAACTAATAGTCTTAGATTCGAAAAATACTGATAAGAAGACTTTACAATCGAGTTTAAAATCCAATACTTGTAAACAATTCGAAATTAGATTTGAAATCAATGTCTTTGTGGGTTTCGTGGCATAATATCGATCAAAAATTTAATAATAATACCTTTAGATATTTTGATAAAACAAAGTGGCCTGATGTAACGATAGAAATTACACTCTTCGAAATCTAAATAACTTTTTAGTAAAATTCTTTGGAATATCTGCTATAAAGTTTGGAATTCATTTTGCAACAACGAGATTTATAATTCATTTAGAACCTGGATATAAAATTGATCTGAGTAGAGGAAAACTCCGCGAGTTCTTACGTTTCGAACCAAAGATATATGAAGATGAAGAACAGAAAGGAAAATACATAGCAAATATTTCAAAAGGAATCGATGATATTCATATTCATTGTAATGTAATCAGTGGAGTAGAGTACAACGATTTCACGAATGATATTGTTTATTCTTTCACACCGTCTCATCCATCTGGAAGTTTGATAAAAATTGAAGACATTAATCCCATATTTGCTGACATCAATAGAAATCATTATATTTATAGAATTCGAATGTGGATAACTGATCAGGATGATAATTTAATTGACCTTAATAAACAGAGAGTTGTTTTTCGTTTAATTTTAGACTAAATAAATGAATTATAATAAACATAGACTGTTAGTTCGAAATAAAAATTATTATGGTGGAAATATATTTATTGATGCAATTAAGACAGCTGGCAAGAAGTTATCGCAAATAATAGGAAGTCAGGCCAATCTGTTGTTGAGGATAAGGCGAAACAGTTTGTAAAAAATAAACTTAACAGTATTTTATCTAAAAAATCACTGACTGTGGAAGATAGAGTGAAGAATATTTTAACTAAACAAAGTTTATATGGAAGAGTATTAAAAAAATTTTTATACTAATAAATGGAAAAGGTTTGGGATTTAACTCTTCCAAATTATTACAACAATGAAATTGAAAGTTTTGAATACAAACAGCATAGAGAGGACAAAGTTACTGTCGACGAAAAGGAATAAGCGAAATAGGAATTTAATATTAAAGATGTAAATGATATGATTTTATTTTCTAGTGGTTATATCCGTCCAGAATTGAAAATTACAAAGCAGGATGGTTCCTCGATTGAAAACGATAACATAACTTTGGTAAATACTGTACAGGAAACATGTTCTTAAGATCAGAATTACACATTGGTAAGACATTAGTAAGACATTGTAAGACATTAAAGAAATTGAATTGCCCTCATTGGTTCATCACATTAACGGTCTTATAAACTTTACAAAAGATTATTCTACTTCTAAAGCAACTAATATGTTGTTTTTCATTGATACCTCAGAATTTCCAGATAAACAAATTTTAATATTTGATGGACCTGATGATCAAGCACTTGGAACTAGAGAAAAAATGGAGAATTCTCTAAAAGGATTAAAGAAAAATGCAAATTATAATGAAGAATTTACAGATTGATGGATATTAACTAAAAATAGCAACAAGATCAAATTGTGTATTCTGATTAAACAGTTGTTTAGATTTTTCAATGATTTTAGGAAAATAATAACAAACATTGATGTTAGATTTGTGTTTTGAAAAAATTCGAATAATGATATGATATATACTAACGTTGACAATTCAAATTATAAAGTAATAATATCGGATATTTCGCTTTGGTTACCACATATTAAGCTATATACTGAACAACAAGTTAATTTTAATAGTCTATCTCTAAATCCTTCTACTGATATAGAAATTAATTGGTGTTCTGTTAGATTAATTAAAAGTAATGTTCAAAATGGTTCTAGCGGTACAATAATTGTAAACACAACCACAAATGAAATTTAAAATATTTTTGTAATCCCAGAATATCAAGAAAAGGAAAACGATCAGAATTAAAATAATATGATATTCGATAACTTAGATATGATGAGAAGCTGGTTAAGAATTAATAATGATAAATATCCAACAGAAGATTATAATGTTAGTTTTAAACCCGGAGAATTAGATTATTCGAGATATTATTTTGATTTCTTAGCAGCAGGAATAAATATAAATAGCACAGAATCTGGTTGTTTAGTAAATTATACAAACTATGGAAGACTTTATCCTATAATTCATTACGAAGTTTGTAATCATCCCATTTATAATTATGTTGATAATCTAAAAGTTGAATTCTTTTGGCAATTGAGACAAACACCTGCTAAACCGTATAGATTTTATTTCGTTTTAATCGAAAAAAGAAAAAGATTTATGAATATGCATAATAAGACTTTTGAAACCATTCAAACTTTTCAAGTAAATAAATGACTTGTTTTCCTTTAGGTCAACATTACGACGAACTAAAAGAAGGTTCCCCGGCAATGGTTTCAAATTAACGTATGATAGAAATTATGATATGCAAAATAAGATCGTAAAATTATGTAGAAATCCAACGAATGAAAACGATGCTGCAACCAAGGAATATATTGATAATAAATTAGAAATAATCGGTGAATTAAATAAAGATTTTCAAGCTTTTCAAGCTAAGGAAAATGCCAATAAATTAAAAATATTAGAAGAAGATCATATAACTGATAAAACGGATTTACAAAAATATATTAATGACTTATTTTTAAGCTTTAATAATTTTATAACAGAAACGAGTAAAAGACTTCAGGAATTAGATAGTAAAAGCTGAAATTATATAACGGTGATTTCAATGCAAAAAACAAAAGAATTGGTAATATTGATGATCCAACGGTAGACAAAAATGTTGCGAATAAACGATATTTTGAGAATAATGCAATCGTTTAAAAGAATGATGTGTTTGGTGCTAATAATAAGAGAATAATAAACGTTTCTCAATTTACTTCAGAATTTGAAGTTGCTAATAAATATTATGTTGACACTCAAATAACGAATGAATTTAATAAAATTCCCTTTACAAGTATTATTGAATTTCAATTTATGCCAGAGAACGAAAGGATTTATTACCCACTACAAGAATTTTTAAAATATCTGTTACCAGCAAATGGGCACATTGGAAAAGTATTTTATCATATTAAAAAAATAGCTTTCGTTTAGATGTAGCATTATTCATAAATGAAGTATTAGCAGAAGAAGATGGTACATTTAAAGCAGGTTATATATTATGAATTAGAACCCACAGTAGATATCAGGCTGATGAAAACGACTTTTTTGTGGATGAATTACATTTGATATATATATATGTTTCATATGATATATAGTTTTTATTTTATTTTATTTATACATTATATTGAATAAATTTTTTCGTAATCTTAAGTCGCTTTTAACCTTATAAATATAATACATCTCACAATGGTGAGACGTATTATATTTATAAGGATAAAAGCGGGCGTACACCTCATGGAAGATTGTTATATACACCACAAGGTAAATTTTTACATATTGATACATAATTTTTTTATATACTCATTCAATTAAAAATACAGATGATGATATTTCATTATTTATAAATTATATTGAATAAATTTTTTCTTATATAAATGGAGTTAGTGAAAAAACTAAACGATATTAGTAAAATTCAAAATACTCCAACAAAATTTGAACGAGTTGCAAATTAATTATGAATAGCCTAGCCATAAAGTCAAATTGATATCAACGCATTACAGTGATAAAACAATAGTAGTGTTAGATGATTTTTAGGTTTTCCTGCTAGATGGATTTAATAAAAATTTCACTGATAAGGATATTAAAGCACAAAATAAACGAACAGAATTAAAATTTATGTACAGAGGTATCAGAGAGTGCAGCAATTCAAATAAAGCGCACATTGTAGAGTTTGTTAATTAATTCTTTTTGATTAAATATTTATTTTTTAAAAGACTGTGCAGGAGAGTCAGAGATTATTTCGCTGTTGCCACATTTACATTTTCCAACTTTAGTAATAGGAGTATTAAAACAATAGAAGATGATTTCTTCCATTACAAAATTTTACCTTTAAAAAAGAAACAAGAATACTTTTTATTATATAATTTTTTAATTTTTTCATTCATATATAATCAGTCTTAAACGACATGTGAAATTTTCTAAAAAGTGAACGATTTCAAAATTATATGATTTTTCATGATTGAGTCATTCATATTTTGAGATGTTCAAATTCGTTCATATTTTGGGGCATTCGCATCTAGGTAGGCTAGAATCGGTATATATACACTACTGAAGATAGTACTAATTCCAGATCGATAGTAAATATTTTAATTACATAAAATATAAAATCCATCCCGGCATCGTCATAATAATTTTTGCTCGTTACAACTTAATTTATTTTTTAAAAACATCTATTAAAAATGCTTATTATTATATCTGCTATTATTATCTGCTATTGCAGATATGCCCGGCGTTGCTCGGGCAAAAAGAAATGATAGCGAAGATTAAGATTAATACATTATAGCCAATCTTACCCGTATTCACAGAATACAAGAATTAGGTCCCTCTGTTTGCTGACTAATTGGAGAATTTTTAGAAGGGTCTAAAAAAATGTTCTATTTCCCGCAGAAACGGGAAAAAACCGCATCTGCAACTGTAAATCTTGCACGTCGCTTTCTCTTTACATTTTCTTCGTTAACATTTCTATTGTTAACCCTCCATCGTTAACACTTCTCCTGCGGGAGAAAGTGTTAAAAACCTCTCCGCCGCAGGTGGGGAAATTTCGAAAAATCCCCTCTTAGCGTACATTCTTCCGAGATACCCCATTAAAACGCAATCAAAACGGCAAAAAACCGAATCTAAAATCGTATAATATTAATAGAAGCCGAGTTCTTCGCTGTAAGACTTAATCCTGTCCCTTTGACCCGCAGAAGAAAATTGCGAAAAATCCCTTCTTCAGTGTACGTTCTTGTGACATACAGTACCCTAACTGCACCAAATTTCAACTCTCAACTCTCAACCGTTTTGGCTTTGCGCTTATTATTATTATTATTATCATCATCATCATCAACCCATCTTGATTATATATACAGATTATGGAAATAATTTTATAAACTCAGGAATTAATGAATTTTTTGTCATTTAATTATTTTTGCTTATTTATCTATGGCGTTGTTATTTCGAGTATAATTGAGGCATTTCTCGTGCACATAAACTATTTTTAAACATAATAAAAATTTTTTAATCAATTGAAATATCATTATTTTCAGTGGAAAATATGATTGCGACCTGAATAATAAATTTTTATTTTTCTTTTCTATCGATTTATCTATTCGGTAGAAAATAACACAGAATTATTACTAAGGATAGAAAATATATTAAAAATTTCAATTTGAATACGAACCTTTATTATTTTATTTCTGAAATCAATTTTGCGATTTATGCGTAATTTGTCACGATAAAAAAATAAATAAAAATTCATTTGTAAACTGTTTAATAAAATTATTAAAATGGAACGGATATAACTAAGAGTAAAGGTTTCTTTTTCAATAGTGAGACTAGTGATCTTTATTACATCTTTCTTAATATAACCGCAATAAAGGCATTGCTAAATAGGCGAATAAAATAAACTGTTTTAATCTCGGTCTCTGTTTATTGCGGATAATACCTGATAACACCTGATAAAGATCACTAGTCCAACTAATGGAAGTACACACCTTTACTTAAAAATTCATTTATTAAATATAAAGGCTATATTTCAATATAAACAAATAATAATACTTTATCGTAAAAATGACAAATTTTATTTTATGTTTTAAAACTTTGATTAATTACAATACAATATGAAATATTATGTAATCTCATCGGTTTTATAACATTCATATTGCAATTGACATTAAAAATTAGACACGATTCTTTCTTTTATACAGAGGACAACAACGTTTTATTTTGAATCAGATGCCATCGATACTAATTTAACACATTTTAACTATTATCATTGTTCTAAAACTCTGAATTTCTAAATTAGTCTATTTTGTCAATAGTACTACTCCATGTAATTATAATAGTATTTGTTTGTCGAGATGCCGCTACCCAGGCGATAACATGCCATTCATAACATAATACCGAAATACATAAATACTTTCGCGATACTAATTGCAAATATTTCTGAAAAGATAAAAATAAAACTGAACTGAAATAAAAAAAAAAAAAAACATATTTTTGCGAGTTAATAATCAGAAAATGCATATATATATCAAAATCCTATACAGAGAAACCTGTTTTAACTTTTTACTCATTAAATTTATTAAACTTTTTGTATCTTAAATGATACAAATATATTAAAAGGTTGATGGCTTTATATTGTGAAGTTTAAAAGACAAATATTTTTCATTTTCAACATGCAGATTTTTTAATAAACTCACTAAGTTAAAGATTAAAAGATTTTTCTTTAAGTAAGATTCTGATGTTTTCTACAATTACTGACTCGCAAGAACATATTTTTTCTATTCCAATACTAATTTACACAACAAAATATTACATATAAGAAAGCTTGTAATATATTACAGTAGAGCATCGATTATCCGATTCCCAATCAACCGTCACATAGGTTAACCGACCGCGTTTCAGTCGGCAAATTCAAATGTCCGCTAGTGATATGGCGCTATAATATTTGGCTATATCTTGGCTACTTTAATATTATTTTGTTAAATTTTTGCATGTTTTAGCTGGCAACACTTGCTCGACTGCGCGACACTGTTTTTAAAACGTGCGCGAGATTTAGCGGCAAAAAAAAACGAGTGTCAGCTGTGAAGCCAAAGAAAATTTTGGACTTCTTTTTCTAATGTGTAGACCTACTTTATGTAAAATATGTTACCCGAACACTGTGTATTTTTTTCGTTTTATATTTTTCAATATACAGTACAGTTCTGTATTTATTTTGTGCAAAATAAATAAATAATTTTTAACGATACAATAGCGACGATTATTATTTTTAAAAAATTTTTAGGCTTAACATCGATGAAAATTCAACGCGAAGCAGGTTAATAGCGGTATACTAATATACTAATTACATGGGTTATACTAATATACTATACTAATAATGTATTTTTTCATACTTTTCGGTTATTCGTTTTTTCAGTTATCCAACCAACCCCAGTCCCCAATTGAGTCAGATAAACGATGCTCTACTGTATTTTTATAAAATGGAAAGACGACAAAAAATAAATCATTGTGTAGTAGCAAACAATTGTAAAATACTTTAAATGCATTCATTCTGTATCTAAGCACGGTTTTATAAATTATTCTATAAAATTTAATAAAATATAAATATTAATTGCATAAAAAATAAATTAATTAATATTTAAATGTATCCATTTTATGTAAAAAAAATGGAATTGTTATTCGACAAAGTATATAATTTTATAATTAAACAAATTAATTTTTAAATGTATTCTTGTCTCTTTTATTATTTACAAATTACACACTAATTTACATAAAAATTGTTCAATTATACTCATATACCATTCATTACAAAAAACCTTATCTCTACCTCCAGATATAACTGTAATTAAGAGTTATGAAAGGAAATTTAATTACACTTACTTTTTTCTTTCACGGTTGTAGTAACTACATAAGCATAATTGAAAAAAATAGTAAAAAACATAGAGAAAAACAATATTCTTGTCATTTCCGAACGAACAACGTTGAATACGAGAAAACGAAGAACGTTATGTTATAAATAAAGAACCGTTTACCTGGTTTCAATTAAGTTTTGATTACTTCATAAAGTTTGCACGATAACAACGAATGTCGTGCTTGAAAATTTTGATTAACTTTCCTTAAAAAAATCACATATAGAAGTCTACAAATAAAATCCTTCTAAAAGTATCCCATTTTGGCATTTAAATAAACTCTAATTACTTGTTACCGATATTTTTAATTTTGCCGAAAGTAACAACTGCGTGTTTTTTAGGATGCGTATAACAACGATTACTGAATATATTACCTGAGATAGAATAACACCAAAAACAAAGCAGTAAAAATTTCAATTTAAATGTGTATTGTTGGCAGAAATTTGAAAGCACCAATTAATTAACTTCTATTGTTTTTTTACTCATACTTTGAAGCACTCTGTATAACACTTTGATATACTGAGTTCTCCAAAGAATGTTAACAAATTTCAGAACTCCACAAAATCAGGTCGTGACTTCTCGTTCAAAATGGAGAAGTATGCAGAGGACAACCTGATAGTACAAGTCGACAATACATCTATATTTTGTTAAAATTTTTTCAACAACTCTTAATAATACTGTTTGTAGTATTAGTACTAATATTTTTTATTATATTTATTTTATGCTTCTATTTTAATTTAAATTTACCTTACTATTATATTGAAGCATTACTTATATCTAGCATTTATTTTCCAGTAAATTTATATAAGTTTTTCATTCGTACTATGGCATTACTTAATGAAAATAAAGTCTTTCGAAGTCAACTGTTGTTGGGCTGCATTTTAAGAAAATCTCCAATAAATCAGACCTGTAAATTCCCACTTTTGTTGTTTGTCTGTCCTTAATCTCGAGAAGGTTGTTAGATACATGAAAGTCGAGATCTTATTCGAAAACAATAAGGGCGTTAGGCCAGGAGTAATTCTATATGAACATCCGGTCTAGAGAGGAAGTCACGTGCATTCAATTTAAATATTTTTCCCAGAATGGAGTAACATGCATGACCCGCACGACTCTTTTGTTGTCACCTAAAGTATGATGTACGGGGGCAAGACACTACTAATCTGTGGGGTAAAGGATATATTTTAAATTAAATAAATTTAAAAAATATGATGAAAAATTACAGCCCGGCTGTGTAATGATGTTACAATATGTTTTGTTCGTTTTTCGTTTATTTTCAATTTGATATTTGCTTAACTCTATTTCGTTGTAGGTTTAAAATATTTTAATAAACACATTTCCCAAATTTCAGATTTCTTTATATCGAACAACTGAAAATCCCTGACAAATACAGCTTAGAAATATATGAAGTTTATCATGACGTTATACGTAATACACCATAAGAGTTGAATTCCTGAGAACACGTTTTTGTGTTCCCAGGAATTCAACTTTACGTTGTTAAGCACAAACTGGCTTTTCTCAAAAATTGCAAAGCCAGGAAGGCCCCTGTTCTGCCATTAGTTGTGGTCAACCCACACCTCGATGTCCAATTCAAGCCTAATCTAAGCCTAAGCACAAAATTCTGTACAACAGTCAACACCAGCCAATTCTTGTCCCACTTGTTATCTGTATATATCCCACTAACTAAAACATCCAGGAACTGTTACAGGATTTAGTCCGCATAATTTGTTCTCTCCCAAATTCTCTTCTGTTTATATCTGGTGACTTCAATGCGAAATCGCTCTTGTGGTTCTCTCCAAGACAGGCCATGGAGCAGGCACCTCATAGAACTCATTGAAGAATATAATTAGTTCTCCTGCAACACCAATGATTTTCCAACGTTCTCAGCGCAGGAATAAAGCTGGGTTGATGTTTGCATCAGTAATTCTTTCACAACAAAGTTATTTACTGTTGTACTCGACAAAGAAAATTTAAGCGACCACAACTATATCCTGACCGAGATCACCTAAACTGTCCTGACAAGCAATATAAAAGTTACCGTAAAAACTAACTGGAAACTGTATGAGGAAATCATAAAAAAGACCTGGGACTCTCGCTGCTTCATCCATAAACAGACACCAGACAGAATAGCCAATTTGATCGAGGAATTAACAAACACAATGCTTACAACTTAACCACAAGACAAATATCAACGTCTTGTAGCGTAATATGGTAGAACTCAACTTTTCAGGACAAGAGTTTCTTTCCGAAAGTTCTTTTGAGTTAGAAAACTCAAAAGAACTTTCGGAAAGAAACAAATCAGTGCCGAAAAAATAAAATAAGGGATGAATACATCAGAGAGAGGAAGGACTACACGACACTTATAAACAAAATTTGAAAAAAAACTTGGAAAGATTTTTTTACTAAGATTAGAGGTGACAATTCATGGAAGGAGCCTTTCTACGTAGCTTTTAAAAAGACCAGCACCTCCAGCATTCGGAACACAGTTATAAAAGAAGATAGGAACTATACAAATGGACTCAACGAAACATATGACTATTCTCAGGATCCTCTTCCCAGACAGCAAACAGGAAAAAAACACAGAGATACATAAACAAGTTAGAGAAAGGAGCATAAGCATCACCCACTGTGCACCAGATAGAAACATCATGCCTACAGAAATAGGTAACCGTTTCAATAACATTAACCGTAAAACGGTACCAAGGCCCGATGGCATTTCTGGCGATATGGCAGTTAGGGCCGTTCAAGCAATCCCAACTTTTTTTACAGTGATTTCTAATAAATGCCTAGACCTGGGATACTTTCCCAAAAAATAGAAAATTGCACAAATCAAACTTATTTCGAAAGGCATCATAACAGACCAAGTAAAACCAAAAAACTTCAGGCCTATATCACTACTTTCTATCTTAAACAAGGTGCTGGATTCCTTACTGACAAGAAGGCTCCAATACTACATGGAGACCAATCAGCTTCTGCACCCAAACCAACAGGGGTTTCGAAAAAACAAATGCACTGGGATGGCCGTGTGCTAACTAATGAAAATAATCAACGTATTAAACAGTAGGATAAACAGTCGCTGTTTCTATAGATTTCAGAAGAGCAATGACCATATGTAATGGCCAGCAATAGTAGACTAGTCAAGAATGGCTGCTCCTCAAACATCACTACGATTTACGAAAGCTTCTTACAGGTCCAGCAGGCATGCATAAAAACAAGTACGATCGCTCTCACAATAGAAATAAACATCGTTAGAAAGTTTAAAGGACCGCACTCATAGGTATAGCCCAAGTATTGTTGAAATGAAAGGAAGATGTGAAGTTGAAGGGGTAAGAAGGAAGACGTAAAGTTGAAGCGGTAAGAAAGAAGACGAAAATAAATTGAGATAGAAAAGAAGGAAAAGAGTTATCTTAGGATGTCTGCATCGCATATATAATAACGAAACATAATACAAATATAGTTAAAAAGCAAGATACGTGATGAATACTTATCGATTCAAACAATGAATTCACGAAACACGGTAGTAATCAACAGGGTGATAAAAAGTACCAGATAGTAGTTGGCAGATACTGAACAACAAGGACACGGCAATAAATCTGATATGACATGTGCGACAATTAGTCCAGCACATTGATGCTATGAGCAAAGTCCCTGAATGCTCTATGGATGGTGTTGTTATTCACTGGAGTATTGAGCTCGCAGGGCCTATAAATCCCTTCAGTGAGATCGGTATTAATAAGTCTTCTCCTTTGTGAAGTATAGTGCAAACAGTAGAATATAATATGGAATGGTTTCTCAATCTCGATGGGAGAGCAAGTGCATTGTCCATTGCTCTTATAAAGGAACCATAAGATGTACCCACTAAAGTTGCTGTGACCGGTCAACAATTGAGTAAGTTGGAAGGAGGGGAGCAGATGCTTGTTGTCCCTTCTGATGAGAGCATCAGAAATAAACTTTTGGGTTAACCTATCAGTAAAGCTGGAATTCCACTTATCCTGCCAGTTCTTCCAGCAGGCCAGACTAATTTGATTGGAGAACCAGGTGAGAGAAGCATTGCTGTAAGTGCAGTGGTTGCACCTATCAGCGGTGATGCGAGACAGATCAGCCCTTTTGTTCTCGGTATACCGGGGAACAAGAGGGCTAACAATGGGAAGTTTCATGTTGAGGTTTTTAAGTTGAAGGAGGGCAACTATACTAACTGTAAGAATAATTAATTTATTCTAGTTCCTAGAGTTGGCATTGTTTCTGATCCATCTTAGTTCATTCCTGATAGCCAGTGATTCCGCTTGGTTAGCCGTACAGTAAGGAGCTAGCATATACTGGGCCTGGTAGATATTTATGTTGTAGTCAACCACCAAGATGAAACAGCCCACCCCTATCTGACTTAGAGCTATCTCCATAGATACAGAGACCAATGGAAATGCAGGAACTGTCCATGAAGAAATGATGAATTAGGATGTAAAGCTTTAAGATCTGGCTTAGACACAGCTATAAGACTAGAAATATTAACAGCAGCAGAGTGGACATTTATTTTTTTGGTGATGGAGTTATACTTATCAGTGGTAATTTTCTTGTTAGCAAGTTTATACACTCAAACCTTTGTTTGTGCGGTGTTTTTGTGCGATTTGTTTTGTGTGGTATATGAATTTCAATCAAATTGGTATACCATACAAGAAAATTGCACAAAACAGTAGTATAGGTTTGGGCCATACTGATCACAAAATTAATTTAGACATACTGGCCACAAATTTAAATTAATTATTAAATATATATATATAATCGAGACGAGTTGATGATGATGATGATGATGATAATAACCACGTGGTCGTGGTGGGAGAGCCCAGTAATTTTACTGATCCATAAAGCAATGCAGGCTGGAGCATAAGCTCCTGGTAGGGACACCCATGCCAGTAAGGTCTATGTCACAAATGAAGCTAAGAGTGACCACACCCACATTCTGTGAAGATATTTATTATGGTAATAACTAGATCAAAGTGTGATACCGGCTCGGACGTCGCCCGGGTTAACAAGGTCCGCGTTCATGGGTTAGGCAGAGGCTCACGTTCAAAAAATAGGCCACAGTCTCCCCTGGTTACCGGTGGTGAAAGCAGCACCGGCCCAAGCATGGCTACTGCAATGCCCTCAACAGATGTGAGGAACCAACCCAGCCTTGGTGTTTCTGTGGCAATGCATCCACAGACCACAAAGGCTGGAAAACCACGCCAACGGATGAAATGGACAGTAGAAATGAACGAGTTTATCATCCGTACTTACTACACCATCACAAAACTTGAAACAAACATGACAGCATACAGACAACAACTACACCATAAATTCACACAACAATATCCTCACCTCACTGTCACCGAACAAAGGGTTGTTGATCAAAAAAGAACAATTATACACAACAACCTTATTCCACAAACAACACTTGAACTTATCAAACAACAGGTTGCTGATCAAATACATCAACAGACAGAAACATCTAACATTAATGAAGATCATGTAACCTGTCAGGATAATCCAGCAACAAGCATTGATAATAACACACATACAACAATTACCACTAATGATACTACAGACACTTCCTCGTCCATCACTGATAACATAGACATGAATTTAGTTAATACGCTCTCACTTATATTTCAGGAAACACTCACTAAATATACAGGCACAGATCCCACACAAAGACCACGAATACCAAAAATCAACACGTCAAAGGAAGTAGGAAAAACACTAAATTATGTAAACACTCACTTACTACCACACTACATTCATTCAATTTCTACACTCTCAGACATTCATACATTAGTTTATGCTGGGGCAGTCACAGTAGTGACACACCATGGACTGAAAGTACAATCACAGACAAATACACAGAAAACACAATTCTATCACAAGCCTGCCTGGCAGAGAAGAATAGAAACACAAATAAATGACATTAGACAGCAATTAGGCAGGCTGACACAATACACTAAAAACAACATAACACCCAAATTAAGGAAACAGCTCAAAAACATTTTCAAGAAAATAAAAACACACACAAAACACGAACATCACAACACACGCATTACAGAATACATTGATACACTAAAACAAAAACTTGCTGCCAAAGCACGTAGACTCAAACGATACAAAACATGTACACTACGAAAACAACAAAATAAATTATTTACAAACAATGAAAAACTCTTTTACAGACAAATTAATAACAAAGCAAACACTGATACACAGCACAGTGGCACACCAACAGAAGAAGAACTCACAACATACTGGTCTTCTCTTTGGTCCAGTGCTGTCACGCACAATGCTGAAGCAGGCTGGATTGAGGAGGAGAACAGAAACTTGCACAACATACCAACTATGCCCTGTGCTGAAATAAGCATACATGATTTCCAATACACTGTTAACAGAACACACAACTGGAAGACACCTGGTGTAGACAACATTCACAATTTCTGGTACAAAAAGTTCACATCACTGCACCAGGAACTAGCTAAACGCCTAACACACATCATCATCAATCCACAAGACATGCCAAATTTTCTTACTCAGGGCATCACCTACATGAAACCTAAAAACAACAATACCACAGACCCCACACAATACAGACCAATTACATGTCTTCCAACACTCTACAAATTATTGACATCCTGTATTGCGAACAAAATATACAAACATGTTGAAGAACACGACATTCTAACGAACAACAAAAAGGTTGCCGTAGAAATCACAGGGGATGCAAAGAACAGTTACTCATAGATTCAGTCATTCTACGGCAAGCACACAAACAACACAGAAACATACACATGGCATATATAGACTACAGAAAAGCATTCGACAGTGTTCCACACAGTTGGCTGCTACATATTCTACACATGTACAAAATACATCCATCACTCATTACATTCTTTCAAAACACTATGCAGCACTGGAGAACAACACTACATCTCAGGGTTCATAACACCTCTATACAAACAAACCAAATCTTTATTAGGCGAGGAATTTTTCAAAGAGATTCCTTGAGTCCTCTCTGGTTCTGCCTAGCCTTGAACCCATTATCCAACATGTTAAATAACACACAATATGGCTACAATATCAGGCATGAAAAAACAACACAGTATACACTGTCACATCTCATGTACATGGATGACATAAAACTTTATGCATCCACACAAAAACAACTTCATCAACTCCTACAAATCACACATTCATACACCAAGGACATACAAATGGAATTTGGCCTAGATAAATGCAAAACACTTCACATAGAAAAAGGAATCCTGAAGAAAGAAGATTTTGCACTTGGAAATGGAGACGTTATTGAATCCATGGAAGAGGGCGAGTTCTACAAGTATTTAGGATTCCAACAGGCCAAACTAACAGAACATACACAAATAAAGCAAAGATTAATTAAAGAATACCAAAGTAGGTTAAATGCTATTCTCAGAACAGAGTTAAATGCAAAACACACAGTTAAAGCAATAAACACATATGTCATTCCAGTACTCACATATTCTTTTGGAGTTATACATTGGACTCACACAGATCTTGAGCAACTCCAAAGGAAAACAAGAACAACACTTACTAAGCATAAACAACATCATCCTAAATCTGCCACAGAAAGATTAACCCTTCCACGTAAAGATGGCGGACGTGGCCTGATTGACATAGTTAACCTTCACTACAAACAAATACAGTCACTGCGAGAGTTTTTCTACAAAAAACAAGAAACATCACAATTACATAAAGCAGTAACTCTAGCAGACTCAAATAACACACCATTAAACTTACACTCACATCATATGGACACAACACAACATATAAAAAGCACAGACACCATTAAGCAATCGTGGGCTCGAAAGGCACTCCATGGCATGCATCCTTATGATCTGGCCCAGGATTTTGTTGACAAAACTGCGTGAAACAGCTGGTTAGCTCGGGGATGTCTCTTTGGGAAGACGGAAGGATTCATGATCGCCATACAGGATCAGGTCATAAATACTAAAAACTACAGAAAACACATACTCAAAGATGCAACACTCACAAATGACACATGCAGAAAATGTCACATCATGCCAGAAACTATACAACACATCACCTCTGGTTGCAAGCTCTTGGCACAGACAGATTATTTACACAGACATAATCAAGTAGCAAATATAATACACCAAGAGCTTGCAAAGAAACACAAATTAGTAGACATCCATGAACCATACTACAAATACATTCCACAGACAGTATTGGAAAACAACACGCACAAAATGTACTACGACAGAGCCATAATCACAGATAAAACAATTATACCACAACAGACCAGACATCACACTCATTGACAAACACAGTAAAATCACATACATTATAGACATAGCCATTCCAAACACTCACAATATACAAAACGCATGCACTGAAAAAATTAGCAAGTACACAGAACTCGCCCAGGAAATAAGGCATCTGTGGGGGATGGATAGGGTGCTTATTGTACCTGTTGTTCTCTCCTCTACAGGTGTCATACCACACACACTACACAAAAGCCTGGGCACATTAGAATTGTATAGAAACACATACATCACACTACAGAAGGCCACTATATTGAATACATGTCATATTGTGAGAAAATTCCTGAATACAGACACACACACTGATACACTTCTTTAATTTCTGTTTTGGTTACTATGCCTTGACTTTGGTCCGGCATAGTACACAGCCACCGGTGTTAACCGAGTGTATCTCACTTAACCCAACATAATAATAATCAGTGCAGAGCCCAAACGGTTAGGAGTTGAAAGTTGAAATTTGGTACCCAGTTAGGGTACGTCACGAAAACGCACACTAAGAAGGGATTTTTCGAAATTCCTCCCCACGGGGAGAGGGACAGGATTAAAGCTTCTATATACATTATCGAGATGTGTCCAAACGGTTAGGAGTTGAAAGTTGAAATTTGGTACACAGTTAGGGTACGTCACGAAACGCACACTAAGAAGGGATTTTTCGAAATTCCTCCCCACGGGGAGAGGGACAGGATTAAAGCTTCTATATACATTATCGAGATGTGTCCAAACGGTTAGGAGTTGAAAGTTGAAATTTGGTACACAGTTAGGGTACGTCACGAAAACGCACACTAAGAAGGGATTTTTCGAAATTCCTTCCCACGGGGGAGAGGGACAGGATTAAATCTTCTATATACATTATCGAGACGTGTCCAAACGGTTAGGAGTTGAAAGTTGAAATTTGGTACACAGTTAGGGTACATCACGAGAACGCACGCTAAAAAGGGATTTTTCGAAATTCCTCCCCACGGGGAGAGGGACAGGATTAAGTCTTAACACTTCCATCGTTGATGGAAGTGTTACGTAACAATGGAAGTGTTAAGAGAAAGCGAAGTGCAAGATGCAGATGCAGTTTTTTTCGAAATCGAACATATTTTTAGACCTATCTAAAAATTCTGTAATTAGTCTGGAAACAGGGAGGACCCAATTCTTGCATTCTGTGAAAACGGGTAAGGTTGACTATAACGTAATAATCTTAATATTCGCTAAAACAGTTAGGAGTTGAAAGTTGAAATTTGGTGCACAGTTAGGGTACCAGGTATAAGTTCCAAAGTGTTAAGTAACAATGGAAGTGTTAAGTAACAATAGAGAACAAGACAATGCGACGTGCAAGATTTACCGTCTCTGGAAAAAAAGAAAAAAGAAAAAGAGTAATATGTAGGAACATATTCGACTTTCAAATTTAAACAGATTAGTTCGGTTTTTCTCGACCTTCCTTTTTTAGAACATTGGATGAAAATCGAAGGATATAATCAGAACACGTCGTGAAAATCGAACAATATTAGAACATTCGATTTTTAAATTCGATCTTTCTTTAGAAAAACTTAATTCGTTGATGAAATTACTCTCTTTTTTTTGTGACTATAATGTCTATAGTGACTATCTTAATCTTCGCTATCGTTACTTTTGCCCGAGCAACGCCGGGCCTACTTCCTAGTGTTTTTATAAATTTGAATTAAATTAATTTTATTTTAACAATATTTGATCACAAAATTAATTTTCTAATTACAATTTTAAATTAAATTCATTTTATTTTGACAATAAGGTAAAATTTCTGTATTAATTATTAAACGAATAAAAATTTATTGACTAAGTTAAAATGATTCAATGTTTGCAGGCTGGTAATTAAATTTCTTTTTAAAATATATCAACTAGATATATACTTACAATTCATCGTGTTGAAACTTCTAATGAAAAATTACTTTTTATTTTTACTTAAATTTTAAAATATCGCGGTTGAGGATAACTCGTATATCACTGATTAATGTTTTTATGTCTAACAGTCAATAAGTTGAAATGCTTCAAAATCTATCGGCATGTCATTCTGTAATTTTATATAAATAAAAATTAGGATTAATATTATTTTATATTTAATAAGAAAATAGTAAAAAATATTTATGTATGAAATCTTTTCGTTGACTATATAAAATGTTCATTGAATATACCAAATTGTTAATGTAAAATCTATAAAAATATATTTTTTAAAATTTATATTGTAATTGAATTGAAATGAAACTTATGTTTTTTTTTAATATATATATAGTTACTAAAACGAAATAAAAGTAAAAGATATATTATAAAAATCTAACTCAAATTGTACAGTAGCAATAATAATAATAAATATTAAATCTTCAACCGAATTTATAATGTGTGATTAAACAAACTCATTAAAATTTGAATTACTATATGGATTATATTAAAATTCATTTATTTCTTTGAAATAATATTTATTTAACTGATAAACTCTGGAATCTCTGATTATACTCATTGAATGGTAGTTTCATTTTATTCATAATATGGTATTAATTTGCTACTTACAGATTATTAATATCAAAATTTATTAAAATGAGTTCGACCTCGTGGTAATGCAGCCACAATTGTCAACTGTTTGTTTGACATAATTCTTTGTCCTCTTCCCCGACTCCATGTCCACCCTCTTTGTAATTTGTCGTCATCGGACTCTATCCAAGAAACCCGGAGTGTTATGTTGTCGGATAAAGCTGGGTTATCGGAGCCATCAGCTCCTATCCCATATTCTTCGTAGAGTCGGCGACGCATTTTTTCGCTGAATCCTTCAGCCATTTTTCTACGAAAAAGAACAAGCGAAAATAGAAACACAAAAACAAGAAGAAGAAATAATTAAAACGTTTATTTTAAACGATTACCCAAAATGTATAATAAAAAAAATGGCTTGAAAAACTAGATAATGACAAACAACCAAAATCAATAGATCAAAGAGAAAAAATTTATTACATTAAGATATGTTCCAAAATTATTTGAAAGAATTAAAAATGTAATTAAAAATAGAATCAATTTAATACCGGAAAAAATAAATTCAACTAAAAAACAATTATGTTACAGAAAAAAAAATATGATATAACAGAGGAGACAGGAATAGTATATTCATTTGATTGTAATTGTAATCCAAAGAAATCATATATAGGAGAAACTAAAGGAAAGTTAAAAATAAGATTAAGCGAACATATCAGAGCAATCAAAAAAAACTATGCAAATTCAGCAGTAGCTGACCATTGTAATACAGAAGGTTGTGCAATTAATCTACATACGGTAAAAATCAGAAAAAAGGAAAAAAAAACAATTATAAAAGACAACTGTATGAGCATTTAAATATAATTAGGCAAACTAATAAAATGAATGACAACAATGGTAGAGAGATCCACCAATCATGGTTAAGCATTATAAGAAGGGGGAGGAAGAGGTATAAAAGTTGTGATGGGAACGTATTAAAATCGAAATTAAGTAGAAACGAATAAACAAAAAGAAGTAAGTTAATTGAAATAATAATATTTTAGATAATAATTAAATTTAACGTTTTAAACTGATTTTAATGTATAAAAATTAGGAATGTGTAAAATTGATATGGTTGCTGTGGATCGTGAGTTTAAGTGGAAATGTAGAGAAGATTGGAAATACAGAAATTGTAAGAATTTTTAAATTTATTGTCGGGAAATGTTTGTGTTTTTAACTAGTTTTAGTTATAATTGTACCGAGAAATGTTTTTATTGTTAATTGTAGAAAGTGTCGTTTAAAGGCCTGCTGAGGAGGGACGAACAAGTCCGAAACACATGTTTAAAGTGTATGTGTTCAGGTGAACTAAATAAAGAACATTATTTTTGATCTGTATAACTAAATATCTGCATCCATAATTTCCAGTAAAATAAGTCCTGTTAACATATAGAAAGTACTAGTATACAAAATAAATTTTAAATAGAGTTAAAAAAGACAAAAAGGCATAATAATTATGCTATGATTCCCTTTAATCTTGGCCTGTTGGATATAATTAATAATTAAGTCTAGGGCCCTCGACTCAATAGTTAATTATATCCGGCCATTGTTGTGTTCCTGACCATACGAAAGCCATATTGATTGTTGCTGAATTTGTTGTTTCTTTCACAGGTATAACGAACTCTGTTGATCATCAAGGCTTTCCCCTTTGCTTTGTTCATTAGTGCATACTGTAACTTGGTGGAACTAAGTAACGGATATGCTCCTGTAATACTCACTGCGGGGCATGACCTTGTACCTTGTTTTAAACATACAATAAAACTAATGAGTAGTAATGATAATGAAGGCATAAAGAACTTTACCAATAACTGGCAATAGAGAGATTGGTCAATGTCGGATAATTGGTGGGATGATTGCATTTTGGAATAGGTTTAATTGAGGCCTTTTTCCAAATAGTTCGGAAAATATCAAGCTGAAAGCACTTGTTAAAAACGACTTGGAACGTAGTGGGAATTGCATAATATGCAAGTTTGACCATTTTAGGGGTGATGCCATCAGGGCCAAGAGCAAAACTCTTTTATCATGCGTATCTCCCTTTTAATTTCTTAGGGGCTGAAATGTGTCATTGTGTTGCAGAGAAAATTCTCAGATGCTTCTTCGATGTTGGTTATCAGTGATGTGGTTTTCCTTAGGGAAGAGATTCTCAATTATATTCTGAATAGTATCCTGAATGTTTGAAGTAAAACTGTTGTTATTAGAGTTGATGTTATGTGTGACGCTGGGTGACCTGATTTTTTTTTCCTTAGAATATAGTAAGGTGTGGACCAAGGATTTCTCTCCCCCAAAATTTATACAGAATTTCTGCCGTGATTCAGGGGGGGACTTATTTATAGAGGTCTTGTAAATTCTAAGTTTTTTCAGGTAGGTTTGTCGAAGAGTTTCCTTTTGCAAGGGGACAGGTTCCCTCCTGAATTTGTTCTTAACCCTTCTAAGATGAGTCTGTTGCCTGGAAAGGTCACTAGTCTATTAGGGAGCAGTGTACCTTGTGGCCCTAATGGTAAATTGCTTTATGATATGCGTATTGAAGTGTGTGATGAAGGGTTTCGACAATAGAGTCCAGTACATTAGCATCCTTAATAATTATAATTGAGTCCCTTGTCCAGTGAGTTTTGATGAGCTGTTGGTAAAGGTCCTAATCAGTATAATGATGGATTACGAAGATTACTAAGAATGTTAGAGTGTTGAACTGGAGCATAATATAGCTATGGTCACTAGCAGAGTATTGCAGGAGACATTATGTTGGAAGAAAAGCGGGATCCCAATACACATATCAACCCAACTTATGGCAGTAGAGGAGGAATAAGTGGGGAGAGATTTGTATTCAAGTATTGGAAATCCAGTTCGTTAAGAAACTCGTTGATCAAGTAGCCACGTGGATCTTCAGTTGGACTGTAGCAGTTTGGGGTCTTCACATTGAATAGAAATAAACAGGGGGCTTCTCACAGGGCACTTGCACTGGACTCCTTCTGTGGCTTCTTGCCTATGACAACATTCTCAGGATTCAGAAAAGCCAACCACTCAAGATCAATGGTCAGAAAATCAAGACCATTATTGAATACTCGGGTAACCTACTCGATGATACCCTAACTTGGAAAGCACATATCAACAGTATTAAAAAGAAATCCATCTCTCTTACACACACTCTGTGGTCCATCTGCAGGGACCGCTGGAGTATTAAGGGTTTTACCAAACACATCCTGCTTACAATCATCGACACATTAACGGCATCTGTAAACTAAACCATGATAGAAACCGCAGATCAAAGTATTTACTGATGAATCAAAAATCCGTGAAGGGGTTGGATGCTTAGTGCTGGTTATTACAGAAAATAGACGAAATATCTATCAAATGAGATCAAAACTAGAAAAGCATTGCTCTATAAACCAAGCAGAGGGTTTGGCCATTTTGAAGGCTATCCAGTATCTTGATGCTCACTGCAAAAGGAACCATAATAACCCAATAACCATTTACAGCAACAGCAGAACCACTTTACTACAAACTCATAAACTAAACACTATGTTCAATATAGTCAACCAAATAGTGACCCAACTTCATGACCTTCTGACCAAAGGCATCACAATAGCTTTTACTTGGATTCAGGATCACTCAGACAATGCCAGTAATGAGAGGGAGGCACAGTCCCAGAGTGAGGCAGCCATTCAGGAGCTCCTTGGTAGCTGGCTCTACAACGAACTGAAGAACAATACTCTCGAAAGCTGGCAATTAAAACGGGATAATGAAACCACGAGAAAGACTACGTATGATTTCCTTCCAACTATCACACAAAGAGAAAAAATGAACATCTTCAATCCAGCCTTTTACGCAACCCAAATATTGACTGGCCATGGGAATTGCTGTGCTTATTTATGGAGGTTCCTGCAGAAAGGGAATGGAAAGTGTAACTACACACTGAGGGAGGATGAAGATACTACCCACATCCTCTACATGTGCAACAAATACAGTGTTCAGTGGAAGCAGCTCATTGACATCCTATATGACCAAGGTTTTCACTAGCCCTGCACAGCTAAAGACTTTTTTCTACAGTGCTATGTAGACCTTCATAATGGACATTGAGATTACCAACCCATCTTTCTGAGATCACGGTCTATCCTTACCACCTTATTTCTCTCTGTGTCTTGGCCAAGCGAACTATCTACGAAAGCGCAATAGAACTAGCAATGCTTTATGGAGCGGAAGTGTAGGAGAAAGTGGTGCTTAAACATGAAAAGAGGATCCATCTTTCTGATGACCATAACAAGAACATATAAAACAGCGCCCACTAAAGGGAGTTTTTTTGTGTTCACGCGTTGTTGTTCATTGTTCGTGTTTTGTTTGCTCTTCGGTAGCCACATGGTCTCCAGGTGCAGATCATCTGTTTTGCTACCACCATTTGCATACCTTAGTAAACCCAGTCGATCGTCTGTTGGGTCTCTGATTGGGATGTTTCCCTGTTTGTTTTTTGTACTATACGCTGATTGTTTTCTGGGTATTGTCTGTTTTGGCAGCCCCTTCGTTAGGCACGGTCTTCTGCCATATCACGTTAGGCATGTGACTTGTTAACCCACTAGGCCTAAACACAGGCCATAACATCCAACTTTTCTCTGAAGTGTTTCCAAGCTGTAATGTATTTTTGCGCAGTTTCTTCGGGATTTATTTGTCTTGGTTCCTGTGTGGTTGCCATGTAGTTGGACACCTTTTTCACGTAGTTAGTCCTTTAGGACTAAGTGTAGGGCATGCAATGGGCCTGGGCTGGAAAAGCTATCCTGCCTGTTTTTGTATTACCGAGATTGTTCTAATTACGGGTTAAAATGTTCTTCTTTGTTGCTTATTTACAGTATTGTAATGTTCGTTAAATCGCGATGTTGCATCCAGTACACATTTTCCCTGCCTCGTGAGAGGCAGATCCATAAGATTCCTAGCCAAACTGTATTTATGTTATATATTTTGTTTACATATGGGCTGTGTCCCATGTTTTGTAATTAATAAGAAAGAAAAATTCAATAAACAGAGCCATCAAACACGATCGACCACATTTTCACACTTTCTTATCATTCATAGTCTTTCTTTCTTCTTCTCGATTCTTCGAAAACCTTCAGTCTTTCTTTTCAAGGACTATGCTGTATAAGTTTGGCATTCTAACAATTTTCAATCATGTACTGTACCTTGTTCTCAGCAATAAGCGTCTTCAGTATTTTTAAGAATGGCTAATTATCAAGAGAGTTGCAGACTATTAAAACAAAAAGAAAAAAAGGGGCTTATTTAGAAATTTAAAATAATAATATTAGATAAGCTCTAATCGCATAAAAATATTTTAAAATAAAATCCTGTAACAGACAGCGCCATGCACAAATTTAACATAAAGAATCATTTAGCTAATGTGTCTTAAATATTTTTAAATTCATAATTTCATCTACGATAAAATTATGTATTTAACGAATATGTGAAAATATGTATTGTGACGAAATTACTGATTTTAAACATTTGTTATTTAAATTAGATTTTTTCGCAGTATGATGGAAAATTATCAGACTTCTCTCATGCTCCCATTAATCAAAGGTTCTCCCATTAATTTCTGTTGTCAGATGTTATTTTTTAAACACTGTTATTACATACTTTAATAATAATAATTTATACGTATATTTTTTAAATTTATTATACTCAGTATCGAAAATGATACTTAATTGAAAATAGGAAAATAAGTTAGTCAGAGATAACAATTTCATGCTATAAATATATTTTAAATGTATACAAATGAAAAAAGTTACATAAACACAGATCTAAACAATTCCGATATAATTTTTTACTTTTCTATAGTTTAGTGAAATTTAATCTAATTTAGTAAAATTAAAAACATTTTGGTAAACCTAGAATACCGTTTCTGATCTTTGAGAATATTTTTCGACTTCGCTGGTGGAATTGTTATTGTTTCGTACAACGTGTGAAGAGACAAAACTGGACTAAGACTCATCTATGCATGTGTGACCAGAGGGTCGGAGTCTCTTTGACCCCTCGTCAGAAAATGACACCACCGAGTCAGTCCTCGGAAATCGCGACGCAGGTTCTTACGTCACGTGAGCGGTCGCGGATGAGCGGATAGGTTCGTTATGGAGGTGGAGGTAGGAGAATCGAGGAAGTGAGTCACTCGGGACACTGGTTAAGTAACAAGAATAACTTTAATAAAAATGTATAAAAATTTACAGCGCGACGCATAGCTAACAAGGACGTATTCCGAGATACACGGAGAGAGAGAGAGTTTACAAACGATTCGCGAGTTGATAAATACGTTGGTTAAGGCGATGTGAGAGTCCTTGAGCCGCCGGGTATCCACGATCCTAGACGGTATATTCCATGGAGGTTCACTATCCACAGAATAAAACAGTCCACAGTATAAAAGAATCCACACGGTACTATTTTCACGGTGTTAATTCTAAGTCTTCTAGGTGGGGTCGCTTCGGAAGTCGGAAGATTGCGAGAGGTTTTCCAGGGTTGGACTCGCGGTGGCTAACCAAACGACGACTGACTAAACGACGACTGACTGATTTGTCATCGTTCCTTCGTATTATTTTTCGACTTGGGTTTTTTCCATGAGGTCAGAATCTCGTTGTTAAGGGTCGGGTGTCCAATACGTGAATTACTTCTGAAAATTCCGGGTGACATACGTCTAACTAGATGGATCATCTTCAACGAGGAAGCAAGTTCGTGGGAAATAATTTTTATGCTTTTTCAACCGATCTTTCCGAAAAAAATCGAAAAGTTTTTGATTGAACACCTTCGTCCATTCGTCTGTCACACATGTATAGTGAAATAGATATATATTTCTGTAAATGTCATATTTGTCCTGGCAATTTTTTTAATCTAATATAACAATTAATTTGATTGCGCTGTGGTACCGCTAAAGGACTTTTGTATCTATTTTACATTTTTGCGACGAATTGTGGGGTCCCAGACGAGGTTCGAACTTTAGTAACCCTCGAAATTCTTATGTAAACAAAAACACTCGGAACCGTTCGAGTATGTGTCAAATTTCTGTCAAGGGCTCAGCGGAAGGCAAACTCTAACATGAGCGCTCATGAATAGGTAGGTCATTGACTCGCGAGCCTATAAAATGTTTGCCGAGATAAACATTTTCAAAAAAAAAAAAAAAAAAAAAAAAAAAAAAATTGATAAATGAAAGGTGAAAATGATCGTTAAAATTTTAGAAGTCAAAAAATGGTATACACGGCCTGAATTATGACTGCACGTGTTATTGCTTTCTAAACATTCGCTGGGCAGAGTCGACAAAGAGGTATCAAATAGACACCTCGAATCAGACCTTCTCCGCGACCTGAAGAGGTTTTGTTGTCTTGTACCTGAAGACAAAATAGACCAATCGGGAAGCAAGGAATGGGACAAGGGATCCGAAATGGGAACAGCGGGGAAAAACTATAATAATCGGGATTTCAAGGTCAGAGACAGACTCTCCTCGGGATTTCGTAAAAACTCGTGATTTTCATAAAGTTGTGTTGTCGCCGTCCAGTTAGACTTCTGCTGCACCATTTCCCCGATCGTCCGATTGCTCAGCGATCTCATCTCGACCGCCCTGGAGCTGTGACCGACACCGAAGTTCTCGCCTCTCTGCCTCTCCGAAGGATTAGTGAAGGACTGTTATTTGTCGATGTAAGAATAAATGTTAACAAATAAACGGTTTTCTTGTGGAAAACACTTGTCATCATTTACCTCCTCTGTCGCGGTCTACATACAACTTCCCCCAAGGTTCATCCTGACGCGGGATTAACTGATCTCACTTAAAAGACAGCAGCAACCTAAAACGGGTGCCGAGGAGTGGGTTTCCAAGTCTCCTATCTCCACCGGGTCGGCTACCTTACAGAATGGTAGTCTAGAACGATAGGTCGACTTTGCCAGTGGAATTGTTATTGCCTCGTACAGCGTGTGAAGGGACCAAAAAAATGAACTAATACTCATCTATGTATGTATAGCCAAATAGAAATATATTTTTCTGTAAATATTTTTATACTCAGTATCAAATATGATATTTAATTAAAATCAGGAAAATAAGTTAGTCAGAAATAACAATTTCATGCTATAAATATATTTTTTAATGTATGTGTTACTGGCAAAGTTCGAAATCCGGCATTCTATAGAATGTCTAGGCATTGTATATAACTAACAGGCATTCCTGACCATGAAATTCCTCTCCGGTCAGTTGCAATTGCTCAGTCCACTGGAAGCGACCAAAGATTCATCAAATGTATGTGTAAAACAAAGTGCCAAAATATAAAATGTCTTTGCGTGAAAAATGTAATGAAATGTAATTCAAAATGTCTTTCAAGCCTACCATGTTGCAACAAGTCGGTTAATTTTAATTTATTATTTTTTATATGAAAATTTTGTTTCTCTTAATAAGAAAGGCATAAATTTTGTTTTGTACAACTTTCATTTTTCTTTACGTATTTTGAATAAATTTTTTTAATGGCACTTTCACTATTTTTTCAGAATAACATTTGTATTTTTGAGGAATGCACATCATTTATATAATAGCGTTATCAGGTCCTTTTTCATACTTTGCCTAAATAGCATTTGTCATTCAATAGAATGCCTAGGTATTATATACAATGCCTAGGAAAAGTATGTAATAATTCTCATATTTCATACATTGCCTAAAAACGCCGGGCATTATATACAATGCCTAGGTATTCAATAGAATGCCGGCTTTTCATACTTTGCCGGTAACATATACAAATGAAAAATGTTACATAAAAACAGAACAAACAAATCCGGTACAATTTTTTTACTTTTCTATAGTTAGCACAATTTAGTAAAATTAAAAACAATTGGGCAAATCTAGAATACCGTTTCTCATCTTTGAGAATATCATTTTTCTTATTTTTCGTGTTGTCTAAATTATGCATAGTAAGTAAGTATATCATAAATTCTTGTACAAGTAGGTGCAGTTCGTTCACAGTATCTAGGCGAACCATTTTTAAGCTATGACTGACATGTGATACAACGAAATCGTCGATTAATTCCAAGTACAACAAACATTGCTTTATTCTGCACAAAAGCACACTATTGGACACACGAAACTAGTCGAAAAAAAAACTTAACTTTGTTACTTCCCAACCCCAAACTAACACATCTAGAATATAATTGAATTAAAAAATACATTGTTATTTGAAATATTCTTAGACAATCATCACCAAACCTTATGTTATAATTCTAGTGAGACAAATGACTGTTTCGGAAAAACTTGTAGCCACACAGATTGTTAGTTTTTGTAGCGATTTTTGGTTAATACTTAGTTTAAACAGTACGTAACATGATAAACAAGTTTTATTAACAATTTTCTTTTTATAAAGTTTAAATTTGAACTTCATTTATTTTAATATTATACTAATTAAATTTAATTTTACTTTTTGTTGAATTCCTTCGCCTGGACGACTCGCTTATACAATTGAATCGAATTTGGCATAAAACACTAACAAATTATTGCGAATAAACAAATAAATTAATTTCATATAACATTAATAACACGTTAAAAAACTGTTTTAAATATAAACCTAATTTTTTCTATTTCTATTAATACACTATTTAGAATCTACATATTTTTGAATACTAGCTACTCAGCAAATATAAAATGTTTGGAATTGTGATGTACTACAGTAGATAATTTGTAAGTATACATTACTGAATTGATAATTATCTCTATGTAATTTACATAACATAAAAAAGTAATAAACGTTTTAGAGTATTCGTTTTAGTAAAATCTTAACGTTCAAATATAAATTTATAAACAAAAAATTAAATTTAATGAGCAAAAAAAAAAAAAAAGCAAAAGACAGCTATTATGCATTAGGGCTAAATCATAAACACAATTCGAACCTCGAGACAAATTACTGTGTAATGTACAGTACCTTATGTACAAGACGAAGCATATTTTGTATTTAAAAATAACTAAGCAACTTAATGTTGAAATATAAATCGAATTACCACGGTAACATCGATATTCCATCAGGATCTAAGTTTTTCGATTAACTAATTAAAATAACCGCATTATTATTTATTTCAATTTTTAATAATGAATATAAAGTGACTCGGCGAAATTTACTTTAAAGTACATAAAATCAAAACATTCCGAAAATATTTTACTATTAAGTTAAAGTATTTAAACTAAAAGAAAATAAAAAGGTATTTAATTGAATTTTGTTAAATTTGGTACACAAACGAATGAGAAATTTCCTGTTAACTCTAGTTAATCAGTTCGTTAAAATTGCCACGTCTTACGTAGGGATTGTCTAAACTTCAAATTCACAAAAATTTCTGTTTTATAAATATGAATATCTTCACTTACTACAAAACAAATATAAAAATCAAATAATTTTGTTTTCTGTTTTGTTTCTTCACAGAGGTTTGAAAGTTTTATCACCTGCCTTTTCAAATACTAAAGATCTCCGACAAATTAATAAACAGAAAAGTGTTAAAGATTCTATAAAATGCATTACTGCTATTTGTGTGATATTGAAGAAATGAAGTGTTGTCTGTTTTTCTATAATATTTTTTTATAGTCGGTAAGTGTTAAATGAATATACCGAAATACTATATATCAACAACGTTAACAGGAATTCTGGTGACTGTCGCATCGCGACAGAATCAAAAATAAGCGTTGCGTACTTGTAATTATAATTTTTTAGTGTAGTGGACCGCGTTAAAGATACTATTGTATATTTTATTGGCGCATTTTTAATGTTCACTCAGTGAGCACATTTTTTCAGCGCGAACACTAGTTCGAATTTCTCCGGAATTTATCTTTCGAACTCTGGAACATTCGAAGTTAAAATATAAAACTAGAGCCTGTAAAATTGTAACCATAACGATGGGCTTACGGACGAACTATTTATTTTTTGAAATGAAACAAAACGTTGACTGTAAGTGAACGTTTGTCCAATATCGATTCTGATTGACTTTTAAAATCACGAAAAGTCTTTCCACTAACTTTTTTAAAAGAATGTTAAATGATGCATCGATAACTGTGCTGTAAATAGCTTGTTTCACATGATATAGTTATCACTGTCAATAAACTGTTCTCGGATTAACCGAGAATAATATTCGTATTAATCTCCTTTGAAATTTAATGAATCCACTTGATTCGCTTTAGAGTTTGAGCATTAAATTTGCCTTTTCTGTCATATAAATTCAAATATTTAATACAGTAGACTTTAATCCTCTACCAGTGAAAATTTTTCGGTCACGATATTTTGTTTTCCGGGAAAAATCGTTAGGTTTACCGTAGCAACAATTTGCGTCAAACGAAAGGAAATTAGATCACGCGACTATAAAGAACACAATTACAAGAGTAAGATGGCTTTCTCCTTTATGTACTTAATTTTCGTAATATCACTTAATTTTGCTGAAGCAATGAGAAGTAAGTTTGTTAAAAATATTTAGTTTTCCTTTACTCGTTTCTTGTGGCACGTTACAAATATTTTATCACGTTTTTCCAACATATTTTTTGTTATATTAAATTCGATATTCTGTACCTTATTTAAATGTCTTGTGCAGATTGAGCATATTTTAAAATTTTTCCGAACCTTCTCTAATGTCTGTTATTGTTGTTAAAGAAGTGACGCATTATCGTATATTTCGAACAATTTGTTTTGTTCTATTTACGGAATTATTCGGCGAATTCCTAAAATTCTTTAACATTTGCGAATTTATTTTTGTAATTTGTTAGTAAGATTTTTTATTATAAAAAAGAATTTTCATAATAGAAAATATAAAATGCAATTGCAGACAAACAAAAAACGAGATTTTTAAGTGTTTGAAAAGGCAAAAAAAAAAAGTCTCTTTAAGCTTGCGAGATTTGATAAATTTATTGA
This sequence comes from Centruroides vittatus, assembly GCF_030686945.1. NCBI lineage: Eukaryota > Metazoa > Arthropoda > Arachnida > Scorpiones > Buthidae > Centruroides > Centruroides vittatus. Next base: position 2,279,260 of record NW_027122212.1, read on the forward strand.
CTTATGTATTTAAAGAAAATTAAAGTTTCTGCATATTGAGTAAAACTGTCAAATAAAATTTGAAAATCAACTGAATTATAAATTTTTGATTACGTTTCTGTTTCAAATGTTAAATGTTTTTGTCGACCTTTTACTTGCCATTAATGCATTCGAGATTTAACATTTAATTTTAAAAGATATGTTGTTGACAATTAAAGAAACTCAATAAACGATATTTACAGCATCAAAAGACGAAAATTATATATGGCTAGTGGCTTTGTGCAAGGTAATGTTAACTCTATTTTAATATTATTCTTACAGACTAAAATATAACTTTGTTTTGTTTTCATTTTCAATTAGAATGATATATCATCTCCAAATACTTCGTGGGACGAATTAATTAATTCTCGACCTCTTTTTAAGACGATTCACGAAAAACTGAAGTTTCGGTACGTTATTTAGGTATTTAGGCTTTATTTAGGTTATTTAGATTATTTAGGTATTTAGGCGTTGCCATCCCTGGGCTAAATAATTTTATATTGCACGAGTAAGATAATTGAATTCTCAAAATTTAGGTTCGACTCGTGAAATTTATACACTAATACTACCAATTATATATAAATAAGAGAATAAAATATTATTATTTAACTAAAGATATATAAGTGATATGTCTATCATGCCCTGCTATTATTGTGGAAGTAACTTATTCAACTAAAATTTTTACTTTTGATTTCAAAAATCGTTCTTCTGGACGAAAGTAGACCGTTAACATATTAATGAATTTAACATACAGAAAGAATTGCATTTTAATTCAATAGTTTTTAAACATTGTCATAGTTTCTCTTCTTAATAAGGAGTTTTGCTTCAAATCAATGGTCGGCAACTTTTTCTCAATAAAAGCGCAATATAAATTTAATAGTTATTGGGGGTGCATGAAAAAAAACCTCAAAATATTAAAGGTTTTATTTCAAGAAATATAATTACATTTACTTAAATTATAAATGCAAAACAAACAATGACAAATAAAACAGGACATGTACAAACATCCGAATGAGTGTGACACCTGACATTGCAAATCTTCTGCCAATTTGTTATAATTGGGAGTATAATTAAAATTACATGTCCTTAAGCAGTTATCTAAATTAGAATCTGTGAGCTTTGATTGATATTTTGTTTTTAGATACATCATATTTGAAAACAGACAATTTCAATTACACGTAGTTGCAAAATAGGAACAAATTATTAGTGCACATTTTTTAAAATAGAATATTTATCTTTATGAATTAAATTCCAAAACATGTTAATGTTGTCATTATGACATGCTTTTAATGCAATATCGTTTTGCAGATTTATTATTTCTAATTCTATTTAATCCGTATTACTAAGCTCAAAATTTTTGCCAATTGATACAAACCAAGCTGATACATTATCAGAAGACACGTTAAACGGATTAACAAAAATATTACGACAGATTCTAATTTTAGAAAACGCGTTAATGAAGTGAGGTAATGTGTGTAATATAATGAGGGCGCATAAAATTCTCACCGAGGGCGCCGCGTTGCTAACCCTGGGCTAAATAATTTTATATTGCACGAGTAAGATAATTGAATTCTCAAGATTTAGGTTCGACTGATGAAATTTATACACTAATACTACCAAATATATTACATCGAAATATATTTGGTAGTATTAGTCTCACGCACTTCTCACGCACTTCAGATAAACATTTAATTTCTAAAATACACTTCATTATTTTTATCGTTTTATCTACACTATTTTATCAATACATTATTAGACAAGTAGAACCAAACTATAGCGTATATAAAAAATTTATTTATTTTTCACAATTACAATATGAAATGTCATATGAGACGTACGATTTTTCCCCCTGTTAGCAACTGAACACGAGTAAAATACATAAAAGAAACGAAAAAACAATTACCTAAGAGTCCTATTGACTTTCAATTATTAAGATCGATTTTAACATATTTATATTCTATATTATTTTCGATATCGACATCTTAAAATAGCTTTAGTTTAGACCAGTGATGGGCAAACTTTTTAAAGAGTGGGCCAAAGGAAAGGGAAAAAAAACTTTAGGCAGGCCAATATAATTTATTAAAAAATAACAATGATACATTTTACAAAATTCTTGTATTTTTTATGATACAAAGCCCTATTAACGACAGAAAGATTATGAAGGAGAATGTGGTTAATGAAACTTTGACTGCATTTCTAAAAGTTTCTCATAATTCGGTTCGAATTGGGATGCACTTATTCTTAGAAAAAAAGTTAAATGCTCATCTGTCAGTCTGTTTCTAAGGCAACTCTTTCGAAGTTTCATTGTAGAAAACATTCCCAAATCTGATATCTCATGCCCAGAAAGTTACTGCTATGTTTGCTTCATCATATATATGTGAAGAGGTAAAACACCTTTTCACATATATATGATGAAGCAAACATAGCAGTAACTTTCTGGGCATGAGATATCAGATTTGGGAAAGTAGATTTCGACAAGGACTTGTAGAACTCTAATTTGGAACATTAGGAAACAACTGTTTGAGTTGAGTGTTAAATTGTAATTCAATCAATTCAAGTTGCAAGTCCGGTTTCACTGTTTACAGTTCACATTAAAACGCATACCGAAAATTTCAAAGTCTTTTTCAATGACACTGAAGTCTTCAAATCTTTGTTCAAATTCACCATGGAGTCTTCTCAGACTATCTTCGTGACTCTTAAGCTTTTCCTTCATCACCTGGGCTATTGAATTCAACCTCGGAAAATGAGAGAAGTCATTCTTAGCAAGCTGATTCGCGGATAGAACAAGTTGTAGTTTAAAACCTTTGAGATGGCCCCAGATATCATTGATAAATTGATTTTTGTTTTGCATCTTGACATTCAACTTGTTCGTGTGGCAGAGAAGATCCGTAAAAAATGTAAAATCCGAAAACCATGCAGTATCTTCAGGGATTTTATACTCTACAGACCCTTGTTTCTCAAGAAAGAATGTCGATATTTCGTCTTTCAGTTGCCAAACTCTCTCGAAGACGCGTCCTGCGCTAAGCCACCTTACTTTCGAGTAGTACAATATATGAGAGTAATCAGATTGCATGGATTCTAGAAACTCCCGAAATTGTCTATGAGCAAGCCCTCGAGATCGAATAGTATTAACCAGCTTCACAATAACGTCAAACACAGATTTTATATCTAAAGCAGATTTACACAGAGCGTCTTGGTGTATGATGCAATGTAGAAATATAACATTGTTATCTGAATATTTTTCATTGAAGATCCCAACAAATCCAGATTTTTTCCCTGTCATATTTCTCGCTCCATCTGTTGTTATAGTACATGTGCAATTTATAGGTACTTCTAAAGTTGAAATTCCTTCCATAAATTCGTGAAAAATATCTGATCCTGTTGTAGTTCCCTTCAACGACCTCATGCATGCAAGTTCCTCTGTAATACAGAAGTTTTCGTCAACACCTGTTATAAATAATAGCAACTGTGCAGTATCATTTATATCAGAGCTTTCATCCATAGTAATTGAGCAGAATTTAAATTGGCCAATCTTTGATCCCAACTGTGATAATATGTTTTTATCTATTGCTACGATTCTAGAAGTCACTGTTTTCCGAGATAAGCTTATCGTTTCAAAATCTTTTTTTTGTCAGGACATATAATATCGCAAACTTTGAGCATGCAGTGTTTAACAAACTCTCCATCAGAGAGGCGCAATATTGTGTGCTACAGCATAACTTGCATGTGTAGCTGCTTTCTGAGAACTATTTCCTTTCTTAAAAATACTTTGCTGACCTGCTAGTTTTTTGCGTAGATCTTCTGCTGTTTGTTTTCTTTCTTCTTCGGTCATGGCTCTAACCTCGACATTGTTGTGCTTAGAGTTGAAGTGTCGTGAAATCTTATATTCTTTGTATACTGCTACAGTTTCGTTGCAGATGAGACATAGTGGTTTACCTCTAAAAACTGTGAAAAAGTATTTCCAAGTCCATTCATCTTTGAAAACACGGCACTCAGAATCAACTTTACGTTTCTTAGATAACATCTTAGGGCTAAAATTTTTCACAATATGCAGAGTAAAACTAGCAAACCAACAACGCTAAGACAGGTCTGAATCAAGAAACGTGTTTCAATATCTAACCACGTTGCCAGTTTTACTCTTCGCTACAAAGTTGCCAGCAGCCAGTGCCTTTCACTCTCAACATAACATTCCAATATCTAGGATGTCAATAAATTTGGCTGTCGTCACTGATATAAAACGAAAGAGAGGAAAAAAGAGGAAAATATTTATTTTTCTTATAGCCTGTATTCTCTTTTATTCGTCAGATTAGAAATAATGTCGCGCGGGCCGGATAGAACATTTCAGGGGGCCGCATCTGGCCCGCGAGGCGTAGTTTGCCCATCACTGGTTTAGACTAATATAAAATTATTTTACGTTGTTTAATTATTTTGCCAAAATAGTTTCAATAAACACCTCATTCTTATATTTAGATAAACTTTCGTATCAGGTTTCTTCTAATCGTTATAAAAATTAAAATTTCAGTTACGGATACGTAATGCCTGTGGAAAATAAATGCATTCACAAAGAGAAGAACGAGAAATTTTCTGGATCTTTCGGAAAAGTGGCCAACAACGTAGGCAAACTTTTAAACATTTGTCTTAAATATATAATGGAATTAAATTTGTTTAAAATGGTGTAGTTATTTATATTAAATACTTATTCTATTTAACCTTTTCATTATTCACATTATCGAAGTTATAACCGTAACGTCAAAAACTTAAATTAATATGTTGCTTATATTGACTTATTATAGACTTCAAAAATTACTTTTCAATTATTACTGTTTTTATAGTACTTTATTCATCCATTCATATTTTTCATTTGTCGCAATGCAAGAACATTAAATAAGATATTTCAATGAAATTTAAATAGCGAGGAAAGGCCATCGAAGTGGATATATGGAGGAAAATTAATCAGACAATTATTTCTTTTGTGGAAAACAGAGGATGCCGCCACGCCGGTAACAGACTACACATTTTTAATGACATCGAATGACGGTCGGGCGATCCGACGTTCGAGCAGTGAAAGTTGCAGTCTTACATCTGTAGGAGACTCGGGATCGAATCTGGACCGGACATCCCGTGGATTTTGGAAAATGAGCATGAAACCAGACAATAAGTTACTGTTTTTTTAAATAGACCCGTTTGCCAAGGGCTTGACCCAAATTACTTTTGAGAAGAATGATTTGAACTGTGCAACCGGGAGAAAAATGAGGGTGGATACACTTTGCCCGAATCTCTTCAGACACTTTTTAAAGTTTGACTTTAAGTCTGGAGATGACTTGCTGCCAGTGAAAAATTGTTTAATTATTGTTTTCGGTTTACGAGTGTATTGTAAAATTTAAAAAATGTTAGTTTTCGGCGAAAACATTTTAAATATTGATTTGAATGTGGCCTATATATACGTTATTTATATAGGAATACCATTGAGAACGTCAATTTTAAGATCCGCCAATTTCTGCCTGCACTTCCCGTCATATTTCCTACAGTGTTTGTAACGAAGATTACTACGACTCCAGGTCAAAGATTGGATCTAGTACAAACTTTAGTGGACTCACGCGTCACTAAAGTGTTAGTAACATTATCTCTGCGAAATGTTTCGGTAGATACAAGTTTTCTCACTGATGCATTTTGCCGAACGCTTTCATTTTCTTTGCTCGACCGAAAGGATAAAGCGTATCAGTTAGACACCTTTAAGTCAATAATATTATATCTGTAGTTTCTTCTGTAATAATGTTTTCGAATTCTCGTTTATATCCAAAGAACAAAATTTCATATATGTCCGTCAAATTTTCTAGCAAACGGTTGCCAAGACACGATCTTTTCTGATCGTCACTTGTTCAGTGATCCATTTCAAATCCTTTCCCCTACACGTTTAAATAAATTTAATTATTCGAGTAAAACTTAACAATTTTTAAGACAATTTTATACATTTAGAGAATTACTTTCTTATATTTTCATTGCATATTACTATTATTAAAGTACACTTAATTTTTTTCATTTCTGCTTGTACCAATATGTTCTAAATTAGTACGAAATACGTGCGTATCGTATACGTTAATTTGTTATAAGAACAAAATCGAAATACATACTGAAAATAATCTACATGTAACACTATCTAAACGGTATTAGTAATTATTAAGACTGTTTTGCATTATAGATGGCAGACATTACTTTTTCAAAGTTCTTTATTACCTACGATTTATTCCACGCGACTGAATTTTCGTCGTTTGTAGCAGTTCGTTCTATATCTTTCATAATCAAACAAGAAGAAGCATTTAGTTGGCAGTCTATTATTAAACCTTTCGCCTTTCAGGTAAACGACTTACTCGTATATCACATTTCACAAAAAAAGAATTCAAAACTTCACGGATGAATTGCCTTTAAAGTACAAGTTTAACACGCATTTTTTTTTTCAGATATGGTTGACGATATTCGTTTCCACTGCACTTTCCGCCCTTTTTTTAACTTGCGTAATTTATTACGACAAGCGCAAAAATGAGACAGGAAAAATTTGGACACGGAATAAAACTATTTGGTTTATGTTTGCATCTATCACTAATCAAGGTAATAACATCATTATAAATTTAATACATAAGTTTAATCTTAAATACTGTTTTTAATTAGGAGGCGATTTGAAAAAGATAGTCGGCATTCCGTCTAGATTAACCGTCGGAATCTGGATATTAGCTGTTTTTGTACTAACGGCTAGTTACAGTGGATGTCTGATGGCATTCGAAACTACTCCCGTTTTGGAAACTGTTCCGACGTCATTTCACGAATTAGCCTCGGCTGTTAAAAATGGAGAAATCTCTTGCGGAACATGGGACCAAGGAGCAATTTATACGTTCATTCTAGTAACCTATGAATTTATAAAGAGCCGCTTTTAATTTTTCGTATATATTTCTGAACGGTATTTCGTATTATATTAAGTGCTAATTCATACATTTATTTACAGAATTCTAAATTTGGAGATGCCAAAATAATAAAAGATCACATAGTCTTAAATAACAATTTTTTTGATATTCGGAATGATGAGATTGCCATTTCTAAATTACAAAATGGCCGATTCGCGTTAATTGCCGATAGATACGAACTGACACAATACGCTTCGCTCTTAAAAGGAAAATGGTTCGTATCGGATGATTCAATCGTAACATTCATTGGAGCTTATGCCATTAGAAAAGGATTTCCGTATAAAAAAGATTTGGATACGACGTAAGGCATGATTTGAGCTTTTTAATTGCAAATGACGTTTTAGATAATACTTATTTCGTACTACTTTTGATACACAGAATAATTCGTCTATACGAAGCTGGTATTATCGACTACATTTATAAAGTTAATACCGACCAGTGCGTAGAAAATGACGTTGGATCTTACAAGTCATTAGATTTGGAAGAATTATTAGGAGCATTTATTCTTGTCGTTATCGGTTACATAACATCTGTTGTTATTTTCATATTGGAAATAAATGTTGGTAGGTTAACTATTTGATGATTAATTTTAGTATATTTTTACTGATATATTATTTAAATATTATAACTGTTTCAAATTTTAAAAAAATTTTGTATTGTTTCGTGTATTTTATCGCCTATTTTAATCTTTTAGTAATTTAAACGAAATGTTTTTACATTTGTTGCTTTCGTTTGTTACTTTTTAGTATTTTATAGTTTATATCTTCATTCGTATATCTATGATGATTAGAATTAAAACTCTCTTTTAAACGTAACATCTACTTATGCAAAAAACCGGTATGTTTTTAATAGCATTAATTTACGTAAAATTCTTGAATATGGAAGACTTATTAAACATGTGTCGTTACAACATAAAATGCTTGTTGAAAAATAGTATAACATATTCATCCATATTTCGTAGAATTATTAAAGATAATTGTAAGTTTTATAATGTTAAAGTGAAGAATGGAACAAATAATGGACGTGTTTCTCATTTATTCGACAGTTTATTTTTCGGATTATAATTTTTAAAAATGTGTTTTTTTTTTGTAAAATAGGGCTGGCGGAAATACAGTATTAAAACGTAAAATCACGTAAACAGATAATAAAAATATCTTTACTCGCCATGTCCAATCACCAGGAACAAACTATTCTCCACAGCAGAGACGACCTTCCTTTAGAGGCTACGCCTCTGCCAAATTATGTAAAACAGTCTAAAATGTCCACCGGTGACAATCCCTTCACAATTTAAAATTATAAGATTTCTTTGTAAAATAGGGCTGGCGGAAATATAGTATGGACATGGCGAGTAAAGATATTTTTATTATCTGTTTACGTGCTTTTACCTTTTAATATTATTTTAAAAATGTGTTGTTATGTATTTTATCATAACGGTCAGTGCCGTCTTTAGGGGAGGGCCTACGGGGCCCGGGCCCAGGGCCCAGAGAGTTACAAAGAAAACAAATGGGTTACTTGAAAGGAATAAACCATTAATAATACGATTGAAATTACTCCTCCCACACGTAGTGTGAAGTGTTGAGTACAGGGTGAAAAATCTCACTGGCTAAAAAAAATAAACATATTTTCTGGGATATGTTAAAAGGGTGAGAGCACGATATCCGTAACCGGTCTCGCCCGTGCTAGCTACACCAGCGACCCTTAGGTCTGTAATCTAGTATTGATTCTGTTTCTTAATGGGGGCCCCTCAACATTCTGCTGGCCCAGTTCCCCTTACGTTCTAAAGACGGCACTGATAACGGTAGCTTATTCTTGCGAAGTGAAAACAGCATAAGGCACCGCGTAGTTATATAAGAGCACATCTTGTACGAAAAAGAAATAATTATCCATACCATGTGAATAACGATCCATTTAGAAATTAAAAATTAAAATCAAATTGATAATATTTAGTTCGATACCACAATATCTAATAAATAGCCAAAAAGCTATATTGCTTTTTATTAAAAAGAACTGAATAAACAAGATTTCATCGTATTAAGTAAAAAATGGCGGTTGGTAAATTATATTGTTATTCATAAATCCCAGTATCGCAACTGTCTTCCTAGGAAATTACGTTACTGGAATTTGCGTATAGATTTAGGACTAAATGTATATAGACAATATTCTGCATGATTTTCCTTATGTGCCAGTGAAAGAACAAGTGAGAAAACACTATTTTTGTATTTTCTTTTTAGAAATTTTCTTAAAATTTTGTCTTGGCAATTTTTATCAAATATATTCAATTTTTTGAAATATAGTATAGATTATTATGAAAATGATATAACGTTGAAAACAATATATAACTCGTAAACTATCAGTTCGTGTATATTTAATGAATGTTGTTCAATAAAAAATTTTAAAATGTAGCGTTTATAAGTAAATAACACGTATAAATTTCTATTTGTACTTATATTTTTATGATTGTAAAAAATTTATTTTAACGACTTATTATTCCTTTTTCTTGTAGACAAATTTCGGAAATTGAAATCATAACAGAAGCGAACATTCTGCTTGATGTGAAAACGAAAACAAAACGGAAATAGTTTTCAAAATGATTGACGTACAGTTTACGCGAATATACTCTTATTCTAATTCTAAAAATTAAAAATAATTGTATATGTAACGCAATAAATTATAATAATTCTTAAAATTAGTTCCTAAAATCCAAGACTTTAAAATGACATAATGTTAGTTAGATATTAAATTGAATAGTGTAGGATACGATAATATTTTTAGTATATAATAAAGTATTTTTGGCATTACAATTCGAAAAATTACACAGAATCGTTATTACGGGATGAAAATAAGCAATTATCTATCAACAATCTCACGTCAAATTTTGAGGAGAACAAGATGCATTGTCTACAATTTTTTGGCTAAGGTACTTGAGAATATAACATATTAAATAAAATAAAGTCTGTATAGCAATCGTATTACACATTTTATAGAATATTTTGTGCACATAAATTCAAAAATCTATAAAGACTTTCAAATATGTAATATTCATAGCTGTAACTTCGTATTCTAGCTGTTTGTATAACGTACTTCTAACGGAAGTCTAAATAAACGAAAGTTTAAAAGTATTTTCTCATTATTTGTATTAAGATTTTATATATTAAAAATATTTTACAATTTACTTAATTTTAAAACAGTAATTCGAACATAATTCGTTCCTAAAAGTTGTTAGTAGTATATATATCACCGCCTTTGGGATAATTTTGTAAAAGTTTAACACTTTATAACTTTTATCCTACTTAGTGTTTTTTATGTCACGATGATAATTAAATAATCGACAACTCTCTCTTTTTTACTGGAATAAAAACAAGACTTCTTTTATTGAAAATAAAGAACAAAGTTTACAATGATAATATTATTTAAAAATTATACAAAATTATAAGTGTATAAATTATATTTTAAAAAATAATGATTAAGTTAAAACTTATTTTAGAAAAAAAGATTAAAAAAATTATAGTTTTTCACATATTTTCGCTAAAACATGAACAAGGGCAAAATGATAATTATCTGCTATAAATTTGTTCGATAAATGTTTCTGATTGGCAATGAGTATGCACCAATTAAGTTTAAGCTTGAACTCTTCCATAAATTTTTTGGATAATTCTTGATATTTTGAAATAATGTCCCAATCTACATCGTTTACAAGTTCTCTAATAATTTCTTCATGCAATTGTTGATATCTACGAACAAGCTTCATATTGAAGAAATATTTAAAAGTTAATATGAAATTTTGACTCAGTCTTTGATATTGAGACACAAGATCCCAGTTCAGACGATCGTGATATCGAGTCAAAAAGTTTTCTGATAGAAGTTGATAGCGACAAATATCATCCCAATTAATTTGTTGAACATGCTTTTCTATAAAATCGCTGGAGAAGCGTTTGTTTTTCCAAAGTTTACTCCAATTTAATTTATGTTTGTAATCGTTAATAAATTCATTACTAAGATTAGTTTTTTCAGAAATAATATCCCAATCAACTTTATCTTCAAGTGATCTTATTACTTCTTCGCTTAAATCTAATTTGGAGAAATCCTTCCAATTAATCCCCGCACCTATTTCGCGAACTAACATTTCTACCTTATTATTATCCATTATAATAAGAAAAACGATCCTTCCTCTTTCAATACTAGATATAAAGAATAAATAGTTTTATTGATTGACTTGCTTTATATATTTTTTATGACGCAACTACTCGGGTCAATGAACTTAAAAATGATGTAAGCGCAATCGTTTTTTTTCACTAATAAACTGGTTTTGTGTTAATGAATTATTAAATTAAACAAGACACAAAATTTTCGGAAAAAAATATAATTTATTGTTTTTTACTTTCGTATTCAAAATACATTTTCGGAATATTATTTTCTGGTCCACAATGTGGATCGTGCTTGTCTGCGTCCGTGAAACACTGTTCGAAGTTGTCGAATATTTTGTCAGATTTCTCTAAAATTTCTAAGCTGAAATGATGATAAGATTCCTTCGCTGTAAGCATCCAACGAAAATGTTTTACTTTTGGTTTAAACCGCGGTCGAAAATCTACGGAGTATAGAATTTTAACGGTCGGAGGAAACTGTTGCGCCTTAGCCGATGCTTTGGCGGATTCTTCCGCCAACTCGATGCAAGGGAACGAGCTTCTAGAGAAGGCGTAAGGAACTAATAATTTTTCATTGATGGGAAAAAACGCAGTCCAACGAATTGCGGGTAACATATCGTCATCGCAGCCTTCCATTATTTTTTCGAATAAAATAATTTTAAATTCGCGATTTGGTTTTATTATGTTTTCGCGCATGCGCACTAATGTTTTGTGATTTGTTTTAATACGCAACGATTTTTGGTTTTAAACATTATTTTACATCATGTCGCGTAAAACAGTAGCCGTTCTTGTTAGTATAATCTGTTTTGAAATAGTTTTTGTAACAGTTTTTATAGTTTTATTAAGTAGATCGGGTTTTAAAGAAATTGATATAAAAAATACTACTTGCGAATATTCTTTACATCTAGATAGAAACATTTATTTACATAAATGTGCAAATGCTGGAAGAGTTGTATATGATATTCGAAAATTCACGAGCGAAGGACTACCTCATAAATACATCGGTGTGCAATTATTAAAAAAGGAATTTGACTTACTTTGTACGAAATGCGTTTAAAACACCCATCGAGTTGTATCGTCGTCGGTCCATCGCAATCTGGAAAAACTTCTTTAGTTCGGAAAATGTTGCGTGAAAATATCTATGAAAAACCTTTGAAAAGAATTTTATGGTGTTACTCGATGTTTCAACCCTGGTTTGTCGAAGAGAAAAATATTCATTTTAAATGTGGTATCCCCGAAAATATTGAAAATGTAGATTTAATAATTATAGACGATTTAATGCATTCTTTAACCGAAAAAATTGCCGAATTATTTACCGTTCAATCTCATCATAAAAATATAAGTGTTATATTGATAATGCAAAATTTATTTCCTCGTAATAAAGTAATGAGGGATATAAGTTTAAATACTCATTATTTAATATTATTTAAGAATAATAGAGACGAAAGTCAAATCAACTGTCTTGCTCGACAAGCGTTTATAGGTAGGATGTCCTACTTTAAAGATGCATATTTAACCGCAACATCCAAACCGTACGGATATTTATTAATTGATTTCCACTCCGTCTACAGATAAAGAATTGTGTTTAAGAGATTCCTGTTTTCCCGACAATCAAGGTGTATATTGGGTTTATATTGCACAAAAATGAAGAATATCAAGAAACATTATCATTTGTTAAATGTGCTTGCAAAGACAACACCTGCTCAGAGAAAAGCGTTGTTAAAGGAAGCTTCTGCCGATCAAATAAAAGTTATATGTGAAATTTGTGAAAACACTTTTCAAGGTCGTTTACCGGTTAAAGTCAATAAGTTAAAAAAATATAAGGCATGTATAAGAAAACTCGCAAATAAAAAAATCGGTCTCCAAGCAAAAAAGAAGATTTTAGTAAACCAATCTGGTGGATTTTTAGATGCAATTTTAACTCCAATTATATCATTAGCTAAATGAATTTTTGGATTATAAAAAAATGGCTCAACGAATGGCATTAGTACCTCCCGAATTAGTACCTAAATATCAATTACAAAAACCAGAAATACGATTACACGATAATATCCAAGATTTATTAGAAGAAAGTACTTTGAAGTCTGAAGTGATTTGAAAGTTAAATTATTAAGTCAACTAATTTCGAGATTTAAACAAACTATTCACGCACCAAAAGAACCGATTCGAGTCTCGTTGGTATCTCAACAAGAGGTCGAAGAATCTCAACCATCGTTGGAACCGACAAAACCATCGACTATCGAAGATCAGATATCAGTTTCTGTCCCGCTACCATATCAAAAATATGTTCCGCATATCATTCAATTACTAAAGCAATATCAATACGATTGGAACGAAAAAGGAGAATTTCTGGTAAATAATGAACCGGTAATTAATTCTCATATAGCAGATTTGATGTCGCATTTAATGCGCAATCGAAAATCTACTATCGTACCTGTCGGATTTAACGAATTTTATCAAGCGATTATTAAATCTAATATTCCCAGAGAATGGATAGGAAATAAAGCACTATCGAGTCGATTAAGAATAGAAGAATCGCCCATACTTCGTTTTCGAACACCTTCGATTCCACCGCCTCCGATACGATCAATTAGTAGCGGAAGAAAAAAAAAGAGTTTCGTCTACAAAAATTCCTAAACGGATTGCATCGTCTAAAAAAAAGCATATTTCATGGAAAGATTATTAAGCTCTATATATTATACTCCATCCCATCCTGCATCGTTCGGCGGCGTAACGAGACTAATAAAAGCGACAAAGTTGCCTAGAAAAACCGTCGAACAATGGCTATCGACTCAAGATACATATACGTTGCATAAGCCTGTACGAATAAATTATATGCGTCGTAAAACTAAAGCTTTATATCAGGGAGAACTATTTCAATCCGATCTTATGGACGTTCGTCAATTTTCGAAAGACAATAACGGAATAAAATATTTATTAGCAACTATCGATGTGTTTTCTAAATATGCCTATGTAATTCCGGTAAAGGACAAAAAACCCGAAACGATAAAAAAAGCATTTCAAAAAATATTTAGAAAAGTAATACCTAGGTTGATACACACCGATAAAGGGAAGGAGTTTATGAATTCTGTTATTAAGGAATTGTTTAAAAAACATCAAATAAATCATTATTATACTCATTCCGAAACGAAAGCGTCGGTCGTAGAACGATTTAATAAAACTCTAAAAAATAAAATTTATCGTCTTATTACTTATCGAAATTCTAATAAATATATCGATAAATTAAATGATTTGGTAAAAGCGTATAATCATAGTAAACATCGAGCTATAGGAATGTCTCCGGCCGAGGTGAAACCTAAACATCATTTACAAATTTTTAATCGACTTTATGGTAAAACGAAAGCTAAAATAAAATATAAATATAAAGTCGACGATAAAGTCAGAGTTTCTAAAAAACGAAAAACTTTTACGAGAGGTTATTTACCAGGTTGGAGTAAGGAAATTTTCATTATAAAAGAAAAACACAATACAATTCCTCCCACATATGTGTTGAAAGATTATAACAACCAGACGATTAAAGGTCGATTTTATACCGAAGAACTGCAGAAAGTAAAAAAAAAATGGATAATTTTTATGTGACTCTAATAAGCACGACAAGTATGGATTTTTTTCCAAACAATACTCAATTCTCCTTTACATCGAAAATTAATCCACCGATAAATTTATCAGGATCTTGGGAAGTGGCATTATCCCAGATAATAATACCTCGGATGCGTGGTTTAAACCTCTTAAACAGTGGGAACAGTCAGCCGTAGGACTTTCACTTAGTTGTGGAGCTAAAGCGTGGGAAATTTTTTAAGAATTTTCCCACGCGTTTTTCTCGTTTCCGTTTAGGAAAAAAAATTTTTAAACAGTTACGTCTTGTAAAGAAAAAATCGTTCTTTATTGTCACATAATTTTTTTATATATGAATTTTTTTCGCGATAATTTTTTGCTAAAAATTTTTTTTTCAAATTTATATTAAATTCTTTTTTGATTTTTTATCCGATACGATTTTTTCAAAACTTTTGAATTTATTTTCAATTTTATAAAATTTTTTAAAGTTTTAGGCATTTAAGTAATGACGATTTTTTCCAACCTGCGAATCAAATTCAAGAAAATGTAATTGACAGTTAACGAATTTCATCCACAACAATAGAAGACGTAAAGGTTGTTATGACTACAACTGGCGGCCTTTCCCCCCAGACTGAAATGTGGGTGAAGGTCGTCTCGTGTTCTACTTTCTGTAGAAGTGACGTAATCATTGTAAATAAAAGAAAATTTCAGTATATCGTTTATTTAAAATTTTAAAATTCCTTGTTCAAATTTACGCCGAAATATTAAAGCGAATTAAAATATTAGCATTTTGTAAATAAACTTACTTGACATATAATAAATTTAAATAAATTAATCTTTAAGAAACAACAAAACAATAAAAAAATGTAGAAATATTTTTATATTCATCTTCACATTTATAACATATGTTATCGTCATTGACCGATATTTAATTTTAAAAACAATTTTCATCATTGGCATGCATCAGAAATGAAAGCATAACTTCCCTAAAACACTTCACTGAGTGGGTTCGCTTCACTCTGAAAAAGCTGACAGTTTTATCTCAGAAATCCAATGTGTGACCTACTTTCTCGAACATAGTAAAACAAACTAAGTTACAGTACAACAATACACATAAACACAAATAAATTAGTAGCCCAATAATACATACTTTCATGTAAATCCATATGTTATATCCAAAAGTCAGTTTTCCCAAATTGTCGAAAAATAAATTATTTTCAACTTTTCTTTCTGAATTTAGAAGTAATTCACAGTAAACTTTATGCCTTAAAATATCCATTGCAATCAACGCAAAATGTATGAATCCACGTAATAAAAAATTATCGCAGTGAACTTCGAATAAACGAGAAACACAGAATTATCGAACCGCACTTTACGAAATCTGGCGCGAACTGTCGTATACAATAAACAAAACGAAAATGCTCTTGTCCAATGTCATCACGTGACAAAAAGTTTCTAAATAAACGCTAAAAGTTTTAAAGAATTCTTTCACAAAAACCGATGAATTTAATTAATACACAATAACTAAATCTGCTTAATAAAGGTTAATAATTTTCCATTATAATTATGCAAATTAGATATAAAAAAGATCATCGCGCAAATTCTCCCGCGAACCATGGATGACTCTTACGTCATCTGGATTGAAGTTTCCTGCAAAATACTGAAAATTTTTATATAATTATTTTACTAATCCAGCCAAATTTAAATAATATAAAATGTCTAGATCTGTTTAATAAAGATTAGTAATGTACTATCATTAATATGGAAATTAGATATGACAAAGATCACTGTGGAAAAATTCCCGCCAAGATAAAAATAGCTTTCGGTCACGTGATCACCAAGAAATACGCCTTAAATTTAATGTTTGTGTACAAATTAATAGATTTTAACTAATGTCATCGTTTAAAATTTGATGTTTCTGTAAAAATTAGTAAATTGTAACAAATTTCATCAAAGACAACAGAATAATTTTCAGCTTATAAAAACTCTACAATAAATGATTATTTCTTCGAAAGACGTCGATATGCACGAATAAATAATAAATATACAATAATGCTTTTATCCATTTTAAGTGGATATTGTAAACATTAAGCTATTTAATTTGTTTGGCTTTTATAATTTAGTTTCCGAATATTTTACTGTGAAATTCCATTTAGTAAACATAAACAAAGACAAGCTATTAGTTATAAACAGGACAATAGAATAATTTTTACGTAAATTGAGTGTAAATACAGAAAAAAACGAATTATATCAAAGATGGAAACAAACAAGCTTACATCCCCAGAACAGAGCTTATAATTTGTTGTCAATTTCAGCCTGTTCCTACTTCGACTGTTTTTTGTTGGTAAAAAGTTAATGTTTTAAGATGTTCTTAGTGAAGAAACATAAAAGTATCGAAATATAATATTCACACACACAAAAATATTCATGTATGTTGACATTAGAAATTTAAAATCAATTATAGAATGTCCTGGATAGAGATATCGTGTGATTGTTTCTTCTGTCTTATTTTGTTTTTCTACGTGAAAATAAGATATCTTTTATAACTATTGATAATATAAACATTTTGTTTCTTTATATATTACTTCAATTACAGCTGCAAACTTTAACACATGGAGCATGTGAGAAAGTATTATTGTATAGATTATTATATTTTTATGAATACAACTGAGACTCGTGACAATATATATTAACCTACTTTAAGTGTCAATATTTTATTTAGAATCATTTTAAACGTTATTATTACATCAAATTATGAAATGGAATGTTCCAAGTATAGGATTAAGAGGGAGGAGAAAGAAGCCATGCGTGGGGAAAAAATGAGTTTTTATCTAAATTATAATAAAATTTACTTATATTTACGAGAAATATCGATAATTTTCTTCTGGAGAAATGTATCTTGATAAAATTAATTATCTATATGAATGAAACTTTCAATAATACATTAGTTACAATGGCTGACATTCCTTTCTTACCCTTTCTGTAGTATGTCTTGTGTATTAAACATAGTTTCCTAGATTATAGCATAATAATGTGTATAAAAACGGAAAATTCTGTTAATTTGTAAACGCAGATAACTATCACATAACAAGCATACTGTAACCTCTGTATATTTAAAGTCAGGTATTCGCGATTGAATGTTTCTAAATAAGCCTGTTTAATCCGTAATTTATTTGACAGAAAGAAATTGTTTATGGCCGTATTTCATTTATATAATGTTTTTCTCGTGATATTATTTCTAATATCGGAAAACATTTCTAATATGGACATACATCAATATTTTTAATTCTGAATATTATATTTCGATACTTTTATCTTTATTCACTAACAACAAAGTACTTTTATTTTAAAAAAATAAGTGTTTACCAACAGAAAACAGTCAAAGTAGGAACAGGCTGAAATTGACAACAAATTATAAGCTCTGTTCTGGGGATGTAAGCTTGTTTGTTTCCATCTTTGATATAATTCGTTTTTTTCTGTATTTACACTCAATTTACGTAAAAATTATTCTATTGTCCTGTTTATAACTAATAGCTTGTCTTTGTTTATGTTTACTAAATGGAATTTCACAGTAAAATATTCGGAAACTAAATTATAAAAGCCAAACAAATTAAATAGCTTAATGTTTACAATATCCACTTAAAATGGATAAAAGCATTATTGTATATTTATTATTTATTCGTGCATATCGACGTCTTTCGAAGAAATAATCATTTATTGTAGAGTTTTTATGAGCTGAAAATTATTCTGTTGTCTTTGATGAAATTTGTTACAATTTACTAATTTTTACAGAAACATCAAATTTTAAACGATGACATTAGTTAAAATCTATTAATTTGTACACAAACATTAAATTTAAGGCGTATTTCTTGGTGATCACGTGACCGAAAGCTATTTTTATCTTGGCGGGAATTTTTCCACAGTGATCTTTGTCATATCTAATTTCCATATTAATGATAGTACATTACTAATCTTTATTAAACAGATCTAGACATTTTATATTATTTAAATTTGGCTGGATTAGTAAAATAATTATATAAAAATTTTCAGTATTTTGCAGGAAACTTCAATCCAGATGACGTAAGAGTCATCCATGGTTCGCGGGAGAATTTGCGCGATGATCTTTTTTATATCTAATTTGCATAATTATAATGGAAAATTATTAACCTTTATTAAGCAGATTTAGTTATTGTGTATTAATTAAATTCATCGGTTTTTGTGAAAGAATTCTTTAAAACTTTTAGCGTTTATTTAGAAACTTTTTGTCACGTGATGACATTGGACAAGAGCATTTTCGTTTTGTTTATTGTATACGACAGTTCGCGCCAGATTTCGTAAAGTGCGGTTCGATAATTCTGTGTTTCTCGTTTATTCGAAGTTCACTGCGATAATTTTTTATTACGTGGATTCATACATTTTGCGTTGATTGCAATGGATATTTTAAGGCATAAAGTTTACTGTGAATTACTTCTAAATTCAGAAAGAAAAGTTGAAAATAATTTATTTTTCGACAATTTGGGAGAACTGATCTTTGTTTGGATGTAAATGAAGGCATGTAAATTTATTTGTGCATATAATTATCTAGTTCTAATTTCGAAACATTTATGGCATTTAGTGTTTATAAGCGTGTTATTTAGACATGTCTACCAATTTAGTGCTAAAACGTAGAACTACGTCAAAGAAGAATACAAACTTTAATTAGCAAGTAGTATCTTTATTAGAAAACTTATTTGTTGGTAGATTTTTTTACATTTAAAGTGTAATTAGATGAAACTAAATGGATGTGAACATAGAAAGTTGAATATGGCAAGAGTAATAGATAAAACTATTATTACATATTACTCGATCAGAAAAATTTACACTTGAAGAATTTTGTTTTGATAATTATTGCCTAGGGTTTATGTCGAAAATATTTTTCAGTTATATTTGTAATTACAGTTAATTCGAATAGTAATGGCGCTTAAATATTTATAGAATTAATTGAAGTTTTCGAGTTTTGTTTTGAGGAAACTGAGGAAGGCAAGAGTATCTACAGTTGTATAATGAACTGAATTTAAGTAAATTAGGTGACTTTGTATGTTTCGATGTAGTTTTTTATAATATTACGATATACGAACTTTCGATTTTGTAAATTGTATTATACTAAAAAATAAAGTTTTTCGTTATTCTCCTACTTAATGATGTATTTATAATGTTTCTGAACTAAATAATACTTATTAAATTGAAATCCGAGCTTTACAAAGTACTATGAATATTAGAGAAGACCGTTTTACTATAAACTACTACGCTTTTACTACAGCTTACTCCAATGTTGATTCTACGAAAAGTAGGTCAGACAAGGACCGTTAGACTAATGACGTAGGCTGTTTACTTTTTCCGGTCGCATCGGTGCACTCCCGATAGCGTCATTTACAGAAGTCACACCTACTTTTTTCTGACGCGAGCCAATTAGGAATATTAATTTTTTTAACCAATCAGATGACGGCGGGAGATTTAAATTCGATTTATGTCGATAGATGGCCGTCTAAAATTTCATATTTATTTTAATTTTCTTTCTTTTATTGTAAATTCTCGAGAACTAAAGGATATTCCAAAACAAAGTTGGAGAACCCAACTACTCGTGAAAATTCTACGACTTCACGAAATGGTCCAGGTATTTTATAAGAATTTTTGAACGGCTATTTCCGTCCTTCACCACTGCCACTCGATCGCCTTGGACGGCTATTTCCGTCCTTCACTGTTAAGAGGTTAACCAATCTCTAGTTGAAAATAACGAGTTATATGTCATTACTACTAAGATGAAACAAGATCATTTAGAGCAGGGATGGGCAACCTTTTTCTATGTAAGGGCCACATTTGAAACTTCTGAATTAACGCGGGCCGCACATAAGAAAAAAATAAAAAATACGGGTAAATCACAAATATTTATTCATAAATTAACATAGGTATACTGTACTTAATGTGACTGCTGGAATTGATGCGAATGTAATATATCAGATATATTTGGCTGAATATTTGTCATTGCTAATTTTAAATTATTTTTTAGATGAGAGTCTGTTAGCCGATTTCTTGTTTTACTTTTCACTAAATTCATTGCAGAAAAAAACTGTTCGCATACGTAAGTTGTACAAAATAAGGACAGAATTTTTGCCGCATACTTTCTTAAGTTAGGAAATTGATTTTCTTTGATAAAAGTTTTATAAAAATCTACCAAATTTTTTTCTTTAAAAGTATCTTTCAAATCTAAATTACTTTGCAAGTCTATTAACTCCAATTGAAGTTCATTTGGTACGTTTTCTATGTTTACTGAAAAAGGTGCCGTAATTATTCGTATTTCGTTTTCTCGGCTAAGAAATTTTTCGAATCTATTTTTAAATTCTTGTTCTAGTTCTTCGACTTTCTCTGCATATTTAAAATAATTTTTAGGTTCGGTGCGTTCTAATAAAGTGGGGAAAAAGTGACAATTTTTGTTACGCAATTGCGTGCTCCATAATTTGAGCTTGGATATAAATGCTTTTATAAAGGTTATAAATTCAGATATGATAAGATTTTTTCCTTGCATTTTTATATTTAATTCTGACAAATGCATTGTAATATCGACAAAAAACGCAAGTTCTGTCAGCCATTCGCAGTCTGAAAGTTCTTTAACAGGTTTTCCTTTCATTTCCATAAATAATTTTATTTCTGGTAAGAGATTGTAAAATCTTTGTAAAACTGAAGATTTGCTTAACCATCTGACGTCAGTAAAATAAACAACGTCATTATTTTCAGCATCAATATCAGACAAAAATTCTTTAAATTGACGATGGTTCAATGCACGACCTCTCAGAAAGTTCACTGTGGATACTACTATATCCATAACATGTTCCATATTAATTTTCTTAGCGCATAAATTCTCCACGTGCAAAACACAATGGCAAATAAATAAATCATTTGGATTTTCGTTTTGTGCTAATTTATTCGAGAGAATACCAATTAAACCGCGTCGCTCTCCTCTGAAAGACTGGGCGCCATCAGTTGTAATTCCACTCAGTTTTAATAGTGAGAGTTCATTTTTATCTAAGGTTTTTTCTAAAGCCCCGTACATAATTTCTCCTGTAGTATTTCCTTTTAGCCCAACTAAATCTAAAAATTCTTCAGTAATGTTTAATTCTGAATCAACGCCTCGAATGAAAATTGCAAGTTGAACCGTATCTGTTATGTCGGTGGATTCATCCAAACAAATGGAAAAATATTCAAAGGCTTTTACTCGTTTTTTTAATGATTCGTCAACATTATCTGCCATTTCATCGATTCTTCTCGCAACTGTTCGTCGAGATAAACTAATATTAGAAAAAATCTTCTTCTGATCAGGACATATAATTTCAACTGCTTTTTCAATACATTGCTTTATAAACATTCCATCAGAATAACAATGAAGAGTTTTTGCCAATAGATTACAAATTTCATAACTGGCTTTTGTAACGGATTCAGATTCATTATTTGTTTTCATTAAGAATGCTTGCTGGGAGGTTACGGCTTTCATCAGTTTTTCCACTTTCTGTTTTCTTAAGTCTCCAGTAAACTGGTCGTATTTATTGGAATGTTTAGTGGTGTAATGCCTTTTAACGTTATATTCCTTAAAAACTGCAATACTTTCCG
The DNA here is from genome assembly GCF_030686945.1 of Centruroides vittatus. Taxonomy (NCBI): domain Eukaryota; kingdom Metazoa; phylum Arthropoda; class Arachnida; order Scorpiones; family Buthidae; genus Centruroides; species Centruroides vittatus. The sequence goes on from NW_027122212.1 coordinate 2,301,593, forward strand.
AACAAATTAAACAAACAAGATTTTTTTCATAATGAATGAAAAAGTAATCATATTTCCACGACTCATTATAAATTCGATTTTCATCTTCAATTTTTCTTTTCTTTCTTGTTGACATCTATAAATTGAGGATAAATAAAATGAATAAAATACTGCACTAATAAATATAGTAAAAGCTCGATGTAACAAACTACTATGGAATTGAAGATATTGGTTCATCACAATGAAAGTCCATTTTATCGCGATAACTCATTACTACGGACTCGTCCGTTATATCGAACAGTATATTATTATATAGTAGAATCACGTTAGAACGGGATCTTGATTAAATTGATTTTCAACTTTAGACTAATTACCACCTGTATCAAAATTGTCTACATAAAAAAAAATATTGTTAGATTAAAGCAAAAAACGAAGAGTAAAAACGGCTACTACTGCTGTACTTTTCTTAATTTAAAATGTTACCCTATTACGCAGCCTAAATTATATCAGACAAAGTAAAAGACTTTTTAGTTTTAGTAGAACTGTCATATTTAAGAAAAGTCTGTTATTTTTCTCTCTCTATCGAAATGTCTGAAGTTGTCTATTTATTCCCAGACATTTCTTTACCAACTTCATCTTGATATTTTCCATCTTAAATCTAACGAAATATATCTATTTTTTGTATTAAATCTAAAGCTTATCGTCTTCTTTTATGATCCATATCTTCGCTTTACAAACAATTGAAATCCACGACGCATCACTCATGGCGAAATGAAACCAAAACTAAACAATGCTGGGCTGCAATTTTTAATCACATTTTTAATTAATCTAATTTTTAAGGTATATGTTCTCCGCCTCAAATTAGTAGTGCCAGTCATTTATCTAACTCCTTTCGGGGGAAATTTTTGAATTGAAATAACGTGACTTCGGTTTTGAACCGGAAGTTCGTAAATAGTTAATTGGGGCCTCCTGCCCCTAGTTTAAGGAAAGACAGACGGACGACAGTGGGAATTTATAGATTTGCAAATTTTTCAAGTTGCAGTCCAAAAACAAGTCGATCAGAAAACAAAACCAAAACTGCATGTAAGGTGAAAATCTACACCGAAAAAATAATTAAAATAAACTTTATATTAATTTTGCGTTTACTTTTGTCAAATAAAATGAATAAAACTACGACTATGGGGAAATAACTAGTCACTTCTCGACTTACGACGGGATTCGGTTCCGCAACTTCGGACGAGGTGATCGTAACTCGAGAAGTGACTGTAAAACAATGACTTGACTAAATGAAACGGCGACTAAAAAGTCCGTAAGAACCATGGTCTGCGAGGACTAAAAAATAATCCGAAGTAGCAGGAGTCCGTTACAAGGAATGAGTTTTTTTTTTTTTTTTAATAATTTTCTTTTACTTTTGGCCAGACCGACATCAGCAACCGTTTGTTATATCGAGCTTTTATTGTACAAAACCACGTGCGAACCTCAAGGACAGTTTTAGCATTGAAAATAATGCAAAGTTGAAACGTTTTCATATGTGGGTTTTGTATTTTATTACTGTCCAGTTCTAAGTCTAAATTGTTCTTAAAATATTAATAATTCTATAGTTCAAACATTTTTAATTTCAATTTTGGAAATTAATAGTAACATTTATTATTAAACAGAAATTCTAACTTGGATATTTAAAATTCGAAATTCCACATTAAAAATTCTATTTTCGTAAAATTTCAAATATTTAACATACCTTTTTCTATAATTCGGACAAACCACAGTAGATTAATAGTAAAAATGTAGAAAATACCAAAAAATTAAATGCAACGATACAAAGCGTTGGTAAAACTTTACAGCTCAATATGAAGTATCGTGTGAAGTCGGGTTAAATTACCAGATACCTTGCAATTAGAGTTGGCCCTCGGATTGGTTTATTTTTGCGTCTTTAAGGGGCAATAGAATTGTTTACGAATGCATATTACTCCCTCGAGCTTCATTTAGTCTTGAAAAAGGGTCAAGCGCGTATGGATAGTCAACAAAAGTACACGTGCATTTGTAAACAATTGTAGCACCCCTTAAAAACGCAAAAATGAATCAACCCAAGGGCCGTCTCTAGCTGTGTCGAATATATATACGAAGCGGGTTCTTGGTATTTAGTACGATTACAGACGAGTAGATGTTAGTATTTTAAATTTTTATTTTATAGACCGTTATATTGTTTTGTAATATTTTGTGCGACGCGGGCCGCACAATATACTAACGCGGGCCGCATGCGGCCCGGGGGCCGCAGGTTGCCCATCCCTGATTTAGAGTAAAAGCCGAAAATTTATCTACATTAATTCCATTACATCCTATGGGAGATGTCAAATCAAGTAATATATTCGAGAATATTACGAATAATTTGAAAGCTTTAGGAAAGGATCGTTTTATTAAATTTTCTTTTAACCAAGACGATAGCACGGTGAAGATTCAACTGGATATTGATTGCGAATTACATATAACTCCAAAAGAGGGACCAACATTTCTTTCTATGCTAAATTTAGATAATCAAAAACTTTTCATATTAACGGGACAAGAACAATCATTTCAATATACTCCATCTTTAGAAGATTTTAGTGGAGAATTTATTACTCTAATTGAGAAAAATAGATATGTAGAAAAAATAAGAAGCGAAAATGTTGAAAATACGATACAAATACCGAGTGGATTATACGGAACAAAAGAATTTCTTAAATCATTTCAAATAATAAGTTTTAAATCACTTCCAGATAAAAAATTATTATTGAAAGTTCCACGAGAAACTTCCGTAAAATTTAATAGACAATTAAAAGATATATTAGGATTCGATCGATCAGAATATCCTGAAGGAGAATTTATAGGGACCTATCCTCTAGAATTAAATGCAGGAATAACGGAAATATTTGTATATTCTAATATAATAGAATCTCATCACGTAGGCGATACTACTGCCCCGTTGTTTCGAGTAATTCCAGTCATGGGAGAAAAAGATCAACAAATTGATAAAATTTATAATACTCCAATATTTTTCCCAGTTCGAACAAATCACATCGAGACTATTTCTATAGACATACGATCGGCGACTGGTGAAAACATAATTTTTACTTCTGGAAAATCGCTTTTGGTATTATGTTTTCGACGAGTATAAAAATCCGTTTTCACGAAAGAATCATTTATTTAATAAAATGAAGCTTAAACCGGAGGACTGTATCGCTTATTATTGTTCGCAAACAGGGGGGATTATTAGTCCCGATCCTTTATTTCGACAGAGATTTTTACAATCAGATCCTATATATCAACAGCTCCGTTTTTTCCAATCAGGAAGAGGTCAATATTTTAAAAGTCGACCGATCCAACGCGGATATGGATTTTTTGGGGACGTGTTTAGACAAGCAATACCAATCTTAAAAGATGCTGGAAAATATATTGGAAAGAAAGCATTAAATGTAGCAAAAGACATTGGAACGGATTTACTCAGTGGGAAATCGTTAAAAGATGCTGCACTATCGCGGATTAAATCAATGGGAAAAGAAATAAAAGATGACGTCATTCAAAAAGTTCAAAGCGGATCGGGTAAAAAACGAAAACGTCAAAGAAAACATGTAAAACGAAAGAATATTAAGAGGAGGAAAGAAGTCGATATTTTCTCGTAATGGATGAATTTTCATGTCCTTGTCTGAAATCCGAATTGGATTTTTTTAAAACTATTCCCACACAGTTAGCCATAGAGAATACCATACCTAGTATTCTTTACCCTATTGCCACTATCACCGATCAAAAATCTCCTATAGAATTTCTAATACCTGGTTCGGGTGAAAGCTTAATAGATTTGAGCAGCATTTCGATTAATGTTCAGCTATCTATTACTAAACGAAATGGAACATCTACGTTGGATACAGATCTCGTTACTCCGGTAAATAATTTATTGCATAGTATGTTTTCACAGTGTGCCGTATGGTTTAACGAAAAACAAGTATCGTCGCATGTAAACTATGCATATAAAGCAATAATTGAAGCTTTGTTATTTTCATCTGAAGAAGCGCAAAAAACTTTTTTAACAAGTTCTTTTTTCTACAAAGATACTGCTGGATTTTTAAACGAAACCAATCCGATTAAAGATGCTAAGAATGAAGGATTAATCGCTAGGTTTAAGAAAAGTAGTAAAAGTCAAGTATTGGATCTAAATGGACGACTTCATTTCGATTTTATTAACCAACCTAAATTATTGATAAATGGAATTGATGTTAGAATCAAATTGGAACGATCAAAAGACGCTTTTGCTCTAATGGCAACCGACAATAATTATCAGATTCGATTAAAGAATATTACATTAAAAGTAAACAAAGTAGAAGTTAGTCCTAGCATTTTAATTGGAATGGAAAAAGCCTTAGAAAATTCTGTAATTAAAATGCCTTATCGACGAGTTGATATTAAAGTATTTACTTTAAGTAAAGGTATTTTAAGTTCAAATATTTCAAATGCAATAATTGGTCAAATCCCAAAAAGAATTATAATTGGATTCGTTCGTAATAATGCGTTTAATGGACAGTTCGATTTAAATCCTTTCAATTTTGAAAATTTCGATTTAAATTATATTTCTGTTATAAAGGATTCAATTTTAATCCCATCCACGCCATATACTCCTGATTTCGATGAAAAAAGTTATGCTCGAAGTTATGCAACATTATTCGAAGAGATGGGCGGAATTCCCTATGGAAAATATGCTAATATATCCTATTCCGATTACGCCCAAGGATATATGTTTCACGTGTTTGATTTAACCCCTGATAAGGCGGCGTCAGAAAACCACACAAGTATTTTAACACAGGGAAACATTAGTATTGATTTAAAATTTAAAAGATCTTTACCCGAGACAGTTAACATCGTGTGCTTTTTAGAATATCGTAATACAATAGAAATCGATCGATCTCGGAATATTTACGTCGACTTCTAAGAAAATGGACACAATTACTTTATGGAAACTAGCATTAGGAGATCCAGAAATTAGCAAGACATTTGGAGGAGTTTATCCATCGGATTTATTGCCTCAAGAAATCGGAAAGAAGCGAGGATTTATAGTTAACACCGAGAACAGTCGAAAGCCGGGACAACATTGGATCGCAATTTATTTTAAAAATTTTACCTGTTATTATTTTGATTCCTACGGACTACCTCCGAACATCCCATCAATTATAAGATTTATTCGTCGAAATAGTGATCGAATATATTGGAATCGCTGGGCTTTACAGGGACCGTATAGTCCTGTCTGTGGATACTTTTGTCTATTTTTCCTCTATAAAATATCAAGAAATCAAGATTTAAGAGAATTGCATCCTTTCACAAAATTGTTCAACCACGTTTACGTTAAATCTTTTGTAATGAATAATTTCCGTTTTGGTCGTCTACCGTCTAATATAAAAATTAAATGTAATCAATGTAATATTGGATTAAATCTATTTTAAAAAATTAAATGTAATCAATGTAGCTCTGGTTTAATAAAAAGATTATTTTTAAAATTTAAAAAAGATATTTTTATTGAATCTGAAAAAAAAACTAGTGTTAGATTTATCGATCTATGTATGAAAAAAAACAGAAATATTTTTACTTACCGCTTCTATACTATAGATTTCTATGACAAAATATTGTTTTTCTTTCTATACATCTGTTGACAAAAAATATTAAATATCATTTTTGTATTTTAATATATTATTTTGGATTTAAAAAATTAAATATAATCAACATAGTGCTAGTTTAATAAAAGATTATTTTTAAAATGATTTTATTAACTCTTAAAAAAATTAGTATCGGTCTATGTATGAAAAAAAAATATTTTACTCACTCTTTTTATGCCTCGGATTCTGGAAGAAAAAAAATGTTATTAAGTCTTTTTAAGAAAACTAAAAAAGAATATTATTCAAAATTTGAAAAAGTTACTCACCTTCACTAAATAACATAAGAAATTCACCAAAATTATCAATTATTATGTGATCATTTTCTTTTTGCACAATTGTTATTGGAATTTCGCTATATGTTTGATTAATAAATTTTCTAAATGTATTTCCATTGATTATAGTTTCGTATTTCATCAGATCCCACGCTTTTAAATCCGCATAAATGTGTGAATTAAATTGTGTATATTATTAATATTTTTTATGTCAAAATAAATCCATTCAGGATCAGGATGTTCTGGAAATTATTAACTAAATCAATTATCTTATTTAAAAAATAATAATTTTTACTAAAATAGGAAAAAAAAGGTAGTTACCTTGTTTTTTTAATGTAATCCATTTCTCATTTTCTGTTTTAAAAATTATTTTTTTTTCATGCTCTATTAAAGGCATTTTGATAGGTATCCACTCCTCCTCTTTTTTCTCCAATCCGTTATAAATTTTGTTGTTTATTTTTAATTTATATTTAATATAGCTAACTTTTTCCATTAGCCCGTTCATGTTTAATAAATTTGAATAACCAGTAAAAATATGATTTAAAACTTAGCATCACATGTAGAAATGTGTGCTTTTATATAACATGTTTTCAAGTATTCTGTTGATTTTTTCAAATCATTAGTATAAGTTGATTGCTACTAGATTACAATATTTTCTTTTATAATTCGTCCGATTTTTTCTAATTGGTATTAAAAAAATTTCAATATCCGCTTTATACTTCATTGAAGATCATATTAAAAATTACAATATCGCTTTTATAATTGACATAAACTTTATTGAAGAGCAATTTTTTTTCCTCGCTATTACAATACCATTTTTATAATTGACATAAACTTTATTGTTGATCATTTTTTTTTTCGCTATTAAAAATTACAATACCCGCTTTATAATTTTGCATCCACTGTTTTTTATTTAAAATTACTATCAAAGTTTAATAACCCTTATTGGTTTTAAAATTACTATAATTAGTTTACATTAAAGTTTAATAACCCTAGAATTATTACAAAAAACAATATAAAAGCGAGAGGAATAGACAAGATTCTTTAGTTCAATTACTTGGTTTTTTATCGACTTTCTCTCTACAAACAATCCAAGCAAGAAAATGTCTATGGAAGGTAAGTTAGTATCTCTTTAGATTTTTGATTTTTTTTTAAATAAGAAAATTAAATTATTTTTTTTCATAGTTATTCATCTTTTTTATAGATTCACAATCGTTATTTGTTATTGATAATCCGTTTGTACCGAAAAAACGAAAATTAGCTAAAAATGATGATGCATCAACAGAGAAAAAGAAAAAATATGATTTAGTAATTTCTAAAGACGAACCAACTTTTAAAGCAATCCCGCCATATTCTGTCTATATATCGCATGGTTATAACTTAGAGATCAAAGAATTCCGACAGAATCACTATATTTGTCTAGCAAAGACCTCCCCGAAAAATGAGATTCAAAATCGGTTCAACATTCCTGTGAAAGAACTTCATTTTTTTCTACAAGCCTTAAATGCTGTTCAAAAATATTTGGAAGATTACATATAAATAATTGAAAGTTTACATGTAAGTAAATTCTTCGTAAAATAATTTTTTTTCAAATGATGTAATTTAATTGATAGATTTTTTTAACAGAAATTCTCTCTCTCTTTCTATTGAAAACATCGCTCTCTTTTCAAGAAGACAGAAAAATTGAAATTAATGAAAGTCACCTAGAAATCATTGAATCATCATAAACTAGTCTCAGGTAAAAAAATTAAAAATGTTTTTGTTAGTAGAATCGGCATTTCAAAATTTTTTACAGTGTTATCGTAAATCTAATCTCGAATATGTTGATCCAACCATTTTTTTCAGAGATATAAAATCTGAATTATTTAATATAATTACGAATTTTGGAAATGATTATAGAGTTCGATTTGTTGTAAGCCTTAAGGTTATAATGTATAAATGCATAGAAACAGGAGATAAATATGAGTTTAAAGATTTTTTTTTTACAAGTAATGCTGAACGAACTTTATCTCCATTTCTAGCTTGGAAAAATATTGAGAATGCAATAGAAAAAATTTTAAGAGATATATCAACTGCTGTTACATTTGGTAGTGGATGGATAATATATAAATTAGATTTCATAGATGTTCATAGATCGGAATATAATGGTCGTGTTGGAGGTTGTGGGTCTATAATTTTACCCAAAAAATTACAAAACAAAAAATGTCTTTTAAATATTCATTGTAAAGACGATAAATGTTTTGTTTATTGCATTCTTGCATCTATTTTTCCATTCGCAAATAATAAAAATAAAGTATCTACTTATAGAAAATATTTAAAATTTATTAATTGTTCAAATTTAAAATTTCCTGTTTCATTAGATAAAATATCGATTTTTGAGAAATCAAATGCTATTTGTATTAATGTATATGGTTATAAGGATATTGTTTTTCCTTATTATATAAGTAAATTTAAATTCGATAAAAGTGTAGATCTATTGTTATATCAAGATCATTATTTTTTAATTCGGAACTTTAATAGACTTTTACACGAAAAACAAAGATCGCTTTATTACTATTGTAAAAATTGTTTAAATGGTTTTCATCGCGAATCAAGTTTAAATTTACATAGACAAATATGTACAAATTTCAAATTTCAAAGACTATCAGTTCCTAAAGTCGAAAATTCTATTCTTAAATTTAGTGATTATTTTAAGATGCTTAAACATCCAATAATCGTATTTTGTGACTTTGAATGTTTAACAGAAACAGTTTCTAATGCTATGCAATCGACCGATACTAGTTTTAGTACTGTTACGCAAATTCATAAACCAATTTGTTACGCAATGATTGTTTTGGGTAAAAACGATACAATTATCTATTCTAAATTTTATTGTGGAGATAATGTTATAGATAATTTTCTAGCTAGACTAAAAGATCTATCAGAACGCCTTATTAAAGAAATAAAACTAAATATTCCATTAGATCGTCGTACAATTCCAAATTCTATTAATCGAGATAAATGTAATATTTGTGGAAGAAAGTTTTCCCCTAATGATGTGAGCGTAATTGACCATAATCACTTAAACGGTAATTATCGTCAGATCCTTTGCCAGGCGTGTAATTTGAACTTAAACCTAAAACCCTTTATCCCTGTTGTTCTACACAATTTTTCCGGTTACGATTCACATCTAATTTTAAAAGATATTTCTAAAAAGTATATATCCTCTCTTAAAATTATTCCTGTCAATATGGAAAAATATACTACATATACTTTAGATTGCTATAAATTTTTGGACAGTTACAATTTTTTAAATTTTTCTTTAGCAAATTTAGTTGATAATTTAGTAAAGTCAAACTACGAATTTCCGATCTTTAATCAATTTTTTTCCAGTAATAAAAATAGGTATCTATTGAAAAAAAAGGGTATTTTCCCCTATAGTTGGTTCAATGATTCTTTAAAATTAAATAATAAATCTTTACCGGATAAGAAATCGTTTTACAACGATTTGACTAGAAGTCATATAAGCTCAGAAGAATATGATTTAGCTCATCTTGTATGGAAAGCATTTAACTGTACAAAATTTTTAGATTATTTGCGTTTATATCAATTTACTGATACAATTTTACTTGCAGATGTTTTTACAAATTTTCGTAATTTATCATTAAAGTATTACGGTCTTGATCCAATTCATTTTTTAACTTCTCCAAATCTTACATTTATCGCTGGATTAAAAATGGCTAAAATAGAACTAGATCTATTTACTGATTTAGATATGTATTTGTATATTGAATCCGCAATTCGCGGCGGAGTGTCGTTAGTCGGAAAAAGATATTCTAAGGCGAACAATCCTTACTTATCGCAAACTTATGATAATTCGAAACCTCATAGTTATATAGTGATAATTGATAGCAATAATCTATATGGATTAAGTATGGTTCAATATCTCCCATATTCGGAGTTTCGTTGGTTACGACAATCCGAAATTGATGAATTTAATGTTAAAAATGTTTCTTCGGAATCCGAAATAGGATACATACTCGAAGTAGATTTAGAGTATCCAGTTTCGCTTCATAACCTTCATAACGATTTACCTTTAGCTGTAAACCATGAAAAAGTAGAATTTGAAGATTTATCTACCTATCAAAAATCGCTTTTATCTTCTTTAAATCTAAAATTTAACAGTAATATCAAAAAATTGGTTCCCACTTTAAAAGATAAATCGCACTATATTACATATTATGAAAACTTAAAATTTTATCTAGAGAAAGGTTTAATTTTTAAAAAAATCCATAGAATTCTTTCTTTTAAACAAGCACCATACTTAAGTCCATATATTTTTTTTAACAATGAAAAAAGAAAAGCTAGCAAAAGTGAATTTGACAAAAATTTTTTTAAATTAATGAATAATAGTTTCTATGGAAAATGTATGCAAAATGTTCGTAAACAAATTAATTTAAAAGCTGGATTGAATAAAGATCAATGTAAAAAATATCTGAACGATCCAGCACTAGAAAATTTTCAAATAATCAATGAAGATTGTGCCGTTTTCAGATTAAAGAGATCAAATTTACTGCTCAATAAACCACTATATATAGGTTTTTGTGTGCTAGAATCGAGTAAGCTACACATGTATAAAACATATTACAATGTTTTCAAAAATTACTATAAAAATAATGTTAATCTCTTGTACACGGACACCGATTCGCTAATTTTAGAGATATTTACCAACGATATTTATCTCGATTTTAAAAACAATCTTCCTGACATATTTGATTTTAGCAACTATCCTCTAGATCATCCATTATACAGTGAAAAAAATAAAAACAAATTAGGATTTTTCAAAGATGAAGCTAAATCGAAAGTAATATCAGAATTTGTAGGTTTAAAAGCTAAAATGTATTCGATTTCTGGAGAATACTATGAGAAAAAAACAGCAAAAGGTATAAATAAATCAGTTGTTAAATCAACTTTTTATCATGATCTATATAAGTCAACTTTATTAAAAAAACAACAACATCGTCATAGTCAATCACAAATAATTAGTAAAAATCATGTGATCACGACCCAATTTCAAAATAAAATCTCACTTTCTGCTTTTTATGATAAGAAATATATTTTAAGTAATGGAATAGATACTTTATCTTATGGTCATTATTCTATATCTTCATAGACATTTTTTAATACTTTTTTATTGATATTTTTAATATTATTCGTGTAAATGAAGAAATGTAATCATTTTATTATTATTTGTAACGTTTATTTTTTTAAATGAAGAAATGTAATCATTTTATTATTATTTGTCACGCTTATTTTTTTAAATGAAGAAATGTAATCATTTTATTATTATTTGTCACGCTTATTTTTTAAATGAAGAAATGTATTCATTTTATTGTAATGCTTATTTTTAAATCTTAAATGAAAATGTAACCATTTTTATTATTATTGTAGTCTCTATTTTACCAATAAAAAGAGAGAGAGAGAAAGTTGTTGTGATTATTTAATTATTTACACTCGCAACATTATCGGGAAAAAGTATTTAAAACTTCTTTAGGAAAATAGATACTAACTCAATCTTAGTCATAAAATAACGCTAATTTTTCCAAGAAGAAAAAAGTAATATCTTACCTTCTCGAACAATCTATAACTTTTGTTCAATTATAAATTTATCCGTTGTGTCTAACCGATTATTTAATCATCGTCTGAACATTAGAGAGTCTCGATCTTTATTCCAATGAAAGAAAGACTTGGTTATTATTCCAATAAAAGAGAGCCTTGTTCTTTATTCCAATTTAAAAAAAAACCATCGCCACATAAAAAACTTATCACCAAACATAAAAAACTAGTCGCCAGACAAGCAGTCAATTTATTTAATCACAATTTAATATTTTTGTCAAAAGATGGCTCCACAAAATATTTTGCTGTCAGATATGAATATAATTTTCAGAAAAAATACAAACTACTTAATCTGTAACTTTGTTTAATTATAAATTTATCTGTTGCGTCTAATCGTTTTATTTAATCATCATCTGATCATTTCAATGAAAGAGTGTCTTGTTCTTTATTCCAATGAAAGAGAGCCTTGTTCTTTATTCCAATTTAAAAAAAAACCATCGCCAGACATAAAAAACTAATCGCCAGACATAAAAAACCATTTATTTAACCACAATTTAATATTTTTGTCAACAGATGGCGCCGTCAGTCAGAAAAAATACAATTATTAAAACATTAATAAAATATTAGTTCTCTTTTATATAAAATTAAAACTGTAATGATCGGTTTTATTTAATTTATATTTTTTTGGAATCTAAGAATTGTTTTTCGAAGTCTGTACCATATTAAAAAAATATTAGTTTTCTTATACATAGAAAAAATGTTAAAATATTTCAGAAACTCGCGTTTAAATCACGCGGAAAAGTATAACCGAAGGGGCATCAAAAATGGGTGTGGTTTTGATGGGTATGCGAGCTTTTGGGATACAAAATATTTCAGAAACGGTCAGGCGATTTAGCGGTTATTGCGAAATTCGTCGATTTTAGCCCCTGGTGGCCGTCTTTCCTGCGAAAAGATAGCGAGATACTAGGATAAAAGTTATAAAGTGTTAAACTTTTACAAAATTATCCCAAAGGCGGTCATATATATACTACTGTTGTTCTAAAACCAAAACAAATATTACCATAAGAAAATATAAAATAGATTATTTTAGGTATCAGGAACGAATTAAAACTTTTTTTTTACTTTTAGCTGTGTTTCTTGCCAAACATTTCTACATATGCAATGTGATATTATATATAATAAAATACTGTCATATATACAATAAATTTTTTATTATAATTAGACTGATGCACTTTTAAACACAAATTCTTGGATGTGATTTACATTATGTGAATGTCAATTAACACCGTTTTTATTAATCTAATTATAATTTAGACTGTGAGACGTATCGAGAAACGAACGTAACACGTTTACCGCATGCGTATCGAAATCTAATTTCAATAGTAATGTCGTCGTTGATTCGTGTGGACGATCGCGCGGACGATCTCGGCACCATAATCTTATGAATCGGAAGTACTGTCCCTTGTTGGTCAGGTCGTCGACTTTCTTTAAAATAGGAGGTATAAGGAGTTGACCGTCTCTGTCTCTAATCTGTAGCTGGTCTTTGCCGAGTGGCTTGTTCGGTATCCGAGCTATCGTACGGCAAAGGTGAATTTGTGAGATCAAAATTTATTTCGTGAACTGATTCTTTCAAAAAGTAAGTCGTTTGAAAGCCGTGGATGATTCTATCTGCTATTTACAATGCTTTAAAAATAAAATATCCAAATTCTTGTCAACATTTCCCTTTCTATTATTAATTAGTTGAGAAAAAAATTAATAAATAATCGGGATAAATGTGAAAATTTATGTTATAATGTAAAAGCAGTAACTTAAATTCTTAAATTCGAATAATATTAAGAAGAACATTGAAAAATTAATTAATGTTTATAATTCTTAAAATATTGTTTTATTAATATCAGGTAAGCCCGGCGTTGCACCGGGCAAAAAGTAAGTAAAAGCATTAATATGATTAGATTATTTTAACCCTTCTGTTATATTACATTATAGTATTTTATTTATATAACTACAAAGGTTATCTTACATAAGGGTTTATTACACCGAATTTCCAATCTAACACATTTTAAAAATTCTTTAAATTGTGTACGGTAGAAAGATAGCAAAATTTATAAAATGTGTTAAATTGGAAACTCGGTGTAATAAATCCTTATGTAAGATAACGTTTACATATATGTTAGGCTTAAAGGTTTAAAAAGCTCATTGAGCGACAAAAACGTCCACAATGCATCGTGGTTTCTTTAAATCATCCACAACACGATATTCCTGTTGTGGCACTTGTGAAAACAGACACAACGCGTTGTGACAAACTCAAAAATACCACAAACTGGAATTCGCGTCGTGGCTTTCATAATATTTGACCACTACGCGTTGAAATGATTAAGAAAAGCCATAACGAGTTCTGAACGTCAGCTGATGCAACCACGATTGAGGGTGATACGATGCATAGTGATTTGTAACTTTAAAATATGGGTTCTTACTTCGAAACATCTTTGTTTACAATTTTTAATGCTGAACAGCATTAGTACTACAAATTTTACTAGAAATTTAATTTTTATACTTTAAAAAATTTCAAAAAAATACAATGTATAGAGAAAAATACACATTTTGTGTTTTGTTTTGCGCAAAAGTGCTAAAGGTTAAACTACGTGTAGGAGTAGGCGTTTCATGTAGGCTACATGATGACAAAAATCGTCTTTAAAATTAAAAACCACTGTGTGACGGATTTATTATGGTTAAAAGCCACCAATATTTCTGGATGTTAACTAATAACGAGGTGATGATAAGAAAACTTTTTTTCAATTTACTTATCTTCAATCATCTTATGTAAGTAGGTAACAAAATTATTCACCACATACAGAAATGTAACTTGGTTATTTTTCAACAACATTTAATCATTCATGAAAATCTGTTGTGGTGCTCGAGATGTCAACATTTTCAAATAACAAATTTACTAAAAATAATTACTTTGTCAGGAACTTTTTCTGAGAATCAAGAATGTTTCAAAGTTATTTATTTTTACTATAATTATTACCGTGACATTTCGAGTTGCATTTTATGTTCTTTGAGCGACATTTGCATTTTTATCAATGCAGTATCTTTTACAGTGACACCTTAAACTCCATGCTTACTTCCGGATGTTAACCTAAATGCTGAGCAAAGTGTTAATGAAGTTCAGGGTACGTCCTGAATATTAATAAAGTTACTTTCAGGAATTGTAAATTCTTTCGAGCGTAAAGTCGATCAAGAAGACCTTCCTTGTTTCCTAACTGATAGAGACCTGATGGATTAATGCTAATAACAACAGCTAAAACATTTCTGGGAGCGGCACCTTCCTTATTACGTTCCTTATCAGGCACCCTAACTAAAACATTCGAGCCAATTTCAACTGCAGGAAATTTTGAGTTGGAATGTGAAATCATTTTATGTTCCTGTTTCTCTAGGCCAGATTTGGCACATTATCTCAGCATTGATGCTGTTCTTTTTTAAACAGAGCTTGCATATAACATTTTTACCAAATCCCTCATTATTGTTGCTTTCTCCGCAGATAACATGAACATATTAATGATACTCTGAACAGTTGTGAGCTCCTGAAATTTCATATTTTTGTTAAATATGAATTTTCACTTTTTTCTAAAATTATATCTTTGTTAAATTATCAGTACTTGTCTTCGTTAACTCACTTCATTTATCATAAAATATGTTCTTTTTACAAGCCATAATTAGCGCACAGATGTTCTCACTCGGAAATGACAGTCAAGAATAAGCACAATACAAACTCGGCAAGTGTTTGCAATGCAACACCTGCAAATCAAGTTACAACCTGTGCGTCGTGTTATGGTTGCATCGGCTAACGCTCAGAACGCGTTATGGCTTTACTTAATTAATCACCGCTACGCGTAGTAGTCAAATATCATGGAAGCCACGACACGACTTCCGCTTTGTGATCTTTTTGAATTAGTACAACGCGATTTGGCTGTTTTTACAAGTTCCATTACACGAAAATCGCGTCGTGGATGATTTAAAAAGACCATAACGAGTTGTAGACTTTTTCGTTCAATTAGATTTTCGTACTTTGAGCATAACGTATACATCAAATCTATATATATAATCGAGACGAGTTGATAATAATAATAATAATAATAATCAGCGCAGAGCCCAAACGGTTAAGAGTTGAAAGTTGAAATTTGATACACAGTTGGGGTACGTCACGAGAACGCACACTAAGAAGGGATTTCTCGAAATTCCTCCCCATGGGGGAGAGGGACAGAATTAAGGCTTCACATTTCCATCAACAATGGAAGTGTTAAGAGAAAGCGACGTGCAAGAGGCAAATGCAGTTTTTTCGTTTTTGCGGAAAATCGAACATATTTTTAGACCTATCTAAAAATTCTGTAATTAGTCTGGAAACAGGGGGACCCAATTCTTGGATTCTGTGAAAACGGGTAAGGTTGACTATTACGTAATAATTTTAATTTTCGCTAAAACGGTTAGGAGTTGAAAGTTGAAATTTCGTACACAGGGTACGAAATTTAAGTACCAAACTGTTAAGTAACAATGATAGTGTTAAATAACAATGGAAGTGTTAAGTAACAATGGAGAACAAGAGAAAGCGACGTGAGAGATTTATGGGCGCTGGAGGAAAAAAAATAAAAAGAGTAATATGGTAGAACATATTCGATTTTCAAATTTAAACAGATTAGTTCGGTTTTTCTCGACTTTTCTTCTTTCGAACATTCGATGAAAATCGAACGATATAATTAAAACACGTCGTAAAAATGGAACAATGTTAGAACATTCAATTTTCAAATTCGACCTTTCTTTAGAAATACTTAGTTTCTTGATGAAATTACTCTTTTCGTTTTGTGACTATAACGTAATAATCTTAATCTTCGCTATCGTTACTTTTGCCCGAGCAACGCCGGGCCTACCTGCTAGTACTATAATATAACAAATATCAAAACGAAAACCATATAAAGAGTTTGGTTATTCTAACCATTCTAACCATTAACCATATTCTAACCATTGTCACGTTTATCGTGATACTGGGAAAGTGCGATATGGCATAATTTCATTGGTAAAGTAGACAGTAATTAAAAATGTGATATATTAAATTTTTTAAGTTATCACATTTTTTTTTAATGTTAGATCTAACAAATTATTTCATTCAGAGTTGAATATCAAACGGCAATTTGCCAACCAATCAAATTTCGCGATAAATGGACCAAAGATTTAAACTCGGCACCCTTGAAAACAGTCTAAAACATTTTATTCTGGCCGGTAACCTCGTATTAGGCAATTTTTCTATTCAAATGCCACTATGCCGATGTTTGGTAAAAAGAAGGTAGTGTCACAGAATGGGGTCAAAGTAAATTCCACCAAAAGTAGTTGTTGACCTCTTCCCGTAAGAGAGGACGCTCAACTACTACTAACTAATACTGGTCTACTATTAATATTTCAAAAATAATAATCCGTGTTTGACAGATTGTGATGACCCTGCGCATGATCGCAGTGGCTAACCTTAACGTCCGAAAGAATTTACATAATACTTGTTTAAATATAAAATATCTCGTAAAAATGCTAAGATAATTCCTTTTATTTGACCCGATAAAAAACAAAAAAAAGGTAAAACCACGGTAAAAAAGTAAAAACCAGCAAAATCATAACCTGTAAGTAAACGAAACTTTTGAAAATTGTGACATAAAAATACTGAAAGTAGATTTGACAGTAAGACTTAACATGTGATTAATTTACACATTACACAGACTACAACTACAGGAAGTTTTGCATAAAGCAAATGTTAATGACAATAAATGAAAAAATAAACATCGACACAGAAATGGACTTCGATCTGTACTTTGTGCCTTAAAATCGTCGAACATATACTGTATTAATTTCGGTAAACATTATATTCCGTTACTTTAAACATTCTGTTACTCCTTAAGATATTCTTAAGCAGCATTAGCGAAGGAAGTTTGGAGCGATGGGTTTATGAGTTACTAAGAGAAGTTGTAATCAGGGGAGGAGGAGGGATGTCCAGGTTTCCTTGTAGTTAAGCATGTCCTAGTAAATATCGCGTCTAGAAAAATTACTAGAATTGGTTTGGGTTCTTTGATTACGGTAACTCGATACGTGTGCAAGCTGCCGAGGAGGATGCATTCCAGAAATATTTTTACGTAAAGCTGGCGCCAATTCAAGTGTTAGTAATGCGAAGAAAGCTCAGAAGACTGCACATGGCTTTCTGTGACAACAAACAAACTCACAAGCGACTACCCGTGTTCAGTGCTTTTATCCACTCGGTTATTGGAAGATACTAATTGGGCTGCAATATAAAATATTGTAAACCAATAAATTTTCACTGTCGTCCGTCTGTCTCTGTCCTTGCTTAATCTGGAGAAAGGAGTTAAACAGATGAAAGTCGAGGCAAGACATATAAATAAAAAAAGAGGATCAGATTAACTACATATGAACTTCCAATTTCTACCGCAAGTCACATTATTTCAATTCAAAACATTTTCCCTAAACGGAGTTAAATACTAATAAAATATTTAAAAAAACCCAATGGAATCAGATAATCAGTCTTTACCCAATTGCACTATTAACTAGCACACGGAAAAATAATTCTCCTATCCTATCTGACTTCTGGAGGATAAAAAATTCCAAGTCACTAATCCGTGTAAACACTGATGGATAACCTGTATTACATTCCGTTTGTAAGAAACCCTACTGAGGAGGCCGATAAATGCGAAATGCATTTAGGGTTAAGTATGATGTAAATAATAAAAAACTATTTTTTTTTTCTCTCAACGTTAACCTGTTTGTCCTTTTTCTTTTATATATCAGTCCAAGTTCCGTTTTGAGTAAACAGATTATTGACTTGGAATTTTTTATCTTCCAGAAGTCAGAGAGGATATGAGAATTATTTTTCCGTGTGCTAATTAATAGTACAATTATGTAAAGGAGTTAAATACGTAACAGGGACGACTCTATTGCTATCAGGGAAAGTAATATCGAAGTTGAGACCAAAGTTTTCAACGAGAAAAGGTGTACATCAGACATTCAGCGCCGCTTTCCTGTAAGCCGAGAAGTTTGGCAATGGTGTTTGGAAAGTCAGTGAAATCATGCTCGACATTCTAAAGGCCATTGCCAAACATCTAGGCTTACAGGAAAGTGGCGCTGAACGTTTGACGTACACGTTTTCGCGTTGAAAACTTCGGCCTCAATCTCGCTATTATGTATGGAGACAAAACAGTTCACCATTCCAGCAGGCAAATGCTATGTGTTACCTATCGCGTATGCGCAGGCAAGTGCTATGTGTTACGTAATGGCGTAATGTTATGTCTATCTAGTGCTATATCATTGTCGGAGTAATTCGGTGAATATAATATATATATTTTAAAATTATATACTTTTTTGTGAGAATTATATTTAGTTAATTATTTTGTTAAATTTTTTCAAATAGATACTGCTACGTGTAAAGCCAGCAATCAAATATAGACAGAAGTTAATCGTTATATAGAAATCCAATCAATAATTTAAGGTGGGATGTATGACACGATCTAAGATAGACGTATTTGAACGTCACTGCCGAGTTTATTGCAATTACACGGCTACGAAACTCTACCTAGACGTGCATAGCGAACAAACAAACAAATATTTTCATGTAAATATACTGGTAGACTATATACCGTATTTTACGGACTAAAAGGCGCACCTGAATTTTTGAGGAAATTTTTCGAAGAAAAAAAATACGTCTTATAGTCCGTAAAATACGGTAGATATCAGTATAATAATACCAGCATTATTCTGATATATATTAGTTAATAAGCCTATTATTAGATTAAAAGTCACAATAGATTTATACTAATAAATGAATGTTCATAGGTTCAAAATTTATTTCTGGTACGAACCTGTTAGTTTTAATTTGCAAATAAAAAAAAAGTGGTTTTGGCATAATAACATTCGTGAGTAATGCACACCATGCTGCTGAGATTAACAGTAATGAAAATTCTCTATCGTGAGATTCAATGATAATAATGCCAAAGTCACAATCGTTAGTTCACACAAACGAAGTAGATAATACGTCAGAATAAGCTTGAAAACTCTTTTCATTGGAATTCGATTAATCAATCTCAAAAAGTTTGATTTATTTTGCATTTATTTGTAGATTTTTACCTACTAATTTTTTTTACCATATTAATATGCTATAATTTATCAAATGTTTTGTTTTATCATTCGCTTTATTGATAGATGTACTGTACAATATTCTCAGAAGTGTTATTGCTTGCTTTATGTATACTATAATTAAAATATAAGGAATCATTAATTTATTTAAACAGTGCCTCTGACACGATGTATTAATATAGGTTAAACATCATAAATATTCAATTCAAAAAAGCTGCAATAAATTTGTATTAATATCATTATTTTAAGCTATTTGTAATCTTTTTTTTTGTGGTTCATTATTATTTTCATTCCCACTGCAAACAACATTTCGCCTATAATACAGATGCACGCTATTATGTAACCCGCTATCAGAATAACAAAACTTCCTAACAGCTCGTCCAAAGATAATGAATTCATTTCATTAACGTTGATATCTTCTTTGTGAAATACATTCTTCTCGATTTTCTCGATTATTCCAGACTGAAGCATTCTACTTATTCTGAAAATATTAAGATAATATTACTTTAATTTAATTGACGTAGGTTATTGTACTCAAATTTTAAGTAATACTTTTTATTCAAAATATTTTTATATGGAAAACTCTTCCTGATGTAATACGCTTCGCTAAATGTCATCAGAGAATCTTGGCTTTCCAAAACCCTTTCTTTCAGTTTAGGTTTGAACATTTTATTAAGAACATTGCTGGCATCTATAAAAGCGAATCTCTCATTTGTTAGTTTTTCCAGCGCCTCTTCAGCCGATAACCAATTATTCTCGATATCGATGCAATCTTTTATCATTTTTGCAACACCGGAATCGATTCCCTGAAAAATTAATGGTAGTATGTAACATGATGTTAATTTTCATGAAAGATAGAATTTTTGTTTTTCAGAAACTAGAGAAAAATTATCACACAACATAAATTTATTTTGCAAAATTTGTTAAAATTTATATTTACCAAATACTTAATTCAATCTTCTTTATATCTTAAGAATATAAAGAATATTGAGATGTTTTATATCTGTAAGTATATTTCAGGTGTTTTAAAAAGCATAATACAATAACTACAACAGAAAAGTAGAACACAAACACATAATATTCGTTTATTACAGGATATAATATCTACTGTGATTATAACGCGATCGACTGTTTGCTAAAATGTAGGAAATAAATTGAAAATTCTATTTCTGACCATTACGAAGAATATTTTATTTTACAAATAACTTCGTTATAATTTGTAAACATTGATATTACTTTGAATATTATCGATTCTGCTTCGTTATGTGATCCGCAAGAGTATTTCCCATTTTCTACTGCAGAAATTAACTCGTTAAATGTTTTCGGTGCCTGTTCGTAAACAGGTGCAGTCAGGAAAGATATTAACGTTCCGCTATAACCGTAACCGATGACAGATACCGACAACAACCAGAATCCTATACATATTCTTGACGGCCATCTCTTTAGGCAATTTAAATCGGTCCCTAAAATACAAAGAGCACACGTATACGTCTAATAAAGTGAACAACACTTACATCTAACTGACGAAGATATGTAAAATTTCAAAAAATTGTTTATTTTAATTAATTTTACCTTGAAAAGTAATTGTTGCCAGCAAATTGCAAATACTCTTGCTCAATGGCCACGATCTCTCGGATCCAAGTAATTGTCGCTCGAATTTGATTATTAATGCGAGAATGCATCCAAATATTAATATGGATACTCCGAATATGATCCAAACCTTAAAAAGTAATTTTTTACGATATCTGTAATTTACATCATTTTATAATAATTTAATTTCTCAATTAAAAAGTAAGTCTCCTACAGTAAAATAAACATCGTTTTATCTTTATCTTCTTATTTTCGTACAAAACTCGGGAATTAAAGTTAAATTCAAATTTGAATTACAAAGGTTATACAAACATAAGTTCGAGTCCTTATTTCATTATTTTCTTCCCTTTATTCCGATCAGGAACCACCATGCAACTTGCAACTTGAAGTCAAAAAAACTTCTAAAATTAACGAACAAAACACTATTAGACGACATACAACACAATTAAAAATGATCTTCGGCGCCGAAGATCATTTTTAATTGTGTTGTATGTCGTCTAATAGTGTTTTGTTCGTTAATTTTAGAAGTTTTTTTGACTTCAAGTTGCAAGTTGCATGGTGGTTCCTGATCGGAATAAAGGGAAGAAAATAATGAAATAAGGACTCGAACTTATGTTTGTATAACCTTTGTAATTCAAATTTGAACTTTATCTTCTTGTTTCGTTAATGTATTTTTGTAACATCAACAAATTTCTGCGTATGGTTCTAATTTAAGTCATATCTATTATGTTTTCATTGAATATCTATTTCTATTTAATTCGAAATAAAGTCACATTGCTTATACAATAATCAAACACCTTTATCGTTGCCGAGAAAGTATAATTTAAAACAAACGTTTTCGACCTATTCCATAGGTCGAAAACGTTTGTTTCAGGTTGTCAGGTTGTCAGGTCAAATGTTCCAATTGTCAGTTTTCATCAGGTTGAAAACTGACAATTGGAACATTTTTGTTCCAGAAGAGCGAATACAAATATTTAAATTTAAAAAATTGACAACGGATTAAAAAATTATAAACGAATAGTGCATAAAAAATTATATCTAATAAAAACAAAGAATAAAATAAAAGTTAAAAGTAAACTCAGAAATATTCCTAAATATGATATAAGTATCAACTAATACCAGTGGCGTAGCATGGGTGTCAGCCACCCGGGGCAGCGGAAAATTCGCTGCCCCCTTATTTTGGTATCTCAATTTAAAAGACTAAAATAAACAGTAATTCTAAAGAACTTTTCGGCAAAAATAATCATTATTATTGGGTATTGTACAGGTGTATTGTATTATTATTATTTATTGTGAAATTTTGCTGCCCACTAAAAGTGCCGCCCCTGCCTCCCCCACTACGCTATGCCACTGACTAATACTAATATAGTACAATAAAATTAACGTGTAAATTATGAGTTCCTGGGAGCTCGGTAGTTAATGGAATGAAGCGCATATTATCAAACCCGAGAGCTCCCCAACGTTAGCAAAGACCGCTGAGAAAATAGAGATTTATAAAAGCAAACTAGAAAAGACATGTATAAATGCGAAGGACGCGTAAGGCCTTCCATCGGCCAGGAAGTATATTGTTAAAAAGTCAGCCAGAAACTCATAATTTACACGTTAATTTTATTGTTTTATATTAGTATTAGTTGATACTTATATTTAGGAGTATTTCTGAGTTTATTTTTAATTTTTATTTTATTTTTTGTTTTTATCAGATATAATTTTTATTACACTATTCTTTATTTTAATACACTATTCTTTTATTATTTTTTAATCCGTTGCCAATTTTTGAAATTTAAATATTTGTATACGATCTTCTGGAAGGGAAATGTTCCAATATTTTTCAACCTGATGATGGCCTATGGAATAGGTCGAAAACGTTTGTTTTAAATTAAACTTTCTCGGCAACGATAAAGGTGTTTGATTATTGTTTAATATTTTGCTGAGCAAGTTCTATGTAATCACATTGCTTATTTTATTATTTTTAGTGTTAATATATTTCTAAAAATGACATTAACCTTATTACTCAATCTTATATGTTTTAAGTTTTCTATCTGAATATATATATATATTTGAAACATAAATGTAAACATTACGCTAGCTTTCCTCTTTTGACAAAGTTTTCTGTTTCTTGTTTTTCTAATCTATATACAGTAGACCCTCCTATAGCACGGGTTCATATAACACGGATTTCATATAGTTCATACTAGGTTCATATAACACGGCGAAAAAATTGCGATCGTGTTCATATAACACGGCGAAAAAATTGCGATCGTGTTCATATAACACGCTAAAAGAGACTCGTATAAACGGTAAACGTCATCGCCGACTCGTGTGGTGACAGGATTGGTCGAATCTAAACCAATAACAAACATTGCACAAACCGTTGAGTTTAAATGAGCACTAGACTTACTAAAAAACATTTATTATCTAACGGCCATAAAAATTATATTTTTATCAATGATGTCTCCAAAGTTAAGTTATTTTTCTGCGAAAAATTTGCTGATCAGGAAACACATGCCAGCCGTAAGATGAGCCGCTCTGCGATGAAAACAAGCTTAAGTAATGGTGTTGTCGAACGGTGCACACTCGGCAGGTAATCCTACAATTTTTTGTCTATAGCATAGTTTATATGGATTATTTCCAAAAAACTTATACGTAATTAGGAAATGTTTAGTCAAATTAGTGTAGAATCGGTTAATTTTATGGAAGAAAACCTTTCAAACAGTCGTAGCCCCTAAATTGCACACACGGACTGGGCTGCGATTGGCTCATGTATTTAAGTGACTCGTACAACACGGATTCATATAATACGGAACGTATCTATCCTGTTTTAGTGTGGTCTACTATACAAGTATACAGGGTGAGTTTTTTATCTCGAAACAATGAAATAACTTAATTGGATCTCATTATTTTGGGAAAA
This sequence comes from Centruroides vittatus, assembly GCF_030686945.1. Classification (NCBI taxonomy): domain Eukaryota; kingdom Metazoa; phylum Arthropoda; class Arachnida; order Scorpiones; family Buthidae; genus Centruroides; species Centruroides vittatus. The sequence goes on from NW_027122212.1 coordinate 2,325,790, forward strand.
ACGTATAGACAAAAGTTTTAGTGTTTTGAGAGGCCAATCAATTGGTGACCTTGGATGCAACCTTGACCTTGACCTTCAAGGTCATTTCAGGGTCACCTCTCTGTTTGTTCGATGAGAACACATATTTTTGATTGCAGCAATGGAAAGAGCAAGAAATTTCACAACTAGATAGACCTTTGACTTTATGGTCTATGTCAATCGTCAAGATTATTTTAAAGTTTAAATTATAAGCTTTTTCTAATGGGAAACCTTCTCACCATTGCTTCAGATGTTAGTTTCAGGGGGAAATTTTATAACAAATGTCAAAATAATGCCCTTCAACTTCGATGCATTTGTTGAGGCACAATTAAAATTATCACATTTGAGATGATCTTCATAGGTCAAATTTGGGGTACTCAAGGTCATGGCTGATTGTGAAGTTTCCCGCTGTTTCCATTTAATGAAAGTTTTACCTCCCTGCCTATTCCAGTAATAAAAAGTATGGTTTTCCATTAGAAACAGCTTATAAATTAAACCTTAAAATAGTCTTGACCATTGACCTAGACCATAAGATAAAAGGTGTATCCGGTTGTGAAATTTCCAGCTCTTTCCATTGTCAGGGTCAAAAATATGTGTTCTCATTGAAACAGACTTGACCCTCAAATGACCTTGAAGGTCAAGGTAAAAGTTATCAATTGATTGACCCTTCGAAACCCTACAACTTTTGTCTATACATTTTTCCCAAAATAATGAGATCCAATTAAGTTATTTCAATGGCTCAAGATAAAAAATTCACCCTGTATAATCGACTTGGTTGATACTAATAATAATAAGCGCAAAGCCCAAATGGTTAGGAGTTGAAAGTTGAAATCTGGTACACAGTTAGGGTATGTCACGAGAAAGTACAGGTAAGAAGGGAATTTTCGAAATCCCCCTGCGGGGGAGAGGGACAGAATTAAGGCTAACCGTGAAGTACTCAGCTTCTATTATATTATTTTAAATTCGTTTTTTTCCGTTTTAATTGCGTTTTAATGGGGTATGTCGCGAGAATGTGCACTAAGAAGGAATTTTTCAAAATTTCCCCTGCAGGAAACTGTTAACAATGGAAAACAAGAGAAAGTGATGTGCAAGATTTACGAGCATTGGACAAAAAAAAAGAAAATAAGAGAAGCATCACAAAAATTTAAAGAAAAGAATTCTGAGGCAAACAAGAGAACTGTAAACAGTGGGGTGAAAGAAGTGTATTCCTAACAATGGAAGTGTTAACGACAGAAGTGTTGAGTAACAAAGGAAGTGTTAATAGAAAGCGACATGCAAGATTTATAGGCGTAGAAGCGGTTTTTTGCGTTTTTCGAAAAATCGAACATATAATTAGACCCATCTAAAAATTCTCTAATCAGTCTGGAAACAGGGAATCTAATTCTTGCATTTTGTGAAAACGGGTAAGATTGGCTATAATGTAATAATCTTAATCTTCGCTTTCGTTACTTTTTCCCTGAGCAATGCCTGGCTTATCTGCTAGTTTTTAATGTTTTAATTATATTCATAAAAATGAAGTAATTGTTTAAAAATATCAAAACGAACGAAAGAACTTTACTTTCGAACGGTAAAATGAGAAATATTGAAATAAATATTAATTACGATTTATTGAAATAAATACCTGAAGTGACAAGGGTTTTGCAATTGTAATCCAGTCTGTTTCTCTTTGCTTTTCGATCACAATGAAAGTAATAGGATTCGTGAGAACTACCGACGAATAATCTGCCATTTCGTATCTTTCTTGCTCCATGAACAATGGGATGGCAATTAAATCTGCTTTCTGTTAAAAAAAAATTGAATACGTTTTTCATTCGGCTATGTAAAGTTTATTGTTATTTAGATACGATTTATACACTAGACATTTGAAATCTTTGAAACTTTATTCTCTGGTTTAGAAATGAAATGCAGTAATATTGCATTAACCCACTACATTTTCTGTATAATCGAAGTAATTCTATGCTTCTTGAATTTCATTCGGAGAGGTTAAACGTATCTGCACGCCCACCACTCCACGAGTAGATAAAACTGTTGAATGCTTGTAAATGATTTGTATTTTTAATCCGATAGTATTTGAGGTGTATCTATCAAATGCCATTCACCTAATTAAAAACCGTTTTTTTTTGTAGAATATCTTCTTGGAGGACACTTTCCTTCGTGTGTTGAGTTGTCTTATCCTATTGGACCAAACAACTAAATCCAGTTTGTCATTACAACAAATTTTGTTCCGATATTTTATTCACGCCAGCAAATACAAAGTCGTAATAACGCAATTATCTCTTTACCGTTTTTGACTTCAGAAGGAAAGATTAATTGACACGAATGACAATCAAACACTTTTGCTTCTCCCAAATTTGTTATGATCTTTATAGTAAGTATACATTCTATGTAAATATTATTTTAAATGATAATTTCCGTTATTTAATAATTTTTGAAAACGAATTAATTGATATACGATTTATATTTGAAATTAAATGATTTGCCGTAAATGTTGTACAACTTAATTTTTGAAATTCTTCCCAAGTATCAAAGAAATGAAAAAATATAATAAAGATAGAATAATCTTTTTTTGTCTTTCTTATATGAAGACAGTTACAATATAAATGGAATAAAAATAAATTATGTAAATATTACTTTTGTAATTACTTGTCCAACGGCTCCAGAATATGATCCATTTTTCTCTTTCTTCCCGATAAATTTCGAAATAGGTTGAACAACTTCATATCTGAGAATATACGAATATATAAAGATTTTAAAACATTGGAATAACATAAAATTCGACGATGTTAAGAGGAAAAAGTACGTTTTCTGAAATATTAAGTTTTTAACTTATTTATTTCGTTAAATATAAAATAAATATGTAATTTTATTTAAATATGTCTTGAATTGAATAAGGTACCCAAAGCTCATAAAATAAACTTATCCTCCAAAAATTAATTTTATAATTACAAGAGAAATTAAGTTTCATATTAAAAATTTTTCATTAAGGTTTTCTAAATAATTTATTAACTGTCAGACGAGATCTAATTAAAAATTAAATTCCTCGAGGCATGTTGTACTGTATATTGAATCTGTTAACATTTACTCGGTAAGAAAATTATTAAAAATCTTTTTAAAATAAAAAATTCCCAAAATATAAAAACCCCGTAAAATATGCCATTTTCTGATTTAAAAATATCTTCGTGTAAAAACGCGGTTTTAGCAGTATCATTATTTTCACACGTTTAAAGTGTAATAGTGTCTTTCTTTTCTCTATAATCCTTAGCTCTCATGTTTGAGATTTTCAATCGGTACTTCTAACAACTAAAATTTTAACATTAAAAACCTGTGGATGAGAATTATAGAGAACCTATAAGTGAAGAAATGTAGAATTATGGCATCCTTTCTCTACATAATATAGTAGTGTATGTTCGCAACAATAAATAAAACAATTGTTATTTTATGAAAAAAAAAATTAACAAAACAGTCAAATTGACATAGTATAATGCAGTTCAATTTCACAAAATTTTCAAATCATTTTTACAGTCCGACATATCCTAGATATATATGTTATCTATATATCGCATTTTTATTAAAAATTTCTAAATAAAACGAAATTTTTCCTTAAGTTGCTAGGTAACAAATGCTATTCTCTAGTTTGTAATACAATTTTTTAGCAAATTTGATTATATGAATAACCATTAATTAGCAAACCTTGTTTCTTAATTTTCAGCATATTTCAGTTTTATGACGTAGACATTTGTAATGTATATGTAACTATTAATTCATATAATCAAATTTAATAGAAATAATTATAATAACTAAAGGAAAAACTTCGTTTCATTTAGAATTTTTGAGAAAAACAATACGATACAGAAAAATTGAACTTTGTAAAAGTTGTTTGATGATTTAGTCGACATAAAACAGACCAAATAAACTCGTTAAATTTCTCCTATTCAGGTAATTGATGTAATATGAGAATTTATTTGTTTATAAAATTTGAAAGAATAAGGCAATAGGTCTTCTCTAAGTATTTCACCTATTTTGTAAAAGTTTAGTTTGTTGCAATGTTAATGATTATGATTTTATGCTTTTCGTTAATCCTCTTCAACAGTGAAGGACGGAAATAGCCGTCCAAGGCGATCGAGTGGCAGTCGTGCTGGAAAGCGTCAATGATATAGATGAGTTAAATATTTTTTAACACTGAATTTAATGTAACTGTTTTATAAATCATTTCTGCGTGGCTCGATGTCCGCGACTGAATTTTCGTTAGTTTATAACCGACCTGACCGTGATTAGTAGTAGCCCTTCTTGGTCGACCATCTAACAGTATTACATCTCTTTCCGAAGCAGGAAGATAAAAGAATGCGAGGTCATTTTCGCGAAAGTCACCGAGGAAATACGAGGAAGATAAAAACGGATAAATGAGACTGGACTTTTAAGCATTAAAAAAAAGAGGAAATAAAAAAGCAAAAGCTGAGTGACATATTTAATAGCAGACCTGCAGTGAGAGAGAATCGCGAACGGGTTCTAGCATATTAAATGTATATATTTCATACTTGGTTTACGAAGGAAAGAAAAAAGTTTTATTTTTTGGGTTCACACATTTAAACACATTTGGTCCAGGCTGATTCGATATGTGCCGACATCTTGTGTATCGAAACTAGTATATAAAGCTAGAAATGCCGTACTGAAAAATAGCATTTAAATTACCTGAATTTTAATGATTCCTGGATTGTTTTAAAAATATTGATGTAAAATCCTTCGGTAATTTGTCTTCTAGATTCTGTAAAATTCATAAGAAACGGCATCTGCAATTTTATAATCGTATATTTATACAAAGAGTTAATTTTAAATGTTCCGAAAAAGTAGAAAATTCAAATTACGTCAACTGCAGCTACTTTCCAAACATAACTCTCGTTCCATTTTCCTAAAAGAAAATCTAGCTTTTTAATTAATAGTTTTAATTTAAATAAAAAGAAAATTATTAAAAATAATTATTATGAAAAATATCAGTTACAATATCCTGTTTGACAATTTATTACCGAAATTTTAGAAGAGTTCCGTTTATACTCAAATAGTTAAATTTTCAATAGTTCATAAAAGATCATTTCGGATAATCTAGTGTAGTTTATTCTAAAATTTAGAATTTAGAGAAAAACGAATTTGATAGTGATGTTCTGATTTTCCCTCGTATTTCATTACCATATCATCACTTATCTTTTTACAAGAAGCAGTAATAAATGTTTAAAAAATTAGCATTAACTGATTTTTCTGAAAATACAATTCATAAATATATCAGAATATTTTTTATTGTATTGTACTTAAAAAAAAACGCATTTAATTACATTCATAACAAGAAATTTATTACATTTATTAATGTAACTTTTTAGTCTGTTAAGTATATTTAGTGAAAAATTTCATACTTACTTCAATACATTAATTAAATATATATATTTAATTATTCCAGAGTAATAATTTAAAAACTACGTATCCCAAAGGAAATTATTAATCCAAAAGTGTTAGATTTCGAGGGGATCAGAAGATGAGACTATTGGTTTTGTCATATACAGTAGATGCGCTAGAATCGGTGTAAATCGGAGCGACTTTATTTTCTTCAATAGAAACCCACATTTTTATGGCATATTCTTATTTTACATGAAAATTAATAAACTATTATGACATTGAATAAAAAAAGAGGCAAAATTCTTTAAAATAGTTTTCTATAAAGCAGTTATTACTTGATCGAATTATTCTTTTGTTCAAATAATGAATTGATTAAAAAAAAAAAAACTAGTGCAACAACAAGTTAAAGTAATCAATATTGCGATAAAAGGAAAATATTGATCTTGATTTAATCAAATAACGGGTCATTCTTTATTATGACATAGTCATAATGCCGGGCTGCAATTTTTAATCATATTTTAAAAATTTATTTAATTGAAAAGACCTCAAATTTGTAGAGTCTTGCCCCTGTATATTACACTTTTCCTATTAGCAATAGAGCCGTGGCGGTCATCTCTCGAACTCCATTCGGAAGGGGAATTGAATTAAAATAAGGTGACTTCCGTTTTGTATCAAAAGTTCGATTATAGTTAATCGAGGCTCGTTACTCTCGTTATGTCCATATCTCGTGTTGGTTTTCATTTATCTAACCTTTTCTCGAGATTAAGGAAGGACAGGCAGACTAGAAAAGAACAATGGAAATTTGTAGGCCTACAATTTTTTCCAATTGCAGAGTTCATAAAAGCTTTTTGACGACTTTTATTAGCATATTTCTTTCATTTATTTACTAAAATTCATAGGCATTCACAGATTTACCTGTGCGGAATGTGGAGCTGTAGACAATTCAAAGGCTCATAACTACTGATTAGTTAATCTTTCTAAATAGTGTTTTAGATAAAAGTTTGTTGGGACGTGTTTTATGTGGGATCAGAATACGCAATAAAAATTAGGAATTTCCATTTAAAAGAAGCAGATATTTTTCAATTTAGAAATATTATCTGAATGATTTACCTAAAACTTATCCTCTGCTATTTCGTTAACACACAATAAAAGTGTAGCTATTATATATAGCCGTATTTTGTGTTATTCTAATCAAGATTAGACCGAAACAATTTTTAAAAAATGATTAGCTATTCGGGATCTTTCTTGTGACACTGAATTTTCGAAGAATTCAAACTTACTGATTTCGAATCTAGGTTAAAGCGTATAAAAAATCTCGTAATTTGACAGAGAATTTAGAAGTCTAATATCAAAAACATAACCAACTTCTATCATAACGATTTGATGAGTATATGTATATTTTACAATTTTAATTTGAATATACGAAAAATACGCATTTCTCAATGCAAAACTTTAGAAAATTTACTTTAGTTATTTCAAAATTTAGAAAGTGTATAAAACGAAACTAGTTCTAATATAAAATATGTAATTAATTTACAATAGTTTTTATACTTTTAACTTACTTTTCTGTGATGAAGCAGATATAATTGTGAATAGAAGAAATCCGTACAGAACCTCTGAAACCATTCTTGTATCTGATAAATTCTCGGGAAACGGCTTGGTAATTACGTGACCTACAATATTTTCCTGTCCATGTACTATTATTAATGTAAACATAATTATTGTAGGAAAACAAAATGATGGCGAATAAAAATTTTCTGTATTTATAATGAAAAATATTTTTTAAAATATTAATATTAAATGTTTTGTTTTATGAGTAAATGTAAGATTAATTACTCAGAATATTATTAAAACCAATCTGACGAATTTTTGAAAATAATTATTTCAATAATAATTTTAATTTGTTCCATTTAGAAACAATTTTAATTCCAGCGATTGTATTATAATGTACCTCACGCACCGATATTGATCTTCTTTTTATTATGTTGGCGATAGTTCCACGAAAACAAGTAAACCGAATCGACCTTCGAGTGAAATAAAATTTAATTAATTGCTGATTCTTTTCGGCATATAAATAATTTATTTAAAAATGATTAGCATTAATTCTAGTAACCACAGCTTGGGTATAAAATGAATCAGTAAATAATTGAAATATATTTTTACAATTAATTTTGAAAATATTTTTATTTCAAGACGCCAAAATGTTGTGGTGCCTTATTAAATTAAACAAACCAAACTTTACTTTTATTTGTAGTAATTAAGAGAAATTGCGTCACACCACTAAACTTTTCGTTCCGTTTCTTATGATCTTTCGCGTTAATGATATGTAGTTATTCTTTCCTGTGCTTTGTCACCGAGAAAATTATTTGGCGAAGACCAAACTGTGGTATTTGCCACGCATTCCAGTTGCTCAAGTGGAGCTGTAATTTAACGTAACCTGTGAGAAGAGGATTAGAACGCAAGTAGAAAGTTAACGATCAGACACACATCTCTTACTGCCTAAAATAAATGATAAAGAAAAGAGTACTTCTTAATGCCTGCAAAACCAATTCTATACATAATAAGTTTTTTTTTTTTAAATTTTAATGTATACTATGCTTTTTTCACATTTGAACGTTGTGTCTAGGTTATGTTGTCTATAAGAACTTCTACAAACAGAAAAGTTTGTGAAATACTAATATTAGAAAATAAAATCTACAATACAATGATTTTCCGTAAAACAATAAAAACGGTATTAAAATCCACTTGTATTATATTAAAAAAAGTCGACGGTCCGACCATCGAAAATAAGGCTACCGATTCGAAAGTTAGTGGTGCCGAAATCCCTCCGCGTCACGATACATTTCCTGGATGAAGTTGCTATTTAAATTACATTTCGGTGCGCATGCGGGAAAGATACTATTTCCGTTATTCGGTAGGCGCCACAGTCGAATTTAAATCAAATTATTTAATGAAAACCGCGTTAATTGACATTGACATAATATAAATGGCATTAGAGAATTCGTGATTAAATATACTTAAATATATTCGGATACTTATATACCGTATATGTCTCAAATAGTACATACTTTTTCTCCAGATGTGAAAGTGAAGTGAATAAAGTGTACTTTGAATAATTATTTGTAATTTACTAGACTCATTCAATTTCTTTTACAAAACGTCTAAATATCCAGAAAATTGGAATACAGCTAAACTAATTATGATTTACAAAAAAGGAAACCGTTTAGAACCTGAGAACTACAGACCAATAGCTCTTCTCCCAGTACTGAGGAAATGTTTTACATCTATTCTTGTAATCCGGTTTCAGCGATGGACTCAAGAAATAAACCTTAATTCAAAATTTCAATACGCTTTCACTAAATCCAGAGGAACGGAATTTGCTATTTTTCTTTTATCTTCGATTATTCAAATATATTTACAAAAAAAACGAAGAAAAATTTACGCTGCCTTTATTGATATCACTAAAGCTTTTGACTCTGTCCATGTACCGACTCTAGTCAACAAATTAAAACAATATGGTGCAGGTAGCTGCTTCTCAGGCTTGATTATGAATTTTTTTTCTTTCTATAAACTATATATCATAGATGACAAAGTAAATAATTCAGAAATAATTACAAATCGCGGACTGCTTCAAGGTGAACCTCTATCTCCGTATCTTTTTAATTTTTACATAAATGACATAAATAATCTATTTGATAAGGACAATGAAGGAATATATATCAACGGCCGTACTTTCCACCATATCATGTATGCAGGATGATCTGGTATTATTAGCACCTACTCGTATAACATTGCAACATAAAATCGATAAAGTAAATAAATACCTATTGTCGTTATATTTATCGATCAATGCTTCCAAAACAAAAATAATCATATTCAGAAAAAATACTAAATTATCTAATCAAGAAACAGGTTTCTACTTAGACGGCAGACCTCTCGAAATTGTCAGCAGTATAAAATACTTGGGAATAACTTTTAATTGGAATGGATTATATCAACAGCACCTGAAAATACTCACTGCAAAAATTAATACATTAATTGATAATACTATATATTTATGTTCAACGTTAAAAATTTCCGATTTAAAACTTCAAATTAAAATTTTCAATGCTACTATTCTATCTTCTCTTTTTTACGCCAGCCCGGTGTGGGCTCTTGATTATTATTACAAGTTAGAAAAATTCCACATTAACTATTTACGTAAAATATTTAAACTTGAGAGAACGGTACCAGGTTATTCAATCCCAGCAGAAACTAATAGAATTCAAATTTTCCCTTGGTTTTTAAAGAGACTAATAAGATTTTATCATCGACTTATAAATACAGATGACGAAAACGTAAAATTTTTACACCAACAAATGTACCAAGCAAATGTCTTAAACCCTATTAAAGATACCTGGCAATTCAAATTCAATAACACTCTTCAACAGTATGGAATATCAAGTGCATTACTAGACAAATCTGACTTAAATTGGAAAAACGGATATACTTTACTGATGGATTCGGCCATATCGCATTCAATAATTCAGGATCAAGATTCAATACTGAAATCAACCTATCATCCCTGGTATTCTGAGATTTTAAAAATTCCTTCTGATTCCAGATTTATTACAGCTGATATAAATATGAATATTAAACGATTATGCTTACAACTCCGGCTTAATAAATATTCCTTACTGGTTAATAATACATATATAAACTTTTCCAATCAAAACTGTTACTGGTGCAAAACAATCGACTTTTCTATTACTCATCTACTGAAAGACTGTACTGTTATTAATAATTATCGTCAAAAATATCAAATAATAGAGATACTTGGCATGAATCAAAACGTAAATTACAAAACAAGAATTGGCGATCTATCAAAGAATGAAGTGTACAAACTAAATAATTTTTTTACCCAAATTACCAACATACTTAACAACGATGTTAATAATCAAGTCTCAGAGAACGCCATTTAATAAAAACTTCTTATATGTATAATTATACTTATATTTTACTCACTTTATATGTAATAACAAAACTACTATATGTTGTACAATTAGATATTACGTGTTCCTTTCATGTTCAATTTACCCCCTGTAACAAGGTTTTTTTCCTTATTACAATAAAGATTGATTGATTGATTGATTGATAATTATTTGTAATTTACGCAAATTATTTCATTCTATCCTTTTAAGAAATATGTCGTCTTATTATAATGCATGTTTTTCTTATGTAACCTATTTTAATTTTATCTACGAAAGAATTTTAATATTGTATTGCCTATAAATGACAACACTTTTCCAAACATATTAAAAACATACTGTATTTTCTTAAGTATTATTTACTATCTTTATTTTAGCTTTTAATCACTGTATAATTTGACCATTAATCGATAAAAAATCAATGCAATGTTACTCCGTTCAAATTATTCATTTATAATGTGCTTTTATTAACAATAACTATTAACTAACTAAATCAAAGGCACTGATGTTTTCATTATTAAACTGTGTATTATTCATATCAGTCTTAATTATATTTTCTATACACCATTATAACAGTGTTCTCGTTACAGAAAAATATGTAATATCTTGTAATATTTTAAATTTTAAATAATATAGCAATGTCAAAATTATGAATAATTTATATAAATATTTTAACATATTTGAATTATTCAATGATATATATTTTTTTACAGATAGTTTACATTTTTCAAAATTTCTTTACATTATTCCTTTCTTCGTTTCGCAATAAAAATTTCTACAAATAAACAAAGAGTAGATAAAATGTATCCAGCGCAAAGTAATATGAATATTCCGAAAAGTTCGTCCATATTTAACGCGACTTTTTCGGTGTTAGTTGTGAAATCAGAAAATTCTCCGGTTTCGTAAAACTTGTTAATAATTCCGGCTTCGTTTAAATGAGAAATTCTATAAAATAAAATAAAAATATTTTATTAAATGATTTAAATTGTTGAAAATACACGAAATTTCAATTATCTATAATAATATTAACCAATTGGCGAAAGAGTATAAGGAGAAAAAAACAAAAAACAAAAAAATATAGCTTTCTATTGCTCATTAGAATTTTCACGATCAAGCAGTTTTAAATAATCATTATTTTATTAAATACTTGTGTCAATACTGACCCTCGCCTACACAACTGCAAAATAAGAGCAATAGGGATAAATTATCTCGAAAAGACAGATTTTTGCAAGTGTTGTGTGGTTCTTTAAAACAAAACCATAAGATAAATTATCATAGCTTTTCAGATTTCGAAACTTTATTATCAAAAGAATTATTTCTGTAGTATGTATCAATAGTAGACTATAAAGCCAGAGAAAAAATCTCCAAACGGAGTCCATCTTAATCTAGGCCTGCTTTTCGCATCAACTATTGTTTACTAGACTCTTTTACTAGGCCTGTACGGTTTAATTCGGTTCTCCTTCCAAACTTTATAATTCCTCATCGACAAATAAACAATCATCATCATAAAGTGTATTTACTTTATTCTCGAATATTATATTTAATTTCATTCTTATCTCAAATCTTTGTTGAAAATGGTAATGAATCTAGAGTATTTTTTCGACAAATTTTCCGAGCTCCGGAATTATAATTTGTTAAAATATATGAATTAGATTATTGTTATATCTGAGAAAAAGTCAACATCTATATTAAAATATAACAGAAAATAGTGTGAAAAATACAGTAATTACGGCATACTCATTAAAATACAGTATTGGCTAAACAGATTTTTCAACTCCTGAAAAAACTATTTTTTTTAGTAGTTGATTCGAACTACGAAAAAATATTTCTAATTACTGTATAATGTAGTATATTTATTTTTAGTAGATAATTCTAATAATGCTTATTTAATTAACGTGTTCTATAGCAAAATTATTTTATTAAACACATACACATTGTCCAGACTCTTTTTAAACGGGAAATCTTTCCTAATAGCGAATCCTCCAATCACAGTTAAAAGTGTATCGTCAGCTATAAACCAATTTCCGGATAAATGGTTTTTATAATTTATCAGCATTCCTTTATCGGAAATTAAAGCAAATCGATCGTGTTGTAAGAGATGTAAAGCCAGATTTTCGTTATAAAAATTTAAAAATTTGTGTTCCAGTATCATGTGATCCGTTAACACTTTCGCAATTCCGGTCTTTGCTCCCTTAAAATACAGAAAATAGTTATTTATTTTATAAATACTTCAAAACTTATTTATTGCTTATACTATAGTAAAATCTCCCGACGCAATAATTCTATTAAGGATACAACGTAATATACTTTTTAAATATACCTAGTCGTGTATAAAACAGACACAAGGCTTCGTGACTATTAAAACTTATTTTATAACATGGACTGGAAATGCATATCGAAATTTTTATTTCCTCCTTGGCCAACCATACATAATATGCCTTATGAAGTTGGAATAATGTTTGATTAGCGAACAAGTATATTTTATACTTAATTACAGACGATGTATATGTTAGAAATAACATATTGTAATTTACTGTATTTGGAAAGAAGATATATAAAAGAAAGTCATATTTTTCTATTAATGTCTTATTTTTCTTAGCAATCTAAAATTGTTTTCCATAATTTTTTTAAATAAATTTATAACTATATCTTAGCATAATTTTTTTTATTTTGAAAGTAGGGAAATGATCACTGGTTAATAAGACAGAAATAAAACACAATTAAATTACACAAACCTATTGAGTTACTACGTGTTAAAAAAAAAATTTAACAGTCGTATATTTGTAGTTATGAACAGAAGTTATATACGAATAATATTGTAATATTGCTTATTTCTTGTATTAACATATCAAAAAATCCGTCTACATACATTGTGTACAAACACACACACAAAAAAACAATAATTTTTATGCACTTTGTAAAATATAAGAGTCAAATATATGTTTTGTATTTAATTAATACTGTATTCATTTATATTTAAAGATAACGAATTGCATATCAGCTTACTAATTTCAATCTTCTAAACGTGTCTGTTTGGACTACATATATGAAGACATTAGGAGATAATAACTTTATTGTAATGTTATTATTTGAATGATCATTTTGTATAAAATTACATAAAAATACAATTTTTGTGAATTTACTTATAATGAGTTTATCTATAACTAAATCTTAAAAATTCGCTATATATTTATATATATTTCTGATTCTTACAATAATTTTTTCTCGCTATCAATTTAATATTTTTGAATAAAAATCAAATTCTTGCATATTTTAAAAGAAATAATATGGAATATATATATTTACTTTTAGAAATGAATACGTAGCACCCTGATCATAAGTGCCACAAGAGTATTCTCCTCTTTTCACTGCCGTCGACAGCTGCTCAAAATTGGTAGGAAAGGGTTGTTGTACGGGTGCCGTTAAGAAAGACATCAAACTTCCACCGTAACTAGAAGCTAAAACGAAAACGGATAACAACCAGGTGCCGACTGATAACTTGGAGGATAATCGACGTACGGATTTCAAATTTACTGCTGCGTTAATTAGAAAATCTCACAAGACGTGACCATGAAGAAATGTATCATAAAGGGAAAAATTATATTACCTTGTTTCGTAATCGTTGCAAACAGGAACCAAAATGTTTTCCTCGATGTCCAGGGATGGCTTTCCGTCATATTAATTTGATTGAAGTTAATTATCCGAGGAAGTACAATTCCGAGAATTAGGACTGATATAAATGTGGCTACCCAACTCTTCGTTAATGATCGAAGAATATTAATGCAAATTTAAATATTTTACTAATAGAATTTTAAAAAAATTATTTATACATTCTTAAATATATAAAATGCGTATATCTTATAAATATGGACAAATAAACTAAAATTGATGTAATTACTTTTATTTAAATGTTATTCAGTGTTTCGCGTAAAAGAACATTTTTTTTTTCTTTTTATAATTTAAAACCATTTCGTGAGTGATATCTGCCGCTAAAGCAACTTTCAAGAATAATTGCCAAAAATGTGGAATCGAGAATCTTAATTTTTGCCGGATCGTTTATTCCGATTACGTGGCACGAATTTTATTGCAATTTTTTACTGAATTTATATAAATGCCCTAATTACGCATTTATATAAATATAATAAATAAATAAATAAAATTGTTTATTTTAATCATAAGTTTTCTTTATACATTTGTAATAAAACTCGAAAAATTACAAATTTCCGATCAGACGCTATTACTTCTTCTGTGAATAAAAATTTTTCACTGCATAATACATACGTAGTAATAATGCAAATATATGATCATAATATATATGCAAAACATTTATATTATGATAGCACTTATTCAATAAAAGTTTTTACTAAAATATTAATTTATAACTAGTAATTATTACTTATTATTTTATTACGAAACAACATTAATTAATAGCATTTACCTGATAAGCGAATGGTCTAGCAATCGCTTTCCAGCTGAACTTTGTATCTCCGCACTTCAACATAAATGTTACGGGACGAACGGCAAAAATGGAGAAATCCACAGCAAGGAAACGATCGTAAGTGATAGAATACACGTCTAAGGTTATATCTGCTTCCTAATCTCAGAAAAATTTTACAATTTAAATTATTATATCGAAAAAATTTATGACGATATTCTAATTAACTTGATTCTGTAATTACAGCGCTTGAACATCTAAAACATATAGAATACACCCACAATGCATTTTGGACTCTTTTCGAGTGCCTTTTCACTTCATGTTTTTATAAAGGTAATAAAGTAAAATATACGTAAAAATTACATTAAAAGGTTTCAATAACATCAAAGACATCACAATTAAAGAAACCGATGCTATCTCTTGTGTACAATAGATTTTTATCTTTTTTCTGTCTTGTCTATAATCAATCCAGCCGTGGACAGCGTATTGAGACTTTTGAAGGACTTATGTGAACATTACACCGGAAACAATTACTATAGTATACATCTTTACGATCAGTTATTGAAGTATTTCTCAGGTAATAGTCTTTCTTTTTAGTACTTTTTTAAATGATTTCTTAAGTTAATGTTTTCAGTTGAGAAATTTCATTTAGTGTTAAAATCTAATTATTACAGCTTGGCATTGTGGAATCATCCAGGCATTAAAGATTATTCAATTAACAAAGACAAATTTTTCGTTTCCCGCCATACTCGCTTCCAAAAGAATGTTAATCGCTTGAAATCAATTGATTAATTCGGCAGATTAGCGAATTTGCGTTTAAAGCAATATATGTCCTTTAGTTTTGTACAATTTCTGGTAAAATTTTCAAATAGTTCGCGTCCATTGCTTTCTCTGAATCCGGTATGTCCTAATTGTTATTCGAATTGTTGAATTTTCTCTAAGAAGTTTTCTATTGGCAGGAACATTCTTGTCTGTAAACTGTACAAACGACTTCGGTATGCAATATTCAGTGTGTGGATAATCACATTTAATCCTTTTTTCTTGTGTCTAACTATTATTTATTGAAACTTCTGATACTCTTTCTTTATTTTTTAGATGCGAAGACGGAGTAATAAGTAATCTGTCAAATTCTATCGCAATGTTTTTTTTTTCTCTCTTTTACTTTTCTTTGCAGTCTTTGTGAGGAATATTTTTTATCTATCTACAAAATCTTTATTTTTCTTTTATTTGCCATTTCTATTTACTGAATGAAATATTAAATGAAAATAAACAACATACACACAACTGTTCTAAAACTGAAAATAATCAACACACAGATTAAATGATTACTCTTGTCGCCGAATATGTAAGCACGTTGTAAATTTTATACTGAAATTTATACGGTATAAATGTGTGGTTTCAAATAAAAAGATATATTTAAACGAAATAACGAATTTAACTGGCCAACAACCCGGCAAGTTGCCAAACACAGGTGTGGTCGTAACATTTGACGATTGTTACATTTTTATCTTTTCAATATATTTTAAAATAACAAGTTTATATAGTGAATTAAAAAATAAAATCGTCACTTGGAGCACGAAGCGTTTTGAAATTCTGAATTATATGTCGTACAGTCGGAAGTGTAATTCTATACGATACGGTAAAATTTCTACTTAATAGAGGTATAACATTCCCACTTTGTGATAATATCGTCCATTCCACTCAAACACGCAAAAGAAAGGAAACAATATTAAACAAGAAATAAACCATCGGATTGTAAATTTCGAATTGTCGAAATGTCTTGGACTCATTACAAACCGAACAGATTGGTTGTATGAGTGCTATGTTTAGAAAAAAATAAAATTCGAATGAATAAATTTGACTTATCGAAAGTCTTCTGTACATATACATTTTTATATGTACAGTAGTTCAGTTACAGAAGTCTATAAAAAGTTTTAAATATTAAATTGGAAAACATATTTTAAAATTATAAACTATGTATTTGTTGATTAACTTTTGTGCACTGAACCGGATATAAAATAAGACATTTAAGAAAGTAATTGTTAGTAACTGGTAAATTATTTTGAGTTCTTCACAAAGTGATTTTCATAATGATCTGAAGAATTAATGGCGATTATACAATTGCTCATGAGATATGTTGTCAATGGTCGTGCGATTTACGTCGAGTTTCCAAATTTGTCTTCAAAAGCTTTGCACGAATTCCATCATACCGATTGTTCTCTAATTAAATGTAATAAAAATTCAAAAAAACGTATATTTCACTAATAATATTCTTTAATTTTTAAACTTCGGTTTTTTCAATGCTGTTTCGTTTTTCATCAGAAGAGGCACAAAAGAAAAAGTTTACAATGAACAACTGCATGTAATAGTCTTTATGGAAGGCCATTGTACAAAACTTCTGTCAACTCATAACGCCAAACAGCGGCGTATTGGCTCCGTAGTGAGCCAGGACCAGTTTGAAGCTAATGAAACGCAAGAATAAAAGGATATTGAAGTAAAACCAAACCTTTTTCATTCTAGTTGACTGTAATTTGTGTATGATTCCACGTAATTAGATATATATGCAGGAATTTTTCTTTTGATATCTTTTGTAAAATAAAATAAATGCAAATTTCATGTAAATATTAAGTAATACGTCAGTCCGTAACATAATTTAATTATTATTACATTTAATTATATTTTAAGAGTTTTACGGAATATTATTTATCATTTTGAAACCAACAGCAATTAATGTAAAAAATACCTTATTGGCAACGATTCCGAATGATCCCGGAAATAAATGACTTTCATTTTTCTTTTCGTATACATTCAACATCGGATCTACCACTTCGTACCTGAAATTAGTTACAAAAATTCAATTAAAGATAAGTTATTTCCTTCTCAAAACTTTAATTTTTTAATTATAAAATTTCGTATTTACGATTTACTGTTTGAAGTTGTAAAAAAAATTAAGATGGCAGTGTATCAAATTATACTTTGAACGGCAAATTAGGTTTACTGAGTTTTAGGTTTACATGTTTTTTGTTATAACTAGTGTTATGATGCCGATAGTTGTCATCAAATCAGAATATTCAGAATATTAATACCAGCAAGCGATGAATTTAAATACTTTCTATTTTGGTTAAATGATATAGAGTTTTAGGGCTAGTGGCTGATTTATACAGTAGTCTATTTTTGTGTAGACTTCAAATGAGCCATTCAGAATTGTAAGATCCAGAAAATTATCATTTATATTGGAAAATGTGTTTCCATTCAATACCGTATTTTACGGACTATAAGACGCTACGGACTATAAGACGCACCTTAATTTTTAAGCAATTTTTTAAAAATATACCTATAAGACGCATCTGAATTTTAAAGGCAATTTTTCGAAGAAAAAAGTGCGTCTTATAGTCCGTAAAATACGGTAATTGTCTGTAAACCTTTAATGGATTAATCGTGGATGTGTCGCACTTTTATTTGTTTGTTCCTTTACTCTTAAATTGTATTGCAATTTTCTTGCTAATTGTGAAAAATAACGTGTAATTTTCAATGGCAACGTTTGAGTTTTCATTCTGAATATTTTGTTTTTAGTTTGCGCTCTTGTAGACAGCGGTGTAACCAGGATCTGAACTAGAGAAAAGGAAAATTATAGTTTAATTGAGTGCAAAAATAGCAGCGATTCTTCGCTGAGTACGCCCTTGCTTGTAGATACTGAGAGAAAACAAGATGCGTTTATAAGGGATATTATTAGAGAAATAGTCAACAAAGAACTTCAAGCATATAGTGTATAAACTACAAATGATTTACTTATTAAATAATTTTAAAAATTGTTATCTTTTAGCAAGTCAACTGCGATACACTTTGCAGTAAAGAATGATCTTACCTGAAACTTAACTTTTCTCTAATAAGATTAAATAGAACGTCCGATTCAACGATATCTTTTTTGGAGTTATTTCCAGCTACATCTGGCTGAAATTTTAGCTTATAAATGAAATGTAAAGAAATTCGAATAAATGCAATCGGCTAGTCATGAATTTTACCAAGTTTAGAGCAATTTTCCAAACGTAACTGCGATTCGAGTCTTCTAAAAAAAATACAACAATTTCAATAAATTTTAATACAAATAATTCTTTTCAAAAACATTACTTAATTTAGAAATTTTATCATCAAGAAATTTATTATTGAATTTTAAGTCAATATTTTATTTCTCGTCTCCTTTTGGGATAACTTGTGATAGTATTTTTAACTTTAAAATCATTATTCGTACTACGGCAGTGGTTGATAAGAAATATTATCATTTGCGTATAAAAGAAAAACTCAGAGATTTATGACTGCATTAAATTAATTTTACAATATTCTCTTATTCACTGGAACACTTGTGCACTTCTGACATAATATATAGTAGTTGTTGTACAGATATGCATTTAAATAACTAAATATTTAACTGTTCATTAATATAGAACTACTCTGTACATTAATATTTCAGAACATGTTATCATTATCGATATTCGCTACTAGTAGTGCTAGAGACTGCACTGAATTAATAATCAGAGTTACTATATTTATTGGAGAAAATATAATTTAGGAGATATAATCGATATGTCGATATGATTTAAAATTTATTATTTAAAATCATAAATCTAAATT
Source organism: Centruroides vittatus (assembly GCF_030686945.1). NCBI lineage: Eukaryota > Metazoa > Arthropoda > Arachnida > Scorpiones > Buthidae > Centruroides > Centruroides vittatus. The sequence continues at coordinate 2,345,221 of NW_027122212.1, forward strand.
ACATGTAAATTAATTTTTTAAAAATTAATTAATTTAATTGAGAATGTTACGTAAAAAGAAATAAATGTCTGTAAATTAATGTATTTTTTTAGCGTAAATCAAAATATTACAAAAAACGCAAATAATTATATTTAGTTTAATTATTATTAATTTAATACTGCCCATAATTAAATATGCTTTATATACTTTTAAGGTAAGTTAGCTAGCTGCATTTAAAAACGTTATACTTACGTCTTTGGCCAACGACCACGTTAAACATGAAAATAAACACCCTAAAAATATAAAAAATCATTTTATTATTCACGAGGATCGAATGAAGGATTTCAATATAAACAAGTTGTTTTGTTAATATATCGAAGTTGTCGCTATGGCAATATTAATGATTGGGTGAGAAAACGATAAACGAATACGAATCTCGCTGTTTTATTTCTTTGTGTGTGTATGTGTGTGTGTTTAGATTTATAATTAATAATTCTTATACAAAAAGTTTACACATCATTTTCTGATACTTATATTATAAAGAATATTATCTTCAAAGGCGTATTTGTGAGATTTCTAAGCAAATAAACTTTATTAAACAACCTTTGACCTAACGCACACGCTAATTAACATAAAACAAACTGCATAATCTATAAAACAGCTTGATTCGATTGTAACGCGAATGAATACAAAAAAACATAATAATACTCATAATAATTAATGAAAAGATATGTTTACACCCCTTATTTCGTATTTATATACGAAAGAGATATTAAAAGATACTGTAAATATCGGTAGATTATACATAAATAATGGAATATTAACTAATATCAACATTTATTTTTAGGTTTATTAATAAATGTAAAAAATATTTATTATTAACGAAAGAAATACAAACACTGCTTTTTTAGATTTTCTCATTCGATATCATCCGAAAATTGATTTTATTCTTTTTCTAGGTCTCTATAATTTTCTATATGTGAAGACGTTTACTATTCAAAAGATATAATTATCTGATTTCATCAAGTACATTTCTATTCGTTTCATATTTTTTAAATTTTATGTAGAAACGTATCATTTATAACAAAATTTATATATTTTATCAATAGCCAGTAATATGATTATCTTAATAAATATATTTTTTCAGAAATTCTTATTCGATTATTATTATTAAATTTCGATTTTTAAACAAAACCTTTTTTCTTAATATTTATCCAAATTTAATTAACATTAAACATAAAACTTGTAATTATGTGTTATACCATAGCAATTATAATATGTATCCAATTAGAAGGGGTAATAAAGCATTATTAAAATAGTCTGAAAATACTCTTAAAAATACTTAATGCTTGTTGGAATATTATAGTTTATAAATAGTAATAAAGTTTTATCGTGTGGAAAAAGTGGAAATTAAAGTATAAAATTTGAGTCACAATTTGAGATACTTTGTTGATTCTGTCCCTGTATTATGGTCTAAGATAAATTGCATAATCTATGATGTGAATAGGTGAAGATTAGCAGTGATATGTGATTATGTTAACACTGTTTCATTTAACCACGTGTTTTATTTTCTATTAAATCGGATCATTTGTCTTTTCGCATCAACCAGTAAATTTTACATTTCATGCGTGTTATTACGCGATACACTACTTCCTGTTGCATGCTGTGCTATGATACATTTACCTGTCATATTTGGCAATCTGTTTCGAAATTCCATTTGATATTTATGATGCATTAAAAGGTTAGTAACAGTTCATTTTTCATATGATAAAAGGTTTTAATTGACAGTGTTGCCCTATTTTCAGTAGACTCTAAGATTATAACAGCTTTCTCCGATAAAGAGGCTGATGGGAGAGAAATTCGCAATATCGTTCAGTACGTTTCTGACATATAATGCATTAGCAAAAGGTCAACAGTGATTTTTATATTAGCTTTTGAAATAATTAACCGAAGAGAAATTTTTTTATCATTCATTTTTGTTATCATATAGCCTGCATTTCCCATATATTTGAATGGCTGTACAGCAAACAAAACTAGTCATTTCATGCTTCGTGACCACCAAGGCTTTTTGATCAATTATTCAAAAACTACAATATATTAAATTTTCAGCCAACTGCACCGAGGACTAAAACTCGAAAGAATTAAGCTGAGTCTTCGAGTATAACAGTAATGTCATTCGTGAACAGTCAAAACAGTAGCTTTAGTATATAGCAGCAATAGTGTTTTGATGATAGATCGAACTAAAGTTGCTGCCAATAATAATTCTGAATAAAGAATACATTCTGCTATAAAATTAAATATTAATCGCGAAAGATTGCTACAGCTTGTATAGTATGAAACTGAGCAAGTATTTCAAGAAACAAAGTTTATAAATTCTGATTAAATGTCCATTGTTGGAAAGTGACTGCTATCTAATATAATCGATCGCTTGAGACAAGCAAATGCTGAGAAACAGGAAGAACCGTTCGGTGGTTTTATATTATACTTTTACGGTGGCTTTAGCCACCGTAAAAGTAAAACCGCAAAAACGGTATATAGAAGAGCGCCCAACATGTACAGCTTACTAAGGAATGATAAAGATAGAGTAAAAATTCAAGAGAAAGCTGGAGTTTATAAAATACCATTTTAAAATCAACAATTAGGAAGTTAGAAAAGGATTATGTGGGTGTAACCAGAAGAAACTTAGCAATACGTCTGCGAGAACACAGGTACAACGTTAATAAAGGGCACAACACCAGTTTAGCAATCATGGCACAAACGGAAGGAGCAAAAGTAAAATGGGATGAGGCAAAAATCATTAAAACGGTTCGATCTCCAACCATTGCATTAGAGATGGAGAAGATGGAAATATATAAAAGTAAAATAAAAAAACCATTGCCTAAATGCCAAGGATGCTGATGCGCTTCCAACGGCATGAAAGTACTGTACATGATAGAAAAAAGCATGAGGATTAAAAACCCTTAAAACTTGTAATAGTTATACTTAGCCTTGTATACGGTTGTTATTTCTTTATTTATGCTATTTTATTTCATTTTTACTGTTATTTATTTATTGTATTATATATTTTTTTCATATACACAATTGTTATAAATGTTTAAATTTAAAATGAAAACATATTCGAAAAACGTTTCGTTCTATTTTTGGAACGGTAATGGTATGCCTAAGTATGGCCTATAATAAATAGGTTGAAAACGTCTAAAAAATAAAATACTTTTATGCTTGGCAAAAATTCAGGGTTGTTGATATAATTAGTTGCAGTTGATGAGAGAAAGGTGTGTAGATTTATATTCCATCGAAAAGAGAAAATCCCATATTAATTCGCAAATATGGTTTAATAATTTTTACGAATATATATATTGTCACTAAATAAAATTTAAGTTTTTTAAGTGAATTCCTAGCGATTTAAATAACATAAAGTGAACACAATTGAACGATCTTCGAACGTTAATTCACATATTTCAGTAATTTTTAATTTATATTATATTCTATATTTACGATATATATATATATATATATATAATTTAAAATTTTAAAGTATTTAAAAAAGAATTTTTCAAAACCTTTTTTGTTTTGTTTTGAAAACCCCAAGAGAAAATCGATCCGTACGGAGGTATGTCATTCATGATATATTTTAAACATCTTAGTTAAAATTTTGGTCAATTTAAGATCTGCGTTTATTACAGAAATAAGGGGAAACTATGGTTGAACTGAACATTTTTTACTAGTGAGTGGCAGTTGACGAGAATCTCGAAAACTTTATAGCAGTCACTGTAGTATCGAGGTTATTGTTAATGGCAATCAGAGTTTTTTTTGTCGAACAAATTGTTATTGATGTAATTTTACCGATGGTAATTTTTACGATATGTGAAACTTCTTAATGTTGTCTTATACGAATTTCTATTTTTATTCAAACTTTCAACTGTAAATTTATGTGCTTATCATATAATTCTTCATTTTCTAATATAGACTAACAACATTTACATAGTACCTTCGTGTCGGGGGGGAAAAAACTGTTGATGGTGGAACGTTTGCAAGAACCGCTTGAATTGGGCCCGTAATTTTCGTGCCGGAGTGGACAGCAACGATAAAGACACTATTTATATTTGTCAATTTTCCGATGGTTTAAAAATAAGATATAAAAGGTAGTATTTTTGTCGATCTTTTACATGTTTTAAAGCAAGTGTTTCATACGCCATGCAGCTAATTTAGACAAATCATATTTACATAAAGCAAAATAAACTACAAAACAATGTAATAACGTTATAAGTTATTTTTAGGTAATGACAAAAACAATGTTAATTTTTTCTCGAGTCCGGGCAGAACGGACGTTTTTATATTATAAGTAACAATTGGTACTTTTAATTTTTAGTACTTTTGAAAAAACACCTAGTTTAATCCAAAAGACTAGATATAGATTAATTTCTTTTTATATAATATATATAATGCTAATTTACACTTAATTAATAAAATACTCTTGTCGGCAGTTATTCTAGTAAACAAGTCTTCATGTATTAGTACCTTTTTTCATATTACCAGTATTTTATTTCACAAAACGAGTTTTCCGTAGTTGTTTCGCATGTTAAAATATAAATATCGCCATTTTCCTCTAAAAAGTCCTCTCAGAAGCTGCATTTCCTAGTACAGTACATTGCTCTTGTCTCTCGTTGCATTAGTTTACGAAACCAAATCGGTATCACCAACGTATAATTTGTACGGGATTACTCAAAACTATCGACTACAATATAAGTTATAGTTACAGTACGATCGTAAAACGCGACTCATAATTTCTTTACTTGGTACTGTACATCAATAAAATCGACAATTAAAAAGCCAAAAATAATTTCTATTTAAATATTCACTAGTTAATCATACGAAACTCTTAATTACATTTGACGGTACTAGAGAGGGACATTAAGTCCACAGAGAAAAATGTTCAAGTTCTAATTGTTAATCTAGACGCATAACGGAGTAATAACGAGCACAACCGACTCATGCATGACATCGTCGAGTCTAAATGTAATCAAATCTATCGTTTGATCATTCTCTATAGCAATTTATTTCAGTAAAATTAATCAGTTGTATTAGATTCATGAGATCTATACAATTCATTTTTTAAATTTAATTCGTTGGAAATGTGGACTATTTAAATTTCATTTATTTTCCATAAAATACTTATACTATCTTTAAAAAATTGTAAATAAAATACCATAATTATTACGATTTTCCAATTGTTAAATAATATGTGATATCGAATAATTATTTACTGTGACATCATTACAATGCCAGGCTGCAATTTTTTAGATCCGTGTGCACAATACTGGTTATCACCGCCCAAACGCGGGAAGTAATGGTCGGACCAAGACGACTGCAGGAGGTGGAGAGTGTTACCTAGTTGAGTAGTGTTGTTTCCCAAAATTGCGACGCGGAAGTGGATGTGAGAGTCCGGATAGGCGGCGACCATCTTCCACCGGGAGAATAAGACCTGGTTCTCACCATCCATCTCTTTGAGAACGAAATTTTGCCTGTTCACCTCCATCGTGATCCCGATAGCTATTTACACTAGTGAGTCCTGGAAGATATCGGGAAACGTTAATACAAGGCTTGATGTTTTTCATCAGAGATGCTTACGACGAATCCTAAAGATCCGATATTTAGATAATATCACCAATGAAGAGGTTCTCCTAAATGGGATGTGTAAACTTCATAATATTGTCGCACGTAGAAGAATCCGACCAGCCGACCTCATTTCTCGTATGGAGAATAATAGGATCCCAAAACAGTCATGAAAGGGGTTCCCCTGGTGCCAAACGACCATGCGGACACCCAGGAATACCTAGCGTAAAACTTTTCTTTAAGATTTTAAGATGCTCAATGTGACGTGGGAGGAAGCTGAAGTCCTCGTCCAGGATCAAAATCGATGGATGATAATTGCTGTCTTGGTATGCTACATAGAATTGGAGGAACTATTACTACTACTACTACTACTACTACTACTACTATGCACAATGCTCATGATTTTTGGAGTATTCTGCCCTGTATAACACATCATACTTTTGCGGTTACAAGAGTGTCCATGCCGGTTGTATATCTACGTTAGGTAGAAAACATTTGAATTTAAGTATCGTGACTTTCGGTCCAAAGTGGAAGTTCGTATATAGTTAATTGGGGCCGCTGGATTTTAATCTTTCCATATCTGGTCTCGACTTTTATCTATCTTACTTTGTTCTCGACATTAAGGAAGGACAGTCAGAAAATCACATGCCAGTGAGAATTTATTGGTCTGCAATTTGAAAATTGCAGCGGATAAAATAATATATCGAGTAATTTTGATATTTACTGAATTAATAATCAGTGAAAATAAATTGTTTAAAATTAAAATATATTTTAAAATATACAGTCGAAACTGAAACTTCTTTATAAGTATTAAGATCACATGTTTCTTGTTGTTTCGGAAATTTAGTTTAGCGCCACACTCGATTTAGTAAAATATTCACAGGGCGCTATATTGAGTCGTAACTGTATATTGAAATGAATGTTATAGACTTGAATTTTTGTTGTCATTATCAAGTAAATTTCTCAGTAAAAAAAAAGAATAAATGTAGACATGGAAAATTATAATTATACGTTTAAAAGAATTTAGTTTGTATAGATTTAAAAATTATAGAAAATAAATATCTTGCAGAACAATCTAAAATGAACTTATATTGTTGTGTTTACTTCGATAAAAAAAAATACTTCAATACGATATCTCAACATTTGTGGTAATTATAATATTTCAAAAGAAATAATAATAAAACAGTAACGTTTATGACAGTTAATCATTTCCTCGTCAATCATCATCAACGTCATCAGTGTCAACACTATCGAATACGAAATATCTTGTTTTTTTAATTCTTATGATTTGGCAGTGTGTAGAGTGTAAGATGAGATTTGCAACATTTCTTATTTCGCTCTGTTCACGTGTAGTAGTGACTGTTATGGAAAATAGTAAGTATTCATAGATATATTGACTTTACTAACATTTAATCAAAATCATTAATATATAACACCTTGTTAATATTAAAAATATTCTTAAAACATTTCCAAATTTTCATTTTCTCACTTGTCTTTCTGATTTTATCTTCATTTATTTCCATTAATTTTTAAGTTTTTTTTTTAACAGAATAAAATACTTAACTCATTTTAAAATTGTTATTCATTATATTATACACATCATCTTATTATATAGACCGTTTATTTTGAAAGTGGTGTAAGTCTACTTTTGGAAAAAATTGAAAAATCGCGAAATATACGTACAATTTAGTGTGAACTTTTTATTTATAAACAATTCACACTTAGCATTTTAAAATAACCATACGCTTTGATCAATTGAAAATTCATCGGTAAATGACATTGCGTAACCATTGATTATGAAAGTGGTGTAAGTCCATTTTCTGCAATCCAATTAAGCACGTGAGCTGTCTGTATTTATGTCCTCATGGGCTGTCACATCTTTATTTTTCTTGAAATTTTTACTCCCACCTCTTGTCTCAGTTTGTCCAAGTTTTTTGTAATATCTTCTCCTCTTTCGATGTCCAACATAACTCAACCCCGTTAAAACTTTCATCACATTATGAATGATAGATACCATAAGTAGAAATGAAACACAAGAAACTTTGAAATAAACATAATAAAATGCATAAAATGTATAAAATTTAATGAAATCAATGGATGTCCACTAATGCTTAACCCCCTCCTTTAAGACAAGGACATTTATGAACAGCCCCGTTACAACAGAGAAGTAAAACTATGAATATTATCGACAAATGTACAATTTGATGGAATGGAAAAAAAAATCCATGTAATGAACGTAAATGAAAAGCATTGTCTAATGGTAAGCTCATAATAATGATAAACTTATCATAAAATAGTTTAACAATAAGTAAATATTTTTAATGTTCAGAATAAACAACACTATTTTATTTCTTGTTATTATATATAAACAAAACCAGAATAAGACACAATGTTTTTCAAGTGAAATTGAGTTTTACGTAATAGAAATTTAATGAATTTTACAGTTCAATAAATATGAAAGTGGTGTAAGTCCATTTATGGCCCAGAAAGAATACAGTGGTGCCTCGTATAACGTACGCCTCGAATAACGGACGCTGCGAACAACGGACTTTCCGGCATAATTGGTGACTGCTCCATGGGTGCGTTCTTTAATAGCGGTCGCTCTGCGTCTCCGCTACTACTGGAGTGCGCTGCTGTTTGTAGGCATTTAGGAACGATGGTGAAAGAAAGAAAGATGACAGCGCCCGCATTATCGATAGTATGGTGATGGAGGAATCTACAATTTTAAAATATGAGCTTTAAAAGGCAAAAGAAGGGTCCCAATTGTAAAATTTAACCATAAAATGGATTATTTGTTGAAAGCGCATTAAAAATAGCCACGAAAAAAATTAGAATGCCGGCTACCATTCGAAAAAAATTCTTAAAGACATTACATCACCGCTTGCGCTAACTCGCGCTTTCACAATTTCTAAATTTTTCATTTATAAAACCACATAATGGGCCCGGAAACGAAACTATCTTAGCCATGGAGGACGCCGTGTTGCTTTCCATCGTAAACTTCGGCTACAAGCGGCCGTTTTTGCCGTTCGACGGCGCGCACTCCCACCGGAATTTAGGAACGCGTTCCGCAGGAATTTTTAAACGGATGTCGCTCGCGCAGAGTTACGCGGAGGAATAAAAGAACGCACCCCATGTTTATTTTTTTTATGATACAGTATGGCTATTTTATGCTGCGGAACGAATTAGATGTTTTAACATGTATTTCTATGAGGAAAACGCGTTTCGTATAACGGACGTTTCACTTAACGGACGTGCACCTGGAACGGATTAAGTACGTTATATGAGGCACCACTGTATATTAGTTTAGTTAAATTCACATAGAGATCTTTAAACAATCAACTTAGGTATATATTTCTAAAGTCATAGAAACATTGTCAAATTTAGTACACTTTATTTATATTTTTGAATCAACTAAAATGCAAATGTTTAAATATCTTGAAAGAAAAAAAAAACTTACACTACTTTCAAAATAAACAGTCGAATACATTTACAGCTATAGGAATTAGGTCGTTTTATGAACATCCGTTCATAAAACGACCTAATTCGAAAAACGAACAATAATAAAATTATCTGATATTAGATAACACTGTGTATGATATCAGACAGTATTATTATTGTTAAAATTAAAGCTCATAAGATTCTTCAAAATATTTTAAAATTTTATGATTTAAAATTTCGATTTTCTATCAAATGATACAAAAGAATTTGATTTATATAAAAGCTTCTGAATCCGAAACCTCACAATTTAGTTTAATTGGTATTCCGTCATCGTCTAAAATGTAGTCATAATCCGGAAATATGCCATAATAATATCAATATATTATGCTGAAATTTCGGCTATTGTACTTTTTTTGCAAAATAAATAGATATTGGAATATCATTGTTAATGTTTATTTTGTGCCATAACTTGTTCATTTACGTTTCTTGCAGGTTTTTAAATTAATTTCAATTCACTGTGGTCATGCTTACCATATTTTTTAGACTGATTAATTAACAAACGTGCGTAAACAAATCGAAGCCATACAGCATACAATTGCTAGTACAAAGTTTGCAGTAGTGTCTGTAATGTTTAGATTAAATTTAACTCACCGAAAACTTCGATATGTTTGATAATCCGGCATATTCAGACTCTGTAGTTGCTGGGTTAAGAAACTGGTACCGTACACAAATCAACTCATAAAAATGATAGCTAACGAAACTTTTGTTTATTTGATCCAATATATCAAATGTACAGTACAGAATTACATTTGATATAGAGATCTAATGTCCAGTACATTATAAAATAAAAGTATTATACCTAAAAATTTTTTCAGAGAAAGAAAATGAACCTTACGTTTGGAAAATAGCTTTAACCACGGTATATATATTTATGTGATATTTCGGTGTTATAATTAAGAAAGATGTATTGATAATTAATTTCAAAAATATTCTTATTTATTATTTTTCAGCACCATTTATACGGTAAAAAGTCCTTTAAAGAGGTAATAGAAAGTTATGTTATTTTTCATACTCTGCAACAAAAGTTGAATTTCAGGTAAAATTTATTTATATAACTTTCTGTCAGTTCGACGGTAAATTTGTAATGTGACTTTCTAGCGTAGATTAAAGCTTTAACCTCGTTTCTAAAAAGCATTTATTAACTAAAATCTATTGCATGTAGAATAGTTAAAAAGATCTTATTTTCGCTGATTGTCAGAAACAGATTTTGTAGAACTTCACCCGGATGGTAAATTTGTTATGAGATTGAAGACAAATTCTATCGAAACACTTTTATTCAGTATTACATTCCGGAATATATTCCACGACTACCGACCTTTATTTTAGACTAGATGGATGACAAAAATTAATTTTAAAAAAAAACATGAATAAATGCAACATTTTACAAGGATTGACAGCCTCGGAAAAGCTCAAAATCTATAAATCTTCATTTTTCTTCTCAATATAGGAAAAGATCAACAAGAGCACGAACACAATGCGGCATGGGTGGGAAGAAGACGTATGTGTGTCTCCATGCCGGTTATAGAAAAACTACTTTCGTTGTTATCAATCAGATTTATATTTTTCATGGTTTAAGGCAATTTTAAAAATTATGACAAAGAAAAGTCAAGTTGTTAAGGAAAGTATTCCGGAACATGAAAGCGAATAAAATATCACTAAATAACATGATTCTTCTTTCGCTATTGTGAATCTGCTGCTAGAAACTAATCGTACAAGGGATACGGTTCTTATCAGCAAATTTGCAATAGGAAAAGATGAAGTTTGTTATTTCGTAATTAATTGGAAGAGCAACTTAAGTGAATAAAAGACAGGTTTCGACAGGCTGTCTTCGATCTTTTAATTTAAAAAACATCACATATTCAATACAAGTTATATGTAATCGTGTTTGCATCGAAAATTTTATAAAGTTTTTATAAATACAAAATAATAAATTGTATGGTTTTAATAATCCGTAAAATTTGCCACTATTATTCAGAATATCTTTTAAGGAAATCAAATTTATAAATGCTTTATTTGGGAACGTTTTTGTCTCTCGTTCTCCTTCCTCGGTCGCAAATATTATACAAGTGTTTAGAATGAATGTTAAATACATTTTTTTAAATGTCTTTTTTAACTGATTTGTTATCACTACTGGGTGCTTATACAGACACTTGGCAATTCCATCATTAATTTAACATGTTTGTCATATTGACGTCCAGAGTATGCTCTAAGAGATGTCCAACGTAAGGATGAAAAAATTTTTAATATAATTCTGATTGTAAATACAATTGTATAGGTATTCTTATAATGTAACCTTTTAACAGTGAATAAGCAATTGTAATAGGATATATACCTATGGCTACAACCTACAAGATAGCCGGAAAATGAATGACCGATATCTAGATTGTGTTTTAAGAAATGTTCGGTATAAGAAGAGGGATTTATGAAGCCTTTAAATCGAATAGGTAATTTGAGATAAGTCGTACCTTCGAGATGTTTGGCGTATGAAAAAATATCTTCTTGTATAATGATCAATGGAAATTTGTATTTTCTGCATTATTGGTACGGAGAATGATCGAGAGAGACTGCAGGTGCAGTGGCGAAACATAATGGCTACTACTTATGGAAATCAGTGGTTGCTATGCAAAGATAATACTAAAGATAAGAAAGGAAATGATGCCACAATTTCTATGAAAACAATGAAGAATTATCATTCAAAGCTAAAATGAACACGCGTTTGGTTACGGACATACAGTAACTGGCAGTTTTGTATGTTCGTTTGTCTGATTTAATTCACTGGCCAGATAGAAACATTTTACAGCAAAAAATGCCTAGTCTATTTAAAAACTGCCTTGGAGAATATGTTGCCATAATAATAGATTATTTTGAAATTTTTATTGATAGACTTTCATCATGAATCTAGAGAGAAAAATCCTGATTTCATTTCATATGGGTCCCATCCAATAAAAAAACTTTCTCTATATTTATCAAATCATTTTTTTTAAATTGGTTGCATAGCTAGGTAAGAATTCTTTCTTTCACGTTAACATCATAGAGTCATGAAGTAAACGAGTAACATGAAATGAGCAACCAATATGGTGGACGATTGTTTTTTTGGATGGTGCGATGACGTATCACGTTATTGCTCCTCCTCTATTGAAAACACAGTGCATAAATGAACTTACTCAATTCGTTACTGCTTATATACATATATATATATCTTTACAATGCTTTCATCGTGTTTATAATCTTTAAAATTCATATTTCTTATTATATTTAATTTATTGGCTTTTCGATTCCCTATTGAATTATTTTAACTAAAAAATATTTGTAAATTCAAGTTTTATATTCTGTTCAAAATAATTTTATATATATTTATAATTTAATTTTAGTTATGAAATAGTCCAACCAATTCCAAATGTGCATATAAGGAAAAATAAAAATGGAACATATTTCGGAATGTTCGGTAAAATAGTTAACAAGGTATATTTATTAGTTTTGTTTAAATATTGTTAACAATAGCTAAATGTTTCTTTTATGTAAATATAAATTTCAACCACGTTTAATAATTCTAAAACCAAAATTGTTTTTGTTTTAAATTAGTATAAGTAGAGTTTTGTATAAAGTTTTCTAATGTAACAATTGAACTGTCGGTATCAACTCAACTGTTTTCATTAATTTAATGGTTTCTCCTAAAATTAAGGTGTTATAGAAAAACTTGGGTTCGGCATACAAAGGTATATATATACCAATTTTCTAGATTTTCGTAACTCATTAAAAAGTGAACATGACTAAAGCTAACAATAAGAGATAATAGCATAATAATTAAACTCTGAAGATTGCTATGAACATAAGGTACAAACTGTCTTTTCCATATTACATCAATAGAAATACTTTTATATTTTACGTGATATAAATTTGTTGATAGTAATTAGAAAAATTAAAGATGTTTCTCTATCTCTGTTTAATATATTATTTCCAGAGATTTTAATTCTTTAACCAAGGAATTATTTTCTTTACTGTAAAATTTTATTAGATCTAATAAAAAAGTTTTCGTAAAAATACCAATTATTTATATAAATATTTTTAATATTTGTAAACAGGAAGCTGATATTACTTTATCTCCGTTTATACTGACGTACGATCGATTTCAAGTGGTAGACTTTTCTTCGGTTTTGACAGTTCGTCCAATTACGTTTATGCTGAAATATGTAGAAAGAAAATTTAGTGTGGAATCGATTGCTAGCCCATGCACATCTCAGGTATTTAACACTTTTCTTTTGACAATTACAAATATTTTATCTGAAATTTATTTGAATTTTATATTCAATATTTAAGAGTTGGTTGGCAATATTCGTTACAACCATTATATTTGGATGCGTTTTATCTTTTATAATTAATAACAAATTGATCGGCAATGAAAGTAAAAATTACTGGACTTTGAAGAAAATATTTTGGTTTCAGTTTGCAACTATTTCGAAACAAGGTAAGGTAACTATTTGGAATTTCATTATTTTGAGGATAAATGTATTCACAATTATTATGAATCTTCGGTAGCCTTCAATTTGAATTCGATAAACAGATTATCATCCAAACTGTCGGTTGGAACATGGCTGTTATCCATTTACATTTTGGTATCCAGTTACAGTGGTTGTTTGATATCTTTCCTAACGGCATCTGTTGTAGAAGAATTTCCCACAACTTTTGAGAAGTTAGCATTTTCGGTAAAAAACGGAGATTATTCTTGTGGCACATTTGATCAAGGTGCAACGTTTTCATTTCTAAAGGTTAGTCAAAAGCTTGTATTTATTTGAAAATGTATGAAATTTTCGATAATTGCACAACATGCAATCTCTAAATTTAATACCATGTACGATTTATATTTTATAACATCGGCGAAATGTAATCAAATTAGTCACAGTAGTTACGCTTTTATTTTCAATTCATTCATAATTATAGTTAAATAAATTATTAATTAATTTTACTGTACTATTAATTAATTTTCTATCGCAATGTCGGGATTTCGGTAGCATATAAATTCTTTTTAGAAATATCCAGGCATTGTTTCCTATTTTACATCTGTCACAGAGATTTACAAGGTTTTATTGGGACACAATATTATTTCAATTGCTATTCACATTACGTGTTTCAACCATCTGTGTGGACACTCTCACGCGTAAAGTCAATAACAGATAAAATAATATTGTGTTCCAATAAAACTTTTCAAGTCAGGAAACAATGCTTCGAAAGTTTAAATAATGATATTAAAATATTACTAACAATAATTAAATAGTTTAATTAATTTTTAATGAAATGTAAGAGTGATACTACTAATAAAAAATATATTAAATTAGATAACATTAATTCGTACTGTTTGTATAAAAACAATTCTGATATAATTCCTATAGAAAATTAATAATAAATTTTTATCGTTTAATGAAATAATATTCTGGGATGGTTTTGTTATAAATTTTTAGGGAGCAAAATCTGGAGTGGGAAAAATATTAAATGAACACATGACCAAGAAAAATAACTTCTTGAGTTTATACAACGATTTGCACATCGCCAAATTACTGCAGAATGGTAGATTTGCACTCATTTCGGACGAACATAGACTGAAAGTTTATAGTTATTATCTTAAAGGAAAATGGTTTATATCCGACGATAATCTTCTGACAATAGTTGGAAGTTACGTTTTAAGAAAAGAATTCCCGTTTAAAAGAAATGTGGATGAAATGTAAAAATTTCTTTAAAATTTTTAATTTTTTTAAATGGTAGAATATATTAAAATGTGTTTATTTATTTAAATTTAGATTGTCTCGTCTGTTCGAATCCGGAATTGCGAACAAAGTTTACGAAGTGAAAGAATTGCCTGAAATCGAATCTAATCACGAAAGTGATCACGCGTTAAATATGAACGAATTCTTCGGATTATTTATTCTCTTGGCTGTGGGTTATACAATTTCATTTCTTTGTTTCGTAGTAGAATTATTAATTGGCAAACGAAAACTGAGAGTATAAGTAACAAAGTTTAATGATGAAAATTATAATGGATTTAAAATATTGGGATATTAATTTATAGATGTCCGAGGTTGTATTATATTTAGTAAAGATTAAAGATTATGTTAGTTTATCCATTTGAAAAAATAAACCAATTAAAATTATAGTGACATTATCACACTGCCGGGCTGCAATTTTTAATTATATTCTTGGTTCATTTAATTTTAAATATAGGCCTATGTTCTCGATCTCAAATTAGTAATTTCGCTGTGCAAAATGATATATGCACATTTGGCGCATATATCATTTTGTATTATCACTTTTCCTGATAACAATAGAGTCGGGTCGGTCATTTATGTAACTCTATCGGAAAAGATTTTTGAATTTAAATGACGTGACTTCCACTTCATAAGCGGAAGTTTGTGTATAGTTAGTCGGCACCACCGGCCCTACGCTTTCCAAATCTCGTCTCGACTATAATCTCTCTAACCCCGTTCTCGAGATTAAGGAAGGACATGAAAGCAGACGGATGACAGCAGAAATTTATAGTTCTACAATGTTTTCAAACTGCAGCCCAATGAATTTCATTTATGGATATTATTACATTCACTTATAAATATCATTACATATCTTACTCAAAGTGAAATATGTAGGCCTAACAACATTTCTTACGTTGTCCTATAGTTACCAAACGTTAATTAGAATTGTATTATTTTCGCAAATGTCTGAAATATATTAATTTCCAATAAAAGCAAAAAAAAAATGATTATAATACAGTAGAGCATCGATTATCCGACCCCCGATTAACCAACTTATCGGTTAACCAACCGCGTTCTAGTCAGCAAATTCAAATGTCCGCTAGTGATGTGGCGCTACAATATTTGGTTATGTCTTGGCTACTTTAATATTATTTTTGTTAAATTTTTGCATGTTTTAGCTGGCAGCACTGGATCGACCATGAAAGGGAGGATAGTATTTAAACCAGGCCTAATACACTATACTAATAATGTATTTTTTCATACTTTTCGCTTATCCGACTTTTCAGTTATCCGACCAACCCCAGCCCCGAATTAAGTCGGATAAGCGATGCTCTACTGTAGATTTATTAATATTTCATAATTACATTGACTTTTACAAAAAACAACCATTTTTAATAAAAATTAGAAGCAAATCTTTTCAAGTTATATTTAAGTATATAAAGTTTAAGAACTATTTTTTTTTAAGTGTAAATAAATAAGAGTGATGAAACACAAGTTTCTCGATATCTTAACCAATACCAATTTTCGTAGCAAATCTGTGTATGAATAAGATTATTGACATCGTATCGTCTCTTTATTAACCTAGTGAAGCAGCAAGTGTAAAAAATTGAAACTATCGTTGTCTGGAAGATAAACCATAAAATGTCAAACATGACAGCATCTGTGTCATCATTTGCCGGTGCAACTGCAAAAGGAGTGAGACACGGACTATTTCTTAATTCTACTTACTACTTCGTTCTCGAATAACGAATACCGGATTTAGAATTGCAAATATCTCTACAACCCGGCTATGAACTCGTTTATCAAAGTGCTTGCATATTACTTCCTGGCCAACGAATAACGAATACCGAGTACACCAGCTACCTAGCCATTACTCAGAAATAACGAGTTTGCACAGTCTAAAACACCTGTTTCAAAATTGATAATTTTGTTTTGTATAATGTAGTGAGAGGAAAAATGGTGGAATAAAAGTGACATGGTAAAAAAATAATCAGTTTTTTTTAAATTAAACCTGTATTTACAGAAAAAGTAATTCAAGTGTAGAACGTAATTATTAAAACACTAGAAACTTTATACATAAAAGTTCAATAAAGTCACAGAATTAACAAATTTTATTTTTTAAAACACTTGTAAGAAAAGGGAAGACTTTTAACAAAACCCGAATAAATCTTAAAAATACGAATATCTAAATCATTAGTCTTTATCAGACCTTATTCCAGAAACCTTGCAATCGGTGAAAATTTTATTATGAATAGCCATAATAAAATTCGGTGGATTGGCGAAAAGTGAAACAAAAGTGAGAAGCGGATGCACGGAAATGCAGTTGGCCTTCCGAGTTTTAGGTATCGTCAATTACAAAAAGTCAAAATTAAACAATTTAATCGAGACTGTGTATGGTGCGATAAAGCCGAATATTTTTCGGGTCATTTGACGCACAAATATTACAAAACAAATCAAAATAAATTATAGGCGCATTAATTGTAATATAGTAAATATATTCTTTGCAGAAAATGAAAATTTCAAATATATATTTATATTTGTATAAATATATTATATAATTTCTTTATTTTAATATATGTAAAATATTATGTAATTTATACAATATGTACTGTACTATTACTGAATTTGAAATAGTCATATAGTGTATCACAGGTTTAGTTCGACGGCATAAATCGTAAAAGTTACGGAGTAATGGCGGATAAAATTCGCATATATTATCGTATAGTGTGTGGGATATAGCAGACGATAGGAAGAACATCACAGTATACACCCTGTATATACATAGACGAAAAATTTACTGATTACTCGATGCCTTTCGACTGTAAAAATGTACTGGAACATATATTTAAATGGTATAGTTTTAATGTTACGGGATGTTACGTGCAGTGCTGCCGTTTTTAGAGTAACTTGAACCTCTCAGGGTAATGTTTAGAGTAATCTTATATTTAGGGTAAATCTAGGGTAAAACTGCCATGTGATCTGGTGCTTTTATTGTAAAAGTTTTTATTGTACTGTACTCTTGTAAAAGAAATCTATGCTAGATTTAATTTCAGTAATGACATTCTTTCATATCTGCTTTCGCTTGAACCTGAGAATGCGCAAAACTTAACAGTGAAGACATCGGAACCATTGTTCAAAAAGTTTAAAAGTGTTAAGGTTTGTTTACATGTCGACAATGAATGGCGTAAACACGTCCTACTTGACTTGGGGTCAAAAAGTCATACTGTCAGATTTTATTAGTCAGAAATATTTAGTGTTGTTACCTTTTCAAAGTTGCTGACCAGGACAATAAGTTTGTATCACACAAGTCCCTGAGTAGTTTCTAATTAAAACCGTACGAGGCACTCACAATGTCATTTTACAGTCAAGAACCGAACAATGCGCATACCTGTTTTCAACCAGTTAGGGATTTGTGTTGGTAAAAACCTAATATTTCCCAGAGATATTTCCAAATTAGAATTTTATAAGTACATTTTCTGTCACTCTTAGCCTAGGGATAAGTTTCGGTAGGAGTGTGAAGTTTGTATTTAACCGTTAAAATAAAATACTCGCAAATATTTTTATAAATTTGTTTTGCTTCATCATAATTTTACAATTTCTACGAAATCGGGACCATGTATTTAAAAACCGGCTTGGTGGCAATACTAGAAATATTTAATTTAAAAAATGCTGCTGGAGAGTTTATGTTTCAAAATCTTGAAAAATTGTTGAGATTATTGATGATATTACCAGCTTCCAATGTGTGAAATCTGAAAGTTAAAAACCTAGAAATTTCTGAATTTGTTCACTCCAGTTATAAACAACTTAATCAACAACATTCCATACCCGGGAAATTATTGACCCTCGAATGGCAACGATTGTCCCTTAACTATCAACAAACCGTTATTCCTTCGGAGCAGGTAGATCATCTTGCACGATGGTTTATAGTTAGCGTCCGAACTAGTCGTTTATTTAATATCCCGGGAACACCTATGGCCCTAATAGTGATTCGTTTTCGATCACGTGACAAGTTTTCCCATCCAAAACTTATAAAAGACGCTTCCTTCCCCCCCTAAAGGGCTCTCCGATCGTCTCTCCAGTACGAATCGCACGGTATCGTTGACCGAGCCCGAAGTCTCTACGTTGCCCAGTGCCACTGACCCGCCTCGAGTTTTTAAGGTTCTACGTGCCAGCGGCCATTATTTTGACTCTCCGTCATCTCGAAGATTTCTATCACTTCGAAGTGAATATTTACCTAAGGGACCTTCGCTGGACTCCAACTATTACGCTATTTATAGAGGTATGAACCAATATTTGTAAACTCTCTCTCTCCGGCCCCTTTGTGTATATGAGAGTAGACGTATAGTTTTGTTCGTTTCGATTTTAATAAATCTTGCTTTGTTATAAAATGGTGTCTTTCTTGACTGTCGGCTTCGCCTTATCGTCGACCCCATCCTTCCTCCTCCTCTACTCGCGTAACGCGTAACGCGCCGTCGACGTAACAGCCATCCTGGACACGTAAGTCGCAGGAAAAAGAGGTACGACAAACTCTTGCCTCCCCGGGATCTCACACATTGGTGACAATCGAGAGGGGTTCCGACTTTTCGGCACCCCCCGATTTCACAAATGCATCTGTTGAACAAATATTTAGTCAGCTACGTTTGTGTAAGAGGCAGTGGAAGATAGAATCTTATATTACACTTTTCAGTGGTCATTTTCGACAGTTATTACAGCTATTCTCGTTTCGAACGTATGTTCCGATTCACTTTATAGTCGAAATTATTTGAAGAAACCATCTCTTTTGCATTTTTGCAAATAAACAGTTTTGCATATATTTAGAATGTCCTGTATCCTGAGGTAACATGTCGAGAGAGGTCTTAGACAAAATAAGTTTCATTGTGTAGCTCCTTTCCATTAAAAAGTAACAGCCGATTTAATTTACCTGTATAAGTACACGGAAATTTAAAAATTTGTAGAAAATGTCTGCGAGAGTTGTGATATCGTACTGTATACTATGCAGTATGATGAAAAAAAGTGGTTCTAAGCTCAATTAATTTAATCGTGTAAATCGTTACGGTTACGGAATAACAGCGGATAATACGTCTATTTTAGCATATGGAGTTTCGGAGGTTTGTAGAAAATCTCTGACGGCAGCTAAGATATCAATTTTTATATTTTGAGACAATCCGTAAGGAACAGTGTCATTCAGTATATGATCGTGTATGTCGTCACAGTTACAAAGAAACAGCCGATAGATATTCTCAGTGTTGGTAGTGGGCTTCGGCGGTGGGTAGAAAATGTCTGAAGGCAATTAGGATATCATGTTGTATATTTGTGCTTAACCTATGACATGCAAAATATAAACAATTAGTTTGATAATGTTACTCAGAGGAATTACGCGATTACGGTTCCTAAAATAGTTGTAGATGCTGCTGATAGTAAATAATAGAATTATTCCAATGTGAATAGGAAATTTCAGACGTCAGATAATTGTTTTTTCGAGGTTCGGAAATATTAAGTTTATTAAATATATTATTCCTAAATAGTTATTTGTTACTATTTAGCAGAAAAGAAGTAAATTATAAGATTATCTGACGCGAGTGGGCGCGTTAATTCTTTAATATGGCGAAAAACATTGTTAAATGTGTTTTCAGATTTTCTGCTATATTTAAATTTCATTTATCTAATTCTAAGATTCATAACTAAGGTTCATATACACTTTATTAGGTAGGATTCAAGTCGACTATCTAGAACCGCTTCGATTTTTCGTACACCTATTTTAGGAAATGCGCTACTAGTTTAAATAAAAACAAAGTTTGTGCTAACTTCACACTGGCGTGTGGTCTACTATGGAAGTTAAAGAAGAACCGTCTACGAGACCGAAAAGCGGTATAACAGACGTATGTCTTTACGATGAATCTAACGGTGGAATTCAAAATTATGAAAATGGCATTTGTGATAAATTATTAACTAAAACTTACCAATATATTGCCAGACAGCTCCGTTGCTGCTGAAGAGCTGGTACCGTACGCTCCACTCTTCATACTATGAGAAATATTTGGAACGAAAAAATTTGATATTTTCTTTTTCAAAATAGGACTCGAAATTGCGATTTTGTGTTTCTGCCTTTGACGCGCCTTGCCCTAAAAGAGGAAAAATTAAAGAATTATTTCAAATAAATATTACCGAATTAATTCAGTTGTAGCCATCTTATATGAAATAGCAGATTTCATTCTTACTATAGTTGTTTCTGTCAAATTGATTATAAATTTCTGCTATTTCCCAATTTTAGTTTTCTCACATATTTTATAATTAGAACATTTGTGTAAATAAAATCTGTAACGAAAGACTGTGACAATTTTATAAATAAGGAGTATTGTTTTTACCTTTTCAATCTTTTGATAATAAATCTTTTGATAATAAAATTTACAAGAAAATTTTATGGTGGTTTGTAAACAACTTTTGCGATATTTTAAATCCTTTAGCTCCTAAAATAATAAAGTAACTGCCTGCAGGCTATGCACGTTGCACTAATAATAAAACAGTTTTTAAAGACATTCACGATTACAATAGCACAGTTGTTTCACTAACATTGGTCGAGATGGGTAATACGAGATTTTCGAAAGTGAATTCCAAATATTTTGTAGAAATAGTATTTGAAACGCTAGACTCCAACAAAGAAAAATCGGAAGCGGTCAAAACTTGGTGTGTATCAAATGGTCCTAACGTAACACCATTTATTCAGATGTTACCTGTAATGATATTTATTTTTAAATATGCAATAAATTATGATTTGACAAAAATATACAATTATTTGGACAATTCTCGTATATAGATATTAACCAATGGAAATTCGTATTAACATTCCTAGGTACAGTACTTTGATAATGGTATAATATATCTGATAAAACTACATGCTTAAATCACTACTAGTTTTTCCAAAATAATAGAGAAAATATTTAAAATCATTACGAGTTATTACTGATATATTAAATTCTTCAAGAGCTAATACTACATCTATTAGGTATATGTATAACCTAGTTCATCTTTTTCTTCTACGAATTTCCTCTCCAATTACGTAACCAATTACCAAATTATCTGGAAATGTTATGAAAGAGGAATGTCGGGTAAAAGTGAATTGAAAGAGGGTGAAAGAAATAAATCATTCGAAATACCATAGTACCATTTGCATATCTACAGTTTTTTTTTATGTTTAAATTAAGGCATTTAAAAACCCACATGTCTTCCTAATTTACAAAAGATATCTGTTTACTGAGAAGTGAAAAACGACAGTTTTAAATGAAACAATTTATACATTATTTACTAAAAAAATACTTAAATTTATCTACATTCAAATAATATAATCATATCTAGCCTTTCAAAATTCAACAGAAAATAGATAATAACTGTGTATTACTTAATTTTTCAGATCATTATTATTTGAATACATGAAAATATTTATTTGGGAAACACGAATAATGATATTAATAAACAAATTATTTGAAATGAAAACATTCTGAACATTTTTTAACCCTTTCCATGCTGGCGATCTACAGCAAATAATTGAGTGGAATTTGTCATGCGGCGCATTTTTTGCAGTTTTTGGATAATTTTTAAATCGCGATATTTCGCTTCAAAATCGCGCTATGTTTAATCTGTTTTTTGTGTTTGATTAAGAACATATCACAGTTTACGATTGTTTAATTTTTAGTTTAATAGAAATTTAAAATAATATTAAAATTTGAAGCTTACGAACAAAAGAAAAAAATAATTAATTTACAGAAAATCGCTAAATTTTGTACATTTGTTAGTTAGATACATCTGTCTTCTTTTAAATAAAAGAAACCGCAGCTCTCTAGCTAGAGCGGGGGAGAAGTTATTGCCGTTATTTACACTATGTCTCTAATTACTTGGCAGGGAGAGGGATCGATTGTTATCGTAAAGCAACACGTTAAAGTTTATAATCATATATTTCTGCTTAAAATAGTGAATATTCGACACTTTTTTATATTTTTTCAAGGCTTTATACAATAATACACTAAAATAAGCGATTAGTTAAGTTTTCCTGCAATTACGCAATATCCGGAAGTAATGAGTTTTTCGGTAAATTTTTCAGATAGAAGCTTTTGATAAGAAATCTTCTTGTCTAAGTAAAGTCAAATAACATGAAAAGTAGTAGAATTACGGCTCTAAAACGATGAACATAGCTATCTTTTAACGTTTGTTTACATTCTGACTTTAATCACGTGGATTGGTTCTTCGCGGGAAAATCCCGACCAAATGGTTTAAAAAAAAACTCTCATTCGTTGAAGTTGATTCAGTCATAATACAAAATTACCAATTAGAGCGTAATAGGCGTAGAAACAAAATTTTTAAAGCCAATTAACAGCAAGAAGATCTTCCATAGATTTACTATTGGGAGGTGGAGTTTCCTGGGAATATTTATTGCTAGATAGTTTTGAAAACATATTTACTAGCCGAAATACTGTAGAATTAGCTAATTTAATGTCTAAGTACATTAAATTAGTTAATTGATGCTAAAAAACGATTTAAAAAGCGGATTTATTGCGATTGTTTACATTTTACTTGGAAGGTTGAAGACGGGACTTTTCGCGGCAAATTTTTCTTTCACAAGTCTGTGATTAGTTAAAGTAATGTCAACAAAGACAGAAGATACCCAATAAAACTGTAGAAGGAGTTTCCCTTTGATTGTTTTCAGTCAACTGTGTAGTTAACTGGGAAGATTTGCTGTAGAATAATAGGGGGTCCATTTTACCGAAATATTTATGGCCCAGGGGTGATCAGAAAACACTTTTTGGCTTAAACAAAGTCAATCGACCTACAGAAGAGCGAATCAAAGCTAAGATCGCTGGAAAATCGAATATAACGCAAAATAATCGAATTTTTTGATTAATTACGCCTAAA
Source organism: Centruroides vittatus (assembly GCF_030686945.1). Lineage (NCBI taxonomy): Eukaryota > Metazoa > Arthropoda > Arachnida > Scorpiones > Buthidae > Centruroides > Centruroides vittatus. Next base: position 2,368,953 of record NW_027122212.1, read on the forward strand.
GGCGTATGCCGCATCACGAATTAACGGCAAGTCACGTGACATACGCCTAAAGGCGTATAACCGCATGGAAAGGGTTTTAAAATAGGCTAATGTTATTTATTTGTTCTTTCGAAATGCGAGTGATTCTTAAGAAGTTAAAACATTTATTAGTTGGCTTCAGCTAGATCTAAAACTCAATGTATATAATACGTGTTGGAGTAACCAGAATATTTAAATAATTAAATATTCTGTTTACTCAAACACGTTGTACAATTCTTTATATAAAAAAATAAAGAGTTCTTTGAAAATTCTTCAAGAATTAAATTCAAGTTTTAATGCTTTATCTTGCTCTTTTCATTTTTGGCTTTTTCTGCACTGAGGGAAACAATAGGATTTTTGTTCGTGCCAACAACGGGTTCGCAATACCCACAAAAAAAGGGACCGAATGATAATGGACATGATCGAACATATACGGAACGGACCGCTCACCAAAAATTCCTAAGGTTTTCGATTATCTAGATTCAATTTCAGATTTTCCAAAGAGGAACGGAATATTTTGACGGTGGAAGCCTTTACCGCTTCTGCTGTCAAAATATTCATTTTACAAAAAATAGACTTTTTATAATAAACATACCGGAAAAACAGTAAAATCCGTTTGTTTTTAATTTTAAAAAATGGTTTATGTATTAACACCGTCGTTAGGAAGAGATAATTATTAGAAATACTGTAGTAAACAATCGTTTCGTGATGTCTGAATATTGTTTGCTATAGCAGCATTTACTTTTTTTCCCCCTCAGTCTTTAAAGTTTTAATTATCTTATACACATTATGTTATTGAAATTTCAATAATTACTTAGAAATAAGAGATTGTTTTAATTAATTTCTTACTTAAGTTTTTGAAGTTCTATGAAATAATTCATTATGTCAATAGAATTATTACAGTGTAAAACGAACTGCGTATGTAATATAAACTAAATATATATATATATATATATATATACAGAAAATGACATTATATACGTGCATTTAAGTCAGGAAGTACTTGAGCTTTAAATATTTGAATATTGTGTACAAATTCGTTACTACATAACGCGCATAGAAAAACTATTTATAATACTTTTACTTAATTTACTTAGACATTGTAGTTTCGTTTCGGTAGTTTATTGTTTGACAGCAGTTTCTACAATTTACTCTTTCGTATATAATAGTTTTTAAAATTTGTTTTGTAGTTATTAGTACTATCAAATTTTATTTACAAAATATTATTTGATAACATTTTAAACTCTGAAACTACCGTTTACTAATATTAAAGACCAAAGAAATATTTGACTCTCTTATACAGTAGGCCTATATATATGTACAATATTGACTTTTTGTAAATTTCATTATTCAAGGTTGCACTTCTTACTTTCTTAAAATTTTATTAATTTATAATTATTTTGTCAGCAGTGTAATTATCAGTAATCTTGATTTTTGCGGTAATTTTAGTTGAATTTTGTATAACTTTTAAAATTTTATGTATTTCGCAATCAGAGCATAATCTGCTAAAAGTATAATTGCGTAAATTAAAAAATTGCATATAAAAATATAAACCGTAAAGAGTGAAGTTTTAATATTATCTTTGCGTCAGTTATAATGAAATTTATTATAATAGTTATTACGTGTTACACAAAACATGCTTTCATGAAAACATGTTTATCCAACTGGGTCAATCCAATATTTTTTAAATTCTTATTTTCTTACTGTCAAACTGTTTAGGCATAATAATTAGCTTTTAGATATAATGATCTCCACAGACACGTTATTGTAAACAACTTCCTGTCGTCATAACAACATTTAATGATACCCTTCGCTATAAATTCAGAAGAAATATACGAAAAACGCTATTAAACTTTCGTAAAATTCAATTTTCATGTTAATTATCGCTGGAGAAATGATTATTTTTAATATATTGGTATTCTTTATTGCTAATTTAGCTGTTGTAATTTCGAATAAAAGTAAGTGCTATAAATTTGATTAAAACGTTTCTTTACTTGTTTTCATTTATTCATTTGCTGTAAACAGTTTATATTTTCTATCTTTGTATGTTGAATATGAGTGCATTCCTCGTTAAATAGTAACCATATATATATATATATGTGTGTGTGTGTGTGTGTGTGTGTACACAAATAGTACAAACATACTTTCATACAATATAGTCAATGCTATATTATATTATAAATTATTTATATTGAATTTCAGCAATTGCTATTCTGTAATAAAACAAAATCATATAAAATTTTTACTCAACTAAATATACCTTTTTACCACAATGAATAAATACGTAATTATTATGAAAAATACACATTAAGTCCATAAACAAATAAATATTCGTTCATTTATTCATTACATGTGTATAAATAAATGATTTATCTTCTACTTATTGTTTAATAATAAAAATAAAATAATCAGCACCTAAAAATGTAATTTCGAAATGATGAAAAATGAACATTTTTAATAGGTGATTTGGACCGTAATTACGTTTGGAAGATTTCTATCAGCAACGTAACATTTCAATTTATTCAAATAATTTCTATTACTTATACAAGCTTCCTACAATATTTTCCTTTTCTTACAGAACACCAATATTACTAAACTTAGTGATTCAGGAAGAGAAATTATTGGAGGTTATTGTTTTGGCATATTTAAGATAATACAAGAAAAGTTAAACTTTAGGTAATTTTCTTTCGAACCGTACAAATTTCTCTAATCTTATTTACGTACAGTACATTATTATTATCATTGTAAGATACTGTATTGTAATAATACATTGATATATATTTATGTGTATGAAATACTTAAATACTTATGTTAAAAATAATAAATATTAGAAAAGTATCTACAGTCATATTTCTAATAATAAACTGAAAAATTCATAGATATGAAATTGTGCAACCGATTCAAGAATTTGGATTAATAAAATATAAAAATGGAACGTATGCAGGAAGTTTAGGACAGTTGGTTAACAAGGTACGTTTAATCATCTCATGTTTACAAGCATTTAAAATAAGACGGAAATAATGTACTCTATTTTTAAATAAAATTTGATAATTAATTTTGAAATTATTTACAAAGTTTATATAATTATATAGAAACGTTTTCAAGCATTTTATTATTAATTAACATCTTTCTTCCAATTCGTGTTTCTTAATTACTTCATAATAGAAAAATTATTTTACGTTAATAACTAAAATAAAGTGTTAAAAAATAAATATTTGTGAAATTTATGAAAACTTATCAGACAAATTTTAATTGTTCAATATAATTTTTTTCACAAAATATGATTTATGTAATATTAATCGAGAATCTGGTTTTTAATTTCTTTTCATTTTAAAAATAACAATCGTCTTATTAATTGTTTAAAACTCTTTTTAAGTAGCAAGCAGACTTTTCATTTTATCCCTCAAGTGTGACGTACGAACGCTTTTCTTTAATGGAATTCACATCTTACATCAAGGTATATCACGTACGATTTATTGCGACGCAAAGAACTTTGAAAACGAATTGGAAAACAATTTTGAAACCGTTTTCTCTCGAGGTAAATTATTACAGTTAAATATTCAATTTTGTGTAATTTCTTGGATTTTTATCAATCTGTACATTTCAGAACTCACAAGTTTTATATAAGTATCTAATGAAATGGGCTTTTAAAATTTAATTAAAATCTTTTAAAAATATGTCAATTTTCTGTAAATTTAAAACTAAACGTCATTCAAAATTCTTTTATAACCTCCATAATGTTGATGTTTTAAGACCTGGATAGGAATTGGCGTTTCCATTTTGTTGCTGGCATTTATAACCTCTTTAATAATACGATACGAAGCGAAAATAATAGGAAAAGTTGCGGATTTCCCAGTAAAAAATATGTTATGGTATCTATTTGGAAGTGTTATTTCGCAGGGTAAGTAAAAGTCTTTATACATAAAAAAATATCTAGGAAATCGCACTCTTATATGTGCGATTTTTATACAGGTGCAAATTTGAATTACTTCAAGTTATTTCCATCGAGATTCATTTTTGGAATATGGCTATTGGCTACAGTTGTCATACAATACAGTTATAGCGGATTATTAATGTCCTACCTGACGGCACCTGCTTACGAACGAGTTCCCACAACAATCGAGGAATTAGTACGTGCTCTCGGCAAAAAGGAATTTTCCTGCGGAGTAAATAATTTAGGTTCCATGATTAACTCTATCACGGTAAGCTGAAGTCTTGCCTAATCTATTTACAACATTGACACTTTGTAATTTTTAAATACGTGTTTGTTTAATGAAGAGAAATAATAACGTCGTATTCTGTGTATTTATCTATTTTCTTACATTGTAAAATTTCTGCAGAAATTTATTAAACTTTTGAAACCAACGAAATATTTGAGCATTGGACGTAAAATGTATTCGGAAAATTGCTCTTTTTCGTGGTTTTATCACTTGTATGTTTGTTAATGACTGAATGCAAAATATTCTATTGTTTACTAAAAATATTTTATAATGCTTTTCGTATTTTTAACTACATTCGAATAATTTAAAGTTAAGTTATTATAAAGTACAGTATTAAAATTATAAATTATTAAAATTTTCCTAATCGCGAAGGTTGAAGCTTTATTGGATTTCCAAAAAAATAAAAAAATAAAAAAATCAATTATAAAATTTATTATAAATCTTACTTTCCCGGCTGTTATATACTGTATATAACACGAAAAAGAATTGAAATAGTGTCAATTATGAACTTCCGGGCTATTGCAAATTTCGACATTTTGAGATCCCCCGAACCGAAGTAAGTGAAAAGACAGATAAAAATTTCGTGGATGCGTATGTATTTCTGTGTCTTTGTGTTAATGTCTGTTTCGTTTAATATCTGAAGATGAAAGTAAACATTAAGAAAGGAAATTTCCATGCTTATCATACTTGTATAAGAAGGTAATTGATGCTTTTAAATTTTTAATTATTTTGGAAGTCGACTTATAGCCCGGAAGTTATGCTAACTTTTATCATTTGAAAATAAATAGTGATGTTCTGTTTATTATTAAGTACGAAATTTAACAATTATTTCCAGCAATCGAAGTTGGATAAGAGCAATACTATAAAAGATTATATGGAAGTAATGGACATTCTGAAAGATCCGAAGAACGTAATTGACCGATTGCAAAATGAACGATTTGCATTTATTGTACAGGATATCGTCATAGACAAGTTTCTAAAACAGAAATTAAAGGGGAAAATTGTGACAAGCAATGTTTTGTTAACATTAAATTCTGCTTATGCCGTAAGGAAAGGATTTCCTTTTATAATGGAACTTAACAAAATGTACACTATAATTAATACGTTAGAATTTACTTTGAATTTTTAGGTATTCATTTTAATAATAATTTTAACTTTATTTTCAGTATTCTTCAACTATTTGAGTCGGGAATAATAAAACATCTTGATAAAATCAAACCACATAATGCTATGAATGAACATATTCGTAAAAAAGATCATCCGTTTGACATTGAAGAGTTACAGGGAGCTGTGATGCTGCTTATTATTGGTTATGTATTATCCTTTGTTTGCTTTCTTTTGGAAATATTTATTCGAAAGTATGAATACAAATTATTTCGCTGATTTCAAAAAGTATTCTCAATAAACAGATTTTTATTTGGGTATACTATAGATTACTCCCTATGGAATTTCGTGTGTTTGGGTATATATCTGAACTCAGGGGACCGTTTTTTTAACTCTTTCGGCCCTGTGGGCACTAAGAATGACGAAAAATAAAAAAGTTATCATACTTTTTTCTGGCGATCGCGCGATGATAGGGAGTCGCGTCGCTCTCCGCTAAGTCGGCCTCGCTATCGCGATCAGGAGTCCCGTCGCTTGCCGTTAAAATTGCCTTTAGTAGACGTTTCCCCCCTTTATTTACTTTGTTCAAGAACTACCGTGAATCGATAACTAGTTTAGCACATGGCGGGGTGTGGTGGCGCCCATACGAGAGGACAGTCGGGCCGCCATGTTCGCTGCCATAAGTAACATTAACCGAAATGGCGATCGCGCGATGATCGGAAGTCACGTCGCTCTCTCCGCTCTCGTATCGCGTGTTTAACGCTCCGGGAGATGACCGTAGTCCGATGTCACGGTTTGCAGACTTTGCCGCAAGATGGCAATACTAGCAACTACGGTGCCGTCTGCATGAGAGCATTAAAAAAGTATGGTAACTTAAAAAGTGTGATAACTTTTTATTTTTCGTCTCCGGTCCAAAAATAGGGTACCGTTGAACTCATCTCGGTCCCCTGAGTTCAAATATATAATCAAAGTCTTGAAATTCCATAGGGAGTAATCTATAGTACACCCATTTATTTATTTTAAAAAATATTAATATTATTGAATGTAGAGTTCTGTACTTTCAAGGAATAAAAGCAGATTTCCTCGTTTCATATATTATTATTAATAAATTAAAAAGTAAGAAAATTTTAACATTCTTTTTCCCGTGCGGTTGAACACCTGCTTTCATTTTTTTTCCAAACATTGAAATCAGTAAACATTATCAACTAAGAAAATGAACAATTAGAGGTTTCAACAATCAGACGTCCAAATGATTCCAAGAAGTATTTTGTATTTAGGAGTTGAACTCCTTCTGGAATTCAATTCCTAAATATAGAAACAAAAGACGCTTTAGATTCTATATTTACTTTTAGATGCCTGCTGACGAGGGACGAACAAGTCCGAAACAGAAGTTTAAAGTGTATGTGTTCAAGTGAACTAAATAAAAACTATTATTTCTGATCTGTAAGACTAAATATCTGCATCCACAATTTCGGCATAATAAGTCCTGTTAATTGATTAAAAAAAAAGTACTAGTATACAAAATAAATTTTAAATTACGATAAAGGACACAAAGGCACAATAACTAAAAAAAAGGAGAGTTTTCAAGCAACGTTCGAGTTGCGATTGTTCGGTTGTTGATGAATCGAAAGAAAATTGAAAAGCAAAGCTTCGGAGCCAAGAGATCCTTCCTACAAGTTTAAAATTTAGTAATGAAATTATTAAAAAATCCAGAAACTATCTGAACACTCAAAATGAAAATTAGGAGTAATAATGTTTAATTCTTTGATTAACTTAATCTAATTTTTTAATAGTGAATGTTGCGTTCTACATTTTTCTTTTTTCACTATTATTATGGGGCAAATTACATTCATTAACTGTTACTATTATTATGGGACAGAGAGAGTAATTTTGAAATCAAATCAAGTGAAACATAATATTTCGGAAAATGTGAAAAAAGTTCTTGTTATCCGTCTTCATATAATTGGTTATACAGTATTTCATAGGCAGAGCTGTGTCTATTTATAGCACTTCTTGTTAAAGTGTTAGTTTCGATGTTGGTTGGGCATATATATCATTTTGCTTTTAATATATACATATATATATATATTGGAAATAACTGTAGAATATTATTAATAAAATTATACTATAAAGGTTTTCCTTTTATAGACATTCTTATGCATGAATTACAACTAAAAAGGTTTAAAAAAGATTTGTTTTTAGTGTCAAAAACTCATAAATCCATTTTATATTGTTTTAATTTCCTTCGGATTTCGAACAACTTTTAGGAACGAATAAAGTTCGAAATCTGAGGTTTGACTGTATATCATATAACATAATAGTCAAAAAACATTTTATTGTAACGGTTTTGAAAATATTTTCTAGTTTTTTCAATCTATTAGGTTGATAATCATTCGTAACAATAAATTTTAAACATAAATAACGGATGAATTTTAGCACTAGTTTCTCAATAAATAATTTGTAAAGCTAGTTTTGTTTGTATGTTTAAAATAAAATTGACAAAATTTTCTGACAATTTAAAAACATAAATGAGAAAAGAGAGTTAATTAAGTTTATGAAAATCACTTGTAATATTTTAAACTAAAACAGACTCCCTAAACAGTCTGTTTTGTTCACAATCGCAAGTCTTACATTTTTTAATAGTTCAATTTTAATGAACTGAACTTGAATTAATCAAAACATAATTCAATAGCGTTTTATAGATTATATTAAATTGAGTTTATACTGTTAATACACGCGGATCAATTTTCTTTATCGTTATTACCATGATAAAAGATATGGCAGCAATGTTTGAATATACTCCACATTTATATGCTCCTCTCTTGACAGCAGACGCCAGTTCATAAAATGGTTCCGAGATCTGCGGTTTTTCGGAAGCAGCCAGAAAAAATACCAAACATCTGCTGAAACTGGTCAATAAAACGAAAGAGGGAAAACCATTTTCCGGTTGTTAATTTAAGAGGAAAATCTTGAACTTCATTTAAGGTGTTATTTGCTGCATCAACAAATAGTACAACAGTTACATTTCAGAATTCATTATTTAAAACTGTATTTTAGTAAGAAAAATTACTTTTATTGATAAATGTTGAACTATATTTCACCACTATATTTCAATACAATAAATTCAAACTATATTCCAAAATGAGAATCAGAAATTCTTTCCAATTTGTCTATGACATGCACGTATCATAAAAAACTGGGCAAATGCAGAAATTAGGAAGGGTCAGCAGCAAAATCTTCAAAGTAATTAGTGATATAAACACTTATTGTAAATGCCCTTTAAATAAACTATTTCATAAATACAAACTATATTTATATACCTGAAAAGAAAAGGGTCGAAATATGCCATGCCATGTAAACTTAGTTTCTGAAATTTTTATGAAAAATTTCGAAAATGATGTTGTAACTCTTGTAGAAAATACTACTACTATACTATATATAAAAATATATGTAAAACTATACTACTTGTATTCGGTCTCAGGTAAGAAAAGTAGACAGAAAAAAATATATGTTTCCTATAAAGAATAGTTTCATTTGATACAAAGGCAACTATGCAATAAATATTAAGTACATGCAAGTACAGTTTGTGTTTGAAGATAAAATACAGTAGGCTCAGCAACATGCGAAAATATGTTGCAAGAAACCTCGTATAATTAAAAATTCGTGTAAAATGACGAACCTCCATTAAGTATAAATTACTTTTTATAGTAGCATATCGCTCCCTTATTTTTCATGTAAAGCAAATAAATAGCATGGAAAAGTAAATATAAAAATAGCTGAAATGATTTCAATACTCCCTCTGTCTTTGTATTTATGTGTCACTGAAAAACATTTACGTGTTGTTTCTTTCACAATATAGGCTATATGGGGTGTGTAGAAGATTCGGCACTCTAACCTCGAAAGCAACATTTTTTAAATACTAAATTTAAATTAAAAACTTGTCTTCAAAGTAAACTCTATACAACTTTCTTTGTTTTCTCACAGTTAACAAATTGACTAACATCGGGTTTTGCAGCTACGCATGCTGCGTAATTAGAAAAGGCTGTATCAATTTAAAAGATACATTAATATCAAACGCAAATGACATGTTATAAAAAAAATTTTGTGCGAACAGTGATACCGACCGCATTTTCTGAGCAGAACGAAGAAATATGCTATAGTATAGCTTTGAGGCAAAGCAGATGAAGAGAAGAGCAAAAAGAATGTCTGTTTCCTATAGTCAATAGTTTGTTGTCAAAAAAGATAATAAGCCTACATTAAATACTAAAAATGTATGAGTAATTGTTGATCACGTAGAAGTGCAGTAGACCTCTGTTATACGCAAAAAATTACTTCCAAAGCACTTGCGCAAGCAGAGATTTACGTAAAGTAGCGAATGTAATTAATTATTATTTATATCGTACACTAAGCATACCTATGCTAAAGTTTTTTCATAAGTCAGACAGCACTGTATTTATTAACGTTAAACAGCATAAAAATGTAACAATAAAAATAAAATTAATTGAAACTTTGCATGCTCTGAGTCTGTATATGCTACGTTTACCACGGGAAAACTTTCTTGTGTTTTTTTCTATCCCAGTAACCATAGCACCCATGAGAGTTTTGTTTTTTCTACAATTCTGTCATCTTCAGAAGCATGCGTTTTATGTTTTCATTGAATTTCAAATTTGAAATTGCTTTTTTAAAAATAAATAGAATAGGACTTCTTTGTATAGCGTCTACTGTTTTCTGAATAAAAAGTTTTTAGGAGTTTTTATTTTTTCGGAGAGCGAAAACCTGAAATTGCGCGTAAAATCATACGATATTACACTAATACACATTTCATGCTGTGAATAAAACTGCTATGATATAAAGAAATTTTGTGTTTACAAATAGAATATTAGTATAAAAAATAAAAATAAATTCGAAATGTAACAATATTAAACTGTGCCACTGGATAATCGAGTGCACACATTTCAAATGGGTAGCGCAGAGAAGTAATGTTAAATTAATCGCCAGGTCATATGGAAGGTTGTAGCACCAAGGGCAAAATTGAAAATATTTCGCAAATCTCGTGTGAAAACTTTTGCTGTTTTTAAAAATATAAAAATTAACGATTTTAGCTTAAACTGCAAGACTATCGATATATGGTAACATTGTTTTAAGAGTCGTTTTAACATTGTTATGTAAAAACAAAATAGCTATTTATAAAATCAGCACAATCACCGTAATTACCAAAAAATATTCTGTTGGCAAAAAAAGGCGTTTCAGGAAAATATAATCCATATCAGAAAACTTTGAAGATTAATTCCAATAATAAATACTGTTTATTAATAGTTACACAAAAGTAACTATTAATAGGTAACTAAAATATTTGAAAGGTAAAATATCAAATTTTGGGTACATTCAAAATTTCTCACCTAAAAGTTTATAAATACACAGCTGAATTGTATAGTAATAACATAGCACTAGGTTGGTGATATTGTTGGAAAGATTCTCTTATATTTAAAGGAAATTGCAGAAGATTTGAGCCAATACTGCAAGCGGAAATCGACAATTTTCCTATGTAAAGTTTCTTTTTTGTGACAGATCCATCGAGCGGTCATGGTAGTAAGGATTTACATACAAAATTGCTCAATATGTTAATACACCAGAAATTGATTTGTAAATTGAACGAGAAAAGTAAACTTCTCTGAAGCAGCTTCTTTACACCACGTTTCTTCAGCAGTAAAAACACGTTTCTAAAGAAATTCTTACAGGCCTAGGGATATTTCACAATGCCAACGGAGTACACAACGATGATAACTAAAACACACGCAAAGGTTTCATGAAGTTGCAATCTCTCTTAAGCTCTCAATTAGCTGCTGACATTATCAAACATATTTTTCCTTATTCGTGTTATTGTTCTGAACTTCTGAATGGAAAATAAATGTTTCGGAGTCAAGTAAGTCTGCTTCACATTTACGCAGAGCGTCAATCTTGTCTGTGATGCAGTAGATTGTGATCAAAATAGATTTATAAAATGTGCTCACGTTGCAAGTTCTTACCTATGTTAATATTAATATACAGGCAGAAGTAATTAAGCTGCAATTTAAAAAAATTGTTGACCTAAAAATTACCACTGTGGCATGTCCGTCCTCTGTTAATATCGAGAAAGGTATCAGACAGATAAAAGTCATGACAAGATTCGGAGAACTTAGGATCCATATGCCCCAGTTAACTATGCACTAACTTCCCTAGGCTTCCCGTATAAAAGAGAAGTAACGTGATTTCAATTCAAATAATTTTTCCCACAACGAAGTTACATAGATGACCGGCAGAACTTTATTGCTACGAAAAAAAGTATAAAATATACAGGGAGAATTCTGTGATAATTTGAGATTTAGAACAATATTTTAAGTTAAATAATTTAAAAATATGATTATAAAATTTCAGCCTGGCATTGTGACAATAATATTTGCTCGTTGCTATTGGGAATATATCAGACGCTCCTCACTGGGATAATAAATAAAATAAACTTACTGCAACAGATGACTTAATTGATTTACTGATTAAAATTCATATCTCAACTTTTATTAGAATATTAATATATTTGTTTATAAGGTTTATTAAAATATAAATGTAAGTAACATAGTTATCAATATGTGGTGACTAATGTGAAAACTATTCACATTTCTTGAAAATTAACCACGTTTGAAATAAAACTATTCGAATTACAATCACGTTTTTATTCTAATGAAAATAATATTGCGAGGGAAATATAAGCGGTATGGTGTGCCTGCACGAACATCAAAATCGTTATGTATATATTTTATCGAGATATAAATTGAAATAATTATTTTTATTACTGTAATTTGGTTTCATATAAAATTTTTACATCGATCCTGTGTAGGCCTATTCTAAACACATATATTTTAGGACGTGGCACGAACTTAAGTATTTATTTCAAAAGTAAAAGATTCTGTGAATTCATAATACTTAATTTTAGGATAGTTTATGAAAGCTACCAAGTAATACGACGTTTCTTCGTCATGCACTGTGAAAAGTTTTCGAAATTGTCAACACTTTACAATGAACTTTTACGTTTCAAATTTCGTGTGTGTGAGTTAGTTTTTTCCAACAATATCAACTAATATGTAAAATAATAACTTTCAAATAAATTATATTTTATATCTTAATGTTAAAAACAAGTTAAAAATCTTAATTTTACAAACAAGAGACATATGAAAATAATATTCATATTATTTTCAAACTATTCAATTATGTCAATCAATAACATAAATTGTTACTAAACTTGGAGTGTTAGATAGGTTGTATCTAGATTATAAAATCTTTATAAATAATAATATTTTTTTGTTAGTATTTACATAAATGTTATAACAAAAAAAACGTCAATCTCATTGTCAATTTTGTAGAATACAATTCATAAAATTATTGATTGCAACCAATAGCAAATATACGCCTATTTACTATATTTAGTATGCATTGCAAACAGAATCACAATTTAAAATACTGGTGTAATAATAAATAATTAATTTTTATATGATCTATATATTCTATTTGCTAAATTTATCTTCATTACATTTAAAAATTTTTAGAATTTATGTATTTAGTTTGAATGCTGTAATAACTACCATATTACGCGAATTCGAAACAAAATAATTCAATTTGCTTAAGAGTATGAGAAATACAAACAGAATAATTCTGTAAGAATAATTAAGAAGTTGAATTGAACTTTTTAAAAAAAAATTAATTCTTTTTAACAAAAACAGATAATTCTTTTTAACTCGTGCCAGATAATAGAATCGATTGCAAATTTTTTAGACTTCACGAAACACGCCATATCACGTTTAAAACAGTTGAGTATTTTTCTAGCTTCAGTCACAGTAAAATGTTCTCTTTAGTCTTCTCAATCCTTTTTATTTTTTACGTTAATACAATTTTGGCAAACGACGAGAATAAAGGTAATTGCATTTAAATTTTCTGATTAAATTTACCTGTTGTAATTATAATTATGTTTTATTTTATCATAAAATACATTACAATTAATAAAATATAAATTGATAAAATGTCTATAGTTATGAAAGATCACTTCTTATTACTTTGTAATTTTTTTCAGAATATGTAATTAATTTAAAGATTTATAACGTTGATAGGTTGTTCATTAAAATATCGATGTATCGAGTACAGTAATATTTTTTTTATTTCTTTTCGACTCGAAGTTCTTAGTTTAAGATACTTAATGTTTTTTTATTTTTCGACACTACAGTTTGCAAATAATTGCTGTCTATTCACAAAATATGCTGGTTGATGGTAATCAGTGTTTTACATTTCGTTTTCGCAATGGAAAAAAAGAAAATCTACAGTATAGTATGAAACATCAAATCAAAAATACTAAAAAAAGTTTTTCACGAAACGCCACAATGTGATGCTTCAATGCATTCTCTATGGAGGTGTTTGAGTATCAACACGAAAGTGGTGAAATTGTCATCTTTCACAGACTCATATAGTGCATGGTCTCGATAAACTAGTTATTATTGCATGACATTTTCTTCGCACGTTGTTACTTGCATAGCTCGAACGTAGGCACCAACTATCGCAGGCTATTCTGCAATATCGAAAACTTGCGGATACAGACATTTTCCATTAAGGAGTCTATGTAATTTGCATAACTCAAACACATTTGACCTGTACTGCTTTCGTCTGTGCAGAAGCAGTTTTCGGATAAATTCTGCCAGGATTTGCAGAAGTTGTTGCCAGACTAAGTGACGAATTTTTGTAGTCAGTCTTCAGTGGAGATGGAACCTGGCCAACTAAGTCGAGAAAAACCACACAAGCAGATTAATTTCAAACTATATTTATGTTTTAAATCAATTTTAGATGAATTACATATACGGAAAATATCATTTATTCTCATTTATATAAATGTAGTAATGAGATAACAAACAATACATAAATCTACCGAGCAACTATTTATTGTGACATGGTCACAATGCCGGTCTGCAATTTGTAATCATAATTATAATTTATTTATTTTAAAATATATGCTTTCAACCTCAAATTAGTGCTGTACTATCTTGCTCCTGTACATCAATGTCAGCAATGGAGTCGTGCCGGTCATCTATCTGAGGGAAAAGTTTTGAATTGAAATAACATGACTTCCAGTTTGCACGAAAGTTACTTTATGGTTAATGGAAGGCTCTTCGTCTATAAGCTTCCCACATCTGATCTCGACTTTCATCTATCTAACTCCGTTCTCGAGATTAAGGAATGACAGTCAACACACAGACCACAGTGATAATTTATAGGTCTACAATTTTTAAATTGCAGCTCAAGCTAGAATTTTATAAATTCTAACATTAAGAACGATTGTTGTTTATTTTGACATTTGTACTCCTATAGATACATTGATAATTATGTTCAATTTAAATGAACTAATTAATCAAAAGAATGAATATAATTGATAAAAAAATTAAACTAAATCAAATGTTTAATTAAAACGTTAGATATAGAAAACAAATGTAAAAAGTTAACTAACTGAATAGTTATTTCTACGACTGACACAACTTATACAAGGAAAAAGAATTTAAAGCTGTGGAATAAAAAATAAAGATATTTATAGATTGCTTTTTCTTATCTTCTACTGTTAAACTACTAGAACTTCAATAGTTTATTTTATCTTTAAAAATCGTATAATTTACAAAATATAAAAAATGCTAAAATATAACAACTATAATGTAGAAGATTTATTTTGTAAATTTCATGATAGCATGATATAATTTTTCGACTAAATAGTTCGTGATATGCCGCTATTGATCTGTGCAGACATATACTTTATTTCTTGTGTTGCTATTATTGAAAATTATTTGTTTCTTTATTGGAAATTTAATATTCAGAGCTGGTATAATAATTGACTAGAATTTGCGTATAATTGAGAGTATTTACTTGAAATTTTTCGTAAATTTTAAATTTTAATAAGAAGAATGTAAGGAAATAAAAAGCATGAATAGAATGAACGGCAAAATACAAAAGTCCATAAAATTTTTTCAAATGTTGTCAAACAAATAGAAAAAATAAGTACTGTTGAAAACAGAAATGACATATTTCGGAACTAAATCAAGAAAATGTTAATCTAAAAAAAAAGAGTTATTGACAATGCAAGACCAAATAAATTTAGAACAGGCTACAAACAACTCGAGCGTTGAAATAGTGGGGTACATTTTATGGAAAGTAAAAACTTATTAGACATAACCGATAAAATAATGACTCGTGTAAATGGAAAGTTCGATAAATCAAATATATTAAATGCTTGTTCAATAAAAACAAACTAAAAATATCAAAGACCAGCCGATGAATCGTAACAGCCAATTGTAATAAATATAGTTAACCTTACTATAAAGCAAAGAATCATAAATGTAGTTAAAAAGAAAAACTACGAATAACCTCAAACAAGTGTGGCATTATAAACGAAGAATATGATATTTATGTTAACGAAAATTAAACATTGTCCTACAGAAAATCATTTCTAGAACTGGAACTCTTAAAAAAAGTAATAGATAAAAGAAGGAAAAATTACAAATATATCAATTAATAAAGGAAATATTTAATATATAGATGTTTTACTGTATATATAGATAATATGACGAATTTAGCCTCTGTAATCCAAATTATTATTGGTAGACTAATCTCACAGCAATATCATTGGCAAATTGGTTTTATTTTTTAAAAGTTACATCATAAGCATTTCGGGCTGGTGTAATGTTCACCAGCCCGAAATGCATTATGATGTAACTTTTAAAAAATAAAACCAATTTGCCAATGATATTGCTGTGAGATTAGTCTACCAATAATAATTTGGATTACAGAGCCTAAATTCGTCATATTATCTAAAGGAAATATTTATATAAAAAAGTTATAGCATCATCATCTATCTATATATTGTCGCTAAGGCATATTTACAGTTTATTTTCTTAACAGGAGAGCTCATTACCCACAAGAATTAAACATCTTATATATAAAATTCTCGTGTCACAATGTTAGTTACTTTACTCCTCCGAAACGGCTTTACCGATTTCTACCAAATTTTATATGCATATTCAGTAGGTCTGAGAATCGGCTACTATCTATTTTTCATACCCCTACACCATTTCCCCCCTTTCAAAAATATATTTATATATAGATTAAGGCTTTTATGTCCAACAGATTACGCTAACTTCCGACGATCTAAGTTTGCTTTTCTGTGAGGCATTATGCTTTTCTGTGAGAATGGACTAAGCAGATCATTTTCTATCTATCTATATACATAAAATATAACGTTCGTTTGTTCCTACCGATTCCTTTGAAATTTTGACACAACGTTGCATTCGAATACGCACGTGTTTTTATATAATATACATGTTGAAATTCCCCCCAGTGGGGAGAGATGGACGGGATTAAGGCTTACCGTGAAGAACTCGGCTTCTATTATACTATTTTACATGCAATTTTTTGCGTTTTTAATTGCGTTTTAATAGGTTACGTCAACAGAATATACACTAACCTCTTAACAGTGGAACAGTCAGATGCAGCGCTACCACTTAGTTGTGGAAGTAAAGCGTGGGAAATTTTTTAAGAATTTTCCCACGCGTTTTTCTCGTTTCCGTTTAGGAAAAAAAATTTTTAAACAGTTACGTCTAGTAAAGAAAAAATCGTTCTTTATTGTCACATAATTTTTTATATATTGAATTTTTTTCGCGGTAATATTTTGCGAAAATTTTTTTTTTCAAATTTATATTAAATTTTTTTTGATTTTCCATCCGATACGATTTTTTCAAAACTTTTGAATTTATTTTCAATCTTATATAATTTTTTAAAGTTTTAGGCATTTAAGTAATGACGATTTTTTCCAACTTGCGAATCAAATGCAAGAAAATGTAATTGACAGTTAACGAATTTCATCCACAACAATAGATGAAGTAAAAGTTGTTACGTTTACAACTACGACGCCTGGCGGTCTTTCCCCCCAGACTGAAATGTGGGTGAAGGTCGTCTCGTGTTCTACTTTCTGTAGAAGTGACGTAATCATTGTAAATAAAAGAAAATTTCAGTATATCTTTTATTTAAAATTTTAAAATTCGTTGTTCAAATTTACACCGAAATATTAAAGCGGTTTAAAATATTAGCATTTGGTAAATAAACTTACTTTACGTATAATAAATTTAAATAAATTGAACTTTAAGAAACAACAAAACAATGAAAAAAATGTAGAAATATTTTTATATTCATCTTCAGATTTATTACATATGAGATCGTCATTGAATAATATTTAATTTTGAAATCAATATTCATCATTGGCATGCATCAGAAAAAAAATGCATAACTTCCCTAAAACACACTTCACTGAGAGGGTCCGCTTCACTCTGAAAAGTGAACAGTCCTCAATCCAATGTGCGACCTACTTTCTCTAACATAGTAAAACGAAGTAATTTACTGTACAACAATACACATGAACACTAACCATAATAATCAAATCAAATTGTTAAAGGATAAGTTTTTCTAAAAACCTCTAATCGGTCTTTGATGTAGTTCTACGTTTTAGCACTAAATTGGTACATATGTTTAAATAACAGGCTTATAAATACTAAAAAACAAATGTTTCGAAACTAGAACTACATAATTATATGCACAAATAAATTAGTAATCTAATAATACATACTTCCACTTACATCCAAGTATTATATCCAAAGATCAGTTCTCCTTAATTGTCGAAAAATAAATTATTTTCAACTTTTTTTTCTGAATTTAGAACTAATTCACAGTAAATTTTACGCCTTAGAATATCTATTACAATCAACGCAAAATCTATCAATCCACGTAATAAAAATTTATCGCAGTGAACTTCGAAAAAACGAGAAACACAGAAAAACCAAACTGCACTCTATTAAATTTTGCCGCCAATTGATTCATATAGTGATGCTCCTGTAAAAATTTTATCACATGACGAAAAGTTTTAGAATAAATGCTAAAAGTTTTAAAAAATTATTTCATGAAATTCGATGAATTTAATTAATACACAATAACTAAATCTGTTTAATAAAGATTAATAATTTACCACTATAATTATGCAAATTAGATATAAAAAAGATCACTGCGCAAATTCTCCCGCCAACTATACGTCATGGGAAAACTTACGACGTCAATGCGATTGAAGCTTTCCCACTAAACACTGACAATTTTATATAATTATTTAATTAATCCAGTCAAATTTAAATAATATAAAATGTCTAGATCTGTTTAATAAAGATTATCACAAATATTATTACAAATATGCAAATTAGATATGAAATAGGTCACTAGGAAATCTTCTGCCAAGATAAAAATAGCTTTCGGTCATGTGTTCACCAAGAAATATGTTTAAAATTTAATTTTTCAGCTTACATAAACCGTACAATAAATGTGTATTTCTTCGAAAGAAGTCGATATACACGAATAAATAATAATTATTTAATAATGCTTTTATCCATTTTAAATTTATATTGTAAAAATTAAGCCATTTAATTTGTTTGGCTTTTATATTTTAAGTTTCCGAATATTTTACTGTGAAATTCCATTTAGTAAACAGAAACAAAGACAAGCTATTAATTATAAACAGCACAATACAATAATTTATACGTAAGTTGAGTGTAAATACAGAAAAAAAACGAATTATATCAAAGATGGGACAAACAAGCTTACATCCCCAGAACAGAGCTTATAATTCGTTGTTATTTTCAGCCTGTTCCTACTTCGACTGTTTTATGTTGGTAAAAAGTTAAAATTTTAAGATAAAAGTACATCTTCTTAGTGAAGAAAGATAAAAGTATCGAAATATAACATTCACACACACAAAGTATTCATGTATGTCGAAATTATAAATGTATTTTTTTTTCGATATTTGAAATAATATCATGAGAAAAACATTAGATATATGGAATACAGGCCATAAACAATTTCTTTCTGTCAAATAAATTATAGATTAAACAGGTTTATTTAGAAAAATTCAATCGCAAATAACTGACGTTAAATATACAGAGGGTGCAGTATGTTTTTTATGTGAAAATATCTGCGTTTACAAATTAACAGAATTATTAGTTTTTATACACATTATTATGCTATAATCTAGGAAACTATGTTTAATAAATAAGACATACTGCAGAAAGGATAATAAAGGATAGTCAGTCATTGTAACTAATGTATTATTGAAAGTTTCATTCATATAGATAATTAATTTTATCAAGAAACATTTCTCCAGAAGAAAATTGTCGATATTTTACGTAAATATAAGTAAATTTTATTATATTTTTAATAAAAACACATTTTTTTCCCACGCATGGGGTCTTTCCCCTACCTCTTACCCTTATACTTGGAACATTCCATTTCATAATTTGATGTAATAATAACGTTTAAAATGACTTTTAAATAAAATAATAATACTTAGAGTAGGTTAATATATATTGTCATGGGTCTCAGGTGTATTCAAAATAAAGTAATAATGGATATAGTAATACTTTGTCACATGCTCCACGTGTTAAAGTTTGCATTTGTAATTGAAGGTAATATATAAGGAAACAAAATGTTTATATTATCAATAGTTCTAAAAGATATCTTATTTTCACGTAGAAAAACAAAATACGACAGAAGAAACAGACAATCACTCGATATGTCTATCGAGGACATTCTATAATTCATTTCAAATTTCTAATATCGACATACATGAATATTTTTGTGTGTGTGAATATTATATTTCGATACTTTTATCTTTCTTCACTAAGAAGATGTACTTTTATCTTAAAATATTAACTTTTTACCAACATAAAACAGTCGAAGTAGGAACAGGCTGAAAATAACAACGAATTATAAGCTCTGTTCTGGGGATGTAAGCTTGTTTGTCCCATCTTTGATATAATTCGTTTTTTTCTGTATTTACACTCAACTTACGTATAAATTATTGTATTGTGCTGTTTATACTTAATAGCCTGTCTTTGTTTCTGTTTACTAAATGGAATTTCACAGTAAAATATTCGGAAACTCTAAATTATAAAAGCCAAACAAATTAAATGGCTTAATTTTTACAATATCAATTTAAAATGGATAAAAGCATTATTAAATAATTATTATTTATTCGTGTATATCGACTTCTTTCGAAGAAATACACATTTATTGTACGGTTTATGTAAGCTGAAAAATTAAATTTTAAACATATTTCTTGGTGAACACGTGACCGAAAGCTATTTTTATCTTGGCAGGAGATTTCCTAGTGACCTATTTCATATCTAATTTGCATATTTGTAATAATATTTGTGATAATCTTTATTAAACAGATCTAGACATTTTATATTATTTAAATTTGACTGGATTAATTAAATAATTATATAAAATTGTCAGTGTTTAGTGGGAAAGCTTCAATCGCATTGACGTCGTAAGTTTTCCATGACGTATAGAATTGTTGGCGGGAGAATTTGCGCAGTGATCTTTTTTATATCTAATTTGCATAATTATAGTGGTAAATTATTAATCTTTATTAAACAGATTTAGTTATTGTGTATTAATTAAATTCATCGAATTTCATGAAATAATTTTTTAAAACTTTTAGCATTTATTCTAAAACTTTTCGTCATGTGATAAAATTTTTACAGGAGCATCACTATATGAATCAATTGGCGGCAAAATTTAATAAAGTGCGGTTTGGTTTTTCTGTGTTTCTCGTTTTTTCGAAGTTCACTGCGATAAATTTTTATTACGTGGATTCATACATTTTGCGTTGTTTTTAACGGATAAAAGGTGGAAATTTTACTCTTAATATAGAACTTGTTTTTCAGAATATGCTACTTTACAGAAAGAAAAGTTGAAAATAATTTATTTTTCGACAATTTGCGAGAACTGATCTTTGTTTGGATGTAAATGAAGGCATGTATTATAGGTTTACTAATTTATTTCTGCATATAATTATCTAGTTCTAATTTCGAAACATTTATGGTTTTTAGTGTTTATAAGCGTGTTATTTAGACATGTCTACCAATTTAGTGCTAAAACGTAGAACTACGTCAAAGAAGAATACAAACTTTAATTAGCAAGTAGTCCCTTTATTAGCAAATTAATTTGTTGGTAGATTTTTTTACATTTAAAGTGTAATTACATGAAACTAAATGGATGTGAACATAGAAAGTAGAATATGGCAAGACTAATAGATAAAACTATTATTACATATTACTCGATCAGAAAAATTTATACTTGAAGAATTTTGTTTTGATAATTATTGCCTAGGGTTTATGTCGAAAATATTTTTCAGTTATATTTGTAATTACAGTTAATTCGAATAGTAATGGCGCTTAAATATTTATAGGATTAATTGAAGTTTTCGAATTTTGTTTGAGGAAACTGAGGAAGGCAAGAGTATCGACAGTTGTATAATGAACTGAATTTAACTAAATTAGGTGACTTTGTATGTTTCGATGTAGTTTTTTTATAATATTACGATATACGAACTTTCGATTTTGTAAATTGTATTATACTAAAAAATAAAGTTTTTCGTTATTCTCCTACTTAATGATGTATTTATAATGTTTCTGAACTAAATAATACTTATTAAATTGAAATCCAAGCTTTACAAAGTACTATGAATATTAGAGAAGACCGTTTTACTATAAACTACTACGTTTTACTACAGCTTACTGCAATGTTGATTCTACAAAAAGTAGGTCTGACAAGGACCGTTAGACTAATGACGTAGGCTGTTTACTTTTTTCGGTTGCATCGGTGCACTCCCGGTAGCGTCATTTACAGAAGTCACACCTACTTTTTTCTGACGCGAGCTAATTAGGAATATTAATTTTTTTAACCAATCAGATGACGGCGGGAAATTTAAATTCGATTTATGTCGATAGATGGCCGTCTAAAATTTCATATTTATTTTAATTTTCTCTCTTTTATTGTAATTTCTCGAGAACTAAAAGATCTTCCAAAACAAACTTGGAGAACCCAACTACTCGTGAAAATTCTACGACTTCACGAAATGGTCCAGGTATTTTATAAGAATTTTTTAACGTCTATAGACGTCCCTCACCACTGCCACTCGATTGCCTTGGACGTCTATTTACGTCCCTCACTGTTAAGAGGCTAAAAAGGGATTTTTCGATATTTCCCTGCGGGAAAAGTGACGGGATTAAGGCTTACTGTGAAGAACTCGGCTTTTATTATACTATTTTAGATGCGTTTTTGATTGCGTTTTATTAGGGTACGTCAAGAGAATGTACACTAAGAAGGGATTTTTTGAAATTTTCCCCCACGGGGGAAGTGTTATACATTTATAATAGATACATTTTGAGCCACAGCAACGCGTGACCGAGTCAGCTAGTAAATTAATGAAAATTAAAAATACAGTAACATCTATGAATTAAAATATATACGTATTATTCAAAAAAATGTCAATCGCGATACATGATGAGAAACAACTGCTCTTGAGTTAGCCTTGACAAATTTTATGACTTTCCTGCGTGGATTCGATCCTGGACCATAGGGGCCGTTTATAAATTATGTAAGGTATTTTTGAGTGGGTAAGAGGGTAATAGATCTCAAGGGTAAGAGGGTAATAGATCTTGTATTCGAATAAAAAAGACTATATGTATTCTACTGATCTGAAAGTAAAGTTAAGATAGCTGTCCTGGTTGGACTTAGCGAAAGGTGTTAAAAGGAAGGGGGTACAGAGGGATGAGTGAGGGATAGAGTGAGGAAAAAGGGAGGAAGTGGGTTAGGAGAGGCGGGAAGTTGAGGTAAAGTTCGGGATCACATTTCTGACTCGCATCGCACTTATTACAGAAAACAGTAGTTGATATGAAAACTCTACCGATTGCCTTTTCGCATAGACGAATACAATATTGATATACAGAGCTATATATATGTATTCTACTGTGATATTAGAAGCATAATTATTAATTATTAATTATCTTGAAATTTTTAATATACTGAATGACTATAGTTGTAACTTTGGCATACTTACATTCGCCAAAACGTGGGAATACGAATATAACCTCCTATAAAAACTACCAAGTAGAAAAGTTGTAAGAGTTCTTAACCAAAATGGAGAAACTGTAACGAATATTAGTAAGAATCTAAACTGGATGTGATATCAGAATTAATATTAACAAAAAACTACATACACATAATTATCTTAAGTTATTTGTTATAAACTAAAACTTGTCCGGACTGCTATTAATAGGAATGAACTTAAAATTACGTTTCACAACAAAAGTTATTATCAATAATAAATAATTTTATCACTTTATATAATATGAAATAACTCCAATTTACCAAGTTTTTTTAAAGATTTAAAATTATAAACGTTTGGATGGTGGAACCATTACAAGCAAATATATCGGGTTGCGTAGACAAATAGATTTAAAAACGCTTATATAAACTGCTCATTCCAAATTGAGCTAAAATGTTTCCACAATAACATTTTTTGAATGTTGAAAAGCAAGTGAATGTTTCGTTAAGAGATACAAGTGAAAGAAAAAGTTGTAGCATTAATCCCCAGTTGCATTCACTCCAGTGTTTTCAAAGTGTTCTAGAAATCAGTGGCGTGCGGTGACATTTGATGATAGGGAAGCTTTTTCTGTAAGAAGCCGGCTTCTAGGGGCAATCAGTTAATTGCGCGTCAGTGATGTCTAAGGTCCATTCGTACGTGCGTGGTGGCGGAAAAGACGTATCAGACAAAAACCGACAAAAAAAAGAAAAAAAACATAAAATAAACATACACTATGTACAAAATAGTTTGCTTTAGGACAATCAGCCGTTCGGACAACCTGGGCGTCGATGTGGTTCTTCGATGGTCGATCGAAGTTGGCCTTTGGACATTCATTCATTCATTCATTTTATTTAACACACATAATATACAGTGCATACTTGGTACCGCTGGGCACAACCAAGTAAATACAATCAATACATCAAAATATGAGTAATAACAGTAATAAAACCAATATTAAAATTCAAATGATACACTAAAAGTGAATAAAATGCAATATATAATAATAGTGATACAAATATTAAAATACAGAGTGTTACTATAAGAGTAAAAGAAATATAACATATAATAATCTAAATATAGTAAATAAAAATAAATATGAAAATAATAATACAACAATAAAGATACATAATGATACATAAATAAGAAATTAGATACAATAAATCAGAATACAGGGAATAATAATAGCAATACAAAATATTAAAAAGCAAAATGAAAACATTAAGAGAAAATAAGATACAATAGCACAAAATATAAGTAATAATAACAATAATACAAATACAAATAGTTTAACAAATGGTTAGGCACTATGGCCAAAGGCAGAAGGAGCGGTGCAGATGCTATCTATAGTTTGGCACAGTAGTGGTTTTAAAGTATGCACTGATGAGGTCTATGAAGACTTTATGGATATCCTCGTTACCTAGGAGGTGGCTAAGGCAGGGTGGCCAGCTGTGGCCATGCTGCTTGATGACAGTTTTAAAGTGTTGGCGTTGCAGGTCCAGCATAGGACAGTCCAGGATGTAGTGCCTGCTGCCATCGACCACACCACAAAGAGCACAGTGGGAGCTAGCCGCACCAGTAAACCGTGCCAGGTAAGAGTTGAACGCGCCGTGGTTTGTAAGAAATTGAGTCAGATTATTGCCTTTTGACAGTGGCATCGACAAGTCTGTGGGTGCGTTTACTTCTGAGCTAATTTTACTGTCAGCACGCTCAGCCTGTATACTTTCCTCCGAGCGCCACGCTCATTGGCGATATACTTTAGAGTTATGTGACGTCATATTTAGCAAAATTGGTAAGCTCGGAGTGCTAGCTAGTTCGTTGTCGAGCTTTGTGCTAATTCAATATGGCTGCTCCCTTGAAAAATTACTTTCTGTACAAAGTAATGAAAATGGAATTATTTTTGGAAAAATAAACAGAAAGTATTTTTATTGGTAAATCTTCAATTATTTGTTGTATAAAATGTTTACAATGATCTTTTTTTTGTGTAAGGTTCAATAGCTTTAGATGACTTTGTTCATAAACAGACAAGGGCGTCGCCAGAGGGGGGCAGAGGGGCAGTTGCCCCTCCCTAGACATGCGAAAAAAATTATTTAAATGCTAAGTCATTTATTGCCCGATTTATAATTCCCACGCGAAAAACCCAAGAAGATTATGTTTTAATTAAAATAATCTCTAAGCTTCTTAAAATTTATAAATCGTTTTTATTTTACCTACATACAATTCATATTCTCTATCAATTTATATCATCTTGCCCCCCCTGGCCCATTAGCTGGCGACGCCCTTGTAAACAGATGCGAAAAAAATAAAGTTTTACTCATTGTTTATGATTAAAAGTGAAGTTTACCTTATATGCGTTTGGAATCTTCAGAAACGTTATGTTCAGAGCATTAAATAAATTGTAAAGAAATGAACAGCATTAATAATAATCCAAAACTAAAGTTCCTATAAAGGAGACTTTCAAAAGATTCTCTTGTAAGTCTAAGTGCTGTGTAAAATCGATTGGACTATAAAAAGGTACAAACTCTTCAATAAAAGTTTCTATCTTTTTTTATTTGACAGTACTTTTCTTTTTTTTTTCTCTTTCATTTTTTTTACAATTATATTCACAATAAGATCATCTCGTCTGATTCAGAATCAAGTAGTTCTATCTGTAGCGCAACGTTTAAAATAGCAGCTTTGACAATATTATTTGCAGGAAATCTCCATATTTCTTGTTAGCGTTCGCGTTTACTTTTGAACTGGACATGTAACCACGAATACACATGCTAATGACGTCACTTCCGGTGTTCAGAAGTAGCACTGTTAGCTCAAAAGTAAACGCACCCTGTATGGCACGGATAAACTTCCTCTGTTGGCGTCGGGGACACGATCTAAGTCCGAAGTGGCACGGGTTACAGGTTGAAACAATAGACGAAAAACTGCTCTTTTTTTGCGCGTTGACACACGGCGTTTTGGTTATTCGGAACGTTAACCGAGTGTGACGTGTCCTCGATTGTCGGGGATTATATCAATCTTCGTTCTTTCTTTCGTACATTTTGATTGGTCGTTCTCCCTCAATCGCGCTTCCCGAGTGGTCGGTCTCTGGTTACTAAACGTAACGAGACTCTTACCTGGAGCGCGAGAAAAGTCAAAATCGAAGACGAATTCGATCTTCCACCGATCATAGAACGACTTCCTTCCGCGATTTATGGTTTCTGCCTCGCAGTTTGATATAAACAATGGGTGTCTGACTACAAACGACTTTTACCTATGTTTTTTTAAACTAATAAATTTTTCTCTAAATTAACCGTTTTTTCGCGTCTTTCGTGACGGGTCAGACCTGTCCGAAACTCACATTTCCATAAAAGTTTTAAACAAATACTGGAAATGACAAAAATAAACAATTTATGTATTTTAGTTTTAAAATACAAATAATACATACATAATACAAATTGATACGATACAAACAATGATAAATAAACTTGTTTTTTTAATTTTTTATAAACTATTCGGCGATGTTTTTGCGCAAAGTCGTTAAATAATTACTTTATCACAAAAGTCGCTGGTCGTCGACTCCATCAACGTATTCGAAGCTGTTTTTCTACCGAAAGCAACGCTACCGACCACCATTTTTCCTCCAACCGAGTGTTCCTGGCCGATATACGAATTTGCTTCGTAGTCGAAAAATACGCTCAACAGACCCACTTATAAATGGTATCGTAAAAATTAACGATATTAAATCTTGTAATTATTTAGTACGTCTTTATTCCGATCGACATTAATTATAATACTTTTTATGTCTAAGAGGTACTTGTCAATATAGTCCGGACACGAATATAAATATAGCGATTCACTACGTAATTTAGATAAATCAAAAAATTTCCCATAAAATTTACTTAATTTAAAGAATTAAAACACGCTTGGAAAAATTGTTTTTCGTAATATTAAAATTATTAACATCTAAAAGTGATAAAAATTCTAAAGATTTTCTGTCAATATAATCTAAATATATACTCGAGACGAGTTGATAATTGATGATGATGATGATGATGATGATAATCAGCGCAGAGCCCAAACGGTTAAGAGTTGAAAGTTGAAATTTGGTACGCAGTTAGGGTATGTCACGAAAACGCACACTAAGAAGGGATTTTCGAAATCCTTTCCACGGGGGGGAACAGGATTAAAGCTTCTTATATACATTATCGAGACGTGTCCATACGGTTAGGAGTTGAAAGTTGAAATTTGGTACACCGATAGGGTACCAAATTTAAGTACCAAAGTATTAAGTAACGATGATAGTGTGAAGTAACAATGGAGAACAAGAGAAAGCGACGTGCAAGATTTACGGGCTCTAGAAAAAAAAAGAAAAAGAGTAATATGTTAGAACACATTCGATTTTCAAATTTAAACAGATTAGTTCGGTTTTTCTCGACCTTTTTTCTTTAAAACATTCGATGAAAATCGAACGATATAATCAGCACACGTCGTGAAAATCGAACAATATTAGAACATTCGACTTTCATATTTGACATTTTTTAGAAATACTTAATTCGTTGATGAAATTACTCTTTTTCTTTTGTGACTATAACGTAATAATTTTAATCTTCGCTATCGTTACTTTTGCCCGAGCAACGCCGGGCCTACCTGCTAGTTACAGTATAATTAAAAGAAAATTATAATTAAATATAACTTTGCGAAGAAATGTACATAAAAATAACATTGAATACTTTTTACTTTTTAAATCTTAAACAATTCACGTAGTCAGACAGTCCCTAACTAGTGACTAAGGGATAGAATCGTTGAAAAAGTTATACATGTGTAGCTTCCACCAGCTAAATCGGGTAAGGTTGGTGCTCTGTAAAGCGCATGCGCCAATGCCCTGTGGCTGCTTTACAGCATTCAGTTATTCTCGCCGTGGAAGCTGTCTCGTAAGCGCTTCCATTCCGCCACTGATATTCGAATATACAATTAGCAATCTTATCATTTTTCACATGTAGTCTAAAAATTTGTTTTAAGATACATAATGCGGTTATAATAAAATAATTTTAATTAATTCAAAGTATTTTAAAATATGAAAATTTATTAAACGTAAAAACACGTAAACAGATAATAAAAATATCTTCTTTACTCGCCATGTCGAATCACCAAGAACAAACTATTCTCCACAGCAGAGACGACCTTTCTTTAGAGGCTACGCCTCTGTCAAATTATGTAAAACAGTCTAAAATGTCCACAGGGGACAATCTCTTCACAATTAAAAATATAAGATTTTTTTGTAAAATCTTATATTTCTGCTGTGGAGAATAGTTTGTTCTTGGTGATTGGACGTGGCGAGTAAAGAAGATATTTTTATTATCTGTTTACGTGTTTTTACGTTTAATACTGTATTTCCGCTAGTCCTATTTTACAATGAAAATTTATATTTTAGAAAATACAAGGGAAGGTCATTGAAAGGTGGAAGCGGCGCTTCCACCGCTTCCAATGAGGGCACGCCGCTGGTAGAAATACAATCTTGGTTATGACTAATTATAACAAAGAATTATCATGAAAATTAAACACATCTTCGTCGGAAAAATGAGTGTATTTCACAGTGAAATTAATTGTCGCTAATTAATTTCACTGTGAATTACTTTTTATTATCATTTATAACTTTTTATACAACTCGTCTCTACCCTCAAAATTAAGATGTTTATTCACTATATGTTACAAAGTATCGATTCCATAAAGCAACTTTTCGGTCACCTCAGTGAATAATATTGTTTTCCTCAAAAAATGCACTCACAGAAATTCTGTAGTCCCGATTGAAGGGAAGCCTGCTTTTCTATCGATACTACAAGATTTTAAACAGGATGAACAAAATCGTGCCCCCAACACACATTCTGACATCCATATACACAGAAAAACAAATTCGAATATTGTGCATCTCGATATTTCAACATGGCCCTAGTCCTTAGATGTAAACATTTGAAGAAGTCATTTTTTACCGATGGCTACATTTTTGCTCTGTTATATACAACAGCCGGGTTCCGTATAAGTGGAAACAACTATATATAAATCATTGTGTAAAATTACTATATATTGCTTGATACATTATTCTTTATTTTAACTAATTTATTATCTTCTTATATTCGTTATTGAAATATTGCATTATTACTTATGTTTTCCTAAATTTTAGTATATATTTTAATGAGACAGGTTCATTGTTGGTTTTGCTGAGGTACTGTCCATTGTATTTGGAGGAGGTAATCGAACCCGCTCTAGCGGTTACATCGCCCCGGACAAAAAGCCATTTGCTTCCGCTTAAGAATATATATATATATAATTTTTTTAAAAGAAAGGTACATATTTTATTTTTAATAAAAATCAAATCATTTTATTTAAATTTTAACAAAAGCATATATTTAGAAAGAAACATAACATAACCTTCGATAATCAAGCAGTACAAAACAGTAGAAATTAATTAACAAATATCTGTACTTGGCCACAAATTGTTAACCATATAATTTTTTACATTTTTAAATGCTATTAAAATGTATTATTGCACAAAGAATCAAAATGCCATTATTTTGAAAATAAAACAACTCCGCTAAAATCACAAAAAACTTTTTTTCTTACTTTCAGTTCTACAAACTTTTTTATTGCATGTTTTTAATTTACTTGATCAGCAATTTCATGCTCAATTGCTAACATGGCCAAACCATTCAGACGATTTTGGGTAGTAGTCGAACGTAAAGATGTTTTAATTAATTTTAACTTAGAGAAACTCCTTTCGCACTTGCTACAGTTATTGGTGTCGTTAGCAATATTCTTAAAACAATAGTGAGATTTGGGGCAAAATTTAACTTTGTAATTAAGCTCAGTACATTGCTTAGGCTTTCTTTTTTGCCCAAAAGCGCAGATACTGCTTAAATTTCCTCTGCTAATTTTATCCCATTTATATCATCAGAATCACCATCAGTTAAAATGCATTCTAAATTCTTACGGTGTTTTATAAGCATTCCTTTGGACGTGATATTTAACTCGAGTACATTATATAAGAATTGAAAATAGTTACTATGATTACTAAGTTCTTCAAATCTAGCATCTAGTGCATTTAGTGCTTGATCGATTGTAAAATTTAAAAAATTCTATTGTATATATATTTTTTTATATCATTGATGGGTTCATTTCGTGCTTCGTATAAGAAGTTCCTTTTCCTTCTTCTGACGTGGTGTCGTGTTTTTGTTGATCCAAAATTAGCCTCCACATCAATTTCGGTACTACCAATTTTGTTTGCATCAATAATAGTTTCATCGAAGGACGAATCCGATCAAAGTATCTTAAAAAATATTTTGCAGTTTTGTAAAAGATCAAGTGCAGAAGTCGTCAATCTTTTGTTTGCATCAACTTGCTTACTGGATTAACGGAATTTAGTATTTTATTCCAAATAACTAATGAACACAAAAACTTAAATTGTTTAATACAATTTAATAAAATTATCAATTTCTTGGTTTTCGTAAAAGCTTAGCAAGGCGTCGTCTACATCTCCCAAATGAAATCTCAAAGACTTTAAGGTCTCTATAATACTCTCCTATCTATTGTCACTCAATGGTTTCAAAGTAAAACCTCGTACATGTATTGCCCATCGAAATGTAGATGCCGAGAAACATAAATATATTTTTTGGACTGTGTTGAAGAAATTAGCGGCTTCCTAGGATGCTTTTGCCATATTATTAACAACAAGATTGAAACAGTGGCTATTACACAGAACATAGAATGCTCGCGAATTATATTGTTTAATTATGGATTGCCCTTTTGCTTTATCGCCCCTCATATTGGACCCGTTGTCGTATCCGGCAAATTTAAACCCAAGTCATTAAGTTCTCCAATAATATTATCAGACATTTGTTTTCCTCTGGATCTTTCGACTGGTAAGTAGCCTAAAATGCTTTCATTAATTTTAATTTCAACATCAGCGTAAAATTTATTGATTAAAACATATCTGATTACAAGAGTCATTTGCTCTACCTTAATAATGTCAGGAGTACAGTCTAAAATTATGGAAAAATATTTTGATTTTTTTATTTCATTAATAATATGAGACTTTACACTTGAATGCAGCAGATTTATTATCTCGTTTTGTGTATTTTTCCCGAGATAGTGAGCTTTAATCTCTTCTTTTTTTTTTGGCATTCTCTTTCATAATGGGATCAAATTGACATAGGAATTCAACTATTTTTAAGAAATTACCGTTTTTATACTCAAACAACTTGTCGCTTGTACTTTGAAAAGCCAGACCACTTTTACCAAGAATTTTAGTAATTGCTAAGATTCTTAGAAGCACCTCGTTCAAATGATTTCTTTCGGCATTAATAATTTTTTGAGAGCCGCATCTATAGTTTTACAACACTATAACCTTCATTTCTAGCCAGTGGCGTAGCGTAGTGGGGGCGGCAGGGGCGGCCCGCCCCGGGCGGCACTTTTAGGGGGCGGCACTATTTCACAATAAATAATAATAATATCTTGTAAAAATTTTTGTAATAAATGTGATTATTATGTTGTGAAACATATATACATGATTTTTTTATTTGTAACATGTACAATACACAAAAATGATGATTGTTCTTGCCGAAAGGTTCTTTAGAATTGCTGTGTATTTTAGTCTTTTAAATTGAAATACCTAAATAAGGGGGGCGGCGAAATTTTCCTCCGCCCCGGGCGGCTGACACCTACGCTACGCCACTGTTTCTAGCCATGATTTTTGGAAATTTCATGCTCCTTTCAAGTTTCGCCGAGGTGCTTCTAACTTTTAAAAATTTCCTTTGAAAAAGAACTAACTATACAACCGAAAATTTTGCAGCAGAAACAGTAAACGCAGTTTTGTGAGAGTACACTAGCCAGTCTCGTAAAATTCTCTCTCCATTGCTTAAAATTCGTGTATAATACGCTAAAATGCCGACCAGTGTCATTGGAAGAAAATTTGTAATTATGCAGTGGTTTAAGTGAATCTTGTCTTTCTAAAAAAGTTCTTTCAACGTCTCCTAAAATTCTTGGCACAATGCTGGATCTGTACTTAAAGTTTGTAGAACGCTTTCTGTGGGAGTGACGTTGGTGTCAATTTTTTTAATGTTTTCATCTGGTGATGATAGAGTCAGAGTGTCGTCAGTTCCAATCGATTTAGAAACTTCGTCCATTTGTTTGTCGTCATCATCCTCTGACGATTTTGTATTTTCTTTTATAACCGGACTTCATGTTGGATTCTTAGAGTCATCATTTGTTTTGATACAACTCTGGATATAATTTTTTAACGCGCCAGCTTTGTTTTGTCTTTCGGTTTCCTTTTCCAGCCTTCTTTTTTTGTACTGGTAACCAGAGAGTTCTCTTTGACCGTTAGACATTCTGGATAAGGCACGCACATAACTCAAATTAAAAAATGTAAACTATAAAATAATATTTCAAAAAAATACAGATTAATCCTTGTTCTAAATAAGCTAAAACCGTAATTAACATAACTTCAAAATTATATTCTGTCAATGGACATAAAAATATTTATGGCTTATACATTATATTTTTCGTATCCTGTGAACGTAAAGAAAGTCCAGTGTTTTTATATGTGTATTTTACAATAAGAAATATTTTGCAAACCATAAATAGTCATTAAAAACAATTTTATAATTCTTGATTTTGAGATTTTATTCAGTTCAATTATTCAAATATATTATTATAAAACGTGTTTTATCGAAGCAATGAACTTAATAAATGTCATATTATTGATTCAAATAATTATTTTATAAAACAAAAACATAAATAATTATACCTATAGAATACATTCAAATTTAATACAATATTTTATTGATTTAATAAACAGCCCTTTTGAATAAATTAAATATTTATTTTATTTAAAAACGCTTTCATTGTTTCGATTCGATAATCGATTTACGATAAACTAGTATCTATCAAACTAAACAACAGTTTAATTATAGATGTACTGTACAGTAGCTTTTTTTAAAAATAAACTTTACGAACTTCCACTTGTTATCACTACCGACGTAATAGCAAGAATAACGCTATTGTGTAATGAAACCTCTCTTTTATAATTAGAGGTAAGTATAAACGAGTCTATGCATGTTCAAACACAAGCTGAAGCAGCGCTCTGCTTGCGTCCTAATGCTATTCTGTTCAGAGAAGTATATGCATGTTCAAACAAGGTTAAGCATCGTCCATTTCAAATTCTCCGTTAATTTTTCAATAATAGTGTAAATATTTTTAGCTTTTAGACATAACCAATATAAATACGATACGCGCTGTAAATTTTTAGAGAACGAAAAAATCGATACGTGAAATTTTCTATTAATTGAGTATTTAACACATCAATTTTTCTCAAACTTACCCGAAAATGGCGCCTCTAACTGGTGCCCCGGACAAACATCCGGGTTGCCCGTCCCTAGAGCGGGCCCTGGAGGTAATTACTGTTTAGAGGTATACCTTGAATAAATGAAATAAAATAATTTCAAACATATTTACAAAAGTTATTGATTTATGGTAGAAAAAAAACTATTTCCTACAATACTTTATTCGTGTAAAAGTCGTTTGTTCAGTTATTATCACCGACTATTGATCACAAGTAATTTCTTACGATTATCGAAATTTTTAATCTATATTCTGTGTTTATGTGACTTTGTTCTAATTTCAAAAATTTTATAAATTTATAACTGTATAAAGTATTGCATTGC
The DNA here is from genome assembly GCF_030686945.1 of Centruroides vittatus. Classification (NCBI taxonomy): domain Eukaryota; kingdom Metazoa; phylum Arthropoda; class Arachnida; order Scorpiones; family Buthidae; genus Centruroides; species Centruroides vittatus. Next base: position 2,402,999 of record NW_027122212.1, read on the forward strand.
TTTTTGTCTTTTAATGTACTGTACTTAAAAACGAAAATAAAAAATTACATTGATTAAATAATGACTGAAAAAAATAATATTGACTATTTAATTATTCTTATTATAAATAGGAACAAACAACGAAAGTTACGTATGGAAAATGGGCGGAATGGATGTTTGTAAACTTTTTATTTATTCGGAACAAAATATTTTCTATTAAACTAATTTAATTCAAATTCAATTTTCAGAATTCAAATTACCTGAAATTTGATGAAAATGGAAAAATTACTTGGGTGAGAAATATTAAAACTTTCCAAATTTTGCAAGAAAGACTGAAATTCAGGTATGTTACCGATGCATTGTTTATAATTTCAATGACTAAAATTGATATGAATAAAAACAAAATAAATGAATAGTATTAGAATATGAAACCTAGTCAGATAAATCATATGTGTACCATAGAAATCATTTTAAATAGTTTTGAAATATAAATCATCATATTTACAATGACACAATCTTGTAATATGAGTGAAATTTTGCTCGACCAACAAGTTTGCCACGGTAAACTTTGCCACTAAATTGAAATGCTTCAGAAAGATTGAAAATTTGGTTAATGTTACCTTAGGTAGCCAAGATGGCGGCTCGTCTCTAATTCCAGCAAGGAAACAGTGGGATGCACGTTCTAACCTAACCTAACCTATTCTAATAAATTTCCTAATTATTAGCGACCAATTTATTAGAATAGGTTAGGTTAGGTTAGAACGTGCGCCCCACTGTTTCCTTGCTGGAATTAGAGATGAACCGCCATCTTGGCTACCTAAGGAAACATTAACCGAAAATTTTAATTATTCTTTATTTTTGTAGTTGACTATGGGCTGTAAACAGAAAAAAAAATTTGTGCACACATACTTTGTTTATAGTTTACTTAAGAATGTGGTGAAACTTCTCCCATGATAGTAATAATGCTTGTTTTCTATGTATAATAATTTTCAATTATCATCACAATTAGCTTTGAAACAATAAGTGATTTAATTCAAAAAGAAATTTTAAAAATATTGAATTAGGTTGTTAGTTATAATAATACAGTTAAAAATTCTCATCGTGAATAAAATCATGTGCAGACAGATAATATTATGGAAGTGTTGGGACTGACACGAACAAAGACACAGACCCAATCCACCTACCATGTGTGTTTCAATAATGCTTCTGCTTTACAAAATGAAATCCATCAACCGTGGGCAAGGAAGGGACTGCATGTAGCTTATTCAGTTTATGAAGATGCAATTTGCTGTATTTTATGATATGCTCATAAGACTGAAATTATTGCCATCATTTACATGTAAAATAAATCAGCTATGTACAGAATCCAACTTTAAGTCTCCAGTTCCGCACCAACCTGGATTTAACTTTGGTGAAGACTCAGATGAAACAACCTTTATAGATAAAAAATCTTCCACTCACTCTGTCAATAAAGGTTCTGGACATTATAAAACTCCAGAATTGAATTCATACTGCTAAGAAAACGGAACCTGTTCGAAAAGAAAATGCACTTCAAGAAAAACAGGTATCTCATGTTTAGGAAAAATAACAAAAATTACGTGTGAAGTGTTCTAAATGTGAAAATTATTTAGGCAGTAAACATAAGGAAATAATATCTTCCAACTGTCAGATGTGTCTACTCTTTATTACACTAGTTATCTGATGATTGTCGCACTTATTAAAACAAAAAAATAAAAAAATAAAAAAAACGATGAAAACTAAATAAGAAAATTCTTTATCACGATAACAATTTTTTAAATTTCAGTTATTTCAATATTTTGTTTTTCGTTTATTTTGTTTCTAAAATAAAAATAAACGTACAATCTACAAATAAAAAAATGAACATTTTATTTAATTTAAAAATTATGAAATATTAAAATAAATAAGTCAATTTGCGTGAATTTTTACTCACGACACTAATAACCGTCATTTTAAACATGATAATATTTCAGCGTTAAGAATATTTAGATTTTAAATTTTAATTTAATTAACAATTCAGACTCCAAATCTCAAAAGTCGAATTGATTGAGACGGCAATAACAGCTTTTCGAACAATATAGCAGTTACTTCTTTGAGACAATAAATGATGCCGGATAAACGAAGTGGTAAAGATATTGTCTTGCTGCTGTAGCGAATCTGTGCAAGGAACCCAAGGAATTTTATATGAGAAATCGTTTCCTGTCCCATCATTCTTTACATTTCATTCACAATTCTCTACTTCACAACCATTAAATGATGGATATAATTAAACAGATGGCGGTTTGAAAGACTTTAAGCATATGAAAATAATGAAGTGAATATTTCTGAAATTCTGAATAAAGTATCTGGAAAAAATTCAAAATGAGCATGAAGACCACATGTTTTATCGGTTAGAATTTTCTTGTGTCAGAATAGGTAAAGTTTCTATAATTTTCTACCTACCGAAGTTTCACGAAATAAGCAACGATGAAGACTTTCCTGATTTAAGTAAACCTTTCTTAGTCGGACAATATCGTATTATTTCCTGTTGTCAAACAATTTCAAATTATTTAAATTTCTCTTAAAGATTTTAATCTTATTTTTCATTTTTTAATTTAATTTATTATTTTTAATTATATTTTGTATACCTGTTCTTATTTGTACTCTTTCTTCTTCTAAAAACTTCTATAATAAGTGTTCTGTAAATGTCTTCAGTTTTCAATATTTCCGGTTCATTATAGTGTAATCCTTGATTTAATGTTCTTCTGACTGGTTCTGGTATCTTTACGTCTGTCATGTTTAATATTAATTTTCTTTCATATTCTTCTTTTTTTTCAGGTTGGATATCCTATTTTTTTTAACCAATTTGTTATATTTATTTAAGAGAAACTTACCGGAAGAGTCATTTTGTTCTTGTTTCTGTGTCTGTTCTGTTGCCAGAATTTTCACTGCTTGTTTCTTCGTTATTTCTTTTGTTTTTCCTTCGTAATTTCTTTAATTTGTATTTTTTGTAATTTATATTAGATTTTATTATTAATTAATTTATTATTTCTACATCATGTCGTTGTAAATTTTTGCTGATACTCACTGGTAAACTCGACGTTGGTAATTTTATGGCTTCTATTTTACATTTCTGTAAATACCATATTTCTGTTTTTGTTATTTCTTCAGCTGTATTCCCCATTCTCTGCGTTTTCCAATTTTCCAGAAATTTAGCTATAGATTATTAAATAATGTTAAATTATTATGCCTTTGTGTCCTTTTTAACTCTATTTAAAATTTATTTTGTACACTAGTACTTTCTATATATATTTCCAGTATAATAATTCCATAATTTCTAGTATAATAAGTCCTGTTAATATATAGAAAGTACTAGTATAAAAAATAAATTTTAAATATTTTGTAAATGATTTGTGAAATTTTCTTAAATGGAGAGATTTTATGAATTTTTTAAAAGAATTTTCGGATTTTTTAATGTTTGTAGAAGTTTAACAGTTTTTAGAAATTTAGTTTTACTTGTAAAACTAAACTTTTCTGTGGTTTGAAAACTTTTATCGTCTGGAATTTTTGGAAAAATGACTGGCATTCGATTGTAAAATATCTATGTACAAAAGAGGGCAACGTTACTATGGTCACTACATTGTTTAACATAAATTATAAAGGTTACAAATTTTTTGAACGGGACATTAAAGGTATGAAATTGTAATAGATGCCTTAAGCTTCCGTTCATGAGACGTGTTGTCAGAAGGAAGATGTACAACTATGTTAAGATTATTAAAATATTGAATGTATAACCGTTTATAAGAGAATCAACATGCATTTTTATATTGACAACTGAGAAGGAATGTTCCAGACACTCGAAAAGCATATCATTGTAAAAACTATAAAAGACAATAAGCCATGTGTTGGTTCTATCGTCTTTTTTAAAAAAAAATAATAATAAAGCTAAGTTTAAGTTTCATTCTGTTCAAAATGAAACCAAGAGACATAATTTGTAAACTAATATTTAGCGTTTACTGATTATTATATGATCACTCGGCCAAAATCTTAATTTTTTAAATAAAGGGTAATAGAAAATCGTGATCAATTTGTAATTTTGAATAACTAAAATGCCATTGTCAAAAATACTAAAATATTTCATTAATATAATAACTTTTAATTTTGAATTAAGTTTGAATTATTATCAAAAATAATAAACATTCCTTCACGACAAATATGTAGATGAAATAAAATGTAAATTATTACTTTTGAAAAGAATGGCCGCAAAATATAAATCACCCAAATACATTATAAGAAACTTCATAGAAAATACAATATCAACATCTTTATACATTGATTTAAAATAAAAAGCATTAATGAAGATCGTAAAAGGCATGAGAATTTGCAGTTCACATTTGGACTTGTTATTTATAATTAGTTATTAATAAGCAAAGTAATTAATTGTCATTACAGTAGATCCCCTATAACACGGGTTCATATAACACGGATTCGTATAACACGAGAAAAATTGCGATCGTATTCGTATAACACGGTAAAACGTCATCGCCGACTCGTGTCGCGACAGGATTGGTCGAATCTGGACCAATAGGGGATATTGTACAAACCATTGAGTTTAAACGAGCACTAGACCTTCTAAAAAACATTTATTATTCAACGGTCATACAAATTATATTTTTATTAATGATGTCTCTAAAGTTAAGCTATTTTTCTGCGAAAAATTCGCTGATCAAGAAACACGCGCCCGCCGTTCGATGAGCCGCTCCGCGACGAAAACAAGCTTAAACAATGGCGTCATCGAATGATGCACACTCGGTAAGTAAACCTACAATTTTTTGTTTATAGCATAGTTTATATGGATTATTCCCAAAAAATTATACGTGATTTCGAAATGTTGAGTTTAATTAGTCTAGAATCGATTAATTATATGGAAGAAAACCTTTCAAACAGATGTAGCCCCTAAACTGCACACGTGCCGGACGATAATTAGCTCATGTATTTAAGTGACTCTTACAACACGGATTCATATAACACGGAACGTATCTACTTGCTATCACAAAAAACTATGAGATTCCGAATTTCTATTTGTTCTGCAATTCTTTATGATAAATTTTATGATTTCCATAAAATATATCATACTTTTTATATTACATTGTTTTATTTACTAAACTCGTAGAAAATCTTAACGTAGTGTTTAATATTTCTAGATACGAATTTAGGAAACCATTGTCGAAAAAATTTGAAATTCGGTTAAAAAATGGCTCCCGGGGTGGAATGATTGGCACTGTAATTAATCAGGTTTGTCTAATTTCTTTTCTAATTAATCGTATCTTATACTTTTATATTGTATAATCTAACTTTTTATCTGCCATTTTTCAGCGTTTAATAACTAACAATTTGCGGAGGCAATCTTTCAATATTAATTAATCGCTTTATGTAGATAAGTATACATTAAACTGCGACGCAAGACTTTAGAATTTATAATTGTAATATATTTCTTTACTAGTAATTTTTTAATTGCATGATAATTGCATACACACATGACATTTAAAATGCAAAAATATAAGTTGTTTAACAATAATTTTTGATCAATTCGATATGGCCGACGAACCCTCTCTATTTCTACTGTTTGTCGACCTTTAATCACCAAAATTAAAAAGATTCGAATCCTATTAATATAAAAACCACTTTGCAAAATTTTAGAAAATTTCGAGAAAAAGCAAAGGAGTTAGTAAGCTTTAAAGTAAATGATCAAAATCGAGTACCACAAACGATTTTGTTTCTCCCACATACATTAATATTCCTACGTACAGTACAGAAAAAAAACCTTACTTGTTTTGCATTTCTCCACGTTTCAAGGTTCTATAGGTCCAATAGTGTAATTTTTTGGGGAGATTTTCTTTATCGATCGCTATACTTTTCCTCTGTTAACAAAGACAAGAAAGTAAACTACCTAAAAGCGATCTAAAACCTCATTTGCTTGTCGTATGTTTAAAATCGAATTTTAGTATGAAACAAAATAGCTACTCTCCGTAAATCTCATAAATTACGAAATTACAGTAGATGAAACACAAATTTGTATCTCTATTTACAAATTATTAATTGTAAGCTTTCTTTGAAGAAAATTAGAATATCCATTCATTTTTTATATTATATTGTAATTAAAATGTATACTGACTAAAAGTTTCAGATATTAGTGGTTTATTTCTTCGGTTGATTCACTTCGTTCCTGTATCCGTAACAATGTTTTTATTCTAAACTTTAGTTTAAGTGATGAATGTAATAATATAATTTTTAAAGAACTTATATTTTAATTGTGCAATATTTTAAAATAGGAAGTGGATATTATTCCATCCCCTATTTTCCTGACATACGATAATTACAAGATTGTGGAATTTTCGTATTTCTTTATATACGATCCAGTGCTTTTCATGGTTAAAGAAGGAGAAAAGAAGTCAAACTGGTTATCCATTTTTCAACCTTTTTCTCCCGAGGTACGTCTTCAGAAGACTATATAACATTTAAGTAATCGTTTAAAATTAAAATAGCAAAGCACGATGTAACTGTATTAATAATTGTATGCCTTCATTTCTGACGAATGCGAAATAATATTCTACTTTTATATAATTTGTTTTATATTATATTAAAGTGATATTACTCTATCTTTTCTTTTGTTTCCTTACACACGAAGTTTTATATATTTAAAAAGATTTAAAACTGTTATTAACTGTACGAAGGAAAATTAAAATTATGACATTTTTTAAAGTGCTACTGGAATTACTTAAAATTTAAATAGCGCAAATAGATATTTAATAATTAAGACATTGATTAATATTTATAATATGGATGTGTCTATAATGGATGTGTCCGGATGCGATAAACAAAACCCGACACATCTTTGACAAACTACTTTTCGAATAAGCGCTGAATACTCTTTTCTAACCAGTCTGAATTTGTGTATGAGGCTATCTTAACGGTTCGGCCATCCTGCTTATATTTAAACATATAAATAAAGCGATCGAGTATTTATTGTGACGTCACAATGCCAGGCTGCAATTATTTAGATCCAGATCCAGCTGTTGATTCTAGTAGTGCCTTGCTCCTGTATATCATACTTTTCCTGTTAACAAGAGATTCATGTCGGTATCTATTTACAGTAAGTCTGTTGTAAAGAAAAGTTTTGAAATAACGTAAACGTAACATCAAACGTAACGGAAACAAAATAACGTAACTTCCGGTCTAAGTTGGAAGTTTGTTACTGTTAACAGTGATATTAGCCAGTTATAGATCTAAAGCTGTCGGTATGTTGACATAGGTGAGTTATTACTCCAAGGTTCGATCTGTTGTGGAGTTCAAGATTCATAGATATTGCTTTTTTCTTGCCGCCTTCCCAACACTGAGTGACCGCTTTGTTTGCCTGACCCGTATATATCCACTTTCTTTTTACCTTAGATTTCACGTTCCATGCAGTAGCTATTGATTTCTGTCGATGACTCATTTCGTCTTAATCCTATTCGGAAATTTGTTTCTAACAAATTTCATATGTACTTAATCAGAACTCTCGAATCGACAGATTTTCATTTCTGGTCTTGACTTTCATCTATCTAATTCTGTTCTGGAGATTAAAATAGTACATGATACCATAGGAAAAGACTAAGTAAACTACATAAAGCTCCATAGGAATATGACTTGGATTTTTATAACTCGAAGCCAAAGTGGCTGAAATAAATGGCAAAAAACGCGAGATGAGTGTCTGCAGAAGTACTTTCGGCTATCTTACATTTCTACGTTTCGTGCAGCTGTCATAGCTTAAATTTGGTGTATCTGATGTAGCATATACCAGTGCATTTACTCTCTTCATAGTGCTTAGTGCTTCGATACGAAGGAGCGTATGCTTGAACCACCTTCCATCTCTTACTGTGAAGCTACTAAAATGCAATAAAATGAGATAGTTCAATAGAATCGACAAACGTAAAGCTATCTACAGTTAGTCAAAATAAATGTATTATAGATCTCGAACGATCTATATGAACACCAACTTGTTTATGTAAGCATAAGTGAAACACCGAACTTATTTTCTCGCACAACAACTATGTGATATTAAATTATTAGTTAAACTTTATGTTGGAATGACATCCTGTAGAAAGTGAATGATCTCGTGAGCAAGCGCATGCAAAATGCTGTGACATAATTGTTGCTATAACTGTGATAAAAAGTAAAAATGAGTATACCAAGACTTTCAGATACAGTAGTTACGAACAAGCATAAACTTCTACAGAAAGTGCAGAGAGCGCAAGTGCATGGCTCATTACACGACAAACCAACAAATAAAACTTGCAAATATGTTTAACTATTGAATGAAATGTACAGTACGTGATAAACTGGTTGAAAGGGCAGAGAAAAAGATCAAAATAGATTTTTACTAATAATTAATTAAGTGTAAATTGCTTTAAATGAACAGTTTGAGCACAAGCTCGGCTAAACTAGCATATGCATAGCATATTTAACTTGAAATGTCTGTTGGGAAAAGCTATTGTCTATGTCTTTAAATGAACAAGATTCATCGAAAAATGGAATAGAATTAGCACCAGAGCTAATTTACCATAATGTCCCAAAAGGAACGTGTGTAATCTTTCCAGAAGCATCGTAGATTTTTTTTTTTTTGAGGTGAAAAATTTGGGAAATTTTCTTAATATTTTGATGCTTTTAAATCATTCTAATATCACCCACCACTGGCAAGTGCAGAGAATAGTTTCCCTAAACTAAAATTATTTAAAAGTTTTCTCGGGTCAATGTACTGATAAGCGCTTATGGGCGGTTGCTGCCATTGCTAACAGGGATTTGTCCATTCTTTCATCCCAAGCTTAGTTCGAACAAACAGATATGTTTTGAAATCAACTATCCCATGTTCAGGCTGTTGGTTCTCAATATCAACAGCTCCATTAGGGATGACATCAATTTTTCTCTACGATTTTTGCAGACCGCCATCATTTATACTCAGGATGCCCACATCCCAATTGTTGGTGATTTTAATGTCCACTTTCCCACTTGAGTGGAACAACACAAAATGAGTATGGTGATGCATTGGCAGACTTTGCCGCCTTGAATAATTTACTGATTGTAAATTATCCATTCTCACCATTTACCTTTACTTGTAGCGGTGGTTGCTCTTGGGTGAATGCCGCTCTTTACTCTGAAGCCTTAGCCCTCTGTTGAACTGATAGGCGTTAATTAATGGACATAGATAGTCTTTCGGACCATGCCCTTATCAGCATTAGGATCTCTGCCTGCTTCCCAGTTAATCACTTTAAGGTTGTCAAGCCCTGCAATGTTGCCCAAACCAACTGGGTGCTCATCAGTAATATGCTAAAAGACATCACTGCCCAGGATTTTGTTGTCAGTAACAAAGCTACTGCTACAGAAATCATTGACAACATTGTTAATTTGTAATTTTTTCGTCCGATGGTTCCTTCCATTTTCAATATTTGGAGACATACTTTTCTGTGGATGAAAAGTCAAAACACCCCGAGAAGATATAGATAGCAACAAGGACGTTCGTATATCACCAGTTTCGATTTTAGAAAATTTTTGTATTTTTAATTGGAAATATTTGTGTTTTTTAAAAAACTTTTTTAGCTTTTCGCGGCTAGTAGCCTAGAAAGGAAGGTCGGTCGACGAAAATGTATTGTCTGGAACGCAGAACTAATAAATGGTGATCCTACTTGAGCGAATTGTCTCCAAATATTGAACATTATTAATAAAGTTAACTTTGCCTGTAATACTCACATACCCAGGAGATCAGAGGGAGGCTGTATATTCCCTGGTGGACTCCTAAACTGATACAGATGAAAAGCATCAATAACAACCTTTGACGCAGACATCAAACATCAATGCTGTCAGGACTCCTACCATGACATCTGCAGAATTGAGTATCTCCTGCATCAGAGAGTATAAAGTTTCCATAAAGCCTGCCAAAATGAAATCTTGAAAGGACTTCTGCCATCAGAACAGTGGAGATCCTTGGGTCTTTATTTATGTTTTCCTCTGGAATGATCACTTATCATAGCTACTTATCCAGCCCTTTTTTATCTGTTGATCTGGCTACTACTGTACGCACTCTTTTTCACCAGTTCTGCCTTCTGGATTTAGTGGTTGATGATATTCTCTTTCATTACAATATTTGCAATAACCATGATATCTCTAATCTTTTTCTTGATGATCCACTTTTTAGTTATACCGAGATTCAGAATATCATTCAAAGTGTGAAGGGCAGGAAAGCTCCTGGTCCTGACAACTTTACTGCAGACATAGTCAGAGGTCTGTGGCAGATGCGTCCAGACCACCTTTTTCATCTTCACAGTCTCTGCTTAAGCCATGGTGCATTTCCGGTAACTTGGAAAAAACACATTTTGCCCTAATTCCTAAGGATCAATCTCATCTGCAAATCACTAGCAATCTCCGCAACATCTTACTACTGTCTGTTTTGGGTTAGGTCCTTGACAAACTTTTGTCTAACAGACTTACTTGGCATTTGGAATCTACTGGATATCTTCACCCTTCTAAATTTGGTTTCAGAAGACAGCATGGTACTATTGATGCGTTGATGGTCCTCGCATCTAAAGAACGTGAACTCCTTTTATCATTCAAATATATTATGGGTCTTGACCTGGAGAACGCTTTTAGTTCTGCTTGGTACCTCTTATTCTACACAGGATAAGGGGAGCACGTGTCCACCTAACCAGGGATTTCCTCTCCAACAGAGAGGGCTTTTTAAGGTTAGATCCTAATACTTTTCTCCATCATTTAGAGCATGGCTGCCCTCAGGGTTCTGCTTATGGCTCTCTCTTATGGTATGTCCTTTTTAATGACTTTCCCTGCACTGACTTTGGAGAGCACGTTTATACTCTGGCTTATGCTGATGATATTTTCTTCTTTATTCCTGGCAATTCGAGGCTTGAGCTTCAGACTGTGCCGTTGCGGTATTTCCTGCGGTCAGTGAATGGGGCAGATGCAATAAGCTCCAATTTTATTCCAACAAAATCAAAGGTATTGTCTTCACTAAACCATACTCCTTCCATCTTTACTATCACATTCAGTGCATCAGGATTCAAGTTTGATCCAATCACATAGTCCCTCACTTGAAGTTTCAAGGTGTTGTTCTTGATCATAGACATTCCTGAAGTCTTCACATCCATCAGATTACTCATAAAACCACTCTTATTTTCAATAACTTACAAATGATTGCTAAAAATCACTGGGAGATAAATCATGCAGCCCTCAACTCAATTCAATTTCAATTTTTTTCAATTGATTAAAACATATGTACAGTACTGTACATGGTACAGTACATCTCTAATACCGCAAAGCACAATTGGGATGGGTAAGAGATACATAGTTACATTGGGTACAAAAAGTAAGTTAACACATGGATACAAAGTATAAATATTGAAATAAAATATAAAATTAAATTAAGAAATTACAGAATATAAATGACGTTGACATAAAATGATATAAACACAGGAGTAAAGATGTGGATGCATATTTGCAGTAACAATAAAAAAGTGATATGAAATAAGCAAATAATGTTATTAGAGACTATTTGATGTATGGTAATTACAGAATAAATACATTATACATGATTTATCCAAGGCAAATAAAGTCAGTACAGCCAGTAAAAAGGATGTGAATAAGAGCATGCAAACACATCATCCTGGCAATGGGTTAGGTTGAGGATGGGGAAAAGCCATGAACTGGAGTGATGGTTTGATAGGTATTGACAAGTTTGATAAAGTGTTCGTAAAGTTCCTTGTTTTCAAGTAGAATGTGGTGATTGCAAGGCCAGGCGATGCTTGCGTGGAGACACGTCAAGATGGGGAGCCTTTCCTTAAGAAGCATCAGACAGTGGAAGACATTGATCGCTCCCATCTGGGACACAGCAGTATTCGCAGAGAGTTCTATGCTGTAGGTTGAATCGGTAAATGTAGCTGTTGAAGTGACCATGTTCTCTAAGAAATTGTGTAAATTTGTGGTCGGGGTTGACCCACATGAGTGAGTTCCGTTGCTTAACTCTGGGAAGGTAAGCATGAGTGATAGCATTGTGGCTGTTGTCCCAGGCAGTTTGCCAGTTAGTATAAAGCCTCAACTGTATTTACAATGCGGTCTTCATTTCCATTATCTTCTATGCTGTGGCTGTCTGGGAAGGACTGTCTCTCTCAGCCACAACTACCGCCATCTTCAACTGCTCCGTGTAGTGCCCTTCTCAGGCTCACCAGAGTATTCTCTACTGCCTTGAATTATTCACTTCAGGTTGTCAGTAGGAAACAATCACTGGATCTGCATTTGAGACACATTACTAGTACTTATCATGTTAGGAAATGTCACAACATATTATGAACTCTTCCTTCTATACTGGAGGCAGCTATTAGACAAATATCCTGTTTACTGCTGCTGATTATACAATCTTCACTGATGGTTCAAATAGTGCAGAGGACATGCACTCAGCCTTTGTCGTCTTTGCTAATAAGGAGGAAATTTATCAGAATTCTGGCACTCTTCATCTTGACTGCCTTATATTTCAGGCATTTACATGTGCTCTGTGCCATTTACATGGCTGTTTAATGGTGTGAAGCCAATCTTACTGGAAGTAGAGTTACAATCTGCTCTGATAGTGCTTCAATTAATTAATGCACTCAGGAATCCGAATAACCGTTACACTCTGGCTAAAAAGATTCTAAACCCTATACCCTATGCTCAGAATTCATATTTCCTCAAATGGGTGAGAGGTTATCAGGGGGTCTTTGGTAATGAGCGTGCAGACCTACTTACCAAGAGGTCGTTGCAAGACATATCTCTGACCTTTCAAATATTCTGTGCTTCCTGTCTCTCTTCTTAAGCTCCAACGACTACATTTTGGATCTCTGGATTTTGGAACTACATTTTGGATCTCTGGCAACAGAGATGGAATAACTGCAATGGCTACAATAGATGGAAAGAAGTTCTTGGCAATTTGCCAGGAACTTCTTTCCATCTATTCATGACCACATTTTTCACCACTGAATGAATCTGTACTTTGAATCCATCCTATTTTTCATTGGGCATGGGAGATTCAGGGCCTACATGCAGAGGTTTTGTAAATCAGCAATGAACATCTGTACCCTCTGTAATTGGCGTGATGGGATTGAGCACTACATATACATGTGTTCAATGATCAATTATATTAGGCATGAGATTGTCCTTATTCTTAACCAGAGGTATATTAATTGCCATATAATCTTCCTGTCCTTCTTTAGGAAGTATAAAATATTTCTTGGTTGTTTAGTAGCCTATCGATTTCATCGTCTGTAAGTAACTGTTCATAATCATGATTTTGGGTGTTAAAGTGACTGAATATTGAAAGTGACACCTAGAAAACGATCAAAATCTTGTCCGAGTACTGCCCTTCCGGTATCAGTTCGATAACCTACTCGCTTGTCAAGGATGGCTAGGGTTCTTTTTATCAGTCACGCGAGTGCCGAAAGGCCAGTGGTACAAGACGATAAGGTGTGGGCAACAGTGAAGTAAAGACATCGTTAAACAATGAAACACTATTTTATTGAATCAACAAATAGACAGTTACAGTTCTAACTACGATAGTCTCTTACCGAGGTATCTAGCTCTCAAATACGCATAGGGGGCCGAGAGAGAGTTTACATTAATCAATTATCATACATCTTAGAAAATCTCGGAGGCTAAGTTCTGAAGAGCGTTTCTGAGGAAGAACGTCCAAAGTTGTCCTGGGTTGAGCACTAAATCAAAATTCTCGACTACGATGGTGAATAATCCTATGCTCGGCGATGTACGTTCGATTGACTGACGATCACCGACTCCCGGAAAAGGGGGAAGAATGGCTTTTATAGCCTCGCGGTGGGAAAATACATTATGGGACCGATTATTTAGATGTAAAAGTTGTTGACAGGACTAAAACAAATGAGGAATCTGGACGTTAAGTGTAACTTCACGTCGTTATCGCATGAAAACGGTTGTTTTTAATACGAAGAGTTATAAAAATTCCCACGAATTCCTAGTAATTAGCGGAAGTGATTTAGAAAAATGAATAAAATTTCGGATTATACATATGATTTATAAGTATCACATACGCTCACTGATTCATTAAGATAGTGATACGTCTATGTCATCAGGCACTATTTTCATTGGCTCACTGCCCATTATTGTACGTATATTATTACTCTTTCTGCTGCATCATATATCTGTGTAAATATTATTATAATTATTATTTTCTATTCACCACGGTTTAAGTCGTATCACTTTTTAAACTTTATTGTACATGTTATTCTACTCTCAGGCTAATTAACGTATTGGTTAATTTGTATTGGTCATCTCATCAACTGTTTATACCGTTTTCTCTATTGTCATGCTGTTTGTACACTATCTGTAATTATGTATGTATTTACCTGTTCATTGGTGTTTCTCTCTACTTGACCCGATTATGCAGTATTGCGAATAAATAAAAATAAATAAAACAATAAAATAAATAAATATCAGTAAGTGTCGCTTTAATTATTTTGCAGTAGGTTTTACAAAAATTTAAAAATTACTCAAATTAAATATTCAATACGCCCTGTTTTAAAAATATTTAAATTTTATTTCAAATACATTACGTTTTTTAACAGGTATGGATGATAGTAATTGTGACATTAATTGTATTCGGCATTTCATTGCATTTGATTATGAAACTTGATACAATATTAAGAAGCTTAAATACCGGTCGCCTCTATCTAGAACATACTGGATTGCTTTTAAATCTTTTGTGGGACAAGGTGAGTAGTTTTATATGATATAAATTCAATACACACAAAATAAATTTGCGAATTTATCCACAGGTATTAAGTTGACTATTTTCAATGGAATCCCTTCAAAGATTTTAGTTGGAATTTGGATATTCAGTTCTCTAGTTTTAATGCTTAGTTACAGTGGAACATTGACATCTTTTTTGACTTCACCCATTTACGAAGACGTTCCAACCACGTTTAACGAATTATCGAGCGTTGTGGAAACTGGAGAATATGAATGTGGTACAGTGTATGCCGGTCAAGTATATTTCATTGTACGTTAATATTAAAATACATTTAGTAAATAAGTATTAAAAATTGATTGTTTTTAAATTGTATTTTGCACTCTTCTATTATTTATCTGATCTAATGTATAATAATATAATTATCAATATATATATATATATTATATATATACGTCGTTAACATATCGGCTTAAATATGCATTCTACGACGTTATATATAAGTGTATATAAACGCAACTATATAAATTGGTGAAATGAATATTTAAGGCGATATGCTACCGTTCAATCATCTATATGATTTACAGAACTGTGTTCCTTCTAGACAATATAGAAAGAAAAAGATAAGAAATCTTAAATTTCATTTCCAGACAACAAATTCAAAAGTTTCATATATATTAGAAAAGCACATTCACTCACGTCATCATTTTCTATCAGATGATGAATTGGTGGATAAATTAAAAAACGGCAAATTTGCTTTAATCCGAAGTTATTCTTATTTGAAGAAAATGGCCAATGATTACAACCTGAAGAATTTTAGATATTCTAAGGATGCACTTATCACATTTCCAAGTGGTTATGTTTCTAGAAAAGGATTTCCCTGGATAAAGAATATTAGCAAAATGTAAGTAAATATACAATATAATCTTTTTTCAAATAATTCATATTGTTAAAGTTTAATTTTTTACATAGAATTCGTAATTTATTTGAATCTGGAATTATCAACAAAATTGAAGAGCTCGAAATATCCGAAGAACTTCGAACTATAGAATTTTCTCCTTTATCCTTTGAAGAAATAATTAGTCCTTTAGCTCTTCTGATGTTCGGATATATGTTATCTATTTTTTGCGTTATTTTCGAATTAATCCTTGTAAAATATCATAGACGTTAAGTGCTCCAATTAGATCGCACCCATCTCCGTAATCCGCCACTTAGGCTGAGAGGGCAACCACCAACTATGCTTGGATTTTACTGAAAGTAACTTTTTTGAACTTTTTCTGCATTACTTACAACGTAAGAAAATCTACCTGTTTTGACACGTGTTAACAGATACTGGCGACACCCTTTTTTTATTTTATTTTTTTTAACTCTTTCCGCCCTGTGGGCACTAAGAGGGCCTCTTTTAGAAGGCCCATTATGGGTTTGGCCAGGCCCACAATGGAGCGACCGGGTGGTAAGGGACGGGGCCCGACATATCCGAACGGACCACCCCCGAAAAATTTCTTGGGGATTATTCGACCCGTTCGGATTCGATCCCGGGTCTCCCAGAGCGGTGGGCTGCCACCTTGACCGCTCGGCCATCCGGCCGTCTACTGGCGACACCCAGAAACACATCATGTCATGTTTTATAATGCAATAAATACGCTCGGTATGAATACATATTTTGCACAGTAAATATCCAATATTACGGCCCATCAGAGGCCAATCGGTTCGTTTGTCTGAACGCCGAAAATTCGGTCGTGGGTTCGCGCTTCATCCGGACAGACTGGCCACGTGGAGTTTTCCTGGTTTTCTCCACGTCTGTAACGCTTGAATAGGACCTAGTTACCTTTAAAAGTCCTTCCAGAAGGCATTATTTCTCTCGTAATGACAACCATAAAGTCATACAACTACTGTTACATGACGATTAAATCACACTTTACCATGGGTCGATATAGCCTATAAGCTAATGCCCAACTACCTAATACAAGACAGCATTCAATATCACGTTTCCGCGTTGTGGCCTTCCTAAATTTCTTATTCATCTTTTCAATTTCTATGATATACAGAAATTTTCCATTACTTTTAATGGACAATTGTGAAGTTTGTCTACATATGTTGTCTTTGATGATAATTTTTACAAACTTTAAATATTGCTTTTCGCATGTTAGGACGTTAGACAACACAGTTATGTTTTCTTCATTTCATGATTTTACTTTCGCCAGAATGTATTATTCAAATAATAATGTTTTCCGCTACCAAATAATTATATCGAGAGAGACAATTTGTCAAGAATACGCTACAGTCTAAACTGCATTTTCAAATTCAATTCTTTTACAGATTTAATAATATTAACATTTTGTCTATTACCTTAAAGAAAAACTTTCCGAGGAGATTTTAGTAATTAATTTTGCAGAAATTACTTTAATATATGAAAAATAGCAAAGATATATTATACAACATCGTACGGTGTTTCAGTGATTATGGCTATTTAATGGATTCTTTCTTCCCGTTTGAATTTGAACAATTATTGATTAAAATAGAATAAATAAGACAAATAATATCGTTGCCTTATATTTACAGGGTTGCTAATAAATATTCTACATATATTTAATGTGACAATTTTCTCATAACATGCATCAATTCAGTTAAAAAGTTTGTAGCAATAGTTTAAGACTATTGCCACAAACTTCTTCACTGAAGAGGGCACAATTATAGATATACCTTCGTTTTTTATTTCTTGAATTATTTTTCATAAATATATCTGTCAATTACGTTTTCGTATAGAACAAGACAGTTTTTTAATATCTGATGTACTCATCAGATTTCAGACTCTGCTGGTCTTTTTGACAGTTGCTGTTTTCAACATGAAACTCACTCGTCACTATTTATCTGGTTATATTAATTATTTTTGCCTAATATCGGAAAGTATTCTCTTTTTTATATATTTCACTTTTATCAACGTGTTATATCATTATTTTCGTTTGAACTCAAAACGGCCAATCTCTGGCTACTTACATCAAAATTTGTTTTTAAAAACTGAATGTAGCTGATTACTTCAGATATTGAAAGAAACTGGGGTGCCCGTAAGAGCCATTTTTCGCTGTTGTTGATTATTTTACTTTTACTGTGTAATTTTCTACTTTTCACTCTATTGTAACATTTTTACGTTTGTAAAAGTAATCCGTGTTATTCTGTCCAACGTATAAACGATGTGTATAATATATTAGTTACCCTAATATGCACACAGTATACATTGTTAATTTTATTCTAAAACACACAATCTCTATTGTCTTCAGTTAGCAAAGCGGTAGACTCTGATGCGGAAATACTGAGTTTGCGCTGTTTAAGACTGTATACGTAGACAGTTTTAGGAATGTTTTCAAACGAATTTTCTTCATGTCTTATTGAAAAACATGTAAATGATAAAAAATTTGCTTTAAAGTAAAATGTTAACATACGGACAAGAAACAATTAACATAGTTAAACTACACATTTTACTTTATCTTTTTTAATGATTAATAGTACATATTTTAAGGATAAGTTGCATTATCATGTTCGTAAGGAACAATTAATCGTTAGTATGCATTTCGTGCATATTTAAAATATTGATATTTTGAACTTTTTAATATAATTTGAACAGACTATAGTAATGGATTGAAAAATTCAGTATAGATACATGCTCCTGAGAAACTGTTCTCAAATGTAATGTGCCATAGTGCCTTATAAGCTCATCTATCAATTTTTTAATAATGTTCTTTAAGTTTTCATTCTATACTCCACCATTGTTTTGAAGTAAGATAGTCGTGTTGTAAGTTATTATTTTTGAAAAATCGCATTTATAACAATTATTTGCTTTATACGCTTGTTTGTATCTTTTATGTAACTTGATCACACACAAATTTTCACTTTACTTTAAGCAAATTATATCATTTGGCAACAAATGTGCAACACAAATCCGAAAATAATTAATATTTTGAACCTTAATTTAAAGTTCGACAGGTGCAATCAGATAACCAAGAAAGAGTTTAATTTGATAAATTCAATATAGCACGGGTGTAGAAAGAATTGTTTTTGTGATTTTGGCAATCAGCAGTTCTGAAATGAAGGACAATAAAAGATAATATATTTTTAATGAACAGTAGAATGAAAGCACCGCCGAATTTATTCAGTTTCAACGACTTTATTTCCTCACCTGCATTTTCATATTTGTCATTATCTGTAAATGCAAATTCAAACACATTTTCAGTAATTCAGGCTGCAATTAAAGACGATAACCTGATCACAATATAAAATATTTGTGAAATTGAACAAACTGTATATTATAATTTTGATAAATATAAAAATTAGAAATAGAAATTTACATTTTGTTCACTTCTTTTCTACAAGGAAAGCCTTTTCTCATCGAAAATGCAATACTGAAACTTAGGAATGCGTAATCAGAGATAAAGATATTTTCTTCTAATTCTCATTTTAATTTTATTAACGCTTCATAACCGGATATAATAACAAAGTAACGATTTCTCAAACTTTCGATGCCATCATCTCCTTGGTCATCCATCAAGAAAATATTATTTGATATATGTTCTTTTCATATCAATAAATTCTCGTTTTTAGATGATTAAAAATAATTTATTACAGCTGACCCTTGATAATCCGACAGGTCTGGGACCAAAGAGGTGTCGGATGTCGGTTGCCAAAAGTGTCCGGATTACCGAAAGTGATTATATATTTGGCATTGTTTTGCTAGCAGTAGCCTACAATATTCCTACATTTTATGAGTAAAATGCTGCCTAGGTTAATATGAAAATGAAACATCCATTTCGGTTAACTAAAACATGTTTAATAAAATAAATATGGAAGCCAATAAATGTACAGTACATACAGTATGTATAGGCATAAATAATACAGTACGTATAGAACTGCTCACGGAAAATACAAGAAATGTGTGTCATCGTGTAAGAATTGGGTGGGGAGATTCATGTCGCGACATCCTTCTGTGCAAGCAGACACGTAACGGGACAGGAACTACGGTGACCTTGACAGGAGGTGCGTCGAACTACTGAGCATGTCGGATTACAAGGGTCAACTGTATTATTATTTGGTTTTAAATATACAAAATGTTATTTTACAATATTTTTACGCGAGTGATTTTTAGATGATTTAATATACTTTGTTCTTACAAATGCAGTGTATTTTAAGTAACATTATATGATGAGAAACAGAAAAAATTGTTAAACAGTTGAATAATTATAATTCAATAAGCATATTTGTAAAAATTTGTAAAAATTAATAATACACAACGCTTTTAGCCCACAACTATAAATTAGATTAATAACTATAAATTAGATTAATAATTAATAGAGTTAAATAACCTAAATGAATACGACATAACAATTTGGAGGGCTTATCACACCAAGGCCACAGAAAGAAGGACTAGATGTTTTACAAAAAAATTAGTCTTTAATAATCACATTCAAATTTAGGTAATGCATTTCGGGTACAAGGACCCTCTCATCAGCTTACAAACGCATGGTACTAACATAATAATTATAACATCAATAGAGAGCCAATACAAAGGGAAATCTGATATATACAGTGCACTGTATTTACAATTTCTAATGACAGGAACTAAAAATATCAAGCATAAAATTTTAATACAATGACAATGTGGTATAACATATTATTTGGGACCAGTAACTGTCTTATTTTCTCGTACATTTTCCAAATTCTGGTAGACGGTTCCACTATTAATAATAAATATTGTTAAGTAAATTACAAACCAAAAGGGAGGGAAAATAACAATGTACTTACTATTATTAAAGTAATTGGTTTCCAGATATTAAACGCATACACATACACCTGATCCATAAGACTGTGTGAAGTCAACTGTCTTGTTACAAATTATTTAACAATGTGATGTGACTATACACCCGTATATATATTAAATTTTGTTTGTTTTTGTAACTCTGCTTGTTTGATTTAATGGACATTCAACCCCGCTACGATCGAATCGAACCTACGTACCCGCGATTTCCTCCCCACTCGAATAATAGCCCTCCTAAAAGCCATCCAGTGACACGGTGAGCAGGACTAACTGTTCTGACGATTAAAGGGTTAACTATATCTCTCACACTTTTAAATTTACTAATATTACTGTTATCAGTGTCTAGGCTTGTTTGATGTTGATTGAATAAATCCAATCTGGTTATGTATTCCGAGACCGTGTCTTCTTTTATTTGTTTTTTCATCACGACTAGGTGTATTAATAGACACAAGGCATTCTTTATATCATTTTTATTTCCGAATCATCTATAGGTCGGTACACGTTTCGGGCAAAGGCCCCTTGACACCAGTGTTAAAGCTAGATGTCGAACCGTGAAACCTTCATCGTAATAGTAATTTAAATCATAAATATATTTTAGAAACTGCAACGATATTTTAACAATTTTAACTGTAAATACGTAATTTTAAACGAAATGTATAGGTATCAACACAATACAAAGAAATTTCCAGATGTCATGCCGACAGATGAGGGGCCTTTGCCCAAAACGCGTATCGGCCTATAGAAGATTCGGAAATAAAGATGATACAAAAGAATGCCTTGTGTCCATTAATACACCTAGTCGCGAGGAAAAAACGAATAAATCCAATTTCTCTTTCATTGTTAAATTTGAGTTTTTTATTGTAGATTTTGTTCTCGTGTTGACGTGAGAAGTCGATGTTCTGGAAAGCAATGAACACCTCTCACCAGAATATGAGTCTGAACTAATTTCAGCGACATCCACAGGTCTTGATTTGTTTTCATTTTCTGATAAGTGCTTAATTATCTCTACAATGCCATTTAAAACTGTTTTTGTTAACATCACTGAATATTTCGTGAGACTTCTGTTTGTTCAATTTTCTTGGGTTATGTAGATACATTAAAATATCAGAGTAAATGGTTCGTCTCTCTTTCACATGAAAAATAATTTCTTTTTTTAATTTGCTACAAAGAAAGAAATCTTGCTTTGATAGTTATTCTATCAGAAATTTTAACGTTAGATCTGCAACGTACAAATGTGTGTTTTCGCAACACAATGATTCGACTGCTACTTTTATAGGTTGTAATGAGTGTATTGTATTAGACAGCAATTCAAGTTCATATTCATTTTGTTCTGACAGGATTTCGCATCTGTGAAAAACGCTCCAGCATGGTCAACATACTGCTTTCAACGTTTTTTTGAGTCTAATAGTAGAGATAATTCTTTTTCTAATTCAACTTTAATATGCTTCTGAAGAATGTCATTTTTGAGTGGCGATTTTCGAAACGTTTTAACTACATTTCGTATTTTCTTAATTAAAAGATTCAAAGTTTTATCTTGAAAAACATTCCTGTGGAACTTAGTGTTACGAAGGATTTCCTGTATTACTTCAAATCCTCCATCATCAAATTTATTGTTTGAATCTTCCTCATCTAGTTCCGAGTGTATGGGTTCAGTACTGTTTTCTTTCACGTGGCCTTTTTTGTATAGAACTTTTGCTACTGCTAAGTGTAAGCCGTAAGCGAAGCACACATGGCTGTTTACATTGACTAATTTTGACACTTTTTTCATCACTGCAGCTCTGTCAGTGACAATTGAAATTAAGTTGTTATAATCAACATTGAATTCTTTTAATCTGACATTTAAAAGTTCAACGCATTTTTCAGCACACATAGTTCTACGTGCGCGAATCAAACCTAGATTCCAAAATTTGTTACTTGCATGGAGATTAACATTGATATATTGACGATTGTTAAGTGATGTCCATTCGTCAGAAGATTTACTGAAGGATTCTCCTCGAACTTTTCGTTCCGATATATCTTTAATAATCTCATCCTGAATTTTTTTCCAAATTCAGTGATCATTTTTTTTAATCGAATGAGGAGATTTAGGAAGCTTCACATATCTGCTTGCAGAGAAAAGTCGTCTTAGGTCTTTCGACGTGCAAAATTTGGAGAATGGCAGTCCATCAACTGAAGCCATACGAGATAATACTATAGGCAAAGACTCGTCATTTTATTTCTTGAAAAACATAGTTATTTTTTTATTATATTCATTTTATGCACTGTTTCCGGCTGTCTCCTCAGATTTTCTTTTCAGTAAGTTTATATCATGACGTCATATGAGGTGATTATGCAGCCCGCTAGTACTTCCTTCGACTGCTTTGATTGTTTTAAAGCGTAGCTCGCACACTCTAGCATCCCTTTCTGTGGTGATTTCTTTGAGCGTAAACGAATCAAAAGGCGGGAAAAAATTAACGAGAACGTTTATTATCTTACGTATATCCGACTTGGATCCTACACAAATAGCATCTACCCAACGAGAACAATCGACGAGAAAAAGTGTACATTTATTAGACAATGAACAAAGGCATAGTTTGTAAACAATTTACCTTTTGTAAATACATGTATAAACGACCGACAAGGTTATGTTTCAAGTTACAAACAGACGGTCTTTCGATGGTCGGGCGTGCAAAACAAATCGACAGATAGCGCCTAACTAAAGCGCGGTTTACAATGATAAATATGATTAACCCTAACACTTTCTCTTGTGCGATTGAAGTAATCCCACGGCGAATTTTTACTCATTACTACAATAAACGTAAAACATAGGGAAAATGGTATTTTATATTTTTATTTATCTTTTTACCTATAACTATCTTTATATTTTTATTAATGCGTTCATTTGTTTTTGTTTCAATATCACAATATAGATTCCAATACTGAATTTTACGAAATCTAACTTCATTGTGTGATGTTCATGGCGAAAGGGTGCACACAAAGATACATATACAAAAAAAAACAATATTGTTATTTCACGTGATAAACGAAGTTCTTTTTTGGATTCCAACTCTCCTCAGTCAAAAAATTTATGTGTTTTACAGATTACGCTAACAATAAAATTTGATTTAGAAAAACCCACAAGTTATATTAGGTTCGCGACAAAGAATATAAAACGATATCTTAGGGACTGCGATAACACAAAGAAAAGAATTAATTCTAGGGCCTTAAAACTAATTAAATACTAAGTAAGAAGGGAAGTGATAGATGTAAAGCGGATTAAGAGATAAATCTATAGGAAAGTGAGTACCCGTTCTACGTAGTTGGAGTGTGGTGACAATCCTGATCTTGTTTCTTACACAAAAGTATGATTTCTATCATGACTTCACCTCAAAAATCTCTGTGGCATTTTCTATTAGTGTCTATTATCTCTCTTGAACGAAAAAGTGATCGTTTCTTTTTCAACTTAGCTCTCGGGCTTCTTCTTTTCTTTTGTTCTATGGATTAGTCACCAGCCCCCAAAAGGAAAGAGTTAAGAAGAAACATTTTAGAAGGGATAAAACAATGAAACAAAGAAAAAATAAAGGGAGCTATATACTCAATTAAAAATAAAATATATATATATAATATGGCGTACTTCTACAAACGTCAATAAAGCACAAACCAATAAACAACTATATTACTTATTATGTAAGTCGTGTTTTCAGTCAGAACGTATTTATGAACTATGAAGACTTTGTAAAAAGTTTCCTTTTACATCTCAGAATTCTTGAGAACAAAAACAACACCTGTTTTGGAGTATAATATAGGGAATCAAGTTATAAACAGACTAGAAAATTCCATTACAACCTGCAATGTTTTCTCACTATGGTATGGGATGAGAGAAAAAAGAAATCTTTCCACGGTTATTTCCCGTGGGAATTTTAGAAAATAAATATCGGGTTAATTGAGATGATTTTTTTCCGATATACCGGTAAAAATATTACTTACCGGTAAATTTACAGGAGTATAGGCCTAATTTTTCTATTTTACCGGTATATTGATAAACCGGTTACTGGTAATGCAATCACTAGTCACAAGTCCAGTGTTATTAAGTTTTCCTTCCTCATTCGTACATTTCCAAGTATTTGAAAATATTTCCTTTCCACTCAAAAATAAAATATGTATAAAGAAATGTGTATAAAGGTTTATGGCTTTGTGAAACTTCTTTTTTGAGTTTATACCGTTCAAATAAATAAATAAATAAGATTTAAAATTTCTCGGTTTTATTTACATGTTTATTGGGCCGCATTGAATTGTATAGTAATAATATAGCACTAGGATGGTGATATCGTTGGAAAGCTTCTCTTATATTTAAAGGAAAGTGGAGAAGCTTTGAGCCAATAGTGCAAGCGGAGATCGACAATTTTCCTATGTAAAGTTTCTTTTTTGTGACAGATCCATCGAGCGGTCACGCAAGTAAGGATTTACATACAACATTGCTCATTATGTTAATACACCAGAAATTAATTTTAAAATTGAACCAGAAAAGTGATCTTCTCTGAAGCAGCTTCTTGACACCACGTATCTTCAGCAGTAAAAACGCGTTTCTAAAGAAATTCTTATAGGCTTAGTGATATTTCTGAATGCCAAAGGAGTACACAACGATGATAACTTAAGGTTTCATCAAGTTGCAATCTCTCTTGAGCTCTCAATTAGCTGCTGACATTATCAAACATATTTTTCATTATTCGTGTTATTGTTCTGAACTTCTGAATGGAAAAGAAATGTTTCTCAGAGTGAAGTAAGTCTACTTCACATTTACGCAGAGCGTCAATCTTGTCTGTGATGCAATAGATTGTGATCAAAATAGATTTATAAAATGTGCTCACGTTGCAAGTTCTTACCTGTGTTAATATTAATATATAGGCAGAAGTAATTAAACTGCAATTTGAAAAAATTGTTGACCTAAAAATTACCACTGTCGCATGTCCGTTTTCTGTTAATATCGAGAAAGGTATCAGACAGATAAAAGTCATGACAACATTCCGAAAACTTAGGATCCATATGCCCTAATTAACTATGCACTAACTTCCCGTATAAAAGAGAAATAACGTGATTTCAATTCAAATAATTTTTCCTACAACGAAGTAACTAGATGACCGGCAGAACTTTATTGGTACGAGAAAAAGTATAAAATATACAGGGGAAAGACTATGATAAAATATATGTTCTAAATCTCAAATTAAGTTAAATAATTTAAAAATATGATAAAAACCTGCAGCCTGGCATTGTGACAATAATATTTCCTCGTTGCTATTGAGAATATATCAGACGCTCCTCACTGGGATAATAAATAAAATAGACTTACCGCAACAGATGACTTAATTGATTTACTGATTAAAATTCATATCTCAACTTTTATTAGAATATTAATATATTTGTTTATAAGGTTTATTAAAATATAAATGTAAGTAACATAGTTATCAATATGTGGTGACTAATGTGAAAACTATTCACATTTCTTGAAAATTAACCTCGTTTGAAATTGAACTTTTATTTTTCGAATTACAATGATGTTTTTATTCTAGTAAGAATAGTATTGTGAGGAAAATATATAAGCGGTATGGCGTATCTGCACGAACATTAAAATCGTTATGTATATATTTTATCGAGATATCAAATGAAATAATTATTTTTATTACTGTAATTTCGTTTTATATAAAATTTTTACATCGATCGTGTATAGGCCTATTCTAAACACATCTATTTTAATACGTGGCACGAACATAACTATTTATTACGAAAATAAAATATTCTGTGAACTCATAATACTTAATTTTAGGGTAGTTTATATAACGTACCATATAATACGAAGTTTCTTCGTCACGCACTGTGAAAAGTTTTGGTGATTGTCAAAACTTTACAATGAACTTTTACGTTTGAAATTTCGTATGTTAGTTAGTTTCTTTCAACATTATCAACTAATATGTAAAATAATAACGTTCAAATAAATTATATTTTATATCTTAATGTTAAAAACAAGTTAAAAATCTAATTTTAATTATAGTGCACTTTATTATTTTAATCAATATCTATATTATTTCGAACTATTGAATTATATCAATCAATAACATAAATTTTTACTAAACTTGGAGTGTTACTATCTACATTATGAATTCTTTATAAATAATAATTGTTCTTTGTTAATTTTTACATAAATGTTATAAAAAAGAATCGTCAATCTTATTGTAAATTTTGTAGAAAACAATTCACAAAATTATTAATTGCAACCAATAGCAAATATACGCTTATTTAGTATATTTAGTATGCATTGCCCACAGAATCACCATTTAAAATACTGGTGTAATAATAAATAATTAATTATATATTATCTATATATTCTGTTTTGCTAAATTTATTTTCATTACATTTAAAAATTTTTAAAATTTATGTATTTAGTTTGAATGCTGTGATAACTATCATATTACGCCGAATTCGAAACAAAATAATTCAATTTGCATTAGAGTATGAAAAATACAAACAGAATAATTCTGTAACAATAATTAAGAAGTTGAATTGAGCTTTTTAAAAAAAAATTAATTCTTTCTAACAAAAACAGATAATAGAATCGATTGAAAATTTTTTAGACTTCACGAAACACGCCATATCACGTTTAAAACAGTTGAGTATCTTTCCAGCTTCAGTCACAGTAAAATGTTCTCTTTGGTCTTCTCAATCCTTTTTATTTTTTACATCAATACAATTTTGGCAAACAACGAGAAAAAAGGTAATTGCATTTAAATTTTCTGATTAAATTTATCAGTTTTAATTTTAGTTATGTTGTATTTTATCATAAAATACATTACAATTAATAAAATATAAATTGATAAAATGTCTATAGTTATAAAAGCTCACTTCTTATTAGGTTTGGTTAGGTTAGGTTATGACACGTTGATAGGTTGTTCATTAAAATATTGATGTATCGCGTACGGTAATATTTTTTTTTTTTTTTTTTTTGTTTTTTCTTTTCGACTCGAGGTTCTAAGTTTAAGATACTTAATGCTTTCATTTCGACACTACAGTTTGCAAATGATTACTGTCTGCCTACAAAATATGCTGGTTTATGGTGATCAGTGTTTCACATTTCGTTTTCGCAATGAAAAAAAAGATAAATTTACAGTAATTTATGAAACATCAAATCAAAAATAGTAAAGAAACTTTTCCACGACATGCCACAGTGTGGGTACTTAAATGCATTCTCTGTGGAGTTGTTTGAGTATCAACACGAAAATGGTGAAATTGTCATCTTTCACAAACTCATATAGTGAATGTTCTCGATAGACAAGCTATTATCGCATGACATTCTCTTCATACGTTGTTACTCGCATAGCTCAAACATAGGAACTCAGCATCGTCGGCTATTCTGCAACGTCGATAAACTTGTGGATAGAGACATTTCCCATTAAGGAGTCTATGTAATTTGCATAACTCAGAAACACATTTGACCTGTATTGCTTTCGTCTGTGCAGAAGCAGTTTTCGGATAAATTCTGCCAGGATTTGCAGAAGTTGTTGCCAGACTAGGTGACGAATTTCTGTAGTCAGTCGTCAGTGGAGATGGAACCTGGCCAACTAAATCGAGAAAACCCACAGAAGCAGATTAATTTCAAACTATATTTATGTTTTAAATCAATTTTAGATGAATTACATACACGGAAAATAACATTTGATTCCATTTATATAAATTTATTAATGAGATAACGAACAATACGTAAATCTACCGAGCAACTATTTATTGTGACATGGTCACAATGCCGGTCTGCAATTTGTAATTATAATTATAATTTATTTATTTTAAAATATATGCTTTCAACCTCAAATTAGTGCTGTACTATCTAGCTCCTGTACATCAATGTCAGCAATGGAGTCGTGCCGGTCATCTATCTGAGGGAAAAGTTTTGAATCGAAATAACATAACTTCCAGTTAGCAAGAAAGTTACTTTGTGGTTAATGGAAGGCTCTTTGTCTACAATCTCTCCACATCTGATCTCGACTTTCATCTATCTAACTCCGTTCTCGAGATTAAAGAATGACAGTTAACACACAGACGACAGTAAAAATGTATAGGTCTATAATTTTTAAATTGCAGCACAAGCTAGAATTTCAGAAATTTTAACATTAAGAACAATTGTTGTTTATTTTGACATTTGTACTCATGTAGATCCATTGATAATTATATTCAATTTAAATGAACTAATTGATCAACAGAATTAAACTAAATCAAGAGTTTAATTAAAACGATAAACTAAATCAAGCGTTTAATTAAAACGTTAGATATAGAAAACAAATGTAAAAAGTTAATTAACTGAATAGTTATTTCTACGACTGACACAACTTATACAAGAAAAAAGAATTTAAAGCTGTAGAATAAAAAATAAACATATTTATCGATTGCTTTTTCTTATCTTCTACTGTTACTGGTAAACTACTAGAACTTCAATAGTTTATTTTATCTTTAAAAATCGTATAATTTACAAAATATAAAATATGCTAAAATATAACAACTATAATGCAGAAGATTTATTTTGTAAATTTCGTGATTGCAATATATAATTATTCGACTAGATAGTTCGTGATATGCCGCTATTGATCTGTGCAGGCATATACTTTATTTTTTGTGTTGCTAATATTGAAAATTTATTGTTTCTTTGTTGGAAATTTAGTATTCAAGCTGGTAAAATAATTTACTAGAATTTGCGTATATAATTGCGAGTATTTACTTGAAATTATTCGTAAATTTTAAATGTTAAAAAGAAGAATATAAGGAAATAAAAAACATGAATAGAATGAACGGCGAAATACAAAAGTCCATAAAATTTTGTCAAACAGGTATTTTAAACAAATAAAAAATAAGTACTGTTGAAAACAGAAATGACATGCTTCGAAACTAAAGCAAGAAAATGTTAATCTAAAAAAAAGAGTTATTGACAATGCAAGACCAAATAAATTTAGAACAGGCTACAAACAACTCGAGCGTTGAAACAGTGGGGTACATTTTATGGAAAGTAAAAACTTAGTAGATATAACCGATAAAATAATGACCCGTGTAAATAGAAAGTTCGATAAATCAAATATATTAAATGATTATTGAATGAAAACAAGCTAAAAATATCAAAGACCAGCAGGTGAATCGTAACAACCAATTGTAATAAATATAGTTAACCTTACTATAAAGCAAAGAATTATAAATGTAATTAGAAAGAAAAGAATACAAACAACCTCAAACAAGTGTGGCACTGTAAACGAAGAATATGATATTTATGTTAACGAAAATTAAACATCGTCCTACAGAAAGTCATTTCTAGAACTCGAACTCTTAAAATAGTAGTAGATAAAAGGAGGAAAAATTACGAATATATGAATTAATAAAGGAAACATTTATATAAAAAGTTATAGCATTGTCTTCTATCTATATGTTGTCGCTAAGGCATATTAACAGTTTATTTTCTTAATGGGAGAGCTCATTAGACACAAGAATTTAACAGATTCCAGTAAAGAGGACTATATGTGTTCTAGTGACCTGAAAGTAAAGTTAAGATAGCTTTCCTGGTTGGACTTAGCGAAAGGTGTAAAAAGGAGAGGGTACAGAGGGATGAGTGAGGGATAGAGTGGAAAAAAAGGGAGGAAGTGGGTTAGGAGAGGTGGAAAGTGGAGGTAAAGTTCGGGATCCCCTTTCTGACTCGCATCGCACTTATTACAGAAGACAGTCGTTGATACGAAAACTTTACAGATTGCTTTTTAGGCTAGACAAATACAATAGTGATATACAGAGCTATATATATGTTTTCTACTGTGATGTTAGAAGCTTAAATAGTAATTATTAATTATCTTGAAATTTTTAATATACTGAATGACTATAGTTGTAACTTTGGCATACTTACAATCGCCAACGTGGTAATACGAATATAATCTTTTATAAAAACTACCAAGTATAAAAAGAGTAAAAACTAGCATTAATCCTAAGTTGCATTTACTCCAGTGTTTGAAAAGCGTTGTAGAAATACAATCTTGGTTATGACTGATTATAACAAAAAATTATCATGAAAATTAAACACATCTTAGTCGGAAAAATGTGTGTATTTCACAGTGAAATTAATTGTCGCTAATTTCTAAAATTTTGCAGGAAGGTTTGAGTATTAGGAAATTAATACTATTAATTTTTGGTAGTTAAAAGTCGATAAGGTGGGAGATAGGGGAGTCCTGGTATCTGGTAGGATCGATCTTAATAACTATTTTATTTTTTATTATCATTTATAACTTTTTATACAACTCGTCTCTACCCTTAAAATTAAGCTTTTTGTCATTTTAAAAATAAGCTTTAATATGTTAAAAATATAAAAAATTTTAAAATAAAATATGATAACAGATGGCGCCACCGAAATTTTAATTTCACTGTTGCCGGAAAAGTTGAGCAACCCGTTGCTGCTTTATTTTTGTTCCTGTTTCGATAATAGAGAAATAAAACAATTTAAATCTTTGTCGTCATCTTTGAAGTTATAACTAATATGTAATGTTACAGAGGGAAATTCTTAAAGTCAAACAGAAGTATAAGCTTTACAGAAATGAAATATGCAACTAGCTTATTTATTTCATCAATGCATAAATATCAACAGAAAATAAATTCGACAAATAGAAAAATAGTCGCAGAAAACTTTTTTATTTATATTTTCCACACAGGTTGTTCATTTATTATTGTCTTCAAAATGTACAAAAATATTCTCGTTAAAATAATTTCCTATTAGATGCTTTACTGCTTTATAACTTTAACATTTCATCTATTTCTCATTACAGTGTTTCTATTATACGCCTCTGTCTGCATTAATACTCTTATATAATATTTATACTACGCATTAAACGATTTTATAGAGATAGGTGATTCCGAGATGGCCCTGATTGATAGACACGCTATGTACTTTTGTAACTTCTATTTGCTTAGAACATGCAAATAGTAAATGGTTCCCATATAAAATACACTCAGCAGTCATTCCTCTCAATGTACGAATTGTTTTTAAAAAACAAAAAACAACAACTAATTTTTTTCTAATTACAGTTATGCTTTTGATCTTTCAGCCTTTACTTGTGCAATAATTTTTTTTTGTATGAATAAATAATGAAATATTTTATTTAATCTACATTTTACTCAACCTGTCTAGTCAGATTATTTAAATAACTTCAAGGATAATCGCAAAAGTAAGGACACCTATTTTTAAAAAAATACAAAGGAATGTTTATTTTCGGTAATGTTCATATCATTTTAAAGCTTGAACATTTATCCATTTTTCAACGTAATTGCCATTTCGGTCGATGCATTTTTGTAGACTCTGTGGCAATTTTTGTATGCCCATGTCATACCAGCTTGCCGCCATGTCGTTGGACCCATCTTACGCACACCTTCTGATATTGCAACTTTTCCATTAAAATCCTATGAATGGTGTATTGTGGAAATCCCAAGAACCAAAATGCAGAGATCATCCACTGTGATTCGCCGATCTTCACGCACGATTTGCTCAACCTTTGCGACTGTCTCATCAGAAATTGACGGTCTCCCGCTTTTTTATTAGTCGTGAATTTTAGTACGATCAGCTGCAAACTCCCTACACCACTTGAGGACGTTCTTGACATCTATGCACGACTCGCCATACACTTCTGTCAATTGTCAATGAATTTCAATCGGTTTAATCATGACATGACGGCGAGCTGGTATGACATGGGCATACAAAACTTGCCACAGCGCATAGAAAAATGCATCGATCGAAATGGCAATTAGAAACGTTTATTGAAAATAAACGTTATTGAAAAACGTTTATTTTCAATAATTTTTTTCTTTCTCTTTACTCAATCTTTCTTTTTATAGATCATTGCACATCAAATGATCTATAAAAAATATTATAAGTGCGAAATTAAGCTCATGGAAAGAATTCTGTTATAAAGCATCAGGTAATCCATGGGGTTATTTAACAAAAGATTGCACAAATAAATTAAGGCGTAATAAAATTTTAAATAAAAACCAGATTAGTGACAACAGGACTCCTGATCTTATGGAGACTAAAAACTAAAATGAATTCATTTTCTATTGACAATAACCGTAATGAGGATCCAGAGCACCATCAATACCTACGAAATAACGGTGATATAGTTGACTTTGATAATACACCCCTGTTTGATACTTAAGAAATAGACGAGGCTTTAAGTAATATCAAAAAAGGAAAGTCTGCTGGAATTGAACCAATCAACACAGAAATAGCACAACACCTGTGGAAAATTACACCAAATATTTTAGAGAATATGTTTAACCACTTATCAGCATTTATTTTTTACGAAATATGGAATAAAGAAAAATTTGTTTTATTGATTTTAATTATAATCATGATTCATATGAACTCAGATTAATCATTCAAAAACATGTTTTGAAAGTTTCTCCATATGCCTACCTTTAAAAATGTCAAAATTAAATCATAAATACATTTATTAAAATTATTATATAAATATATATTTAATTTAGAATGAATTTGCATAACCACATCATTTTTCTTTCAAATAAAACTAACAGCAACCCAGCACCTCAATGGTGTTTACCATCAGTGACCTTGAAGCACAGCTATTATATTAATTTTTGCAGAAAGATTCCAAGAACTCTTTAGGGTGAGCTATAGTTATTGGAGGGGCAAGGAATGCTTTCCATATATAGGCCTACATTTATAAAAAGAATTGTTATGCAAATTTGATTAATTTGCATATCAAATTATTAACGAAAAATAAATAAATAAACATTTAAACTATATTTTTACAAAAATTTGTTCACGACTGGTAACAAAAAGCGTTGATTTTCATTGCCCTTCTTCTTCTTATACAGGGTTTTCCTTGGGTTTTTCCCAGTTTTAGTATTTTAGGCCCAATCAACAAGTTTGCCCGTTGAGTCAAAGCGACATATCAAATGTGTAACTATGTCTATGTCCACAAGGAACTATGTCCGTGGAAAACAGCTGTAAATACCAGATTAATCAGATAATTTTTCGAATAACTAAAAAAAATGTTGTAATAATTTATAAAAAAAAATTGTCTTAAAATGTCTCTTAAATCATTAAAGTATCCTTTAGTAGGAAAGGTTCGGTCCTAACAATAACATTGACAATCAAGCAGTACTGTACAAAACAGTAGATATTAATTAACAAATATCTGTACCTAGCCACAAATTGTTAACAATATAATTTTTTACATTTTTAAATGCTATTAAAATGTATTATTGCACAAAGAATCAAAATGCCATTATTTTGAAAATAAAACAACTCTGCTAAAATCACAAAAACTTTTTTTCCTTACTTTCAGTTCTGCAAACTTTTTTATTGCATGTTTTTAATTTACTTGATCAGCAATTTCATGCTCAATTGCCAACACGGCCAAACCATTCAGACGATTTTCTGTAGTAGTTGAACGTAAAAAGTTCTTAATTACTTTTAACTTAGAAAAACTCCTTTTCGCCACTTGCTACAGTTATTGGTATCGTTAGCAATATTCTTAAAACAATAGTGAGATTTGGGGCAAAATTTAACTTTGTAATTAAGCTCAGTACATTGCTTAGGCTTTTTTTTTTGCCCAAGAGTGCAGACACTGCTTAAATTTCCTCTGCTAATTCTACCCCATTTATATCAACAGAATCACCATCAGTTAAAATGCATTCTAAGTTTTTACGGTGTTTTATTAGCATTTCTTTGGACGTGATATTTAACTCGAATACATTATATAAGAATTGAAAATAGTTACTATGATTACTAAGTTGTTCAAATCTAGCATCTAGTGCATGTAGTGCTTTATCGATTGTAAAATAAAAAAAATTCTATTTCATATTTTTCTTTTATATCTTTGATGGGTTCATCTCGTGCTTTGTATAAGAAGTTCCTTTTCCTTCTTCTAACGTGGTGTCGTGTTATTGTTGATCCAAAATTAGCCTCCACATCAATTTCGGTACTACCAATTTCGTTTGAATCAATAATAGTTTCATCGAATGACGAATCCGATCAAAGTATCTTAAAAAATATTTTGCAGTTTTGTAAAAGATCAAGTGCAGAAGTCAGATCAAAATCTTTTGTTTGCATCAACTTGCTTACTGGATTAAGGGAATTTAGTATTTTATTCCAAATAACTAATGAACACAAAAACTTAAATTGTTTAATACAATTTAATAAAATTATCAATTTCTTGGTTTTCGTAAAAGCTTAGCAAGGCAACGTATACATCTCCCAAATGAAATCTCAAAGGCTTTAAGGTTTCTATAATACTCTCCTATCTAGTGTCACTCAATGGTTTCAAAATTAAACTTCGAACATGTTTTAAAAGTATTGTCCATCGAAATGTAGATGCCGAGAAACATAAATATATTTTTTGGACCGTGTTGAAGAAATTAGCGGCTTCCAAGGATGCTTTTGCCATATTATTAACAACAAAATTGAGACAGTGGCTATTACACAGAACATAGAATGCTCGCGAATTATATTGTTTAATTATGGATTGCACTTTTGCTTTATCGCCCCTCATATTGGACCCGTTGTCGTATCTAGCAAATATAAACCGAAGTCATTAAGTTCTCCAATAATATTATCAGACATTTGTTTTCCCGTGGATCTTTCGACTGGTAAGTAGCCTAACAAGCTTTCATTAATTTTAATTTCAGCATCAGCGTCAAATTTATTGATTAAAACATATCTGATTACAAGAGTCATTTGCTTTACCTCAATAATGTCAGGAGTACAGTCTAAAATTATGGAAAAATATTTTGATTTTTATATTTCATTAATAATATGACTTTACACTTGGATGCAGCAGATTTATTATTTCGTTTTGTATATTTTTCCCGATATAGTGAGCTTTAGTCTCTTCTTTATTTTAGCATTCTCTTTCATAATGGGATCAAATTGAGATAGGAATCCAACTATTTTTAAGAAATTACCGTTTTTATACTCAAACAACTTGTCGCTTGTACTTTGAAAAGCCAGACCACTTTTACCAAGAATTTTAGTAATTGCTAAGATTCTTAGAAGCACCTCGTTCAAATGATTTCTTTCGGCATCAATAATTCTTTGAGAGCCACATCTAAAGTTTTACAACACTATAACCTTAGGTTCATTTCTAGTCATGATTGTTGGAAATTTCATGCTCTTTTCAAGTTTCACTGAGGTGCTTCCTACTTTCAAAATCCTCCTTTGAAAAAGAACTCAGTCAATGAGTCAAATGACACATACGAATCACAAAAATTGTCAAGTAAATTCAATTTGTTGTATTTATAAGTAATTTTTAGGTAAATAAGTTTTATAAGTAATAAGTTTAGTGTTTTTGCAATTATTCTATGTTATTAATAATTTTTGAAATAATGCGACACTGAAAGTATTTTGAAAGATTTTTTATTTTTACTTTCATTAATACAGAGAAATCATTTAAATTTTACAATTTAAGTGTGTCCACTTTTTCTTTTAGTTTTTCTAAACCAAGACACAATTCTGCCATTAAGTATAGGTATAAATTTTCACGATGGGTAACGATGTAATTACGATCTAATTTTTGATATTTTATAATGTAACACCAAGAAAGCTGACATTGAAATTCGTCAATGAACTCTTGGTCAAGCTTTTGATAACGGGAAACAAAATTCCAGTTTAGGAAGTCTTGTATTTGACGTAAAGTTGAGGTTTTTAATTGTTGGTATTTTAAGAGTTTTTTAATATCAAATTTATGTACGTAGCCAATAATAAAAGCATCCGAAAGAATTTGGTGTTCGGCTACTTTATTCCAATCAAGATGGTCGAAAAAAGTTGTAAGGAAATGATCATTTAATATCTGATATTGACATATTAAATCCCATTTTGCATAGTTAATATGGTCCATAATAAATGAGGGTAGAAATTTGTAATTTTTCCATATGTGGTTCCAATTTAATTTATTCGCGAATTCCCTAATAAACTCTTCAGATAAATTACGTCGTCGACTAATTGTATCCCAGTGGACATAGTTTTGAAATTGACGAATAACGTTTTCGTCTATGGCCGAAGATGAGAAAGCTTTCCAGTCAATTTGGGGTTGTGTAGCGTCTATAAAGAAATAAAACATTTTATATTATTTGCTGCTTTATTCAAGTACATATTATGTATACATATAAGAGTGTACATTCTTGAGTATAAAATGAGGATTACATATATTATATTTGAGTACATTACAAAATAATATCAAATATTTAATTTTTGTTACAAGTAGTTATGATCATTATGAGTTCCAAAATTTTTTTTTTCAGATACAGTATCTTCTTTTTTTCAGATACAGTAATTTCGTCTTCAAAAACTACTTTTTTAGTAATATTATAGTCTTCAGTATCAGAATCAGACAACAGAATTTCTTTACAATCATCAAAATTTATTTTTTGAGAAAAGGTACAGTCGCCAAACCCTTGTTCATTTCTGTCTGTCTCGCTTAATGATTCCATTTCTAAAAATACTGGATGTGAGATTTTTTCGAAGATAATTTGTGCAATGGCAGTTCCACGTTCAATAACAATATTTTTGGGGCCAAAGTTGTACATCATCACCCCAATATTTCCACGATAGTCGGAATCGATGATGCCTGCATTTATTATTATGTTATCTAGCGACAAAGAAGATTTTGGAGCCAATCTGATATAACATTTATTATTAGGTATTTCGATGGCCAGATCAATAAAAATAATTTTTTGTTCATTCGAGTTTATTTCAAAGCCCTTGACACAAAAAATGTCATATCCTGCTGCTCCCTCTGAAGCTTTAGTGGGAATTTTAGCAGCCTCGCTTAATTTTTTAAAATATACAATTTCTAGAAAATAAAATATTTATTATTACATTTATAAACATTAATATTACATTTATATTTTATAAAATATTACATTTCATACAATTACATTTTATGAAATATTTGTTAAATATTGGTAATGTTATTTTATCATTTATTACAAAAAATTTACATTCGTATATTTTATTATTTGGTAATTTTAATGATGCTGCTTTATTACATGTTTGTTTTAAACACGAGTAAGTTTTACTACAAATACTATGTATTATATAACTACATTTTCTTTTGTATACTATTATAAAGCCATATTGTGGAAATGATGAGGAATCTGCAAAATTAAAAGTAAAAATTGTAGTGCCCAAATGATAGTGCATCTATTCCATTATCTAAAATAAATTTTTTATCGTAAAATGGAGAAAGGGAAATTTTATTTTGTAGATATGTTGTTACTATATGATTTTTGCTTTGAATTCCATATTGTTGATGCCTTAATAATTCTGTATTAAACAAAACTTCTTTATATTTATCATGATTAAATGTTTTTACAACAGATTTTTTAATTCCCTTGGCAGTTTTCTTATTTTGTTTATCGAAAATATAGGAATACATTTTTGGTTTCAATGAGCAAAATTCAATTATAGGTTTCGATAATGTTTCATCTTTAAAATATCCTAGTTTACTTTTGTTCGCTTCGTTATATAATTTATGGTTTTTAGGGTAATTACTAAAATCGAAGATATCCGGGAATGATTTAAAATCTTCGTATACATCATTTGTATATATTTGAAGTGTTAGTGAATCCGTATCGGTATATAATAAATGTACGTTTTTGCCATATCTATTTTTAAATATTTTATAAAATGTTTCGTAAATATGCAATTTACTTAATTCTAATACGCAAAAACCAATATAAATTGGTTTGTCTAGAATTAAATTAGGTTTTTTCATTTTAAAAATAGTAAGGTTATCATTTATAATTTTGAAATTTTCTACAGATGGCTTAGCTAGATATCTGCGATACTGATTTAATGTCGTGGCTGCTTTTAGGTTAATACGTTTTCTTACGTTTTGACACGTTTTGCCAAAAAAACTATTATTCATTAATTTAAAAAATGATTTGTCAAAATCGTTAGTCGATTCTTGTCTTTTTTTATTATTAAAATATATATATTTTTTAAGCCATGCACTTTGGGAAAATGCCAATACTCTATGAATTTTAGTTATTATTAGACCTTCCTCTAGATAAAATTTTAAATTTCTATAATGAATTACATAGTTTGTTTTATCAAAAAGAGTAGGAATTAGTTTTTTATTATTACTATATTTTAAATTTAATTTTTTTAAGACTGTTTTTTGGTAATTGGATAATAAATTGTATGGGATATGTGTGTGTTCAGCAGCGAGTGGCAAATTATCATGTCTGTCATGAATAATTTCAGGATATTTTAAATCAACCTCTAAGATATATCCTATACTATTTTTATTTGATATATTAGGTATGTCTAGAGCATCTATTTCATCTTTGTGCAGCCATCGAAAATTATTTACGGGTAAATATGCACTCATTACGAATCCGTAAAGGTTATTCGCATCTATCGACAGAATATAATTATGAGGTTGATTTTTATCATATGTGTCAGGTATTAATGGATTATTTGCTTTTGCAAATCTTTTCCCCGCTAAACTTATTCCACCCCTAATTCCACTTTCAATGAAAAGGTACATATCTAAATCATTAAATAATTCCAATTGGATTTTGGTCATTTTTAAACCACAGTTCCATGTTAAATCGGGCGTAGTTATGAAATATACAGGATCCAAATTATAATATGTTAAACTTAATTTTCTGAAATTCTGAAATATATCTGCTAATAATACTGTATCAACATATTGGTATAATTTTAAATAGTCTTTGAAAGTTTTACAATTAAATTTATCCCAAACTAATTGAGCATGATTGTAATCATCATCTGTAATATTTTCTCCTAATAACTCATTATAAAAGCATTTTTTTGGGGGTAGTTGTATTTCATTTAATATTCGCTTATTTTTAAAATAGGAATACGGAAAAATTCCTTTCCTTTTTAATAATTCTCTATATTTGCTGCGACGAAAAAAATGATTAAAAATTGGAAAATTATAATTTGCATTTTTTAAATTGTCAGTCAAAACTGAAAGAGAAGAATTTAAAAACTGAAAACTGTCAATAAATTTAAAATAATCTAATGAAAATGTTGTAAATTTTTCAGAATTTATAGGAATAATTTTGATTTTGGAAAATAATTTAGAAGGAATATTTTTAAAAATTAAATGCGAATCATAACCTGAAAAATTGTGCAATATAATGGGGATAAACGTTTTTAGTCGGTAATTTAAATTGCAACAATTATGGGTCCACCCCCGAAAAAGACCTGTCTGATGATCATGATCCATTACACGCAGATCATTATCACCAAATTTTTCTTTACAAATATGACACAAATGTTTAAAATTATTGGAAACAGTATTTAAATTAATTTCAACCTATTAAACCTATTAAAACGAAATTAAAAACGCAAAAAACCGCACGTAAAATAGTATAAATAGAAGCCGAGTTCTTCACAGTAAGCCTTAATCCTGTCCCTCCCCCCGCAAGAAAATATCGAAAAATTCCTTTTTAGTGTATATTCTGTTGACGTAACCTATTAAAACGCAATTAAAAACACAAAAAACCGCACGTAAAATAGTATAAATAGAAGCCGAGTTCTTCACGGTAAGCCTTAATCCTGTCCTTCTCCCCGCAAGGAAAATATCGAAAAATTCCTTTTTAGTATATATTCTGTTGACGTAACCTATTAAAACGCAATTAAAAACGCAAAATACCGCACATAAAATAGTATAAATAGAAGCCAAGTTCTTCACGGTAAGCCTTAATTTTGTCTCTCCCCCCGCAAGAAAATATCGAAAAATTCCTTTTTAGTGTATATTCTGTTGACGTAACCTATTAAAACGCTATTAAAAACGCAAGAAAACCGCACATAAAATAGTATAAATAGAAGCCGAGTTCTTCACAGTAAGACTTATATCCGTTCATCTCCCCCAGTAGGAAAAATTTCGACATGTATATTATATAAAAACACGTGCGTATTCGAATGCAACGTTGTGTCAAAATTTCAAAGGAATCGGTAGGAACAAACAAACGTTGTATTTTATTTATATAGATAGGTAGAAAATGATCTGCTTAGGTCTATTCTCACAGAAAAGCATAATGCCTCACAGAAAAGCAAACTTAGGTCGTCGAAAGTTAGCACCATCTGTTGGACATAAAAGTCTTAATCCATATATAAATATATTTTTGAAAGGGGGAAAATGGTGATCTTCACATATGCCACAAACCTTCGCGGGAGTGTATTAAACAACTTCCCAAAGTTTCATGGCAATCGGATAAATGGTGTGGTAATGAATGAAGGACAAACACACACACACACACACACACAGACATACATTCGTTTTAAGATTTATTTAACATGAGAGTATAATAGCTAACACCTAGCGTGCTTATCAATACACGTCGCACCTATTAACCTATCGAGAAAAAGTTCACAATTAATCCATCAGTCGATCTAAATTCTTCTCTGGTTATTCGCTCCCTTGTAGAGCAATCCTTGTTTTTCCTTCTTAGTAAGCCTATATAGTGATTTTTCGTTATCTTGTAATTCTTGAGGTCAGTTTACTTTGCTCGGATGGTAGATCGAAACATTTGATGGCAGGCACCAGGAAAACTTTATAGAGAAGAAACTTTGATTGGGAATCTTTAGGAGAAGAGAACAATTTGTAGAAAATTTTATGAGGGAACTTTTAATTAAGGCGAAAACTGTATTCGGGATACTTCTCTCCGGCAACGCCTCTCGGGCAACGCCTCTTCCTTTATACGTTTTCCTCTTCCGAAACGACGTCATATGACAAAATTTGGTTATCTCGGTGTGGTTCCTGTTCATTGTTCAATCCATCATTATTTAACACTTCCTTGGATGAGTCGCATTTAAAGGAAGATGTATCATTTTAGACGACAGCAAAGACAAAGATAAGATCTCAGGAACTGCTTTATTAAATATAACTTTGTAAATTTTTAAGCAGATATAAATACGAATTATAATTTTCATATTGAAATAACCGCTGTTGACCTTCACATAATTAATCTTAATAAGGATTAATTTTAAAACATTTAGTCAAAGAACGGCATAAACGTGGAGTATGGAAAATTTCAGTTACAGAGGTAAAATTATCTTCTCTTCAATTTACTAACAGGTTCTATTAAATTAATGGTTTTTTATTAAAATATCTTTCAGAACGAATATAAAAATCTAATGGAAAATAAACCAGTGGAGTATACACAATTTCTTGAAGCTGCATTAAGAAAGCTAAATATTAGGTGAGTAATTTCATTATTTATTTATAACTACATGTTTCTTATTCGTTAATTAAATTTCACGAGTTGATAGAAGTCGTTCTAATCAATAGAATAAAGCGGAACATAATTTACTATATACAAGTAGATTGTCGATAAATCAAAATGGATAGGAGAAAAACAATTTTTCTAGTTATAGAAACTACATTAATTTAACGATCTCGTACCTATCAGAACACAATTTAGTTTCATGTGTATTCTAATTACTTTTTACAAACCCAAATTGTATAAAATAAGAAAGCATTGTCACTATTATTAAGAAATTCTGTTACACAAGTTTGTTGTCAAACAATGCTCTTTGTTGAACATTTTTTCTTTCTCCTCGGTCGTATCGACAACAACTTGTTTTACGAATGAAGAAACCTCTTAAAAGTTTCTAGTTTGCATTTACCAGTTCTGTCCCACTTTTCCGAATGTGAAAAAATCGGTTGAAAAGTAACAAAATTAGCTTGTTTTTTTTTCTTTTTTAACATTTCTAAGTAAAAAGTACAATTTTTTGAAAATGCTCCATTTGCATGATCCGATTTGGGTCTGTCACTCCACTATTTAAAAAGTTAGTTTCTAACTAAAGGAAACTATTACATAAATCATGTCGTGTTTTTTATTAATACCTTTGTTTATTTCACTAAAATATGAATTAAAAAGACAGGATAAATGTGAAAAGAATTTAGCATTTCTGCTGCATGCTATAAAAATCATTAAAAAAAGAGGGCATTAACAGATGGCGGTGCTATTATAAAAGATATCTTTGAAGAAAAAGGGTTTGAAAGGATAGAAGTACTATAATGTCAGCCTACTATTTTCACGTTTATCGCAATACTTGGATGGTACGAAATAGCACGATTTCATTGATGATGTAGACAGCTATCAAAAATACAATATCTTAACGATTGTAAGATATCGTAGTTTTTCTAATATTAGCACTAATACACTGTGTCAATAGCAATCGAATATTAAATGGTGATCTGCCAATAAATCAAATTTCGCAAAAAATTGACAAAATATTTAATTTTGAACACCATGTAAATCATATTTTTGCCTGTAACTTCGTATTATGTAATAATCCTATTCGAATGCCACCATACCTGGGGGTCTATTAGGAACAAAGGACTGTTGTGGAAAGGGGTTGAAGTTAATTCCACGAAAATCAGTAGTTGTCCTCCTCCTGGAAGAGAAAATAGCCAACAAATACTATTAATATTTGAAAAGTGATTGGTGTCAGACATTGTGAGATTTTAGAAATGGAGTATAAATTTTATTACGAAAATCAGTCTTATCAATCAATCTAGATAACCCCTCTTGAATTACATATGAAAAATGCTATTTTAATAATGCATTCATTTTCATAAAACTAAAGTAATAACTAAACGTGATTAAAATAAAATAATATTTTTTCTGTTAAAAAGCGACACTTTCAGCCACTTTTGTGAAGAAATGGGAAATCAAACTTTCTTTCACAAGAGATTATCACACATATTAATGAACATCTGGCCGTTCGACTCATTTCTATGTCCTGTCAGATGATGCAAATTCTAAATTTCGATTGGAGGGTATTTACGTATAAAAAAAAATCCACCATTCGAGATCTTTTCTGATCCAGCCTGTGATAATCTTCTTCCAGACCGTTTTTTTATCTGGTCCGATTCGAGCTGTTCCTCTTCTACCGTCTCGCGAGTCTCTCCGCCGACATCCTCGCTCATTTGAACCATTGTCCAATTGACATAAAATCACCATTCATAAGTTGGGGTAGAATGTTTATAACGATGTAAACTCTTTCTCGAGCGTTAAATAGGGACTTTAGGAGTTAACCTCAGATTTCCACAGACAGGTGTAATGACTCCACACGTGATCGAGGTTATTAACCTTAAATTTATTAATGTCCAAAAGACTTAATATGAGACGTCTTTAAATAAAAGAAATTTTGTAAAAATGCCAGAATAAATTTTTTAATATGATAATCGTGTTTAAATATTGGCAGCCGCTTGTTTAACCTACATGAGAAGTGTTGTCTCGTAAATATTCTGATAATAGAAATATTATTAGGCTACAATTTGAAAAAACTGTAGACGCATAATTTCTGACTGTTTTCTCCCTGTCAGCCTGTCTTTCCTTAATCTCGAGAAAGGAGTTAGACAGATGAATGCCGTGTCCAAATGTGGATAGACGAATGGCGGGAAACTCAGATTAAGTGTATATGAACATCTGGTTTGGAAAATAAGTAACATTACTACGATTCAAAGTTTTTCCCTGAATAGAGTTAGATAGATAACCGAGACTATTCTATTGTTAATAACAGAAAACGTACAGGGGCAAGACCAACACTAAAAAATTGAAAACATTGTGAAAAAAAGTTGAAACCCAGCAATGTGATGATGTCACAATAAATAATCGCTCGTTACAATTAGTTTGATTTATTTGTTAATGCAACAGGACACGTGAGTGATCGAGTAGGAAAATGCATCACGGGAAGACTTCTATAAGATGATGATTCTTATTTAATTGTTACAAACGTGAAGAAAGTCAGGAAAACTGCACTTGGCAAGCTCGTTGGCAATGCTCGTGCCCATCACGACTAAGTAACGATCAATGTTCAATGGTTTTATGCACTCCGCTACTGGAGGAAGGTTATTATAATTGAAAATTTCTCGTTCAGAAAAGAATGGCCGGGCCGCTCCCGTTTCCTCTGGTCGTCAGCCAAGAGGTGGCCTTCTACAGGACAACTGTGGATGGCATCGAGGCAAAGCATTGTAATCAGATGTACCCAGCCAGACCTAGACGTTTGACAGACGTTTAGAAAGTCCATCCGGCCCATAGGATCGGACTAGACTGGGATGTCGGTGAACCAACAGGAATCGTTTTTGAAATATACACCGATGGCTCTAAAGATGGTAACTTAGTAGGTGCTGCGTATTGTGTCTATTCTGGTGGGGTACAAGTGT
Organism: Centruroides vittatus; assembly: GCF_030686945.1. NCBI lineage: Eukaryota > Metazoa > Arthropoda > Arachnida > Scorpiones > Buthidae > Centruroides > Centruroides vittatus. The sequence goes on from NW_027122212.1 coordinate 2,447,778, forward strand.
ACTATCAGTCAGTCGGATTGAATGAGGAGGCGTCCGTGTTCCAGGCAGAACTGGTGGCCCTTGAGGGGGCGTCTCAGTGGATCCTATTACATCCGGGTCCAGAGCCGGTCACAGTTTACTCTGACAGCCAGACACTGAACGACAGGTACCATAGGGACGAACTGGTACAAGAGATCAGAGGTAGGGTACTGAGGGCTCAACACGAGCGACAGGTTACCCTGAGGTGGGTCCGAGGCCACATCGGGATCCCAGGCAACGAACTGTGCCGACCAACTGGCCAAGGTGGGGGCTAGGGGCCCATTTGTAACGAGGACGGTGGAACCCTTGGCAACACATAAAAGGTACTCTACCTTAAAAGGTACTATCAATAAAGAGTTGGCAGGAGAGCTGGACTCTCAGTACAGTAGGTAGGTCAACCTATGCCTTCGTGCCTGACGTTGGCCTTACCCCAGTGAGTTGTAGGTTACCGATGCAGATACTGACCGGACACAGGAGGTTTCCCCACTTCAAGTCCATTTTTGGACAAGAAAATGGTTGCTGCTTCTGTGGGTGTCCTCACGGTGACGCGAGACACTATGTGCTTGACTGTCCTCTTACAGAGGATTTCTGCCGAGGGGCTGGCCAAGTCGACTAGTCCAAGCCGCCTGAACAGTACTTTAAACGCTAGCAGCAAGTAAAGAAAACTTAATGAAACTAAAGGAATTGATGGTACGGGACGTAGATCTTTTTGATCTCTAGGCCTGGCATAGTGGATGCACTAATGGGTCTCCTTCTTGTTGGGAGGAAGATCCCGCTGACCGATTATCTTATTGATAATGTTTGTGTAATGTGAGCATAAGGGACAAAGTCGTTAAAAGTGCAGAACAGGCTGCACGTTAAACAAAAGTTATGCGAAGTTAGTGAGTTGGGGCTAGGAGGATGGATGGCAGCCCAGGAAATGCCCTCAGCACCCCAACTAAAAACAAAAGAGTCAGTGACTACCTTTGGGTGAGAGACCAAGGCCCATGATTAAAGCATATTGTCTAAACCCTGTAGTGCCTTGTGGCGGAGCAGGAAAAAGAGTTACCTTATGAGGCTTCAGAAAAAAAATCCTGGGTGGTTAGGTTAAAAACTTAAATACTTAAAGACTTTTCACAGGGTAACACTTCGATTTCACGTAGGCAAGTGCTATATGCTACCTGTCGCAGTAATTGTATAGCGCAGTGTTTCTCAAACTATTTGTCCTCGACCCCCGTTTGCACTTAAAAATTTCAAAGAACCCCCTGAAAAATGGGTATGTGTAGAAAAACATCCCGGAGGGGGAATTAATTTAAATTTAGAAACAGTTAATATCTTTTGTTTAATTGCATTGAAATACTCATAATTTTAATAGCAGATTTATTTTTAGTATTATTAAAAATTAATAACTTATCTTTGGTACTGTACATAAGAACATCACTAAAGGCTGTCCGCAGGGGTCCATTTGTGGGCTCCTGCCAGAAACATTACATTTTATCCCTTTTTGAGAGAAAACTTTCTACAGACAGCCTGCACAGCATATGTGGATGATGTTATGATGCTCCTGCGTGGATGCTCAAGCGCTGAGTTCGAGAGCAAAGGCAATTTGTTACTGCAACTTATACACAACTGAGGTATCAATCCCAAGCTACAATTCAACTCTCTTAAGACGAAAAAAGCCATTGTCTTTAACTCTCCACGCAAGGCCAACCTATACCTTTGACCTCCTTTAATCAAAATGAATGGCAATACCATTAAAGTGGATAAAACTATAAAGTATCTGGGGATGACCGTGGACTTCTGTCTCTCATGGGACAAGCATGTTAAATATGTTACTGATCGCCTGGCCTCATCATGCAAGCATACAATCAGATGGCCAAAAGAGACTAGGGACTCTCTTTGGAAGCCCTCTCCATTATTTAAGACAGCATCTTCGTCTCTATCGTCGCTTATGCTTGAGGCACTTGGAGTTAAGCCGTCTTTAAGGTGCACACCAAAAGGAAACTGGTGTCCTCTTAAAGATGAGCACTCCTACTTATTACAAAAGCCTTTCGAACCGCCAATAATCTCAGCCTGCAAGTGATTGTTCGTAAGCTCCCAGTTTATCTGGATATTGCACAAAAACAAAAGATACAACAAATTAAATGGGGTATGAATATTCAGGTTGGCTCTGTCACTCTGACTAATGGCGACATCGAATGGACCTCGACATATTGCAACGCTGCTTTCCCAGGAAATTCAACTTATGACATCTCTAACAGCAATACTACTTCTTCTCTAGTCCTTTCCATGCTGGCGATCTACAGCAAATAATTGAGTGGAATTCGTCATGCGGCGCATTTTTTGCAGTTTTTGGATAATTTTTAATTGCGATATTTCGCTTCGAAATCGCGCTATGTTTAATCTGTTTTTTGCGTTTGATTAGGAACATATCACAGTTTACGATTTTTTAATTTTTAGTTTAATAGAAATATAAAATAATATTAAAATTTGAAGCATACGAACAAAAGAAAAAAATAATTAATTTACAAAAAATCGCTAAACTTTGTACATTTGTTAGTTAGATACATTTGTCTTCTTTTAAATAAAAGAAACCGCAGCTCTCTAGCTACAGCGGGGGAGAAGTTATTGCCATTATTTACACTATGTCTCTAATTACTTGGCAGGGAGAGGAGTCGATTGTTATCGTAAAGCAACACGTTAAAGTTTATCATCATGTATTTCTGCTTAAAATAGTGAATATTTGACACTTTTTTTTATATTTTTTCAAGGCTTCATACATAATACACTAAAATAAGCGATTAGTTAATTTTTTTCTGCAATTATGCAATATCCGAAAATGAGTTTTTCGTTAAATTTTTCAGATAGAAGCTTTTGATAAGAAATCTTCTTGTCTAAATAAAGTCAAATAACATGAAAACTAGTTGAATTACGGCTCTAAAATGATGAATATATCTATCTTTATTTACATTCTGACTTTAATCACGTGGCTTGGTTCTTCGCGGGAAAATCCCGACCAAATGGTTTTAGAAAGAACTCTCATTCGTTGAAGTTGATTCAGTCATAATATAAATTACCAATTAGAGCGTAATAGGCGCAGAAACAAAATTTTTAAAGCCAATTAACAGCAAGAAGATCTTCCATAGATTTACTATAGGGAGGTGGAGTTTCCTGGAAATATTTATTGCTAGATCGTTTTAAAAACATATTTACTAGCCGAAATATTGTAGAATTAGCTAATTTAATGTCTAAGTACATTAAATTAGTTAATTAGTGCTAAAAAACGATTTAAAAAGTGGATTTATTGCGATTGTTTACATTTTACTTGGAAGGTTGAAGACGGGACTTTTCGCGGCAAATTTTCCTTTCACAAGTCTGTGATTAGTTAAAGTAATGTCAACAAAGACAGAAGATACCCAATAAAACTGTAGAAGGAGTTTCCCTTTAATTGTTTTCAGTCAACTGTGTAGTTAACTAGGAAGATTTGCTGTAGAATGGTAGGGGGTCTATTTTACCGAAATATTTATGGCCCAGGGGTGGTCACAAAACACTTTTTAGCTTAAACAAAGTCAATCGACCTGCAGAAGAGCGAATCAAAGCTAAGATCGCTGGAAAATCGAATATAACGCAAAATAATCGAATTTTTTGATTAATTACATCTAAAGGCATATGCCGCATCACGAATTAACGGCAATTCACGTGACATACGCCTAAAGGCATATAACCGCATGGAAAGGGGCTAGACATATTCACGGATGGTTCAAAGATCAACTGTAACGTTGGTTGCAGCTTTGTAACCTATGCTGGACACACTGAGATCTGCAATCAAAAGTATCGCCTCGACAAAAACTGCACCGTCTTTCAGGCAGAAATGCTTGCTATCCAGATGGCCATTGAATGGGCCAATGCTAACTTTTATAACTCAGCAGTTCACATCTTTATGGATTCTATGTCTGCCTACAAATCCATACACAGTCTAGAGCTCCACCCTATTGCACAGGAGATCAGGAGCAAAATTAATTCCTCCAGTTGCACTTTTAGTGTATCTTGGATCAGATCCCATCAGGGGACACTGGGTAATGAGAGAGCAGGCTCCTTAGCAATGGCAGCTGCTCTCGACTCCACTATTAGTATCTGTTACAACAAGATCAGTCGTAATTTCCTTAGGCGTCTTCTTTGGGAGGATGCCGTCAACGTCTGGCAAGACACTTGAAATCAAAACAACCAATCCATAAGTTAGAGCTTTATTCTGTACTTAAATCACTTCCTCAGCTTGGACTGGTTCACACCAGATTACTACACCTCTCAGCTCGTAACCAATCACGGTAAATTTGCAAGCTACCTCTTTAGGTTTGCACATAGCACCAGCAATCAGTGCCCAACATGCCTCGTCGAAGATGGAACCAGGCATTACTTCTATGAGTGTGTTGTGTTTGAAAAAAAGAACTGAACTCTGTCTGCTCCTTCAAGAGCAGAACATAGGGTGGCCATGCCAACTAAAGGACATCTGAACTAACCGTGAAACCTTCCTTTGCTTTAAAAGACTTACTAGACAAATCACTCATGTTACGCATCAAATTATCAACTGTTAACTTGGCATCTTTATGCGAACAATTTAATTATATCTCTGTTATTAATTTTATATTTTTCCTTTTTGTATACTATTTCTTATGTGTTTATGTATAATATTCCTTACTACTGCTCATATTTTGTGTATTAACTATATCTGCAATGATTTAGTGAATTAAGGTATATACTGTAATATATTTTATCTCATTTTCCTCCTTTGCTTATGTATTTTTCAGGACATCGTATCCCACCTCTGTTATTTACACACCTTATATTTTACTTATGTAATATGTAATACATTTATAAACATTGTTATCAATTTATTTTGTATACTTCCTCCCAGGTAATGCATTTCTCAGGGGCAGGGCATGTACCGTACTTAGTACCTCGATAAAAAATTGATTGTCCTAACTGGTGTCAGGTCCTGACGACTAATGAATATCAATATCCTGAAGACGAATCAATTATTTAGCCATCCAATGACAAAGTGAGCGGTTTTTACCGAAAAGTAGACATAGATTAATACATTCTCGCCCGACATCTCACATTGTTATTGAATACAAATTATTCTGAAACAGATTGCTTATTCAGCAACATAGACAGGAGCATAAAATTTGTTTTGGACAATTTATTTTTTCGTCATTTTTATCGCATGTTTCTTGTGCTTCGAAAGAATGACGATATCTATATACACAAATCGAAATATTTGTTTGTTTGTTCGCTATTCACTTCTTGGTCGTTCGATCAATTGCTAAGAAACTCAGCAGTTACGTTAACATACTTCTATCTTAACGTTATGAATACCACCGCATAATATTGATTTAATTTGTATGTATCAATAAATTTCTTCTATATTCGATTAGCTAGCTATACATGTAGCGCATTTTTGGAAATTTTTAAAAGTATTGAAAGTATAATTTATGAAAAAAGACATAATTAAAAGATGTATTATCTTCAATTAATTACAGAAACAATGATATATGGTAAAGTAAATTAGTTATATCATTACTGCAACAGATAGTACAGAGCACTCACATCCTTAGAGTCAAAACAGTTACAACGTAAAAACTATAGAAGTATTTAATTTTCTACATCTAACCACTAGAGTTTTTTCGTTTCTGAACTGGACTTTCTTAATTCTAATAAGTTCCCACCTGTGGCCGAATGATTAATACTACCGAACAGTGGCGGCTGGGTTAACGTATCGCCAAAAGGCCAGCCACGTGGAGTTTTCCCGGTTTTCTTCACTTTAGTAACACCTAATTAGGGACGAGTTTCTCATAAAAGTCGTCCGGAGAGGCATACCACCTGGCAGATTGACTACGCTTCATGTTTCCGTAACCAAATAAACCAGACTAATTCTAATAATTTTTATAAACTTGCTAAATATTTGCATCTAAATAAATAAATATCCATTGTTTTATTTTTACTTGGTTGCAAACAAACTAGTACCAGGCATTACATTTGTGTATTATCCCTCCTTCACCTGCCCACTTTGGACATCATATGGAGCTGCTAATGTCATGGTATGTCTAACTGTGGACTGCTGTGAGAAATCCTAATTTGACGTAGGAAACACAAATAACTCGTGATGCAATCCGAAGAACTAACTTTCTCTAACAAAATGATTTAATGCTTACTTCTGGTCTATGGTCAGTGAGATATGCTCGATAAATGCGTTCCATTATGTCAAGACTTCACCAATTTTTGTGTCATCTTGTCATTCTCTAACACCTGAAGCCCAAGCAAGCTGTACTTCCCACATATAATGAACTTTCCTTTATATAATGAATATTATACTTTTGTAAGGTAATTTTTATTTTCGTCCCAACAGTTTTCAACCAATTTATTAGTTTTACCCAGGAATAATTTTTTCGAATTCTAAAATTTGGACCTTGGTGAAAGAATTATTTTGAAAAAGTGGAGTTAATTATTTTTTTCCAACTGCACGAAATTTATCTGTGAAACCTGATTACTTAAAAGTAATGAGGTTTGCACAGATTAAAACACAACTAAATATCTATCACAGATTCATTTCTTATGTTTTACGTTGTTGTGAAATTACTGTTGCTGTTGACATAGAGAATTTTACAAAGAAAAAACTTTCGTGGTAGAAAAGTTGTATGTGATCCAGGATAGAAGGAACAATCCTGAAAGGTTGTATTCTCTATTATAAAATCATTCGTACTTTGTACAGAAAATAAGTGTAAACATTACATGAAGAAAATACCAGTCAGTTGGAAGAATATCGATATAAGACGAATAATATTCGTTCAGCAATATCGATTTAGAAATTTCCAAGTACTCTATACTTTGAAAATTGGATCGGGATCGAATTTGCTTTTAAGCAATGACAATTTGATTAGATTTAAGTTCAGACTACTTCGTGACAAACTTCCTTTCCTGCCACTCATTCTGAGAACTTCTCCATTTCATTTTCCATCCAAAAACTTTCTTTCTTCAGACAATGCTCTTTTTTGTATTTAAGTTTTAAATAATGCTACTAAATACTTGCAATCTGTGTAATTTTATTTTTATTAATACAGAGGCAATGTCATTTGAAAAAACTTTCCACCAAGTAAAATTTAACAATGCCTCATAAAATAGAATATTACTGATGATATAACTGTTTTCGGCATAAATATATACTGTTCTTGGGATGATGTATAAATTGATTGGTACTTTTGAGTCTTATCGAAGGTACAAGTCACTTAGTTAAAATCGATTGCCATTCTGGTCTATAGTTGAAAGTTTATTGACAAGGTACAAGTTCGTCAAAGTAATATTTTATTCATAATTTACATCAATGCTTAATAATAATTATTATTTTTTATTTCAATTTAATTTGTAATTTGTTATTACGTTATAAAAAAATTCACCAACGGATTGTGTAACTTACAGAGCTGTTAAGAAATTTTATTTGAAACATTTATATATATAATTGAGACGAGTTGATGATGATGATGATGATGATGATGATGATAATCATAATCATAATCAGTGCAGAGTCCAAACGCTTAGGAGTTGAAAGTTGAAATTTGGTACACAGTTAGAGTACGTCACGAGAACGCACACTAAAAAAGGATTTTTCGAAATTCCTCCCCACCAGGGAGAGGGACAGGATTAAGTCTTAACACTTCCATCAACAATGGAAGTGTCAAGTAACAATGGAAGTGTCAAGAAACAATGGAATTGTTAAGAGAAAGCGACGTGCAAGACGCAGTTGCGGTTTTTTGGTTTTTGCGGGAAATCGAACATATTTTTAGACCCATCTAAAAATTCTGTAATTAATTTGGAAACAGAGGTGACCCAATTCTTACATTCTGTGAAAACGGGTAAGGTTGATTGTAACGTAATAATCTTAATTTTCGCTAAAACGGTTTGGAGTTGAAAGTTCAAATTTGGTACACAGATAGGGTACCAAATTTAAGTACCAAAGTGTTAAGTAACGATGATACTGTGAAGTAACAATGGAGAACAAGAGAAAGCGACGTGCAAGATTTACGGGCTCTGGAATAAAAAAAAAAAAAAGAAAAAGAGTAATATCCTAGAACACATTCGATTTTCAAATTTAAACAGATTAGTTCGGTTTTTCTCGACCTTTCTTCTTTAGAACATTCGATGAAAATCGAACGATATAACCAGAACACGTCGTGATAATCGAACGATATAACCAGAACACGTCGTGATAATCGAACAGTATTAGAACATTCGATTTTCAAATTCAACCTTTCTTTAGAAATACTTAGTCCGTTGATGGAATTACTTTTTTTCTTTTGTGACTATAACGTAATAATCTTAATGTTCGCTATTGTTACTTTTGCCCGAGCAACGCCGGGCCTACCTGCTGGTTTATTTATATTATTAATAAATAAGTAGGTAGTAGCGTTATCTGTTATCATCTTTTATAATTAAAATTTATATTATTAATTATTATAAAACGGCAAAACTCATAATTTTGATAAAAGAGATGAGTTTTATAAAAAAATGTAAAGGAGAATAATTAGTAAAATATTCATTACGTCCGACCCATCTCGAGAAATATGTGTTCCATCTTTTTCTTTTTACCTTTTCGAATTTCACCTGCCAAAATTTAATATCATGAATGTCTTTTAACACAGGTAACCATGCTAAATTTCGTTTCTTAGTCATTATCTAACCCTGAGATGTTAAACGAAATATCTGACAACACACACACACACACACATGGAATGAACACTTTTGCAGTTTCTTTTGCAAAAAAACTCGAAATGTCAAATTTTACACGATTTCAATAGTATTCCTTGTTAGGGAATATACGTATTAATTACTTTAATACAGTTTACATATTACTTTATAGTACAGTATTTATTTAATATTAGGTAAACAAAAAGTTACGCGAATAGGAGTTTAAGATAATCACAGAGTGTAGAGCATGTGATTTCATAAGGTGGATAAAACTACTCAACACTAAGGCTGCGACTATGCAAGCGGACAATGTGAACGAGCGAATTTTTCGAGCGAGCGAGAATATGTGTCGAGAAGAGGCGAGACGCGATAAATATCAAAACCTGTCAGATATGTGCGAGAAACAGAAACTCGCTCTCGCTACCGTTATTTCTCGCTTCTCTCTTGTGCAAGGTTTATCCTTTGCAAAAACTAAATCGCTCGCAACCTTTCGCTCGCTCTAAATTCGCGTCTGCATAGTCGCACCCTAATAGTTCAGTCACAATTTGTATTTTGCAATGCATCGGACACGTGGAGTTTTCTAGAATTTCATCATGCTAGTAACACTTACTTAAACAGGGACTAGTTTCCTGTAGAATGAATGTCCTTTCGGAAACATTGCCCACGTGTCGCGTTGCAATATACAAGATAAATCAAACCATAAAACAATGTAGTATTTATTTTCCTGCAGATATGATAAATATAAATTAAAATATTTTAAACTTTTTTACTATGAATTAATGAATTACGTGAAATTTATTTATTTTAGCTACGAAGTGGCCAAACCCGTACAAGATAAAGTTATAGGAAAGAATGAAAACGGAGAATTTACTGGAAGCTTCGGTCAAGTGGTTAAATCGGTATACAAATAGCTCAAATTTTCAGATATAAATGAAATTTAAACATTCTTATACGATAAAGTATGTTTTTTCACTATAAATATATTATTGTAAATACAAATTTTCTTTGTTAATAACTATAGTATGAAAACAAAATAATCCACACATTGTACGACTATGCCAGATAAAGAAAATCCGCAAACGGTTCCAGGTTTTCGTTACTGCCGAACCGATAAAAACAAATACGTAGCATAAAAATTCTTAATTGCTCACTAAATTCGCGAATTTTCTAAGGTGCATTAAGTCTCGTAATACCTTTTTCAGCCACGCTCATGTTCGTTTTGGGAAAACTATACCGTGACTCATTTCTTGTGGCTTTGGACTAAACACTTACATCAGTATCAGCGTTTGTCCAAAATTTTCTTTGTATCAGGTTATATGTACAGCACATGATTTCAATTCATCTCTTTAATTGATACAGCCGACTCTAATTACACTGCATTCACATGGCTTCAAAACGCGAGGATAGTAAAGTGGAGCTGTTAACTCTGGTAAAACAAAGAAAGTTGTTTAGTGTTTACTTTAAAAGAAACAGTTTAAATTTTGCATTTAATGAGAAAAGAAATTGCTTGCTTTCGTGATTGCGAAAATGTTAGGGAAAACTAAATATTCCACACGCACCATTTTTACTAGAGAAAAAACAATACGTAAAAGTGTTTCAGTGGTTACTAAATACAGAAATAAACAAAGTATTTAAATTATTTAAGCTATTTTTATATTTATATTTTTATGAAATTTATTGCTTTGCTTAACAAATATGAGAAGGATGTGCTACTATAGGAAGTACTTTATAATTAATGGAGTTCGCTTTTTACACGATTTTCTGATTTCGCGAATGTTTTGGAACGTATTTTCGCGTGTATTTTCTCCCAACTGTATTTTATCAACTTACACATACTTAATTGCATGCATTTAGTATTTACTGGAAAGTTTCTTTTGTGACAAATGAAGTTATTTTTTACAGGAAGCAGACATTCTTTTCATACCTATTTTTGTTACGTATGATCGAATACACATAATAGACTTTACTACTACGGTTAGTGTATCACCTACAAAATTTTTCTTAATTATTCCAGAAGAAAAGTTTACGTGGTACGCAATATTTCGACCTTTTTCATTTCAGGTATATAGGTATTTTTATAACTACGTAGTACTTTATTTCACTATCATTTCTATTGACGTTTGATTACTTACAGGTTTGGCTGCTGCTTTTCACATCTCTTCTAATTTCTGCACTTGCCTTGTTTTTCATGATACAAACATATTACAGAAGAATTGGGAAGCACTTCTGATTCTCGTTTTTGGATATATTCTGGGGTCTATTTTCAACATTGTGTGATCAAGGTAAAATAAATTTAATAAATATTAAATTTCGAATTTTAAAATATATTTTTGTTTTACTTTATCCCGTTGCAGGAAGTGATACTTTGAATGAATTTCAACATTTTCCTCTCAGATTAGCAACAGCGAGCTGGTTTTTAGCCGCTTTTGTTTTATTGTCCAGTTTCAGCGGATGTTTCGTATCCTTTCTGACTAAATCCGAAAAACCTCGGATACCGGAGACATTTCATGAACTTGCGTCTGCTGTCAGAAGAGGAGAATATGAATGTGGCATATATGCAAACGTTGCTGCCAAAACCTTTATAATGGTAATAATGATAAATTGAATATGTTTATAATATAGCCTATACAATGCTAGTATTTTATCAATCATCAATTGAAAATGCATTTTATTATCACATTACATAAAAAGAAACATTTCAACACATAACACAGTGTTGATTATATATAATTTATACATATACAGTAGATTTAGTCGGGTGTTTTACTGTTCATATATTGATACAGTCTACGCATATATTATAACCTCTATTATTCGATTTAATGTGAACCGATGCTACCTCGGCAATCGATAACTTGGAAAGTACGGACAGGAACTCTCATTTAGATTTAAAATTACAAATATAGAATAATGATACGAAAGCACCTTAAATCGTTTTATTTAATATTTTACAAAATACAAAAAACAATTTCGCATCACTTATTGTTCAGCTGATAATTTTTAATTATCAGCTGTACAATAAGTGATTGTGTATAATAATTAAAAAATAATTAAATAATAATTAAAAATATGTAATTTTTAATTATATATATAATTAAAAATTGCATAATAATTAAAAAAATGTAATTTCATATTTAACCCAAATGATTTATATTGCCTTGAAATTGAATAATAAAAAGAAATAAGATTGGATATTATTGAATATTAATGTTTTGAAATTTCTTCTTTTAAATTTTACTTTTGCCTCGGTTAATAGGAGTCTTACAGTATAGGCCTGCTTGTATATTTTAAGGCTGTAACGTTCGCTGTGAAGCAACATGTCATTTCCACAAAATTATTTATTTATTTATTTTATTTTTTAAATTCATTACTGCAAGGAAATCCTATATGTACGAGTGTACAACAAAATATTACAATTAATTAATTATTACAATAATTATATTATTACAATTAACCAAAATAATACAATAATTAAATTATTACAATTAATTAAAATATTACAATTAACCGAAATATTACAATAACCGGGCAGACGTACTCTTCATATTTCAGGTAATAATACGAAGTGTGTTAACACCAATACAAACTAATAATAACAATAATGATGAATAATTCTAACAGAAACGAGAATAATACTAAGCAAATATATCGGAAGTACAGAAAAAGCAGCGAATAGTCGACGCAAACTCCAATTTTAATGCTAAACTATTTTATTAATATTTGATCAACACACTAAAAACCTTTTGTATATCGCAGTACAAACAGCTTTAGATAAAAACTAACGTTTTTGACCAAAACTTGGTCTTTGTCAGGCTATTGACTAGTATAAAATTCGAGCAACGTGTTTAAAATTATTTTAATTTCCAATTTATTTAGAAATTGGATACTAATTTTCGCTGTACATTCTACTGAAGTGATAAAAATATTGTTACATTCCCACAAATAAATAATTCGAAGTATTTGCTGGTGTATTAACGAAGTTGTTTATAATAGGGAAAAATTATTACAATTTTGAGTCTAATGGAATTTCCAGATCTCACATTTGTAATGTATGCTGGTTTGCACTCTGTCTGCGTCAAGGCTAAAGTTGACATCTAAGAAATGTGCATTTGAGTCACTCTTCAGCTCCACTTTGACAGTAAGGACATACAGGTTGTTGTTCATGTATTCCATGAAATCATTTACGTTGGGCTCAGTCTTTCAAATAATGCAGATGTCATCTACACACTTTCTTTAAGCTAGGATGTTGAGTAGGAATAGAGGTATGTCCTTTTGCTCCAATTGTGGAACAGATAATTCGCACAAGTCCCCTGAGATCGGGCTGCCCATAAGTACGCTCTGTCTTTGTAAATACGTAGAGTTGTTGAAGCAGAAGAATGAGGTATAGCATAAGAGGTGCGTTAGCTTTAATACATGCTTACGATGCTTACCCGCCCTGTCACGGCTTAGTAAGAGATGCCTGAGTGCACAGAAACACGATTGTATTTTAATCTAGGGGTATAAAAAGACAAAATCAAAGACAGTAATGCATTCAGCATCTATTGCTTTAACTTGTCGTAAACTACCAATTACATCATTGGTATTTTTGACATTCCAGTCATATCCCTGTAAGCACTCAGATATAAAGTTGTGTATCGCATTGTCAAGCAACTTAGTAGATGTAGATTTATTCAGAATGGGTCTCAGGGAAGGAATTGGTTTACGTGTTTTTGCAAAAGCAAATAACCTAGGAGTATCCGGCGAGGCAATCACTGCCCTGTTTAACTTCCACGTCCTGGCCAAGGAAGTCGAAGCATGATGATCGAAGCATGATACATAATTTATCGCGCAGGTACGCCAACCTACTAACGGCACGCCACACACATAGCACACAGGTAGACACCCATAATCATAGTAACGACCAATCATGCACAGTGGTGCAATACAACCAAGTTCGATTTATAAAGAAACTGCTAACCGTAAAGGCACAAAGATTGCATGTAAGAGATCTAACACAATGTATGGGCTGTTACGCAATGACAAAGTTAGTACTGAGGAAAGTCAAGCACCGGGTGTCTATATGGTTCCTCTCAGAGAACACAGATTCCGGAGAGTTCTAGTATACATCGGATTCACGAAGCGCTCACTAAACAAAAAAATACAGGAACACGGGTATCATATCGCCAACAAAAGGCATACCACTGTCCTAGTTGCCTATGCCACAGACCCTGAAATACAAGCCGACCTCCATAGGGCCAAATTGGTAAAAATGTCAGATCAGGTTCAACACCTTCGCAACCTGAAAGCGTTCGAAATATACAAAGCTGGCCTGGCCGGCAACTGTGTTAATGCGTAAGATGCCGCCAATATTTCGTTTGCATGGAGGTGGTGCTACGAGAAAAAGCGTAAACAACACTAGCATGTTTCTAACATTTCTACACCAGCAAATACATCGTATTATTTATTTGTGGGAATGTAACAATATTTTTATCACTTCAATAGCATGTACAGCGAAAATTAGTTTCCAATTTCTAAATAAATTGGAATTTAAAATAATTTTAACCACGTTGCTCGAATTTTATACTGGTCAATAGCCTGACAAAGACCAAGTTTTGGTCGAAAACGTTAGTTTTAATGTAAAGCTATTCGTACTGGGATATAAAAAAAGTTTTTAATGTGTTAATTTATTTTTCCTAGGAATTGTGCAAAAAGTTGGTTTTAATATTTGATAGTAAATATTGAGATAAAAGTATATGGAGAAAAATGTTATTTAAAAATTTTAAAAGTTTTGTTTAAAATTATTATAACGGTATTTGTTAGGTAAACTTTTCAATTGTCTTAGTGTTTCTTCATTCATATTACAAATCTTTTGTCCATTTTCTTTAATATCTTTCCTGGCAATAATACATTTTTCTTCCAATCAGGAAATGTTTTCGAAATTGTTAGGTAAATGTTCTATTTTTCCATTCTGCTGACTGAGAATCTCAAGAATTCTTATTCTAAAGTAGAATTTTATAGCTTGTCTAAATGTTAAAGTAAACTGAAAATTAAAATTATGTCTTTTCTGAAATCTCATAGATATAGCAAGGAGTTTTAATTTTGCATGAATGATTAGAAATTAATTATTATAGAAAAAGAGAATTTCAATTTTAATAATAAAATTTAATAATAAAAAATTAAAGAGCATTGTATTGAACGGTGTTATATCTAAGATAAACATTTCTGCGATGATGTAAAGTAATGTAAATATTTTTAAGCTTATATTTCAATACTAGAACATTTCATATCGTAATGTAAGTGCCATCTGAAAGGAAATCGTTTTTAAAATGCCTTATTTCGGGTGACGAAACGTGAATCTACGCTTTTCATACCGAACAACTCAATAATCAAGTGAATGGCACTCGCAAGTCCGTATAGAACACGTCAAAATCAGTTAAAAATGGAGGTCATGTTGACTGTTTCTTCTGTTGTCATGGTGTTGTGCATAACGAATTTCTTACGAGTGGCAAACGGTCCAAAAAGAATATTATTGGTGCGTATAGCTTCCTCTGCCTGAATCAATTCGCAAAAAACACCCGATTTGTGGCGAAAAACTTGTTGATTTTTCACCTCGATAGGGCACCTGTCACGATGCCCTTGTTGTTGGTGAATTTTTGGCCAAAAATTCAATAAATACAGTTTTGATAGCTGCGTGTTCAGTGGCTGTGGAACCTGTGACTGTGGCAAATTTTTCGAATTTCTTACTCGAGAGCAAGATGCCGTGAGAGAACAGGAGTCTTCGAGGTTGATGCCGCAATGTTTTAGAGTGTGTCGTTGCGCTTTGTTAATTGTAAAACTATGGGCTAATTTGATTGGAAATTGCAGTCTTTTAAATTGGAATGGCAGTTCAGTAGAGATCAGTGGTATTCTGGGGATAAATACTGTGCGTCCTTTGTCCTTTCCAGTCATAAGTTCGGCTTCCATGATCTTATTCGAAAGCTGTTTTACGACCATCCTTATTCCATTACATAGTCTTGGTGAGTTCAGATTTCTGAGTATGATCGGAGATCCAATTTTCAGTCGAAAGCAGTGTAATGGCCTTCCTGGTACATGCAAACAGTTTAGAAATTCTGTAGGGAAATTGACACTTTCTTCAACGTTTACCATAGTGTCGATCGATTTGTATATTCTCTCCTCACCGGGAATTATTTTTTAATATTAAAGTTGATATCGTCGACAATATTATTTTTAGTTGCCAAAATTGCCCTTTGAAATAGCCACTCCAGATTGGTATAGTTGTGAACAATGTTTGGATAAATTTGGTCGATGAGTTCGTTTCCAGTAGTGGCTATGTTGCAAAAATCACTGTTGAGTTCAATGAGGCCTGTCGTCTAGTTAGTGGAATATGTGTCTTTGCCTATTTGTAAAAGTTTTTGGCAAAATGAGCTGTTTTTTCGTCTTTCGAGAGTTCAACTCTCATATTTTTTAGTCGCAGTATTTGTGTGTGGCCAGAGATGTGATTTTTTAAAGAATGCATTGATCTCATCTGCTGGGGGTAACTGGAATTGTTTGTCGAAAATCTCCTGAGAGTATGAGTAGAGCTCCTCCCATCACTTCAGACTTTCCTTTCATGTCTTGTAATGTTCTGTCCATGGCTTCGAGTGATTTTTTATGTGCCATTGTGCATTCGTCCCAGAAGATAATTTTAACTTGTATTAGAACTTCACCCTGTCCAGATCCTCTTGTGATTTTACATACCGGGAATTGTTTATCTGGCTATACTCAACGGTAGTTGTAGGGCCGAATGGGCAGTTCGTCTGCCTTCCATAAGTGTGGCTGCAATGCCGGATGACGCCAGTGCAAGTGCGATGTGTTGTTTAGCACGTATTTCTGACCGAATAAATTTATTAGAAACGTTTTCCCGGTGCCGCCTGGTGCGTCCAAGTAAATAATTCTGCCAGTGTTGTTGTTGTCCGTGATAAAGTAATCTTTTTTTTATTATTATTATCGTGAAGAGTGGTTTGTTGTGAGCATTCTATTGAAGTAGTTCGTTCATGTTGTAGCTGTTTTTTTTTTGTAATTTCGAAGTTTAGCACACTGAACACATCTTTTCGTGGTGCTGGCATCCCAATTTGTACTAAGGTCTGGTTTTTTATTGCTAAACATTTATCTTCTAGGCGAACGAGTGCTTTATTGAAAATGACGTCGTTGAATTCAATGGCCAGTTCTGAATGAGTTGTCGGATTTGGTAGAGTATGTCATCAGTCATACTCTCTTTGAAAAAGTCCCATAGCTGTTTTGGATTCGATGGGGGACATGCTGTTAGAATTATGGCGAATAAGTCTCTGATTTGTTCAGCTGAGGCTGTAATTGAGGCTTCTTGTAGTGTTAATTCTCAGTGGTTGTCGTTTTCCAGTAGTTCTAAGCGTTTGCATGCTTTCGAACGCTTAGGACTACTTGAAAACTAGTCAATGAGAAATTGCTATAGGGGGAAAGTTCCAGTTCTTATATCTTAACATCACGCCTTTCAGGTAACAACGGGAACCTTCTTCGTGGATGGGAGCTAGAGGGCTACCACACCATATATGTCCCCTGATTCGTACCAGGACTCGTTTTTGAGTTTTAGCGGCACGCATATTGCACTTACTTTTATAATATATATCGATGATTATGTTAACTGTAATATATTATATTATTTTTATAAAATGATAAAAAAATGATAATTTACTAACAAGTGACACCCAAAGGTCAATAATATAACAAAACTTCAATTAAAAAAAAGTTTATTCGAGTAGTGGATCTCAAGAGGATAAGAGGGAAAATATGGCCGTCGGTCTATAATTGAACACCCCAATTTTTAACATTTTTGAACCAGGGACCTTGAAACGTTGAGTAATGCAAGAAAGATGCAAGAAAGAAAGAAGTTTGAGATTTTCCTTAGAGTTTGTGTATTTGTGTATATGTGTATGCAGGGGACGAAAAGCAAAAATTTTATTCACCTCAGTCGACCCTCGAAACTAAGCATTATAACAAGCAGAAAAGTAAAATCTGATTATTCAATTTTAAATAGTCGTTGACATGATTCTAATAATGGACTAAACTGTAATGCATTTTTATATTTTTGAAATGGTTCTTGCTGTCACTTGTTATAAACCAGGAATTACAATAAAACAGTGTTTTTTGTATATAAAATATACAATGATATAATAAATGAATACCTACTTTATAATGAATCCTTTGCAAAAAAGCGATAGTAAAAACAACGAAAACATCAGTCTCAAGCAATTAAAAACGTTTTTCTTCGTTCGTACACTTATCGATTGGACAGTAGGTACTGTATATAAACTCAAAAATAATTATATATATTATTTGTTTACTTAAGATATTTTTTCACGGTCGAAAAAGCAATTTTATTCGTCAGTTACTAAATGGTAAAAACTCTCAGTACGTGGTTTAAGGCATCTGGTCTTGATGAAGAAGATATCTGAGTCAGAGGTTATCACAACGCGTCTATCTTTCAACCTGTAAAATTTCGCAGGTCCTTATTTGATTACTGCAGGAGCCCGAGAAGGCGCTTCTCGAACCTGTGCCATGATTCGTCGCTGGCGCCAAAAATAAACGAAGCAGTCGACTCTGAGCGAACGTGAGGATCGCCTCTATGTGCTCGACAATTTTACGGATTACCTTCTGGTGAGACCAGCAACGTTTCCTATTTATCAAACACAACATCTCTCTTTCTCTCTCACTCTTACACGCGCATCTATATACACATATTTAAATACGTTTCAGCGCCTGACTTAGATGAAACGAAAGATAATTTATATGTAATAACACCAATAAAAACAAATTTATTAGAAAAACGCAAAGTTCGGCATCGTGTCTATCGCAATATCACAAACTCTAGCAGTTTCCTAAAAAAACAAATTTATATTAATATTTGTTCTCGTACAGGCGCACGATTAAAGGACAGGCTGCGTAGTTTTTCGAGTTTTATTCGTGTGTCTAACATATAAACAGCATCTAGTTTTCCATACAAAATACTCTCACAAGCCATCACCCAGGCATATAAACCATCCTGTGTGCCATAGCAAAACAACGGTAACAAACTCTTTTCATATTACAGTTATATTTATCACCTCTCAGCATTTATTTATACAATAAAATTGAAGATGAGGAAAAAATTGAGAGTATTTCTTTTTTAACTTTCAATTTTTTTCTGATCTTCATATTACATAATATTTTATTATTACAAAATTCGATTATTTTACCTTGTAATTATAATTAAAATACTCTGTTACTTGTAAGAACAAAGAATATTTACTAATGTTATACAGATTATTTGTGTAAACACTTTAAAAATAACACTTTCAATATTCCGAAATCGATAGTAATAAGAATTTGTTTTTCAGACGTCAAACACCGAAGATTTATTAACATTAAAAGAACATATAATATTAAATAATAATTATTTCGAGATTGTCCAGGAAGATGAAGTCGTCAAACTTTTACATAATAGAAAATTTGCCATTATTACTAGTTATTATGCGTACAATTTTTTCAAAGGAAAGTTACAAGGAAATATTTTTACCTCTAATGATGCAATTTTAAAATTTACCACTGGATATGTCATGAGAAAAGGTTTTCCTTATAAAAGAGAAATAAACAAAATGTAAGATTTTTTTTCTAATTTTAATAATTAAAATAATAATTATTTATATTTGTTACAGTCAAAACCTCTTTTTAGTTAGAACGCGTTTTAACTAGTTTAAACTAGTTTATACTGATGTCTTTGTTAAAACCCGTTTTGTCTAGTTAAAGCTAGTTTCAACTCAAATTTATTTTTGACTAGCAGTAAATTCTAGTACTAGTATCTAAAAACGGGTTTTGACTGTAACATATATATATATTTTTAAATTTTGCAAATATTTTGTTATATTCAGATTATCATATTGGAGTGCAGCTGGAATTATGAAGAAAATTTACGGAAATACAGATGTTAAAAAGGAAAACGAAGCTCAGGAAATAAAGCCATTGAAATTAAGTCAACTCAGTGGTGCTTTCGTTCTACTAGTCATTGGATATACATTGTCTTTAACGGCGTTCATTTCAGAATTGCTGATTGCAAAGGCCACAAAAAAAATTAGTCCTGCACCCATGCTCTAGTAAAGATGAATTTACAAAATGAAACACTTTCTTTACTTTTCAAATAAACTATTGTAATTTCAATTGATGTAGAAAATATCAATTATTTTCCTATCTGTGTTGCTTATATAGCACGAAATAATACAGTTTTTTTATTAAAAATAAAGTAAGATAATATGTGATATGTTACAGAAGAACAAATAAACAAATATCTCTATGCATAAAATAAATCATTTTTGTGAATGCGTCTTTTGCACAATGATAACAAACATGACCTTTCTTGCTATCGTTGTGATTCGGAGCATAAACACAAGGGAAAAGTGAACTAAGTCAGTGATATTTCCATATTCTAATAGCACTCGCAAAACGAATCATTGTGCTCGCTCTATCTTGTTTGCTCAAGAGGTATTTTTCAAGTATCAAAAAACGGTTCATTACTAAGTTTACAATCGTTTGCAGGAAGACAAGGTCTTCTTCTTTGTGTTCTTTCCGCTAAGCACTCTTTTGATAATTTTTCCTTGTTTTGCATCTAAATTGAATATTTTGTTTACTTTTCTATTTCAATTTATAAATCTGAAATTTTTTTCAAATTCAATAATATTTTCATATTTAACAAACCTGCCTGTGATGAAAATAATACGGATGATTTCACTTCTCAAAGTTGAGAAAGAGATTTGTTTGAGAAGACAGCTTACCGGTTAAAAAAAGAGCCAGATATAACAAATCCGAAACTGTAGGAAAAGTAAATACCTTTAACATGGAAGAATTCGAACAGACAATAGTGTTTTCATATGCGAACAGTGTAAATTTGTCATAAATGTGAATAAAAACATTTGTTGACGAATTAAGCAGCTAATTAAATATACAAAATTAAAGTCAATGTAAGACGAATGAAAAAAAAAAACAATTTTGAAAGTGAAGGAGTGTTAAAGAAACTGTACACTGTGATTGATACACACTTCCGTGCAGTTTTAATTAAATCGTTGTACTGAGAATATTTTATTGTTATGAAAATATAAATATTTACAACTATATATTATATTAATTCAATATTCAAAAACAGTACGAGACCCAACACCATAATAAAATTTCTGCATTTGTGCTATTCGAACCCACGTAAAAAATTAAAAACCAGTTAATTCCTATTTTCACGAAATTCAATTCGTTTTATGCGATCTGCTCGTTTCAGACGTTTCTGCACTGGTGTACCTGCTCTCGAGAATTAACCAGAAAAATTTTAATACTGATAAAGTGAATATCAATACAAGAGTTCGTCAGAAACATTTCATTTCAGGTAAGCAATAATTCATATTACTAGTTATCGATAAATTAGATAAACTTTTGCATGAGTATCATAAAGTGCCTGCTTCTAATAAACAGTAGAGTTAATATTAAAGTGTTAAGCAAAGAGGTTAATGTTACTTTAGGTAGCCAAGATGGCGGCTCGTCTATAATTCCAGCCAGGAAACAGTGTGACACACGTTCTAACCTAACTTAACCTAACTTATTCTAATAATTTAGTTGCTAATAATTATGGTAATTTATTAGAATAGGTTAGGTTAGGTTAGAACGTGCGTCCCACAGTTTCCTTGCTGGACTTAGAGACGAGCCGCCATCATGGCTACCTAAAGTAACATTAATCAACAAAGATAATCGTTTAGCAGATGAAGAATTAGAAATGCATTTGAGCCAGTTGAACATAAAGACAAACACAAACATAAAGAATTAAATCATTAATTAACTTACATTAAATGTTGGAAATTAATTCTTCATGTTATATTCATCGCGGTATATTTTTACACTTGACATTTGAAATTGGCTTATTTAGAAACATGATAACTGAACACTTGGCATGTTTAACAATTTTATATTTAAAGTTTTAGACAGTGTAAAAAAATTGCTCTTTCCTATTTTATCTATTGACTAAATAATGACAAATTATTGACTCAATCAATAGAAAACTTTTTAAAATATTCATTTAATAATTGCTTTATTGAAACATTGTTTACGTTAACTTTTAACAATAAGCAATATTTAGGATAGAAGAATTAATTCACAATTTTATTCATTATTTAATTTACAATATAATAACTGATTCCTATGGTTTATAACAATACCGATTTTGTCTTACAGTAATCAATTCTTTTAAGTCGGTAAATTTGCAGTCTTTTACAATAATGGGTGATATTTTCAAATAAATTACTAAGACAAAAATAAGTTTGAAATTCTGCACATAACACATATGTCTGGGCAAAAGAGTGATATAAGCAGAACAAATATTTATTTTAAACTACATCATAACGATAACTTCAATTGTTTCGTATCGGATTGTTGATCAGAAACTTCTACGCTATATCGCCGAGCAGTAAAGTGTGAAAAAATTGTTATGTGATGTAGTTTGCGGTTGTGTGCGTTTGTGATGGTCGTTACGCGAGGAATAATGTTTTCCGGGAGGGCTTTTAAGAGTAACTGGCCCCTATTCAGGCGTTACAGACGTGAAGAAAACCCGGAAAACTCCACGTGCCAGCCTGTCCCAGGCGAGGCGCAAACCCAAGACCAAGCTCCCAATGTTTGCGGAACAGAACCACTTGGCCACTGGTGGGCCAACTTTAATTAGGCTATATTTACGGAACAATTAAACATTAAGAGTTTTATTTAGAAAATCTACAGCTTTGAAGGAAAACTGATAACCAATGACTTTAAAATTATTATTAGACATATCTGTGAGGTTAATGGTGAATAAGTTTAATACGAACTTAGAAGTTATTTTCGCTACAAAACTACATGAAGTGTATTATATTCAGTGAGAAGTTTAAATTTATGATTGAGATTAAAATTATGTCGAAAATAAAATGTTTTCGGCAATGCATATTTATGTGATGTGCTACATTCGTGTAGAAATACTAGAATAACAATTTACGTAACACGTTATTAAGAGAAAACGAATGCAATTCAAAAATTATTTCTGACAGGAAGAACTTACTTTAAAGTTTTCATTGTCCCTATTGCTATTTTAATATAATAAACTTAACAACTCTGCAAAAAGAAGGTTATACAAATATATTTTTAAGTGATAGATAAAAAAATTAAATCCAATTATGAGATTTTAAATTGTTATATACATCTGACATTTGCCTTGTAATTTTAGAAAATGTCAATTGTAATTTTTAAAACTTTGCAAATGTTAAAACTGTATTGATAAGATATCGCTCATCATTTCTTCTGAGAAAATTTTAACTTGTTTGCGATTCATCGCAATAATATCGACAAATTTCAATAAGAGTGATGATGTTTCATGTAAACGAAAGTTTAAAACTTCGATAATTCCTATCTGAATTTCACCAGTGTTCGGAGACAATGCTATTGTTCTATTCCATGACCAGTAAATTTATTAAATTGGACTTCGGTAGTTATACTGATGTAATCAACGTGGATTTCTTCGTGATGGAATGACTATGAATAAAAACTACTACTTTGGCATCATGTATGGCGATTTATTAGGATTATAATCTAAAACAAGGCGGTGTGTCAATGCGCGATATTGCAAAATTTATAAAGCAATAAAAACGACAAAGTCTGTTGCTAAATGATCATCATCTACCCCCCAGTTCAATCTTTCCACAAAAGTGATTAGCAAGTGCCTACAGGTTACTTATCATGACCATAAAATATTTTGAAAACCAATGATGGAGTAATTAATTCTGTTCGTTCATAGTTACTTTCTTACGGAAAACAATTCTTTGGTGCCCTACAAATTCCAATCTAATAGAAACTTTACAAAAAACTTTTAGTTGGCGATCGATGGATTAAGCGACAAGGAATTATTCCGAATAACGATATTTATGATTCTTTTGAATGGATAATATCACAAAAGCAATAGATTCAGCAGGATGATTATTAGGACGTTTTACATTAAATAATCAAAATGTACTGTACATTATCGAAAAATAGGAAACAATAGCTACAGATTCATGTCTAGTTTACGATAATTTACATAACATTGAAATTATTTAAAATTCTGTTCAGAAAGAGAACTGAGAAAATGTGAAATAAAAATTCAATTTCAGCCTAAATCCTTTTCTTATGTGTAAGACAATCATTTACTGGCTATTTTACTAAAAATGTAGAGTTTAAAAAGAATCGAGTTTTTCTGTTGCACTAAGACACAATAAATTCACGTCACTAAAAATTTCTAGTTATATTGTAAAATCTAAAATTATATTGAAAAATCTTTTATATAAATTTTTTAAATTGAAAAAACATTGAAAGTTATGGTAAGAGGAGGTAAACAAAAAAGTTATATTTTTTTCATAATTAAATCATTAAACTTGAAATACAGTAGTCTGTCATTTGAATAATCAAGGGTTTATGCTTCAAATATAATCAATAAAAACTCAAATTACTAATATTTTTCTTAACTTAGAATGTTTATGAAATAATGTGAAATACTTTCTCTTGTCCCTAGATGGGTTTAAAACGTGTGCTGAGACGATATGGAATAGTTCATATTAAAGATTTTTATAATTATTAACAATACACCTAACTATGAACTAGATAATATTTAGAATTTATGATAGACATATTTGTAATAATCAATCCATTTGTCTCAAACACTTAAAGTGCAAATCTTTTGTACCTCATCATTATCATGTTCTTCGTTTACTCATGAACAGTGTCATTATCTATGACATATTATACTTTATATACCGCTTTCAGTATAATTAGAATACAAATGTATAGAGTGAATAACATCAATGTCATTATCGTTCGAAAATTTTTAAACACATTTGCGGTTTTGTCTTTTAGGTTGAGAAATTTTTCGTTTTCTTTGCTCTCTAAGTTAATTCTATTTTGCATTACTTTATGACAGACTATTAAACTTGATAACGTAATTCCAACTTGTTACACATAACTCTTGCCCATTTTCCATAATATCCCGTAAGGAAGTCTTGCTTAAAATGCATGGGAGTCAATGGTATTAATGAAATCTTTGCACAATCGCCTAAACGCAAAACATTTCTCTGTTGGTAGAAATAATCTTAGAATTCAAATTAATGCACTATTTACATTCGACAGTTTTAAAAACTAAGAAATTATATTAACACTCAACTGTCCAGCTGTGAGACATTGATGATGAGCACTGGAAAAACCGCTGTATTATCACCATGCAAATTTACTAATGTGCAGGTTTAGTAGCAGTATTTATTATTAAGTTACAGCACATAACTTCGTGCAATGCAGCCTATATCTGCATTGGCTCATTCTTCCACCTTATTTTACCTTCTAGTATTATTCGGTATAATTTTCTGTACAAATTACTAAAAATTAATAATATGCTGCCGAAATTTATTTTCCTTAATTTGAATACTCACACTCATAAAAAATAATATGTAGTACTACATCTTCAGTGAAAAGATAAAGATAAATAAAGTGAATATTTAATTATCAGTAATAGCACAGGACTTGCAAACTACTTATGAATGCATATCTACTGTAGTGTTGAAATCGGTGTTACCTTTTTCACGATTATTTCTCTAACAAAGCAAATCATAGACAATACATAACCAGTAATGAGAAGAATAAAGCTTCCTAGGAGTTCATTACAGTTTAATGGTGCAACATTGTCCTTTTCATATATTGGAATTGTTTCTTCTTTGCTTCTACGGAAATCAATTATTCCACTTTCATACAAACGACGTATGCTGCAAATAAATAAACAAGTGCAATTTATATGCCTTTAGTGTAATAAGACCTAATAATAGATATGTCCTAGTTGACCAATTAAGTTTAAATTAATAAACAAGTAATTTAAAATAAAATTTACAGAGAATGTAATATTTTTATCAACAAAATAAGTTCAATTAACCGTACATTTTACTAATCTTTTTCTTATACAGAAAATTCTTTCTTAGGACATAGGCCACAGAATACGTTGTAAGCACATCCTCACTTATAACTATTTTTCCATCCAGTTTTTTTCTGATGATCTTGTTTATCAAACCAATACTTTCTATTAACGCGAAACGACCTTTATTTATTTTTTCGATAGAATTCGCTACAGTCAAGTAATTGTCTTTTCGATTAATGTGATCTCTCAAAGTTTTCCAGATTCCAGCTTCATTTTCCTATAAAAATTAATTTAAATTCAATTAAAATTTAATAGATGAATCCGGTTTAAATAATTCAGATTCTAAACGAAATAAATATCTAATGTAAAATTGTCACAATGCCGGGCTGAAAATTTTTATCATATTTTTAATTACTTTATCTAAATGTAAGATATATGTTCTCCAATTCAAATTAGTAGTGGTCAGCTCCTATAGTCATACTTTACTTTTTAGCAATACAATCTTGCTGGTTATTTATGTAACTTCTTTTAGGTGAAAATTTTGAATTGAAATAATATTACTTTCAATTTGCAAAGAAAGTTTTTTTAAAAAGTAATCGGGTTCCCTAGTGTTTCTATTTTGGCATTCACCTATCTCATTAAGTTTCCTAGATTCAGGAATTACAGTTAGAAGATCGGAAGAAAGAAAGTGACAGTACAAATAATTAGAAGTTTTAAAACGGAAAGAGGCTTTTTTCTACCTGATGTCGTTTGAGATTCATTGCTGCACAGTTTTCATGCTTGCTTCTATGTACGGTTGATTTAATATAAGTTTCGTCTTCAAATATGCTCTAAACTTTCGAAATTAAGGAAGAAACCTGAAACACTGTAAGACATCAACCTTACAATCATCCAGAACACGAAAAACGGTTTGCCGTGGTAGATACACATATCTCAATAAATCTATTTTATATGAAGACAATTATTCAGTGTTTGCAGTGTGGAGGAGTCATCTGTCGTCTCTAATTAACAAGTTCCATTTTGGTCTTTGAGGTTTATCAAAAGCCTGTGCACCTGCTCGTTGAATTTCCTTCTGCCAAGCTGTCTTTCTACATTAAGGTTTTGTAGTTTCTCAGAATTGTGCAATAAAGCCGAATTTATTTTTCTAAGTTCACTTTCCCTGGATAATTTAGACGTAACATGTTTTAAAGGTAAAACGTTCTAAAAAAGCATCTGCGGTTGTTCTTTGTTGTTGCTCTTCTGTATCTGTTGTTAGTTTTCCGGCTGTTATATAAACATAAGAAGGGAAAAAGTGAGAATCGTGTCAAATTTTATTTTCCGAGGGTTTTATTCCTAATGTTTTGAATCCTCCTGAACCAAAAAATTGAAAAATTCCTTGAATATGTATGTTGTAATACTAAGTAAGAATGCTGTTGAGATGCTAATGGCAGGACACATAACAGCCACCATATATGCAAAATTGTCTCTGCTAGTCACTTGCCAAAAGTGTGGGAAGAGAGTGTTCTATAACAAAAGTTAAACTGTTCTTGCTTGTCTCATGATCAGACAATCTCTCTTGGTGGTGTATATAGAATCTGTCCACCTTCACATAGCCACTGCTCCCAACACCTTGCAGTCAGGTTAGAATAGCCTAGATGGCAGGCAATTCAGAAAAATGGCATCTTGCTTCTCTCAGTCTGATGATGTGGTCTTCCTCAAGTGCCTTCAGCTGTACATAATATTTTTGACTGCATTAGATATGCATGGCATTCAAAGATCTCCAAACAAGTATGCTCTAAAATCTGACCACAGCAAGTGCACGCTTTTTTTTAAATAAGATAATGGCACCAGAGTGTCTTAGTTGCTATCCCAGTATCTGATGTGCAATTGGGTCACAACTGTAATAATTTATACACCTATCTGTTGAGATTTGCAGAAATTGAACAATTTTATCTGGGTGCATAATTTTTCTGTCAATGAATAATTCTAGGTAAAAATCTAATTTTCATTTAAAACTTCTCTTATATAACCATTTTTTTCTCTTTATAAATTTTGAAGACATTATTTATTTTGTTTGCATTAATCCCCTTTCTGTACATAAACTAAGGCACATTTTACTCAAGACAACTACCATGTTTCTGTCGTCCTGATTAGTAAGTTGCAGAGAATGAAAGATATAAAAATATTGTTAAGACAAATCATCTATGTCAGAATAACTATGCCTTGTCCTAGCAGCCATTTTATCTTTATGCAAGTAATAATATTTTTATAATATATAAATAAAACGTTTGTTTTTATTGAATTTTATTTTTATCTGCCAAGTGTCCCAGAACTAATATATTTGAAAATTGTAAAAACTTTGCTGAAAAAGCTATCTCAATAGAAAATAATATACTAATTTATGTTTCTCCATTTTATTTGACTTTGGGATCACTTATTAATAATCAAAATGATATTTGTTAGAAATTAGTGTAATAGACCTTTTCTTATTATTTAAAACAAAAGAATAATTTATTATATTTTGTTATTTTTCCAATAAACTGATTAATTTGTAAAGAAAACATCTTTTTATAAATAAAAATTTTTTATTTATGAAAACAACTTTTAGTAATACTCGTAATTTAAAACTGACACTATATTAAGTTGAAGATTTTTTTCTTAGCAAGTTCTATCCGACAGAAATTTAAGTAATTAGCCTTTCAAAGTTAGCAAATTTCCAACTCATTTCTTCAAAAAATATAAATTTGAAAGAAAGTATATTCTGTTATGTAATCAATCATATTTTTTAAATAAATTTCTGTATAAATCTTCATTTAAAATAATACAACTTATATGTGTAATATTGATATTACAAAAAAAAATTCATTTTTGTGTGTGTTTGTCTATTTCCCTTTATATCTAGGTACGGGTTGAAAATAAAAGAACGAAATTTGGCATGTTAGCATGTATGTAAAGAACATTAAGCCAGTCACATTTTGGTTTTGAAAAAGTAAGGGAATGCAGAGATAGAAACTGGTAACTTGTTATATCTTGCGAGGAGTCAGATTTAAGAAAGATTTTACTTGTTATTAGCGATTACAATATTTTACAAAAATCATCTCTATGTGAAGAATCTTCTGCTATTTTATATGCTATTTTATATTATTTAAATATGTATAAAATTTTGGTAAGAAAATTTCATAACAGATAGTGTTACAAACAATTTTCGTTAATTATTTTGATTTATGATAAAATTGTTATATTTAAAATAAAATCTCATAAAATCCGGAAAAGTTACACAACTCGTTGCTAGATTTTAATACTCTGAATTTAGCAATATGCAAATTGGCAAAGTCCATTCTTTTTCCTTTCAAATGTTTTCGAATTGGTCGAATGCTAGTTTAAATCGCTATTTTCTGAGAATTTATTGCTAAGAAACAAATATTGCACAAATGTGCCAAAAATTCTTTAAAAATATCATATTTCCACAATAAAAAGTTTAGTTTTCTTCATCAATTATCTTTAATTTAAGAATATTCTCATGTTTAAATAAAATAAATTTTGTGGATAGTCTGATAATATCGAACAAAAGTGGAAATCAGAAATATTAAAGCTTTTATAGTATGAAGAATACTTTTCATGAAAAATAACTGATTAAAGTAGTATAAGGTTTATACTACTTTAATCATACTTAATACTATTACACATTAATCCGAAACCGTCTTATTACCTTAAAATGCAAGTTTTTCGCATGAATATTTATACCACAGGAGAAGTCGCCACTTTCTACTGCAGAAGCTAATTCATGGTAATTTCTTGGTGTCCATTCGTAATTCGGCGCAGTTAAGAAAGATATCAGAATTCCACTGTAGCCATATCCCACGACCACTACTGTAATCAGCCAAACACCGATTATAATCCTTGTTGAAACTTGAACAATGCGATCTAAATTAATTCCTAAAAATTTCAAAATAGAAATGTATGTTTCTGTTCTAAAATTAACTTTATAGCTTAAAAAGTAAAAAAAAAATAAAATTTACCTTGTAGAGTGATATTTGAAAACAAAAACCAAATGCTTTTCTTTACTGACCAATATTTCATCGATCCATGTAAGTAATTTGCTCTCTTCATAATATGAGACAAAATAGTCCCAGTTAATATAATCGATATTAAGATTGTCAACCATACCTGGAATATATTTTTAAAGTATATATATATATAAACCAAATCTGTAAGAATATATTCGAAATAATTTGCCTAACATAATATTATTCAATAATTACAGTAATTAAGTTCTAATGCACAGTAGTCATCAATGAAAGCCATATTGTATAATTGTGTACTTTGACTAAGAAATTGTAATTACTCATTTCTATAAATGAAGTATTTTATTTTCAGCAGACTCAGGAATATTTGTCATTGTTCCAATATTCTTTTAAAAATTAAAATAGGATCTTACTGTGAGATAAGCAGAGGGTCAGGGATTTATCCTCGCTGACCACTTACACTGCTCGGGTCGGCAAAACCCGATCTCGTTGTCGTTTCGGATGGCTAGGATGGCAAAAAACTGAGTGGGGAGGTGCGTCGGTAAGTCGACAGGCGTCTTGCATTGACAGGAGACAGGTGAACAAATAAAACATTTATTGAAAAACTAGAATAACATACAAGGCGATTACAAACGATTCTACGATACTATGCGGTTATATGCAAGTAGATATAAAGCTCTACAAGTTGTAAACAAACAGGTGGCTATGAGCTAAGCCTATTGCCGTTGCGGGAGAGAGAGTTCACAAAGGTCCTAACAAAATACCTCTTGGGATGAAATTGAACGATATAATTCGACGTATGTCGGTCGCCGAAAATGTGGGAGAGTTGCTGTAGGTCATCTCCGACGGGACTTCGTTCCTGCGCATGGAGACAGACACAAGTACAATAATAACTTTCTATACGAGCGCGCTACGTTTCTGGTGGCGCTAGCTTTTACAGTGTTAGGGGGAAACAATCGGTTGTTGACAATGACTTGCGAATTCTTGACAGCTAAGTGTCAACTTTTCCACCTAACTGTTGATAGTTACGGGAGACCTCTGCTCCGTTTCTCGGCGAAGAGTTTTTTCTATCGGTGATTGTTCACAATAATTTTACAACGAAAAAAATGAGTTTTCTTTCATTTACACAAATTTTCCAGCTAAAGTCTGCGGTCTCACATTACCAACTTTAAACAGAATTAAGAATTATGTAAAACAGGAAATTTCATGCTAACGATTCGCATTTAAATTTAAAGCAAATACCACTAAAGCGATTTCTAAGAATTCGTACTATTCCTGTAAATTTTGAAAAAATTACATTATACTGTATTAGATTTATTGACAATTTTCAACTTTAATTTTTTTCCTATTTACTTTAACTGAAAATTTACAAAAACGCAAATTATAATTTAGTTATTGTAACTCAATACTTTTACAATAAAGAAAATACAAAATTATTTTTAAAAAAAAACGAATTTTTCTATGTTTTCTTAAAATATAAAAATACATTATAAAAACATGTTTATCACAAAACATTTGTTTTTATAATGAATTACGAGGGCTATTTTTTAAATAAGGTCCGTTTGTGAATGAAAGTGAGAATAATGCGCAATCACGGCAGTATGCATGCGCTTCTGCTCCGAGCAAGCTTGGCGCACGTTTTGACGCCATTTGCAGCCATATCGTCTGTCTGTACGCTGAGCTGTAGAAGTTTAAAATGTTTAAGAAAATTGAGTCTCCCGCGACTGTGAGATACGATCTGTTATTCGATTCTTGAATGCAAGAAACTTGGTAGCAGCGGAAATTCACCGTCAGATTTGTGAAGTTTACGGTGATAATGCTATGAGTGACAGTAAAGTTCGAAAATGGGTAAGAATGTTCAAGGATGGGCGAGTTAATGTGCATGATGAGCCATTCCCTGGACGACCTTCTCTGATTTCTGAAGATTTGATTCGTGATGTGGATAACAAAATTCGAGAGAACCGACGATTCACGATTTCAACGTTATCAATTGAATTTCCACAGATTTCAAGATCAGTTTTGTATACCATTGTTTCGGAGAAAACTGAATTATCGAAAATTGTTTTCTCGGTGCGTTCCAAGACTGCTTTCTGACGATCACAAAACAAAAAGATTGGGCAGTGCTTTATTGTTTTGACTCGATACGATCATCCACACAGTCCAGACCTTGCACCCAGTGATTTTCACTTGTTTCGATACTTAAAGAAGTTCCTTGATGGTCAACATTTCAACGACGAAGAAGTGAAAACTGCAGCCGTGGATTGGGCTTCTTGACAGGCGGCAGATTTCTTTGAAGTCGGAATTCAAAAAATTGTTGAGCGGTATGACAAATGTTTAAACAAAATGGAAATTATGTAGAAAAGTAGATAAAAGTATGTAGAATATGAAAAAAAATATATTTTAACGATATTTACAGTATTTTTCTTCTTATTAAAAAACGGACCTTATTTAAAAAATAGCCCTCGTATAAAGAAAAAAATATAACAGAACACGATTACAATCATAACAAATTAATTTGTAAAATTTAAAAAAAATTAACTTTGCAATATTATAATGTAGATCTAGCATATTCTATAACCATTACAAATGTTACCAAAATTTGCTTTAAAATGGAATCTATGCGGTGGAAAAAAAATATTTTTGATTTTAGCAACTATTTAAAAACTCATAAGTTATGATGTAGCCAAGCGAATAAAAATAAATTACGGATATTCTAAAAATGAAACTTCATCAAAACCAATAATTGAATTTTTTTCATTAAAACCAAAAATATATTCTTATATTTTTATAAATCAAAATAAAAGAAGGGCTAAAAAAATTGAAGAATCAGTGGTAAAAACAATCCATCATGTAAAATATAAAAGGTTTTTATTGAATATACAACTGTTAACTTGTCAACAATACAAATTTAATAGTAAATATCATGTAGTAACAACATAATTTTAAGAAGAAAATAACTCTCTCTCTATTCTGTGATAAAAACTTATTTTAGATAATGTCAAACATTTAATATCGTTCAGTCATTTCAGTTTTTATTTTAATTCTTACACATTATTTGATTTCCTCATTATTACCACATTATGAAAATCTAATATTAGGCAAAAGAAAAAACTTCAAATACTCACTTAATACTTAATATTTGTAGTAAAACGTATTCGTGAATATAACAGCTTGCAATAAAGCAGCATAATTAAAATTACCACAAAATAATACATACGAATGTAATTTTAATGTAAAAAAGTCTTAGAATAGAAACTTTTTGTAATGATAACTACATAATTAAATCAACAAAGAAAAATAAATATTCACAGATTTTCAACAGAATTGCCTAATAATTGTTACGATGAAAAAGCTTTACAGTCTACATTACTATAAATGTAATATTTTAATAAATGCTTGAGAAATCGACAGTGAATATAGTAAAAACATTGAAGTATTAAAGGACGATTTTCGTAAACAAAAATGTCACAAAAGATAAAAATGAAATCGCACAGATAATATATAAAAAACCCTCACATTCAACGTTTGTAAAAATGTCTTTTCTAAACCTTTCTAGTAAAAATAATAAAAGAATTGATAAATGTATTGACACATTAAAAAATAATTACTGTATGTAATTTCTAGTTATATTCATTGTAACTAAAAAAATTTTGTATAAATTGTTACAAACTGTTAAAACATTGTAACTGACATGATGATTATTGTACTCATTATTATAAAAATAGGACTTGTTCCTTATTTATTGTAACTCTTTATAGATACATTATACTTATTACAAAACTAATGATGGTAATAATACTAATAATAACTCTCCCGTGGTCACCACCTAGTCGAGGTGAGAAAGCCCAGTAATTTTACTGGTTCATAGAGCAATGCAAGCTGGAGCACAAGCTCCTGGTAGGGACACCCTTGCCAGTAAGATCTATGGGGAGAAATGAAGCTAAGAGTGACCACACCCGCATTCTGTGGAGAAATTTATCATGGTAGTAACCAGATCTAAATATGATACCGGCTTGGACGTTGCCCGGGTTAACAAGGTTTGCGTCGTGGGATAAGCAGAGGCTCACGTTCGAAAAATAAACTATATTGTCCCTTGGTTACCGGTGGCGA
Organism: Centruroides vittatus; assembly: GCF_030686945.1. Classification (NCBI taxonomy): domain Eukaryota; kingdom Metazoa; phylum Arthropoda; class Arachnida; order Scorpiones; family Buthidae; genus Centruroides; species Centruroides vittatus. Next base: position 2,481,573 of record NW_027122212.1, read on the forward strand.
AAGCAGCACCGGCCCCAGCATGGCTACTGCAATGCACCCAATAGACATGAAGAACCAACCTAGCCTTGGTATTTCTGTGGCAATGCATCCACAGACCACAATGGCTGAAAAACCACGCTAACGGATGAAATGGACAATAAAAATGAACGAGTTTATCATCCGTACTTACTACACCACCACAAGGCTTGAAACAAACATGACAACAATTACAGCGTACAAACAACAATTACACCACAGATCCACACAACAATATCCTCGCCTCCCTGTCACAGAACAAAGGGCTGTTGATCGAAAAAAACAATTATGCGCAAAAACTTATCCGACAAACAACACTGAAATTATCAAACAACAGGTTGTTGATCAAATACATCAACAGACAGAAACATTTAACATTAATAATGATCACGTAACCTGTCAGGATAATCCAGCAACAAGCATTGATTATAGCACACATACAACTACCACTAATGACACTACAGACACTTTTTCATCTATCACTCATAACATACACATAAATTTAGTTAATATGCTCTCACTTATATTTGAGGAAACACTCACTAAATATACAGGTATAGATCTCACACAAAGACCACAAATACCAAAAATCAACACTACAAAGGAAGTAGGAAAAACACTAAATTATGTAAACACTCACTACCACACTAATTGATTTAATTTGTACACTCTTACACATTGTTACATTAGTTTATGCTGGGCAGTCACAGTAGTGACACATCAGGAACTGAAAATACAATCGCAGACAGATACATATAAAACACAATACTATCACAAGCCTGTCTGGCAGAGAAAAATAGAAACGCAAATAAACGACATTAGACAGAAATTAGGCAGACTGACACAAAACCTAAAAACAACATAACACCCAAATTAAAGAAACAACTCAAAAATATTTTCATGAAAACCAAAACCCACACAAAAATAAACATCACAACACACAATACAGAATACTCTAAAACAAAAACTTGCACCCAAGGCATGTAGACTCAAGCGATACAAAACATGTTCTCTACGAAAACCACAAAATATATTATTCAAAATGAAAAACTCTTCTACAGACAAATCACTACCAAAACAAACACAGATTCACAGCACAGTGGCACACCGACAGAAGAAGCACTCACAACTTTCTGGTTCTTTCTTTGGTCCAGTGCTGTCATACATAATGCTGATGCAAGCTGGATCGAGGAGGAGAACAGAAACTTGTGCAACATATCAACTATGCCCTGTGCTGAAATAAACATACACGATGTCCAATATACTGATAACAGAACACACATCTGAAGACACCTGGTATAGACATGGGTGATGTTGTAATAGACAATATTCACAATTTCTGGTACAAAAAGTCCACATCACGGCACCACGAACTAGCTAAACACCTAACACACATCTTCATCGATCCACGAGACATGCCAAATTTTCTTACTCAGGGCATCACCTACATGGAATCTAAAAACAATACCATAGACCAATTACATGTTTTCCAACAGACTACAAATTATTTATAACTTGTATCGCAAACAAAATACACAAACATGTTTAAGGAGACAACATTCTTACAGAACAACAAAAAAGTTGTCGTAGAAATCACAGCGGATGCAAAGAACAGTTACTCATTGATGCAGTCATTCTACAGCAAGCACACAAACAACACAGAAACATACACACGGCATATAGAGACTACAGAAAAGCATTCGACAGCGTTCCACACAGTTCACTACTGCATATTCTACACATGTACAGAATACATCCATCACTCATTGCATTCTTCTAAAACACTTTGCAGCACTGGAGAACAAAACTACATCTCAGAATTCATAACACTTCCATACAAAAAAAAAACTAAATATTCTTTAAACAAGGAATTTTTCAAGGAGATTCGTTGAGTTCTCTCTGATTCCGCTTAGCCCTGAATCGTTTATCCAACATGTTAGACAACACAAAATAAGGTTACATTATCAGAAATGAAAAAAACAACAGTTCACACTGTCACATCTTATGTACATGGATGACATAAAACTTTATGCATCCACACAAACACAACTTTATCAACTCCTACAAATCACACGTTCATACACCAAGGACATACAAATGGAGTTTTGCCTAGACAAATGCAAAACACTTCACATAGAGAAAGGAATCTTGAAGAAAGAAGATTTTGCACTTGGAAATGGAACGTTATTGAATCCACGGAAGAGGGCGAGTTCTACAAATATTTAGGATTCCAACAGGCCAAACTAACAGAACATGCACAAATAAAGCAAAGATTAATTAAAGAATACCAAAGTAGGTTAAACACTATTCTTAGAACACAGTTAAATGCAAAACTGTGTACACAGTTAAAGCAACAAACACATATGTCATCCCAGTACTCACATATTCTTTAGAGTTATACATTGGACTCACACAGATCTTGAGCAACTCCAAACGATAACAAGAACAACACTTAGTAAGTATAAACAACATCACTCTAAATCCGCCATAGAAAGACTAACCCTTCTACGTAAAGATTGTGGACGTGGCCTGATTGACATAGTTAACCTTCACTACAAACAAATACAGTCACTGCAAGAGTTTTTCTACAAAAAACAAGAAACATCACAATTACATAAAGCAGTAACTCTAGCAGACTCAAATAACACACCATTAAACTTACACTCACATTATATGGACACAACACAACATATAAAAAGCATAGACACCATTAAGCAATCGTGGGCTCGAAAGGCACTCCATGGCAGGCATCCTTATGATCTGGCCCAGGATTTTGTTGACAAAACTGCGTCAAACAGCTGGTTAGCTCTGGGATGCCTCTTTGGGAGACGGAAGGATTCATGATTGCCATACAGGATCAGGTCATAAATAATAAAAACTACAGAAAACACATACTCAAAGATACAACACTCACAAATGATACATGCAGAAAATGTCACATCATGCCAGAAACTATATAACACATCACCTCTGGTTGCAGGCTCTTGGCACAGACAGATTATTTACATACACACAATCCAGTAGCAAATATAATACACCAAGAGCTTGCAAAGAAACACAACTTATTAGACATCCATGAACCATACTACAAATATATCCCACAGACAGTGTTTGAAAACTACATGTACAAAATGTACTACGACAGAGCCATAATCACAGATAAAACAATATACCACAACAGACCAGACATCACACTTATTGATAAACACAATGATATCACATTCTGAGATTTCCCGCGCAAATTAAACTTTTAACACTTCGATGTTAATTAATTTCCTTTTTTTCACACCAATTATTTCTTCGGAGGGGTGACGAGAACCATTTTATTGTTTTCCCTCCGTACTAGGAAGTAGATATGAGGTGATCGTCTCCTCTTACAAAAACGACGTCCCAGTGTCCCGGAAAGTTCCTCCCCTTCCACCGAGGTTTTATCTATATGTGTCCACCTTCGGAGGACATCCTCCTGGCCCAATCACAGATAGATAACCAAGTCCCTCGATAGAGAGTAGCGAAAGAGTCACCTTGCTTAGAGGTTCGAACTAAACTTTTTCGCCTATGACTGAACCGATTATTTACAAAAAGAGCAACAATCATCATATAAGTCCCAACAAAAAGCTTAACCTCCAGACCCTTCCATCCGGTCGTGGCGAACTAGAAACTTCGATTCGTGACAGATGACATCAACAATTCTTAGTCATACGTGCACTCATCACCTGATGTATGAATCAGCATCCGTTCAGACAAATATAAAAAGGGATCCGATCACAACCTCCTGGCGGACATCAACAGCGGATATCCACCAAATACTGTAGCCCGCCATACACGAGGACAGATATCAAGGGCCATAGACTGAGGACCAGTTCATCCACGATCACCTCTGGCCAGATGTCCAGCCACTTGCCTCCACGAACTCCTAGATCCCGGGAATCTCACCATCCCCGCATAAGTTGGATCAATTATCAGAGGTACTAACTTCATTTGTAAGCTCTCTCTCTCTCTCTCTCTCTCTCTCCATAAGTTAACGGATAGATTTAATAGACTTTTAGATTGTCGCACGGGTTGTATCTTTGTATAGTTTTAGATATTCAGATTTATCCCACTTGTAATCCTTAGTTTAGATCTAATAAATGTGTATTGTTTTGTTCAACCTGTCTCTTCGTTGACTACGGACAACCTGGACACTTTATTCCTGGCTTCCCGTACCCTCACTTCAGCCCTCCACTCGAATTATCGCCATCCGTTGACATAGAGATTGACCTCGCACGTCCGCGCCGGTAAGAGGGAGAAAGAAGCTTGCCGCTCTTTCCCCCCGGTTCTCACAACATACATTATAGATATATCTGTTTCAAACAATCACAATATACAAAACACAGCACTGAAAAAATCAGTAAGTGTACGGAACTCGCCCAAAAAATAAGGCATCCGTGGAGGATGGATAAGGTACTTATTGTACCTCTCATTCTCTCCTGTACAGGTTTCCTGTACTACACTGAAGCCTAGAAACATTACAATTGAATATAAACACATACATTATCCTAAGATGGCCAATATATTGAATAGATATAACATTGTTAAGAAATTCTTAAATACAGACACACACACTAACAGTTTTTTAATTTTTGTTTTGGTTACTATACCTTTGGTCTGGTATAGAACACAGCCACCAGTGTCAGTCGAGTATAACTTACACAACCCAAAATAATAATAATAATAATTGTCAGAACGAAGTGATTGTCAGAACGAAGTGACGACTATACTTGACTTCATGCATTCTTTATCAACATTATAATTCTGGAATGATTTGTCCGATCTTGATGAAATTTTCTACGACGACTTATCATTACTCAAGGATGAATTGTTTAAATTTTCAACTCTCAAAAATGATCCGTTTTTGTAGAACTGGAGATAGGGGTCAAAAAGAAGATCGCGTTTTTCTTTAGTATGGCTCATTTTTGAGAGTTGAAATTTTAACCAGTTCATCCTTGAGTGATGATGAATCGTCCTAGAAAATTTCATCAACATCGGACAACTCATTCTAAAGTTATAATGTTGTCAAGGAATGCATGAAGTCAAGTGTTAGTCGCTTCCTGCACTCACGTGTAGAAGCGTCATCTAGTGGTCAGAAAATATGACAAGCATTAAAACGGTAATTTTGAAAGGTAAATGTTATGGCTAACTAGATACACAACAACAAACATAAAAAATCTTTATAGAATAATAAGTTTTATAAAGTTTTCTTTTTAAAACGTGGAGCATCAGCGATCAATATTGATGGCTTTACGATCCATTCTCTTCTTCGTCTTCCTATCGTTAGTACGAAATTTCGATCTCTAAATGAAGAAGCTGCACAGAGATTTCAGATTGAATCCCCAGATTGAGATTCCAGAAATGTCAATGATTGGTGCAAGAATGCTTTACATGATCGAAAGAAGATTGAGAGAGATAAACCCCGAGAAAGATGAGCCGTTTGGTGGATTCTTTATCTATTTGTTTGGTGATTTTCGTCAGGTTCCTCCTGTTAAAGATACTCCTCTCTCCTCGAGTGTTTTTTACAACGTAATGTCCCAACATTACATTACATTACATTCGCATTTGATTCTTTTGAGAAGTTCATTAAACTTAGTAATTCTCATAGACAAAATAGCGCAGATAGTTGCTTCACAGATGTCTTACAACATCAAGCTTCGGGTGATTTCTCTGATACAGATATAAACACTCTGACGACAAGAAATCGAGCCTATTTATCCAGAGATGAACTCTCATCAGTTCTAAATGGCTATAGCCAACAAACGAGCAAGTAAACAAAGCAACGAAGACTACTTGCAGTCAACTGAGTACCCTGTTGCTTATACAGCATCTGAAAACACTCTAGATATTGCCCTGCCTTTGTCCAAAGATGACTCAGCTCTTGGTCTCTCCAAGTATTTGAATCTCTCAGTTAATGCCAGAATCATGCTTAGAGTCAACTTATGGATGCAAGGAGGTCTCGTCAATGGTTCACTAGGAACTATGCGTTACATTATATATGCTTCTAATGCTCGCCCTCCATCTCTTCCTCCGTTTATTTTAGTGGAATTCATCTACGGAGACGTTTCAGAGACCTTTCATCTATGATAATCTGTTTACAATAATCTCCATAACACGCTCTTCGAACGATGGCATTATATTGCGATCCCGTAGACAGTTTCCCCTTACCTTAGCATACTCGATGACTATACATAAATCACAGGGATTAATTCTTCCAAAAATCAAAATAGATATAGGGAAAAAAGAGACAGCTATCGGTCTTACCTATGCTACATTGACTGGAGTGAAAAAAATAACTGACTCAGTATTTTTAAAGAGTTACACTAAAGATCGCTACGAGTCAATCTGTAAGTCCAAGGCCCATACTGATAGACAGAATTTCGTGAGACTTTGGCATAGGAATTAATTAGTGGCTTATTCTGACCTTATATTTGCACCTGTAAATGATCTAATTGAAATCAAATATATTGTTGAGAACGAATGATTTTTTTCTCTCTTTTTTTTCCGTCATAATCTAGAAAATAAAGGTGCGAGCAGCTACGCCCCGACTACACGCTGATACAGCGTTACTTAACTAGTTTAAATAATTTCGTATATTTTTTCTTATAAAGTCATAATTCAATATATGTCAATCGATCGAAAAAAAAATTCGTCCTTACCAGCAAAAGAAAATACTATTTGACTTTTTACAGACTTCTTTCAATTAAATTTTATGAGACAAAAAATTAAATTAAGCGAAAATTTCATTTTCGAATTTTCAGATAAACTAAATTAGGAATTTTTTCGTAAAATTATAGATTTTAACTTTTGTTTATCGAAAACTATATTAAATATGTAAAATGAGATTTTATGTATCAATGTCCCAAAATGATTTGCTATTATGTCATATCGCTTGTCTATTTCAGATATTTTAAAATTTCTGAAATTAGACAAGTTTCTTGATAATTCATAAAACTTATTCTTTTGTGTGCTTGCACAAATTTGTAAAAATCTTGAAGACAATTATGGCAAATTAAATAGAAGGGTCGCGGCCGATGTTTTCAACGCGGAAACGTGTACGTTGGACGTTCAGCGCCGCCTTCCTGTAAGCCTAGAAGTTTGACAATGGAATTTGAAACGTCGAGCATGATTCCACTGACTTTCTTAACGCCATTGTCAAACTTCGAGGCTTACAGGAAGGCGGCGCTGAACGTCCGACGTACACGTTTTCGCGTTGAAAACGTTGGCTGCAACCTCTGTAATAAATTTCACCGAGCAACTGATACATCAAAATTTGAACGAATTGTGTAATATTACTGGTGTATTTTTATAAATAAGATATAGCTCAAAACTTAAGAATCTACACTATATAAACTGAAATTTCGAAACATATTCTGGATGAAGATGTAAAAATAATAATAATAATAATTATTATTATACAGTACGTCATTATAAAATTGTATTATCGTTTACCTCGAATGTAAATGGTCTAAAAATAGTTTTCCAATTCGGCTTCAATTTCTGTTCTTTAATTATAAAATTTATCGGTGTCATATGAGTGATTGCAGAATAAGCAGCCAAGTCAAAGACATCTTTATCCATATACAGAGGAACAGCAGACATGTCTGCTTCCTATCAGAGAAATAATTACAATATGCAGATTCATGGAACGTGAATATTTATAAGTATAAAAAATCGTTAACTAGAAATACCTTATTAATTATCTGTGCTATCATTCCATAATAACTTCCATTTGAATGTCTTTGTAGAACTGTTTTTGGCATGGGTTGAATGACTTCATACCTACAAAAATTACAATTTTTCGTAATTTTATTAAATCGATAATCAGTTCTACAGTCTCATTTTTATAAAAGTATTAAATTCGTTTAATTTTACCTAAATTTTAATTTTTCCTGAAGCATTTTAAATACATAAAACCGAAGTGCTCGAATTATTTGATTGTTAGATTGATTCACGTTTATCCACACAGGCTCCTAAATAATCGAGTAATCAACATAACTTCAACTAAATAGTATATTTCTACAAAATATTAAAAAATAAATAAACTTACCTCGACTCCAGCAATTTTCCAAACGTAATTCGATTCCATTTCCTTCTGAAATTAAAAAAAGTGTGATAAAAATGAATATTATGATACGCTTCTTTCTAGTTTTCTTAATGGCTTGTGAACACTGAGATTGGCTTTACTTTACCGCTAGACTTATTACACCACCACACGACATCAAATTAGATTTAGAAAAACACTATTTTACTTTCAGAATGCATTTCGGACGTGGAGTCCCTCATCAGCTTTTTTGTTACAAAATTAATAGGAAGTTAACAATTTTTAAAAATACCGTAATTGACAGGAATGAAAAAAGGCTGTAGACTTACATTTAAAATGTCGATTAGATGTTTTGAACATCAAAAGATTAACCACACGATAAAAAAAATTTTACATAAAAAGGGATTGTGCTGATACAATAACACAATAATAAACTGAGGTACTGGTAAAACAGTAAAGTAGTAAAAATATACATTCTCCATTTTATGAACTTCTGAGTTGGACTGTAAAAAGGATTAAAGAATAGACTCGAGAGAAAATTATTTTTTTATAAGTTTTTTGATGCTTCAAATGAAGATAAGTTTGGGTTATGCTGTTTATGCAAATAGCTACATTATTCAAACTTTTAAAAGTTATCAAAAAATTACAGAGCTTTTATCAGAAAACATAATGACAAACACCACACAAAACTTAATTTTAAAGATATTTACAAAAAAAGGAAAACCAAACGAATAAACCCCGGAAAAGAACAGAGAAACGAATTCCTCAAAGGTAGTCGAGTAGTAAAAATACATCAACCTTTTTCAACAATGCTGATTACTATTGCATCTTTTACAGCTACTACTACGCTAAACGTGGCAGGTCTTGCGACTGAAGAAAACGTGTAAGTTGCTGAAGATGGATGCATGAGACCTACATCAAGTTTTTAACCTTCTGCCTCAAATGCGACGAAATTCACCCTAGTGATGATAGCCCAATAGTTACAATTGATCCAGATGAGTATTCCGAATTGTGGAATAATTAGTTAATTAATTTGTTTATATTTTTGATATAAATAAGCTACATATTTGTAACCTAATATAGTTTACATAATAAGCAATTTATAAATAATTTTTTCATTTTCTTTGATTCATCTTCCCCATATGTTCGGGTAAATAGTAATTTGTACCTGTATTTGGATAATTTCTCTCCATGGGTAAATATAAATAAAAATAATATCCACCTTTATGGCACCCAAGGTCCAAGTCATCTGATGTTCCGAGTCATGATTTGTAAAATATAAATCTGGGAGACGTAGTCTCATGCAAACGAAAGTATAACCATCTTCCCCGAGTTACTACGTATATAATTATGTATAAAATATTTTTATACATATAAAATGCTATATAAATATAGAAATTAATTTCATACCTTGATACTCCGCTTAACTTCTAGCGTCTTCTAAATATGTAATTTCCCCTGATGAAGATATAACGCAGTAATGCAGAATATAAAATTAGATTTGTCTCTGGACTTATTCGTGACGTGTTTATGTTTGTTGCATGTAACGACCAGATTTAGTATTTAAAATTAATTGTATACCATGTGTTACGTTAAAATCAATTCTTATTGAATTTAATTACCAATTCTATAGAGCACGTATGTTTTTAAATATAAATTATGCTAATAAATTATTAAATATATTTTAAGAACAGAAACAAGACAGAAGAAATTTTATCAAATTTTTCCTGTTGCCATCTTTTGTTTCTCTTCATTTAAATGTTATGTTATGGCTGTCAGTTTCAACCAATGAAATAAATAAGTAATATTATGTAAAACTATAGTATAATATAAAAACCAAGAACGCATCAGGGAATTTCAGTTGACCGATGAAAAATTCTGATGAAAATAATAAATAACATCAGTAAAAATGCATTTCTTGTAAACAGTCCTTACTTATAATTAATTCAAACTTTATTTATTCAAGCGTTATTGATTTAACAGTTTTAAATTAACTGTTGCTATAAAAAATATAAATAACGTAGTTATTATTTTATATTAAAGTAATAAATTAAAATGTTATAATAACAGTGCTTTTTTTGTATTTGTTACATTATTTCTTATTTGTTGGTACTTGTGATATTAATTAATTAATAGTTCTCTTTTCGTTTGAGGTATTTTAGCAATCAAAAACTATTTTATTCTAATGTGTTTACAAATGTTTAGTTCTAACTAATTACTTTTACCCAATAACTTGTACTAAATTTATGGATTTGCTAAAGTTGAACCTTTCATTAAGTTCATTCAGTAAATATTATACACTACTTTTCCTATCAACATTGCTTATTGACTGTAATTAATTCGCAACAGTCTGGTATGTATATCGGATACTGTCGTATTCTACTAGTCAATAGTTTATATATCAGTTTTATATCTTCAAAAAAATTGTAAGTAAAATTCAACATACGCACTTCAGAAACTTTGTTTCAGGTAACTAAGAAAAATTTAATTAAAACAATTAATGATAGAGGAAATGAACGAAAATATTTTCTTTTTGTTTTTACTCTTTCTGTCTTGCGGTAATAAAAGTGTTTATTTTTAATCATACCGATTGTTGGTTCAAACACGCTTCCAATGTAAGTAGACGCGTGATGGGGTCTTAATAGAATAGTATAGATCAGATTTGTGAACTTGTGGCAGGTGTGTTCAAATAATTGGAGCACAATATCCACGAGACTTTGCATACGAGACCTCGGAGTAAGCGAACGGAATAGGAGTCTAAAGATGTGCGACCCGGAAGTGATTCATTCTGCTACCAAGTTAATATAAAACGGCAAACATTTATTTAAGTTGAGTAAAACTTAGCTGTTTTATGTTATTCTTTTTGTTTTTTCTTTCATTTAAAATAGGATATAAACATAAATAAAAATATATAAAATTCGATATAAATTCTAATAAAATTCGCTGTATAAATATTCTGCAGTAAAATTTACAAACTGTGCCCATTTGGAGCATCTTTCATACATATCTTCATTGACTTTGCATATGTCTCTTTCTAAATCACGATTATTTAGAAATTAGTGTATCTTAGTCTATCTGACATGAATTCTTCTTAAAATGCATGTAAAGTTAACCCTCGTTTTTCCATATCGAAAATTCTCAATGTACGGTTGTAATTTCGGACCAAGAAAATGGAATTTTCTATATATTTTTATTCGGATAATTCCAAATAAGAGAACAATGAAATTCGAAGTCATTGTCTCGTAGCCCGCTGAAATCTCATTTCATTCTAAATCTTCCATCATATTACACTTAGTAAAAAATTCCTTCGCACAAATGTCATTTTTAAGGTTCGGTTTTACAAATTATACGTGAATAATCGAACTGCGAATGGACTGATCGAACACGACTTTGAACTATCCGAATGTTTTTGGGCTCCAATTTGGAAAAATTGAAGATCTATAAATTCTACTGTTGTACGCTGACCATCCGGTGTCTGTCCGTAATCTCGAGAACAAAGTCACAGATGACATTCGTTACTAGATTTTAAAACCTTAGAAGAGTAGGGCCCAATTACTTGTATGCAAAGAATAGATGCAAAGCATATATCACGTTAGTTTAAATAAAATTTTTTCCGTAATGTGTTAAATAAATTAACAACACGACAGTATTTTTAAAGAAAAATATGATGTATCTGATTAGAGTATTAATTATGTGAATAGCATATATTATAAATTAAATAAATTTAAAACTATGATTAAAAATTGCAGCCTGGCATTGTGACCATGTCACAGTAAAAATAATTTAGATTTAATTTTACTTTTTTGAATGCTTTTAACAAAGACAAATATCTTGTACATCAGAAAAGTAAATTTCCTAAAAAGATGTATGACGAAAGGTGATATGTAAGACAACGTCCTTATTAAGAATGATGTATAATTTATTTGAATGCTCTGTCTCGGCATGGACACTACAAAGTATTCGATAAACAGACTTTGTTCCCGTTTTTTTCGATAGATTTTAAAACAAACATTCATTAAAACTAAAAGCGTACATGTTGGTTTGACGTTAATGATTTTACGATAATTAAATAAGTAAAAACTATATTGGATTTACTCAATTTAATTTAACAAATTTAATGAATATTTATTAATCGTCTGCTTAATTGGTACTTTTAATAACTATGAAGAAAATAAATCAAGTTGTCAAATACGCCCCACGAATAAAAATTTAATTATTAAATGTACTGAAAAGTAATGTAAATTTTCTTACAACACTATTGTATTTTTCACAAATAAAGTTTTCAAATATATCCAATCAGACTGTTGTTTTCTAATTATTAACGTAAAAATAACTTTTAACAATAAAATTGAGAAATAAATGAAACAATAATACAGCCCAAATGTAAGAAAATAATTATTTGAATGTGAATATAAAAGGTAGCAATCTTTTCATATTTCATATTGTTGGGAAAATTAAATTTGGTTGTATTCTTTATTAGAAAAGTAAAGTTAATTAAGTAACGGAAATCAATATTTCTGAATAAAAATGTTTTATTTTTTCATAATTTAATCATAAACACAGTCTACTGTGTATTGTTTATCCACTTTTACTATACAGTGGCATTACTAGGTTCTGAGAATCTTTGAAATGTGGGTAGACGAAGGCCTAGGACCCTCGCACGGCATAAAAAATTTATATTAATATTTTAAAAGTTATATGCTGATTACTATGATGAATATAAAATAATGTATTCAAAAGTCATTTTCTAGAACAAAGTGAAGAGCATAAAAGACAAACGAATTTAAATTGCTACGAGAAATTGTTTATGGTGACATCGTCACAATGCCGGATGCAATTTTTAATCATATTTTTAATACTTTTTAATTGAAAATATATGCCCTACGCATCAAATTAGTAATGTCTTGCCCCTGTACAGGTACATCATACTTTTCTATTGGCTATAAAGTTGTGGAGTTCATTTATTTGAACTGAAATAGCATCACTTCCGGTTCGTGTCGGGAAGGTCGTAGAATACAGTTAAACTGGGATTTGTGCCGTTGATCTTACTGTCTCTAATCTCATGGTTCATCTACGCAACTGTGTTCTAGAGAGTAAGAAAAAGCACATAAACAAAAACACGGACAGTCAACAGAGGGAATTCATAGGTCTACAATTTTCTTTTTCATTGCAGACAAATTAGTAACAGAGAGTGTAGGAAATAAAACTAAAAAGTAGAAAAATATATTGTTACGAAAACGAGAAAGAAAAATACATATTTTACAAACGGAAGAATACTCAAAAGCTATAAAAAGGAAGAAATAAAATTTCTTCGTTTTTTTACAGATGTTTGGTACCATGATACTATTACAAATACGAATAAAATTTATTTCCTGTTTTCATCATTTGTATGAATAAAAACATTTTTTTATATTTAAAATAACAACATTATTAATTGTATAGAACATGATGCGCATCGTAAACACCTCTGTGGGATTATCGGTTATTATATACGTTTACATTATATATAATGCGATAATAATATACGAAAGTATAATTTATTTTATAAACCGAAAGAAACAACTGTATAGAATCTTGCTTACAATTGTATATAATCTTATAATGCTTATAATTTTGAATTAAAATAAAACAATAAAGTGAATAAATAAAATTTAGTATAATGATTTTTTTGAAAAATAATGAGTTTCACGTGTTTGCTCTATAATCATATTCCCGCTCACGGGAATATTTACATAAATATTATATTTTTCTGCTACGTATTAATTAATCAATATTCAAATCTTGTACTTCTATATGTTTTTGATAGCCAGACTTAAATATTGTACATAGAATGTATATGTTTTTCATGAATTCAACGATGAGATACTTCTATGTTCTTCTGAAGAACATACACATATTCTATAGAAATTAAGTTAAAATGCAATCTCGACGCTTGGAACATTATTATAAGACGTTCACAAAATATAAAATATAAAATATAATTTTTAAATATGTTTGATGAATGTAAAATGTCGATAACATGAGACACAAAAATGTAATTTCGATTTTCAAAATTCAGAAAAAAGAGAAGAAAATATTTAAAATATGGAAATCGTCCGTTGAGATCAATTATTCCAATTATAATTAATATTAATAATGATATTAATTTCAAATATTTTAGTTGAAAAACGGAGTAAAGAAAAAATATGGAAAATTGCAATATAAAAGGTTAAGTTATATCTAGATTACTTTAATAAATAACTTTATTACGTTAAACGCATTTTCATTAAATACTCTTTCAGTGGGAATAACACAAGTTAGTAAACAGAAACCATTACAGTATCGAGAGTTTCTCGAAACTGCACAAAAGCAGTTAAATATTAGGTAAGTAATTTTATCGGTACTCTGTGCTTAACGGGACACCAGTCAATTGATTTAATCCGATTTGTGTTTACATCGTAATATTAGTTTACATTTTTATTACATCGTATTAAACATGTGTGAATTTTCTCCAATCCGACGAAAACATAAAGAAGAATTCTACATGTATCGTCACCCAAGGGGGCAGCTTTCCCGAAAATCTACATTTTCCAAGCGCTTTTTCTCAGTAGATAAAAGCAGCAAACAACCCAAGTATGGGATGATTGTTTACAAGTCTGTATGTCACCCTCGGTTCTTTTTTAGAAATTTTTGTAATTTTAATTGAACTTTTTTGTGTTTTAAACGGACATTTTTAAGCTTTCGGCAACAAAGCAGCCTAAAAAGAAAGGTCAGTTGCCGAGTGTGTGAATGTCTAAGAAACGCAAGAAATAAATGGTGGTTCCTTTTTGGAACAGACGTTGTTTTAACTATCGTAATAATTAGTTTACATTTTATTACATCGTATTAAACATGTGTGAATTACGAAATAAAATTTCGATTTCGCTAAAAATGGTAATAAAAATAAATGGTGTCCCGTTAAATTACAAATGTCGTCTCTCCTTAATCTTGAGAATAAAATTAGACACATGAAAGAAACAATCAGATGCAGAAAGCGAATTGGCAGGAGACCCCGATTAACTATACAAGAACGTCCGCTGCAAATCAAAAATCATGTTAATTCAACTCAAAAATTTTCTCTCGAAAAGTGTCAGACAGAGAACCGGCACGACGCTATTGTTACAGGAAAAGTATAATGTAAGGAGACAAGACACTATTAATTTAACGTGAAGAACAAATTTTAACTTAATTAGAAAAAAAACTGATTAAAACTTGTAGCCCGGCATTGTGATCATGTCGCAAGAAATAATTGCTTTTTTCTACATAAAAGCAAGTGGCAATTCACGCCTACAAAAGCTGAGTTATTTTTTAAATGCAAAACATGACTTTATCAAATTAAAAATTGTTAAACTGAAATATCAAAATTTGAAGATGATGTCACATGCTTGATAAAAAAAAAAGATATTATTCAAAGTCTATGGTTTATATACATTTTTGTGTCATCGAACGATTTCACGTATAGAATAAAAAATAGAAAAACTAAGAGATGAATTCTAATTAGATATTTAAAATTTAAAATTATTTTTGTGTGTTAAAGTAAATCTACAAACGATCAAGTTAATCATTTTAAAACCATTTACTCAAAGATTTGTGAAAAATAATATGTTCATTGGTCTTCAATGTATTTACTATTATATAAATTTTTATATTCGACAATTTTCTGTATATTTATTAGTTTACCTATGTAACAATTTTGACTTTTGGCATCATATCATTTAGGCCTACTGGGCACGCGACTGCTCTGCTTCTGCCATTTAATGGCCTTGCTTTTGACATAACGTTGTACAAGCAATGAATACTCATTTTTAACTTCTTATTCGCAGATTTTCAATGGATTAGATTCATGGAATAAGACAACACACCACGTGAGCGATTTGCTAAGGGGTGCATCCTGAAAAGACTTTATATGGGGGAAGTTATTCCTATTTAGTTCTTAGATGTGTGAATATACTCCGAAAAACTTCCCTTGGTCAAGCGTGAACCCATGTCAATTTTCAGTGGTTTTATCCTCTGAGAACCCATGGATTTTAACTCTTGAATAAATAGAATTTACGTGATTGTAAACTAAATGATGACGGAATTTCTTTCTTTCATTTGAGGTTGGTTTACCTCTTTCTTTATTTAAATAAACGGTGAAAACGCACCAGAAGCTTTATGCGCAACTGTATGTTTTTTTTTTACCGTAACTTAAATTAAAGTTATTATTCTCCAACTTTTATTAAATTCGGAGACCTTAAAATGTCAAGAAATTAAAACAAATTGCGGGTTTTTTCTGTATATATGGAAGTTATTTTGTGCGTGTATGTGTGAGGGCACGATTTTGTTCGCCCACTTTGAATCTTAATAACTCCTGCAATTTGGTTGGGTTATATTCGTATAAGGCAACGTGACACATAGGTGAATGCCTTACAAGAGGTCATTTATGGGAAACTAGTCCGTATTTAGGCGTTATTAACATGAAAGCCCGTTGGCCAGCCCATTACCAGGCGCGGACCCACGACCTACTTAATACCAGTTGTTTTATCTTTTGGCGGGCCACCTCCTGTCCGTTTTCTCGAAAATTTCTGAAATTGTGCTGGAACGTTTGTATATTAGGAGCATTGATGCTATTAAACTTTGGTGGTTAAAGCTCGAGGGGTAGAGAGATAGAGGGGACCACGTGTCATGTTTCAAGTGAGATCAGATTTACCAAATATTTTAATCGTTTTCAACATTTGCAATTTTTTTATAAATGACATTTCTACTCTTAAAATTAAGCTTTTTGACGTTTTATAGTAATTAAAATTAAAAATAAATTATAAAATAAAATCTCATAACACGACACGCAATTTTAATGTTTAGCCGAAAAAGTTATGCAACTCGTTGCTGGATTTTTCTTACTTTCTTCCTATTGGAACTGATCTGTTCAGTGAAACCAAGCAGTAGAAACAATAAGAAATTAACGTATTTAGCTAATTACAGAATAAGTGCTACTATGCAAGTATGTACTGTATATCCTCGACTTATATATGCAGTGGCGTAGCGTAGTGGGGACGGCAGAGGCGGCCCACCTCGGGCGGCACTTATGAGGGGCAGCAAAATTTCACAATAAATAATAATATCTTGGTTTTCATTTTCGTCCGAAAAATAAATATATTTTTTTAAAACAATTAAAAGACAGTCGTTTCAAAAATTAGATGATCACCATTTTATTTTCCCTTAGTGTTTCAGAACCAAGGATCAGACAGCCAGACCTTTCTTTGTAGGCTACGTAGCTGCCCTTTCTAAAAAGAGTTCTTAAAAATACACAGAAAACCAATTAAAATCAAGTAAATTTCTTAAAATCGGAATGGTAGATCTTACGACATCTTGTGATGAATCATCCAAGATGTCTGTAGATCTACCATTTTGATTCTTGATATTCCATACTGATTCTTGATTCTGGAACACTAAAGGTAAATAAAATGGTGTCGTCTAATTTTTGGAAACGACTGTCTTTAATTGTTTTATAAATGTCTTGTAAAAATACTTAAATAAGGGGCGGCAAAATTTTCCTCTGCCCCGGGCGGCTGACACCCACGCTACGCCACTGTTGTAAGACTAAATATCCGCATCCATAATTCCAGTATAATAAGTCCTGTTAATCGATAAAAAAAAAAAGTACTAGTATACAAGATAAATTTGAAATTGTTGTTTAAATTTTTAAATACAGTAAAACCTGTCAAAACCCACATCCTGGATACCTAGATATAAACACTTTAATTAATATGGACCACACAAGTATCTGCACTTTTACATGTATATGATACTCTGTATCTAGGACATCTTGATCTTGAATTTTGCATACTCGTATATTATTAAAGTCGGACATTTTCAGAAATTCGTGGGGGTGTAGTTTTTAACTGCTGATTTATCCTACACAGATGTTCTGTTTTCAGGTCTTATCTGTTAAATGCTGACAAAAAGACTTATGACATCCCATGTGTTTGTGGCATTTGGGGAGATTTTACACATCTCTACCAATAGCCTTAACACATGATTTCTTCCCAAAAAACCAGGAAGTCAAATTCTGGTCATCGTCTCTCGTCTTCGAGAGAGGGTG
This sequence comes from Centruroides vittatus, assembly GCF_030686945.1. Classification (NCBI taxonomy): domain Eukaryota; kingdom Metazoa; phylum Arthropoda; class Arachnida; order Scorpiones; family Buthidae; genus Centruroides; species Centruroides vittatus. The sequence continues at coordinate 2,499,758 of NW_027122212.1, forward strand.
TCTATGTAACAAGCTAAATTGCTTTCCATACAAACGCAATAGAGTTGCTCAGTCGACACTCTCCGGAATTAGTGCACCAGTGATGAGCAATGTTCCCTCTAAGCTGAGCGGCTGCGCGGCCACGCACTGCTCAAATTGTTGCCGCGTACGAGAATTTATGTGCCGCGCAGGCGAGCATGCGCACTGATTTCAATTGTTGTTTGCTTATATTCTCACCTCTGTCTGCAACATGATTATTGCTATTATACTTCGAATTAAATACATTAAATCATTGACAAAAGATACTATTTTGTATGGAAGTATGTTTTAAAATGAATTTTAATTAATTATTTTAGTTTTAATTGGAAAAAATAAGATTTTATATATATATACATGCTTAGAAAAATTTTTTGCTCAAAATCTGCTCAGAAAAAATATTTTTTGCTCAGAGAAGTATATGTTCCGCTCAGCTACAAAAAAATTAGAAGAAACATTTGGTGGTGAGCAGAGCCATGGCAATGCATTAACAATGGAGCAAGAACTGAGGGTGTGGACTTGAGGGCATCAGGCGCCTCCCTGCCTCCCAAACATTTCTATACTCCCTGGACTAAAAAACTAATGCATTGCCAATGGCGCCAAAAATTGCTATGGCTCTGGTGAAAGCTCCAATCCACCAAGTTAAAAGAATGAAATTTTTTTTTCTCGCAGCAGACAACAAATGGAATATGTTACCTGGACTATAAACACAAGGTCACGATACCGTGATTCATTGTAGCAATCGCAATATTGGGTCCTTGTGAGGTTGTGTGTACGGTGTTTTTAGATCAAATTTAGTTATTTCTAACTTTTTTATTAGATTATATTATAGAATTTGATTGATATTTACAAGGGTTATTTTGAGGTTTATCACACCGAGTGCCCAATCTAACACATTTAAAAAATTCTTTAAATTGTGTACAGTAGAGGAATAATTACAGATTTAAAATCGGCACCTTCGAAAACCACTTAAATCATATTTCGTGTTAACCGGTAACCTCGTATTAATACAATTATCCTATTAGAAATGCCATTATTACCGCTTTCCGATAAAAAAGTAGACTGTTGCAGGAAGTCGAAGTAATTCGACCAAAAGTTAGTAGTTGACCTCTTCTTTGGAAGAGAGAATGGTCAACGACTATTATTTAATACTGGTCTACTATTAATAACTGAAAGTGATCCCGTGTTGGATGGGTTATGGCCGCCAGTATTAATTAATAATCGTTTATCATTCTCTCTTCCGGAAAAGGTCAACGACTACTTTTGGTGAATTACTTCGAAATTGTCGGCTCCTTGCAACAGTCTTTTTTTCTATCGTACAAGCGGTATTGATGGCATTCGAATAGGAAAATTGTATAATACAAAGTTACCGGTGTAAACACAAAAAGTATAGTTTTAAACTCGGGCACATCTCAAAAAAACAATTTAAGTATACG